>NW_023425562.1:65271133-65871133 GCF_014108245.1 Pipistrellus kuhlii
AAAATACACACTGGATTGGAAGACTTAAAAAAAAAAAGTTTAATAACTCACTAATAATTTTTCATTCGTTACATTTTTAAGTAATATTTTGGATTCACTGGTTTAAATAAATTATTAAAATTCATTCCACCTTTTTATTATTACTTTTTTAATGGAACTATTGGAAAATTTAGAAGGATGTATGTGGCATGCATAATATTTTTACTGGATCATACTACTTTAAAGCTTATATATCTAAAAGCAAATTAAAGATATCACTAAGATAGATTAATGATTAATATTTCAAATACCTCCTGACCTTTTCATTTGATTGTCTTTTCTTCTTTAGTTGAATGAAATCTGTTTCCACCCTTTCTGCCAGCTCTAGTTTCCTCTTGTTTCTTTTAAATGCAGCTAAACTGAATCCTATAAAAGAAACATTAAAAATGACATTTGATAAATATTAGGGCAATGAGGCAGATGCCATATCCTGAAGAGCCTTTTCCAGACAAATTCTTAAGAATGTTGGATAGAAGGTTTAAAAAGTCTTTTCAATGCATGCTAAAGTCAGGAAAATAAGACAAATACCCTTAGGTTAAAGAAGTAAGAAAAAGGTCAAATCCAGAGACACAAGTCCTGAGGGTATATATATGCTACCCAGAGGTATCTGATAATGCATACCACCACCAACTTTAGTTTTGAAAGTCTCTGTGCATAAAGGACAAGAGGTGAAACCTGGGGACAATGCAACTCAAGGTAACATACTGGAGATTATCCACAAAAAAAGAAACAAACCCCAAAAAGGTGCTATGCCCAGTAAAAAGGAAAATCAGAAAAGGCCACCCTATGCAAAGAAACAGGAAACTTGCGAGTCTCCGGCTTAGATTTATGTGTAAAGGAGAAAAAGTCTCTCTAGATAATTCATGACCAAGGACTTTCAGATAGGTTTAGAGAAGAATTCATTTTAGTGACAAAAATCTCAATGTGCTAGTGCCTCAACAACTCATAAAACACAAATGCAAATACTCCCTGAGAAAAAACCTTAACTTACCACACTTCAGAGAATTCCTACTTTTCAATTAAATGAAACAAATGGCCCATAGTTTTAAAATAATTCACAAAACACATGAGAAATAAACCATCAAGAATAAAACTTTGCCAGATATCAGAAAGCATAATTCAGCTTAAACCTACAAAGACTTCAGATACTGAAATAATCAAATACAGACTATAAAACATGTTTATGCTCATGGAAAGAAAGGCATAATACTGAAAACATAAATAAGGAACAAAAGATGATAAAGTGGTAGGAAGACTTGAAATAGAACCAAATAGAGCTTCTAAAAGTAAAAAAAATAATAATAATCATTAAAAATGTAAAATGATATACAGATATAAAAAGCCAATTAGATTCAATTGATAAATGAGACATTACAAAGTAGAATACAACACTGCAGATATTACCAAAGTTTTCTTATAATGGCATCAAGGAGAGACATAAGTCAAGCCCAGAGCCCTTTAAAAGTGGCAGTTCTCCCTGAAACCAGTTTGGCTCAGTGGATAGAGCATCAGCCTGCGGACTGAAAGGTCCCAGATTCGATTCCGGTCAAGGGCATGTACCTTGGTTGTGGGCATATCCCCAGTAGGGGGTGTGCAAGAGGCAGCTGATAGATGATTCTCTCTCGTCGATGTTTCTAACTCTCTATCCCTCTTTCTTTCTCTCTGTAAAAAATCAATAAAATATATATATATTTTTTTTTTTAAAGTGGCAGTTCTCTCACAACTCTGCACCTACTCTCTATCCCAACACCAAGTACATTCAGGCATTCTTAGATAATGGCATAATAGGAGGGGGAGGGAGGAAGGAGAATAGAAAGAGGAGGGAGAAAATGGGGATGGGGAATATTGGAAAGAAATTTTGGATTGTCTGGGTCCTTTGCATAGATTTGCAAACATGTGACTTGGGTATGTCAGGGAATAATAAACTTTTAACTAAGTTTAAGTAGATTCTAATTAATAGTGTGTGAAGTAGAAAATATATAGTGGTCTTTGTCCTGATTCCTGGCACAGAGTTCTTAAAACCTTTATAATTTCCTAGGTGATAAGAGCACTATGATCACCTTTTATCCTAACACTGCATCTTTGACCCAGTTCCTGAAAGCTCCTAACTCTGAATTTCCAGGATGATATGTCTTTTGTTCTGATGAGGCAACTCTTGGTTGGCTTCTAAACAGCTTCAGGATGGGGATGGGTCACCAGTAAGACAAAGCCATAATTAAAAGCTTGGAACTTTTATCCAGCCTTTTCCCATCCTCGGGGAAGGAGATAGGGACTGGCTATTGAGTTAATGTACAATCATGCCTACATGATGAAACCTCCATAAAAGTCCCTAAAGTATAAATCCTAGAGAGCTTCCAGGTGGCTGAATACATCTACGTGTTGGGCAGGTAGAACATGCCAACTCCACAAGGACAGAAGGTCCTGCACTCAGGGCCCTTCCAGACCTTGCCCTATGTACCTATCTATAATTCTGGCAGTTCATTCATATCCTCTAATATGCTTTGTAATAAACTGCTAATCTAGTAAGTAAACTGTTTTCCAGAGTTTCCTGAGCCTCTCTAGCAAATTAATCAAACCCCAAAAAAGGAGCCATGAGAACTTCTAATGGCTAGCCAGTCAGTTGGAAGCACAGGTGACAACCTGGGCTTGTGATTGGCATCTAAAGGGGAAGTGCTGCTCGGCTAGTGCAGCTCAATGGTTGAGCATCAACCTATGAACCAGGAAGTCACAGTTCGATTCCCAGTCAGGGCACATGCCCAGGTTGTGGGCTCCATCCCCAGTGTGAGACATGCAGGAGGCAGCCCACCCATAATTCTCTCTCATCCTTGATGTTTCTCTCTCTCCCTCTCCCTTCCTCTCTGACATCAATAAAAATATATTGATATTTAAAAAATAAATAAAATAAAATAAAATAAAATAAAATAAAATAAAATAAAATAAAAGGGGAAGTGCAATCTTATGGGACTGAGCCCTTAACCTGTGAGGTTTGTACTAACTCCAGTTAGTGTCAGAATTAAATTGAATTGCAGGACAACTGGATGGTACAGAGAATTGATTGGTGTAGAAAACCCTCACATGTTATATCAGAAGTGATACAGGGAGTTGTGAGTGTGACAGAAGTATGCAAGTAAAAGAGGGGGGGAAAGTGTTTTTTTCCATTCACAGTGCACACACACTTGACAAAAGTAAAAGCAAAAAATAATATCTGGAAAAAGACACCTTCATCCTAGGCCATTTGTAAGTCTACAAGAGTAATTATTTAAGGGCAATAAAAACTATATAGTCAAAGATAATCAGGAGCCAAGGAAATGAGGCACCATGAATAATAATAAGAAGAAAAAATGCCTATGTGTACCACATATAATGGAATTATCAGGCACAATATGAAACAAGTATCCTTATAATAATTAAAGAGTAAATAAAAAACATGAAAATACCTATATTATATACTATAAATTAAATTACAGATTCTTAAAAAAATAGAACTTCTAGAAATAAAAAAGCAGATAACCAAACTTAAAATCTCAATGTATTTGCTTGGTAGTTGACAAGATATAAAAAAAGAAATTGGTGAATTAAAAGCCTGAGCAGAAATAAGTTTTCCAGAATGTGTCTAAAAAGATAAAATGATGGAAAACACAGAAGATTAAGAAACAGGGAAAATAAAGTAAAAAGGTCTATTATATATTTAACTAGAGGCCCAGTGCACAAATTCATGCACGGGTGGGTTCCTCAGCCTGGCTGGTGATTGGGGCTGCTGGGACTGTCTCTACCAGTCCTTGGGCCAACTAGAGCTGGCCAACCAAGGGTAGGGACTGCGGGAGATTGGCTGACTGCAAGAGGCTGGCTGTGGGAGCCCACTGACTATCTGCCCCCTGGTGGTCAGTGAGCATCATAGCTACCGGTTGACTGAACAATTGCTTAGGCTTTTATACATATAGATCAGAATTTCAGAGGTGAAAATAAAAGAATGAAAAATGGCTACAGGGTTCCCTAGAGTAGAGTGAGGAAAACAACAGCAAAAATGTTGACAGAGTTTTGGTAAACGCTCAATATAGGAGAGACAAAGTTTAAAGTTTGAGACTTTGCACAGAAATCCCAGAAAGGCCTACACATATATCTTAGGAATAATAAATAAATACCCATGGACACAGACAATAATGTGGTGAAAGGGGTGGTTTGAGGGGAGATGGTATAGGAAACCAATGGGGAAGAAAAGGGGGACATATATAAAACTTTCAACAATCAAGATAAAAATTTAAAATAAGGGTAAAATAAATAAAAGCTTTGAAAGAAAACAAGTCTAGGATTAAGAACAAAACTAAAATGGACTGTTTAACAAAGCCTAAAACCAGACTGTGACAACATCAAGGTTATCTGCAAATGTTTAATTACATGCTAGGATAAAACTCAACATCATTTAAAGAAAGATAAAAAAAAATCCATAGTACCTAAAATGTATCATTCACAATGCCTGAGTTGCAATATAAACAATTATGATATTTGCAACTAAACAGGAAGATATGATTCAGAGTCAAGAGGGAAAAAAAATCTATTAATGGAAATTGACCCATAGGAGATTTGACTTTGGATGGTGGACACAAAGTACAATATATAGATCTTATAACATAGAAACTCACACCTGAAACCTATATGTTCATATTGATCAATACATTTAATTTTTTTTAATTGACCCAGATGACCTAAATTTTAGAATTAGTAGTCAAAGATTTTAAAATAACAATAACAAAAATATGTTAATAATGAGTATAATGAGTGAAGACATGGGAATTTCAAGAGAGAGATGAAAATTGCTTTTTAAAAATGGAGCTTTATAACTGAAAGCTATATTTTTAAAATCATTACATAAGATTAATATTAGATACTAATGAAGAAAAGATTAGTGAACTTTAAGACAATTCAACAGAATTCATACAAATAAAAGTGTAAATGTTAATTTTCTGTCAACTTGAGTGGGCAGCAGCTACCCAGATATTTGGTCAAATATTATTCTAGATATGTCTGTAAAGGTGTGTTTGATGAGGGTGAGATTAACATTTAAATCGGTAGCCTGAATAAAGCAGATTGTCCTACCCAATATAGGGTAGACCTTATCCAATTAGTTGAAAGCATTCATAGAACTAAAATGTAGACTCTCTTCTAAGTAAGAGAGAATTCATTTTGCCTGACTACTTCCTACTGGAACATGGACTTTTATTTGCCTCTGTCTTTGAGCTAAAACCTCAGCTTTTTCTGGGTCTCAAACCCAACAGCCTTCACACTGGAACTACATGACTGGCCCTCCTGGTTCTCAGGCCTTTGGACTTGGATTGAAAATCCAGCTTCCTGACTGACCCTGAAGTTCCTGGGACTTGTCAGTCTCCATAACTATTAATCATTTATAATAAATATTTTAAGGTGAGTAGATAAATAGCTAGGCAGACAGACAAACAGATAGATCTTGTTTTGGTCCTATTTCTATGGAGAATCCAGAAAACACAGAGAAAAAAGGATGAAAAAGTAAGAGCTTTAATAACAAATGGCAGCACAAAATATTTTAACGTAAATAGAATTGAAATCCTAGAAACAAATGAGAGAAAGCACAAACAAAGAGTCTAAGAAGTTTTTCCTAATCTGATTAAAAACTGTAACCCACAGATTCAACAGGCACAGTAAAAACTAAGCAGAAAGAAACCACACCTAGGCATATCATGTTTAAAATGCTGAAAACCAAAGATAAATGAATAATTCTTAAAAGCAGTTAAGAGAAAAAAGAAAACACATTGCATACAGGGAAACAATGATAAAAATAATGTCTGAATTTCCAATCATAAACAAAGTAATTTAAAGATAATGTACTGGCATCATCAAAAGTGCTAAAAGATACCCAGGTGATGTGGCTCAGTGGTTGAGCATCAACCTATAAACCAGGAGGTCATAGTCAGGGCACATGCCCAGATTGTGGGCTTGGTCCCCACTGGGAGACATGCAGGAGGCAGCCAATCAATGAGTCTCTCTCATCACTGATGTTTCTATCACTCTCTCCTTCTCCCTTCCTCCCTTCAGTCATAAGACAGGACAAAATTCTGAAACATGCTACAACATGGGTGAACCCTGAAAACATTATGCTAAGTGAGAAAGGCAGACACAAAAGGACAAACATTGTATTGAGACAGCATAGGAACTTAGGCCTGAAAACAGAAAATACCAGGTACCCCGGAAGTGAAGTGAAGACCAGGTGATCAAAAGAAACTTGAGGGAAGCTGACCACAAAAATGTCACCCCCCCCCCTTCAGTCCCATTCAAAAATGCAGTATCTAATTTTATCTCCCTACTAACTACCTGCTTAAACTACTGACCTGAAGGTACAGTTGATTAAGGTTTGACCACTATAGGACCTTCCTAAGGTGGCAGCAATGAACCGTCTACCATCTTGCTCCAACAGTGCCAGGCAATACAGCTGGAAATGGAAGTCAACCAACCCTAAAATGGAAAATCCTGCAAACCTGCCTTTTTCAAAACACCCACCTTTTTGCACAAGCCCACTTTGTCCCCAGCATATAAAAGCAAGCCAAGCAGAGCCAGTCTTCCCCACCCCGCTTTCCATGAGCCAGTTCAGAGGGCCTTCCTTTCCTCTGTGCTATCTCCCTTGTGCTTGAGCATAAGCTTAATAAAATCTAATTGGGGATTTCTCTGGGATTTCCTCTTGATTTCTATTTTGGGGAACCCAAGAACCCCACTGCCAGTAACAGTATGATTCCACTTATAAGAGGGTCCTAAAATAGACAAATTCAGAGAGGAAAAAATAGACTAGAGGTTACTAGGGGCTTACAAACAAAGAGAATGAGAACTTGTTTGACAAGGTACAAAATTTTTGTTTGGGATGAATATGTTATGGAAATCCATGATGGTTACACAACACTGTGAATGTGCTTAGTACCACTGAATTAAAACTGTTAAACTAGTAAATTTTAAGGTAGGTATATTTTACCACAATAAAAAAAATAAAGAAGTACAAAAGAAAACTCCTGCCAACCTAGAAGACTACATTCAACAAAAATTATATATTTTAAAATTAAAGGCAAAAATAAAATTTTTCAGATAATGAAAACTGTGGGTAGGACCTAGGGAATTCAGATCCAAAAGGGCCTGGCTCAGGTTCCTCTGCAGAACCTTGGCAGCTTCCATGGTGTCCTGAGTTTTGCCTCACTCATTTAGGGAGGTTTCTGTACACCGTGGAAGAGGGCATAGCCAGCAACTTGTTTTGCATCAAGAGACAACAGGCACCCTCACACTTCTCCTCCACCAACTGGCAGAAGAAGTGGCCCAGGCTCTTCAGAGCCACATCCTCGTGGTTAAAACAGAAACCCAGAGAGAGGAAGGTGTAGGAGGCCTGCAGATGCATGTAGACCAGGCAGTCAATGGTGGCCTCCACCTCAGTGGAATAATTCTGATAAGTTTGGGACCACATGGTTGCTCAGCAAGAAGGAGCTAAGCTCAAAAATGGTGCTGGCTGATTTTGAAGCCAAAGATGGTTGATGTGATTCTGAAAGCAATGGAAGAGCATAATTTCTACTCCTAAATTCACTATAGACCAACATTATTCTTTTTTTGCAAGAAATAGATGAATATATCACTTAACTTTCAAATACCTTACTTGTTCTTGTTAGTTGCTTATGTAAGTCACAAGAAATCTATAGCAATATGTGTGTGGGGGGGTATGTATATATATATATATATATATATTTCTTGTTATAAGCACAAAACACTAATTCATAGTCAAAATATTTTGTCATCTGCAAAATATTTAGTAATAGTTGTTGTTTTTTAATTTATTTTTTAATATATTTTATTGATTTTTTACAGAGAGGAAGTGAGACAGATAGAGGGTTAGAAACATCGATGAGGGAGAGTCATTGATCAGCTGCCTCCTGCACACCCCCCATCGGAGATATGCCCGCAACCAAGGCACATGCCCCTGACCAGAATCGAACCAGGGACCCTTCAGTCCACAGGCCAACGCTCTATCCACTGAGCCAAACCGGTTTCGGTGTAATAGCTGTTTTATAACACCTTTTTATATAAATGTTCTGAATTAATAAGAAGTACAAAATAATTAAAACTGGCTAACTGAACACAAGAGCAAGTTCATCTCCACTCTACTAAAACTTTACCAAAAAGAAATTGAAAGGGACAAAAGACTGATATACATAGGGATGATAAAAACGAGGAGGGCAATACCAACCTAATGCTAGAAAGCAGAAAGCAAATGGATGAATACACAGTAACTGACAAACCCTGATGACTAGTAGCCAAGAAAACACAAATCAAACTAATTTCTTCCAAAGTAAACTAATCTGACCAAAAACTATCAGAAGAGCTCCAAACAGAAAGCACCTGTTACCTCTGAAAGCCAGGCTGAAATTGAAAACAGAAAAACTAGCAGAAGCTGTAATAAGGAACAGATAAATGCCTAATCCCCTCCTCCTGCTTTCAGGAAGCATGAGTTAACATTGGAAAGGCTGAACCAGAGGGCCCCAAATAAGTGGACATCAAGTACAGCCCGGGGGCAGGTATCAGGATTCTACTTAAAACTGGGATTTATATAAAAAGTCTGAGAAAAAAATAGGTAAGTCTTTTAGTCCCTTGCCTTGATCTAAACCAGAATACTGGCTATTGCCCTGCCAGAGCTGGGAAGATTTCTCTCTAAACTAATACAAAAGAGAAACATATTGGGGGAACAACTGGGAATTCCCACAACAAAAAAAGCATGATCACACCATCCTCCTTGAAGTCATGCAGACCTGTCCTCACAAAGTCTTGCAGCAAAATAAGAAAAAAAAAAAAAAAAAACCTAAGCAGAGGACTCAACAAGATGGCGGCATAGGGCAGACACCCGAATGCAGTCTACCACAAGTTTGAATTTAGAACTAAAAAACAGGGGAAACATCACCCTGAGGTGCCGGACGGCTGGCTGAGGGGAGGCTCTACCATCTGGGAAGGAGAGAGAAGGCGCGCTGAACCTCAGGAACTGTGAAGGTACGGAAAACTGTGTGCGCGAAAAGGCAGCTGCAGAGTTCACTGCCAGCTTGCTTGCGGAGAGGGCGGGCCAAGTTTGCTACCGGCTTACTCCCTGCATGCGGAGAGGGCGGCCAGCTAATGCATGGCTGGCTTTCTTGTTCAGGAGGAAAACAGAACCACCCTATTGCGTTGATAGACGGCCCCAGATAGGGAGAGGCCAGACTGTCGGACAGTGGGCAGAGATCTCTCGGAGGTGTGTGAAGCCAGCAGCCATTACTGTGGGACTCAGAAACCAGACCCTCGTAGGGAGGGGCTGAATCAAGCTTGTCTGCACCACCGGAGACTCCACCCCATCCAAGCAGAGCACAGAAGCCCTTCCAGTGGCTAGCTTCCTCATCTGCTGCCAATAGGACTCTCCTAGGGAGGGGCAGACAGGAATCTAAAGCTTGTCTGCACCTATACCAAAAAGGTGCGTGTCTGCAACCAACTGTGCCAGATTCAACAAAGCTTGGCTGTGCCACCCCGAGACTCTGCCCATCCAAGCAGAATATAGAAACCCTCCTAGCTGAGGCACCTCTGATCCTCATAGCCAACTGGCTTGGAGATCAATGCTTCCCAGTGATACCAACAACAAGCAAGGCTTAACAACAAGACTGCACACACAGCCCACAAATGGCTACACCAAGACTGTCCACCTCACGTAACTGGGAGGCTGACTCACTGAAACATATAGGACACCTTAGCACACAAAGCCACCCTACCAACTAAGGAAAGCTGTGAAAATGCCAAGACAAGGAAATAGAGCACAAACAAAAGAAATGGAGGAAAAGAAGAGACTGGATATAGAGTTCAAAACCACGCTTATAAGGTTTTTCAAGAATTTCCTAGAAAAGGTCGACAAGACCTATTAGGAGATGAAAAGGGATCAACAAGAACTAATAAGGGATCAACAAGAACTAATAAGGGATCAACAGAAATAAAGAATATATTGTCTGAAATAAAAAATATTGTACAGAATCCTAAAAACAGAATGGAAGATCGCAAGAATCAAGTCAAAGATTTAGAACATAAAGAGCCAGAAGACATTCCTCCTCAGAAGCAAGAAGGCAAGAGAATCCAGAAAGTTGAAGATAATGTAAGAAACCTCTGGGACAACTTCAAGCGAACCAACATCAGAATTATGGGGGTCCCAGAAGATGAGAGAGAGCAAGATATTGAAAACATACTGAAAGAAATAGTGACAGAAAACTTCCCCCACCTGGTGAAGGAATTAGACTTACAAGTCCAGGAAGCACACAGAACTCCAAACAAAAGGAATCCAAAGAAGACCACACCAAGACACATCATAATTAAAATTCCAAGAGCAAAAGACAAAGAGAGAATATTAAAAGCAGCAAGAGCAAAGCAGGTAGTTACCTATAAAGGAGCACCCATACGATTGTCAGCTAATTTCTCAACAGAAACCATGCAGGCCAGACGGGAATGGCAAGAAATATTCAAGGTGATGAATAGCAAGAACCTACAGCCAAAAATAATTCACCCAGCAAAGCTATCACTCAGAATCGAAGGCCAGATAAAGAGCTTCACTAATAAAAAAAAAAGCTAAAGGAGTTCATCACCACCAAACCAGAATTATATGAATTGCTGAAGGGGGTTCTTTCAGAAGAGAAAGTAAATAAAGATAAAAACTATGAACAACAAATACGTAACTATCAACAAGTGAATCTATCAATAAAAACCAAGGGAATTAAAAAAAAATCTGATGAACAATATTAACTGGTGAATATAATAGAATCAGAGGTATGATAGGGGAGTGGATTGACGATTCTCAGGGAAAAAGGGGATGGGGGGGGTGTGGGAAGAGACTGAACATAAACTGTGCACCTATGGATGAGGACAATGGGGGTGGGGAAAGGGCAGAGGGTGGGGTGGGAACCTGGTGGAGGAGAGCAATGGAGGATGGGAAGGGGGGGAATGAGGAACATTTGTAATAATATGAACAATAAAGATTCATTTAAAGGAAAAAAAAAATATGACGCCAGCCACATATGTAATTTAAAATATTCCAGTAAACACATTAAAGAGAAAATAAAATAAATAAATAAATACTAAGCAGATTCAAAAAAACTAAACAGATAATGTGAATTTGGAGAGAGGAAAATGGAATCCCAAATAACAGTGCGGTGAAGACCATCAATGACAAATACACAGCAGGCCTGCTAAGCATCCACTCTAGACTTAAGGTGCCAGGTGAGGTGTCTCCAAGAAAAACAAAATTGCCCTGGCTGGTGTGGCTCAGTTAGGTGGAACATTGCACCCTTCTAGGTAAACCTTTGTATCTCTAATGGCAAATTCCTAGAAGCAGAATATGTTTAAGGCTCTTAGTCTATACTACTTAGCTATCCTCCAAAATTTCTGCCAATTTACATTTGTAGCTACAATATATGATGTTCAGTTCACCACACATCTACCAGTAATAATGTAATATTTTTTAACTCTCACAAATTAAGAGAACAAATTTAACATGTACTAATTTTGATATAAATTTCCCGTTAGTTAAATTACCTACTTATGACTTTTGACCATTTTTCTACTGGGGTATTATATGTTTTTGTGTGGTTCTTAATTAGGTAAACCTTTTCACAGATTAAGAATAGGTATCCTTTTGTCATATTTATGATAAGTGTTTTTTTCAGTCTTAACTCCCAGTCACTTTTGTTTTTCCTTCTCTTGCACTTGGTACACAGAAAGACCTTCCTCAACTCAGGGACAGCTAAATGATGATCTGTTTTCTTCTCGCTCTCTGCGGGGGTGGTATGATGGTTTTATTGTTAGTAATTATTTTAAGTAACCTAAAAGAAATCCTTTTAGCAATACTTCTATAAAAACATGAGAAAGTAATGCAGGGCCCAGAGCAGTTTGGCTCAGTTGATTGTGCGTTAACCCATGCACCAAAAGTTTGCTGGTTCAATTCTGGGTAGGGTATTTGCCCAGGTCACAGGCTAGATCCTGGATAGGGGGGCATGCAGGAGGCAGCCGATTGATGTTCTGCGCTCACATCAATGTTTCTCTTTCTCCTTCTCTCTTCCTCTCTCTCTGAAAATAAATAGAAGTATTTTTTTAATAATAATAATAAGAAGAAGAAGCAGCAGCAGCAGCAACAGTAATGCAGGGACCTCAAGAATATAAACATAGCTTAAAAACAAATAATTTTCTACGTCTTTTAACTAGAAATATTTCAACATATAAGCTTTCTTCCTTAAATGTCAGTACTATCTAGGTCAAAAGCAATGTAACACTCTCAGGTATATGTGCTAATATAGCTTAATTTTGAAAAGCTTTTACTCACTTGTGGTCATGATGTTAGGAGGGCAAGAAGGTATTCCATGATCTACTGCCCATCTGTAGGCTCCTTCTCCAACTAAAAAGCTAACAACAGAAAAATTATTCTTTTAAAAATTTCCAGTGTCGTCATCTCCTACAAATTCAATTAAGTAATATAGTAAAGCAACTGAAAAAAAAAAAAAGTTTTGCATAGAGATATAATAATTCTAGACTTCTTTGAAATAATAATATACCTATCTGTCAAAAAATTCTTTTAATTTTTTTCTAAGTTAGAGAAAGAAATGTTATTTCATTTGTAATAACTAATAAGTAAAAATCAACGTAGTAGTTGATTCCCCAGTGGAAAATATTAAGATTTGCCTTGGATCAACATGGTTCTCAGCTGACATCACAAAATCTATTTAATCCGATTAAGAGTTGAAGTTTAAGTGAATGTCTTCAGATATGGTATTCTCACCTAATAAACACCTGACATAACTCAAAAGGAAAAGCCCTAGTACATTTAGAAAAGCCCTAAAACAATAAGATGTGCTTATATTTCTAAGCCTTGATGCAACAAAAATATATACCTGACCCTCAGGATCATTTTTACTGTGTGAAGTAAAGTACAGTGATGTCCCAAAAGTAATTTTTAAGTCTCAAGCTGCACATTTGAACATAAGAAAGTAAATAAAGCAATGCTGTTAGCCAGCTCTAAAAGACTTATTTTCAAAGGTTTCAAATAGCATGCAGGATAATTAGCCACCCCATTTTCTAACACATAATAGCAAGCAGTTACCATTATAATCAGTCACTTCATCTCCTTCCATAGCCAACTCCTTCAAGATTTCAGCCAGCTAGTAATGGATTCCTTGAACAAGTGCCTACTCATTAGTTTGCTGTTCCCTATTTTTTGTTTCTATTCTTCTAATCATTCCAACACTAAAAAACTCAAAGCAATACATATTGAAGTCTTTAGATTTGATTGTTAGTAATAAGATCAGTGACAGACTGGCAAAACAAAATCTAAGTAGACACTCAGAAACATACCCAAATGGTTCCAATGAAAAACTAAATGGTTAAGCCCAACATACTGTTTTCCAATGAACATAAAGGTGTGGATGGAGGGGGCACTGAAAAAAGAGAGGAGGAAGGGCCAACTGGAATAAACAACATTACCTCTTCAAACTCCCACTTTAAAAAAAAAAATTCTAAAGGATTCTGAAAATATAAAACAGTTTCTCCAATTCTTATATCAGATGAAAAACACAGCAAAGAAACTGCAAAGAAAAGCTGCCACGTAGAGTTCAAATGGAAGAATAACTGAAATAGGAACATGGATGTGAGTTGAGCTGATTTGACAGCATTTTTAGTGCTTCCTTCTACTAGAAACAGAATTTGGATATAAGAAATGACTTCTCTTCATGCAAAGATGTAAAAGAGATGCTGAAATGATAAACCACATGATCAGGAGGTGAATTTAGAGCTGAATCTAGTATTCTCAGTAGACCCAATGGTCATTTTGAGTTCAATCCCAGTATCTGGAATCAATGGCATTTTACAAAATATTCTTAATTTTATCTTTCATTTTTTAGTCACTCATAAATTTGATTCTAAATAAAATCTACCTGCCATTGTCTGCTATGCAAGTTTTTAAGTAATTTGGATATTTTACAATATTCACAGGAAGTGAATATATTTGGATGCCATTTTATTAATTAGAATACTGAATATCAAACCTTAAATTACTATAAAAATTACATGTCTAATAGTTCATCATCACACAAAATGGAATAACTGCTCCTGAAATCACTAAAAGATCCTGTAAAGCTACATAAGCTTTTGCCAAAAAAACAAAACAAAAAACTATACATGTAAAAAAAAAAACACAAAAACTTTCCAGAACATTAAATGCAGTACCAATTCAAATGTCTCTGTCTTCTGACTCTCCAAGGAGAAAGCTTTTAGAATAGTTTCACCTGAATCAAGTTTATTTTTTTAATAAATCTTTATTGTTCATATTATTACAAATGTTCATTTTTTTCCCCCTCCATTGCTCCCCTCCACCAGGTTCCCATTCCACCCTCTGCCCTTTCTCCACCCCCCATTGTCCTCATCCATAGGTGCAGGCTCTTCCCACACCCTCCATTCCCCTTTTTCCTGAGAATCGTCAGTTCACTCCCCTTCCATACCTCTGATTCTATTATATTCACTAGTTAATATTGTTCATCAGGTTTTTTAATTCCCTTGGCTTTTAGTTTCACTTCTTGATAGTTACGTATTTGTTGATCATAATTTTTATCTATATCTTCTTCCTCTTCCTAAAGAACCCCTTTTAGCAATTCATATAATTCTGATTTGGCAGTGATGAACTCCTTTAGCTTTTTTTTATTTGTGAAGCTCTTTATCTTGCCCTCGATTCTGAGTGATAGCTTTGCTGGGTAGAGTATTTTTGGATGTAGGTTCTTGCTATTCATCACCTTGAATATTTCTTGCCGTTCCCGTCTGGCCTGCATGGTTTCTGTTGAGAAATCAGCTGACAGTTTTATGGGTGCTCCTTTATAGGTAACTGCCTGCTTTGCTCTTGCTGCTTTTAATATTCTCTTTGTATTTTGCTCTTGGAATTTTAATTATGATGTGTCTTGGTGTGGTCCTCTTTGGATTCCTTTTGTTTGGGGTTTTGTGCGCTTCCTGGACTTGTAAGTCTAATTCTTTCACCAGGTGGGGGAAGTTTTCTGTCACTATTTCTTTCAGTATCTTTCGGTATCTTGCTCTTTCTCTTCTTCTGGGACCCCCATAATTCTGATGTTGGTCCGTTTGAAAATGTCCCAGAGACCTATTTAGCACTACCTTTACAATTTACCCAAAATCTGACCACTTCTCACCACCTCCACCACTAACACCTTGGTCTGAGCCACTATCACCTGCTGCCTGGCCTGTTGCTAAGGCTTCACTGTTTTCATACTTGCCTTGCTCTGCCTCTGCCCCAGTATATTCTCACCAGCCACTGACATCCTTGTAAAGCATGTCAGATAATAATATTCCTCTTCTCAAAAACTGCAAAACCTTTCATGAGCACTCTAGCATAAAAACTGGAGTTTTCACAAGAATCTGCAAATTCTCCCAAGTGATCTGATCCTTGATGCCCCTCATCTTATCTCTTATTTCTGTTGTCCCCTTGCTAATTTTACTCCAGCCTCTTGTAAAAACTCAAACATGCCTTGGAGGCTTCTGCCGCAGGGCCTTCATCCTAACTACTCTCTATCCAGCTCTCCCAAAGGCCATGTCCCTCATCTGCTCCAGTATCTTTGCTTGACAAGACCTACTTAAAACTGCACCCCAACAAACTGCTCCCTTATCTAGTACTCCCAAACCCTCATTCTGCTTTTACATTTTTTTCTTTTTTCCACCTTATACCATACCATATACTTTATAATTTACATATTATATAGTTTATTTCTGTCTTCTCTAAATAAGCTATAAACTCTATAAGAATGGGAATCTTTGTGTTTTCTTTGATAATCCCAAGCATTTAGAATAATATCTAAAGCACAGTAAGCACTAAATAAACATTGACAAGATATTAAAAATAGAGTGTCAGCCGAAACCGGTTTGGCTCAATGGATAGAGCGTCAGCTTGGGGACTGAAGGGTCCCGGGTTCGATTCCGGTCAAGGGCATGTACCTTGGTTGCGGGCATATCCCCAGTAGGGGGTGTGCAAGAGGCGGCTGATCGATGACTCTCTCTCATCGATGTTTCTAACTCTCTATCTCTCTCCCTTCTTCTCTGTACAAAATCAATAAAATATATTTTAAAAATAAAAAATAAAAATAAATAAATAAATAAATAAATAAAATAAAATAAAATAAAAGATAAAAATAAAAAGAGTGTCAAAAATCCCTGAAAGACATTTTCCTTCTGTTATACCCACCTTAACTTACATTAAGACGAGTCTAAAGTGATATAAAACAAACAGCAGTAGTACTCTAGAGAGGCCAGCCCTGAGGTGGAATGATTAACACCTTCAGGAAGCTGAGCTGTAGGTGCTGCTGCAAGCCTAACACAGCCAAAGGTCTCAAGAAGGGCTATCTGGGCAAACACTGACGAGATTTACAATATTATGGATGAGAACCACCCATTTGCAACAAACCAAGAATCTAAAATTGTGTAACTTAGTGATTTAGAAAACTCTTAAGAATGCTCCTGGACCCCAATAATCAAATTCTCTATTGGATGAAAAAGATAGAGGAGAAAATGATAGCTTCTGCTTTAGACTTAAAAACTGATTTTTATTTATTTTATCTATCACTTCTTTGTTCATCACAAATATATAAAATTGAAGGCAAATTAGTAGGTATTAAGTAAAGCTTATAGACATAAAATACAAATAAAGAAGAACTTGCAATATTTGGAAATAACACAAATTTTAAAAATAAGAATTTAACTCTTTTAAAAAATGTATTACAGAAATTTTCAAGAAATTCTCTAAATTTACACATTTTAGAGAATAGTGTAATGAGCTAAATGGATCAACATATTTCATCAATTATTAATACACTAGTAGCCCAGTGCACAAATTCATGCACATTGAAAGGACATTAATTAGAAGAAATATTTTAATATCGCTGTTCACCCTTTCCCTATAATAGAAGTGTCAACCAAATTCACAATCCACAATGACAGATTGAAATACACGCATGCAATTGGCACCAATGAGAGCTTTATATAAGCATGTACCAGTGAACTTAACCTTTTATATATCCTACCTAATAAAAGAGTAATAAGCAAATTGACTGAACCTTCACCATGCCCAAGCCACACTCACAAGCCAATCAGGGTGAGCATGCAAATTAACCCAACCAAGATGGCAGTTAATTTGCATATCAAGACAGCGTAGAAAGCCAAGCACTGCAGAAGGGATTGAAGCTGCAGAGAAGCAAGCAAGCGGGGCAGGGAAGAAAGAAGGGAAGCAGGTGGGGCAGGGAAGAGCATAGCAGGAAGCCCCACTGCAGAAATCTTCCTACAACAGGCTACTAGTATAAAATAAACCTGCTTAATTAGACGTGCTTTCTGATGTAGCTAAACTTTTTCCAGCCCAATGAAGCAACCCAATTTCTCTGTCAGTTAATTGTCAGTAACACAGCAGTAAATATCAACACAAAGCAGATTATTATTGTAGACCATGAAGGGAGAACAAGGGGTAAAATATTTAACTGCAGCAGTGTTTGACTATATTCTGTGTAGTGAGAAAACCTGAAGTCACTTTCAAGGTCCACCATTTCTTACTTCTTTTCAGTCGGGTTAAGTGTCTAAACTTTCTAAATCTCTGTTTTCCAGCCATTGAAAAGAAAATAGGATTCCACCGAGTCTCCTATCTACCTACTCTAGGACTTCTGTGAGGATCAAATGAAATGAGGCACAGGAAAACGCTTCATAGACATTTGGTTAAAGTGTAAAATGTTTCCACCTGACTACAAAGCAAGTCATGTTCCTGGGCTGAAGAAACTCCAAGTAGCCTAGCCTAGGGAGAGGAAGCAGGTGTTGCTATGGTACATCATTACCCAGTGCCCATAGCCACTGTTTCTGGGCTGGGCTGAGCAGTGGGCTGCATTTTGTTCTATAGGGTCTCAGCAACATCGGCTGCAATTTGGTGAGGTATCTTTCCAGGGTAGTGGCAGGGCCTGTGTTCCACGTGGGGGAAGCTGAGTATTGCTTTGTGGGTGCCGTTCATTGTTAAATAGCCTGTCGCTAAGGAGAGGAAGCCAGGCACTGCTGTGTGTCATTACCCAGTGCCCATAGCCACCGTTTCTGGGCTGGGCTGGGCTGTGGGCCACATTTTGCACCATTGGGTCTTGGCAGCGTCGGCTGCGATTTGGTGGGCTATGGCTCTGGGGTGGCGGCAGTGCCTGTGTCCCACAGGGGGGAAGCTGAGTGTTGCTTTGTGGGCGCCAGGTCCATGATGCTGTTTCTCTGTAAATGACCAGTGCAGTCACGGCAGCTCCTGTATTCAGCATCTGCCCCCTGGTTGTCAGTGCACA
Source organism: Pipistrellus kuhlii (assembly GCF_014108245.1). Taxonomy (NCBI): domain Eukaryota; kingdom Metazoa; phylum Chordata; class Mammalia; order Chiroptera; family Vespertilionidae; genus Pipistrellus; species Pipistrellus kuhlii. The sequence goes on from NW_023425562.1 coordinate 65,289,556, forward strand.
TCATAGTGACCAGTCGGACACTTAGCATATTAGTCTTTTATATATACAGATTGCTAATCTCATTCATTTATACCCCCACTCAAATTATTTTGAAGCAAATCCAAAATATTGAATTTCAAATATAAATATTTTGCATACATCTCAAAAAATTATTTTTTAACAGATAACCACAACATAACCAAATGACACCAAAAAACAATTAACAATAAATCCTCAGACTCAAAATATAGTCAATAGATGTTCACATATCCCTGATTGTCATATAAAATTTTGCTACTGTTTTTATTTTGTTTGTTAAACTGTTTGATTTGAATGGAAATTTAGTTCAAACTATATCGTTTGACAGGTCTCTTATATTTCTTTTAATCTTTAGGTTTCAAATTTTCTTTTCAAATTCATACAACTAAAGTAGTATATTCAAAAATTTAATAAATTTATAAACTACAATAGATTGAATAGTATTTTTAAGAAACAATACACTAGGATACTCAGGGAGTTGGGCTTTTGTAAACTACTGCAGGTTTTCAGTGAACTTTTGTGAAAGATTTCTGCTTCTGAACAAGAGTGAGTAACAAGGAAGAAATGTACACTCTTGCCTGAACCAATTAAAAAAAAGTCAGACAAAATATAAAAAACAACAGTTTTTAGATGTTAGTGGGCAATATATTGTAGGACACTGATCCTTGAAGGAAAGGAAACAAATAAGGTAAACCCTCTGACTGTCCCAGGTTTCTGCCTGGAGTTTCCAGCCTCAGCACAAGAAGGTTAATTCAGGAAGAGCCTGGCAGTCTCTCTGAGTTGGACATCCAAAGAAGCCAACCAAGGTAGCCAGAGTTCAGAGGGCAAGTACCAGAGAGGAGGCAGAGTCCTCTTCTACTCTTCAGTTGAGTAGAGATCAGTGTGTGTAAAAGGAAATTAACCAGAGCATGGGAAAGAATAATGTGAAAGCTGAGAGGAAACAATCTCCAAGTTCACACAAAGCCAGAGATAGCTCCTATTCCCACCAAAGTAAAAAAAAAAAAAAAAAAAAATCACTCTAGGCGCATCTGCTATAGTACTTAGAAGGATTTGGCCTGGATAGCAAAGCAAAATCAACTCAAGGCTAAATGCTTCCCTAGTGGCATGTAACAAAGTATAAAGCAAGACCTGAAAAGATGAAACTGCCTTTCAATATGTCAACCATATCCTAGAATAAAGCTGAAGAATATCTATTAAAATAAAAGAATATACAGCACCAAATAAAACAATGTCTGGAATCTAATGAAAATTATCAAGCATGCAAAGAAGCATGAAAATGTAATCTATAATGAAGAGAGGAATTATTCAATTGAAAACAATCCCAAAATAGTAAACATGATAGAATTAGTATACAAAGATATTAAAACATTATAACTCTATTCATATGTTCAAGAAGCTATAGGAAGTTCAAGAGGCTACAGGAAAGATTAAACATATTAAGTAGATTCATGGAAGATAGTTTCTTAAAGATACAAATCAAACTTCTGAAAGATAAAAAACTACAATGCCATAAATGAAAAATAAGTTAGATGGAATTAACAGGTGATTACATATTCAGAAAAATAATTATTAAACTTGAGAACAATGAAAATTATTCAAAATAACACAGAAAAAATGGAAAAGGTCAACAAATTATCAGTGATCTATAGGACTATTACAAGAAGTCAAATAGAGCCTGGCCAATGCATCTCAGTGGAGCGTCAACCTATGAACCAAGAGGTCACTGGTTCGATTCCTGGCCAGGGCACATGCTCAAGTTGTGGGCTTGTAGGGGGACCAGCAGGAGGTAGCTGATCAATGTTTTTCTCTCATCAATGTTTCTATCTATCAGTTTCTCTTCCTCTCTCTCTAACATTAGTAAAAACATATTTAAAAAACAAAAAACAAAAAAAGAACTCAAATAGATATGTAATTGAAATCCTAAAGAATAGAAGAGATGGGGGTTATCAGGAAAACATCTGAAGATGACAGGCAAAAATTTCCCAAATTTGATGAAATATAGAAATATATCCCTGTATACCCAAAAAACAAAACAGGCCAATATCTTTCATTAATATAGGTGCAAAAAATCTTTACAAAGTCTTATACATTATGACCAAGTGGAATTTATCCCAGAAAAGCAACTGTTGAATTAACAGCCAAAAATTAACCAATCAATATATTGACCAAGAAAAAAAAAATTATAAGATCATCTCAATAAATGCAGAAAAACATTTGAAAAAATGTTTACATTATGCAAAAAAGACACTTCCTCAGATAGACTTCAGATCGAGATGGAGGCATAGGTAAACATAGTACTCACATCCTCCCACAACCACATCAAAATGCCAACCAAACTACAGATGAAAAGCAAGGAGCTATAACCAAGATTACTCTATTCAAGAAAGCTATCATTTAGAACCAAAGGACATATAAAGAGCTTCTCAGACTAAGAAAGGCTAAAGGAGTTCATCACAACCAATATTACATGAATTGTTAAAGGGCCTTTTTAAGAAAAATAAGAAGAAAAATAAAAATAAAAAATATGAACAAAATGGCAATGAATATATATCTATGAAAATTAATCTTTTTTTTTCTTTAAATATTTGTATTGATTTCAGAGAGGAAGGTAGAGGGAGAGATGGATAGAAACATCAATGATGAGAGAGAATCATTGATCAGCTGTCTCCTGCACACCCCCTAGTGAGCACTGAACCAGCAACCCAGGAATATGCCCTCACTGGGAATTGAACTGTGATAGGTCGATGCTCAACCACTGAGACACACCAGCTGGGCTTTGTGCAGTTCTTCAGGAGTGGGGTAGTCTCTGACAAAGGTAATGGATGTTTATCATTAAAATAATCAAAATGAATCTTTAAAAAAACACAAAATAAATAAAGAAAAAAAAAGGGGGGGGATGGGAGGACTTTCTCAACATAAAAAAGAACATCTATAGCAATCTATAGCAACCATCAGACTTAACAGTAAAAGACCAAATGCTACTTCCCTAAGATCACAACGAAGCAAGAATGTCCACTCTCACATTTCTAGTCTATATTGCTTCAGAGGTCCTACCCACTGTAATGAAGAAAAATTAATTAAAGGAATCCAGATTATAACAGAAGTGAAATTAGATCCCCAGAAGACATGACTATCCATGTAGAAAATTTTGTGGAATCTATAAATGTGGTACTAGAACAATTGAGTATAGCAAATTCCCAAGATAGAACATCACTAGGAATAATAAAAATCACTCATATATTTATATATTGCCAACAAATTATTGAAAATTAACATTTTTTAAATATACAACTTATCATAGAATTAAAAAGAATAAAGCACTTAAGTATAAATTGAATAAAAGCTTTGAAAGACCTGTACAGTGAAAACTATTAAAACACTGTCCAGAGAAGTTAAAGAAATTTTTAGTAAATGGATATGTTGCAATCTTAATCAAAATTCCAGCAGCTATTTATAGAAATTAACATATGATTCTAAAATTCATATGGAAATGTAAAATGCCTAAAATAGTCTAAACAATTTGAAAGCAAAGAACAAAGCAGAAAAACGATAGCTAGTTCCAAACTAGTGTAGGATTACTATATGACATAATTTTAATAGCAAAATGGCCATCACTTTTTCCCCCAATATTTTATATTTGGAAAATATAAAAATATTACACTTCCTTTTTGATAATTACCTCATCTTGTTCTCTTTTTCCTACTTCCCAAAAATAATCACAGTGAGTTTGGTAACTTTCTTTCCAGACCTTTTGTGTGTGTGTGTGTGTGTGTGTGTGTGTGTGTGTGTGTGTCCTCTATAATAAAAGGCTAATATGCAAATAGACCAAACCGCCAAATGACCAGTCACTATGATGCACACTGACCACCAGGGGGCAGACGCTTGATGAAGAAGCTGCCCCCTGGTGGTCAGTACGCTCCCACAGCGGGAGCGCTGTTCAGTCAGAAGCCAAGCTCACAGCTGGCAAGCACAGCAGCAGTGGCAGGAGCCTCTCCAGCCTCCATGGCAGCACTAAGAATGTAGAGATCCCCCTACGTAAGCTAAACTGAACGCATTCAGCAACTTAGAGATCTATATATGTTACTATATGTCAATGTTTCTCTCTTTCATTTATGCTGCAAAGTAGTTAATAATACAACCAGAAAATAGTTTACTTAGCCATTGATGGACATCTAGGTTGTGTACAGGTTTATATAGAAGCCACACTGCTATATCCCTCTTTTGCTGCACACGCCTTCCTGTGTACATGTGAAGGTGTTCTGTCTTAAGGTGTAATTGCTAGAGCAAACAGCATGTGCATTGTCATTTTTTACATTAATCAATGATGTAAAAATGTCTCTCAACTAGCTATATGTTCCCACCAGCACTAATAACACAAAAAAACTCTTTTTCCACACCCTCAACAAGACTGGATATTAGTCATATAAATAATTAGTCTTATTAGTTAATTTTACTACTTTAGATAAGGTGAAAATATATCATTTTAATTCACAATTCTTTTATTAATATTATGATTGAGCAACTTTTCATATATTCATATGCCATCAATATTTTATTTTCTATAAGTTGTCTATTTGTATCCTTTAATTTTTAGAATTTTGGTTGTCTTTTTCTTATCAGTACTTTATACTTCTTAAACATGATGGAAATAATGAAACACATATTAGAGATTGCTTTCCCTTACCCTTGTTTTATTGAAAACAAATATTAAAAATTAACATTTCTTTGAAATTTTGTATAATCAACCTTTCTAATACCATGATTAAACACCTAAGAAGTATATGATTAAAGAATACCTTTAATTTATTTAGGTAAAAGATTTCAAGGTTTTTCAAAACTATTAATAAATTTATTTTCTATGACTTAAAATTATAACAGTCAAAGTAATTCCTACAGTTCTACTGTAATAACTTTCACACAGAACACTAACGTAACTTTCACAGCCAGGCTGAATACATACTGAGTATGAGACATATTTGTTAATAATGTTAGGCATGCTAACAGGATGGTGGTTATGCTTTGCAAACAGACAAATTTACAGAACTATCTGAGGGTAAAATAGGATGTCGAGGATTTGCTTTAAAATGTCAGGAGAAAAAAGATATGCATGAAAGAGATGAAGAGCAAAAGCATTGTTAATTATTGGAGCTGGATGACAGGTTCATGAGGGCTCTTTATAACATTCTCAACTCTTAGAACTATTTGAAAAGTTCAAAGTGTTTTTAATGAGAATTGTATGTTAATGCTGGAGAAGAGATGTGACCTGACTAATCTTAGTGTCACAATGTGTTTCTGCAGATGAGAAAAATTAAGTACTTTTATTCTAAGAACTCCTCAAGATTAACAATTAGTTTAGACTCTGGACTAGAATGTGCAAGATTCTTTTAAAGTTTCATAATAAAAAGACCCCAGTTGAGTCTTAGTAACAGCAAAAACATCCCTATGATCAACTACAAAACCCAAAATAACTCTGATCTCTTTTCTGCTTTAATCCACAATATTCTATTCCATCCGGAGTTCTATCAAGTGTACAAAGATCACAGAACAAAGTGAGTCTTCAACTCAAAGGCAAGCTACCACTGGTGTACAACCAACAGCATCAACCTTCTGTGGATAAAAATAGCCTTCAAACACTGCATGCACCAAAGACCAAAGACCCAGGGAAAGTCAGGCAGAACAAAGCGGTTACCAGGGAGGAATCCGGCCAGCAGAGAGCTTGCCCTTCTGCCCTTCACACAAGAGTCTGTTCGCAACTGAGACTGGGTTCTTGATTCCTATAAAATAAAATTAGCAGAAAATGAAGTAAAAAAGTCTTCAAGTTTCTTACTCAGTTTTGTGACAATTTCAATAAACACAAGTTTTAAATATCTTGGAAAACTCTTCTTTTATATATTAATACAAATCCTTAATTATCATAAACAATACAGAACAAATCAACAAATACATGAATACCTAGTAAATTCCAGAAAAGAACAAATATAAAACATACCTTCTCGTGTTTTGTCATATGCTATAGCAGCAAAAAACTGAATTTGAAATAATACACATTTAAATTCAGTTCCTTTTTAATATATTTCAGAATAATAAAAAAAGAAAAATAAACTGAAAATGTGACATCTACAATCAAAACCATACATTTCCTCTAAAAAAATGCCCTGGCCGGCTTGGCTTGATGGTTGGACATTGTCCCATGCACCAAAAGGTTGTCAGTTCCATTTCCCATCCAAGCACATATCCAGATTGTGGGCTTGGTACTGATGGGGGGGCCTGCAGGAGGCAGCCAACTGATTTTATGCCTTCACATCGATGTTTCTCTTTCTCTCTTCCTCTTTTTTCCTCTCTCTCTCTGAAAATCAATAAAAATATTTTTAAAATAAAAAAATAAATAAACATGATTACAAACAGCTTCAAATTTAATTGGGGAGGAAAATTAATGGCCAAATATTTAAAATCTCACCTGTAAAAAAGACTGAACATAGAGGAAGTTCTTCAAGCTAGGTAAGGGTAGAGAGAATAGACCAAGTATATACAAGATTGTTATCTAAAGTAATAGTTCAGATTGTAACCTAAAGTATGGTTCAGATTGTTTCCAAGAAGGAAAACAGAATGTGAAAAGTGAAAAATGGGCACTTATCTGGGAAAAATGATGGCAGTAAGTATTAGTTTGAAAGCATATCAGGAAGACAATGACAATGACAAATAATGACAATAATGATAAGGACAGAAGACAGTGACAATAACTTAGTATCTAATACTAGTGACCCGGTGCACAAAATTCATGCAGATTAAAAGGGGATTAATTAGAGCAAATAATTTAATGTTGCTATTTGCCCTTTTTCTATAATAGAAGTGTCAGAGATGAAAGGAAATAGTAAAATGTATATGAAAACCTCCCTCCTGTCAGAGTCTGGGGCACACCATGGTACCCAGAGTCAAGTCTCCGCCCACCCATATGCACCTCAAAACTGCATGAGACCCAGACCTGGCCGCCCTGGCCCCCCAATTGGGCTAGATCCAGACCCAGCCAGTACCACCTTTATCAAGCCCTGCAAAGGGTCTGAGGTTCCCCGTCACAGCCTCAGGCCTGAGTTCCCCCATCACAGCGCAATCTGATTTCCCCCAACCCAGCACTGGGGGTGCACCTTGAGGTCCCCATCAAGCCCAGTTGGGTAGGGGGCATGGAGTGAGGTCCCCTGTCAAAGCCAGTCAGGCAGGAGGGTGCAGCCTCAGGTCTTCTGGCTTGATGATGGGGCGGGGGCCACGGCCTGAGGTCCCCCGTGAAACGCCACCAGGCGGGGTTGCAGTCTGAGGTCCCCTGGCCTGGTGCCGGGGTGGAGAGTGTGGCCTGAGGTCCCCTGTCAAGTCCTGCCAGTTGGGGAACACAGCCTCAGGTCCCCTGTCAAGCCCTGGGGGGGGGGGGGGGGGGGCGTAGCCTCAGGTCCCTGATGATTGCTTGTTAAGGCTCCTTATGGGAATTTGGCCTCGGCTCTGGGTGCAGCCATCTTTGTGAAGGAGTGGTGGTCAATTAGCAAATTCCCTCTTTACTAGATAGGATGTGTCAGGCCCAGTGCCAATCCCTTAAATGTATCAGATTACTCAATTGATCCCTTCAGTCTTCCACATATTGATAAATACCTTTATGAACCCTATCTCATTACTGAGGAAACATTTTCACAGAAGCTTAACTCACCTGCCCAAGTTTAGTGCTGAGATTTTAACAGAGGCAGCTAATGCCAGAGACCATGCCCTTAACCATTAAGCTATGATGCCTCTCAGGACACTACTAATGTAAATAAAAAATCAGCAGTGGGATATAAAGCAGCTATAAAAATTACTATTAAGACCACCATATTGACATTTTAAAAAACTGTCACACACAAAAATGTATAAAATACCAAAGGATGGAAAAGCACAGGTCTCTGAGCTCTTAAATATATTTCTAAATAAATGATTCAATATTGTAGACATTAACAATTACCAAATTAACTTATAAATTCAAGTCTATTAATTCAAAATTTCAAAAAATTTATGAAGTATGCCAAGCTGACTCTTAAATTCATTAGAAAGAGAAAACTTTGGGAAAAAGTTAAGACTTCACCCAATAAGATTATTTTCATTAAAAGCTATTCTAATGAAAAGAGTGTGGTTTGAGTAGAAAATAGACAAATATATCAATTGAATAGAATAAAGCTAAACTTCAGACACAGACACACATGAATTTAGATATTTAATATGTGATACAGATAGTTTTCAAATGAGTAGGGCACAGATAGGGTACATATGACAGGCAGAAAGAACACATAGAGTGCTGGGGATCTGACTATTTTACTACTGTACCAGCTATCAATTTATTGGTTCTCAGCTACAAATCCATCCTTTGTTGCTTGATCTGTAAAAATGGAAAAGGGCCCTTTAAATGTTTCCTTTGCCAGCTGGCACACTGATATAGTTTGTCAGTAGAGGGCACTGGAGACACACTGCAGGAGAATGCTATCCAGCGCCTGGAGAATACCAGTTTTTCTCCACTATTTGGCCCACATGGAGTCTCCAGTGCTAAGTGACTGCAAGGAACAGTTTTCTCCAGCATTTGGCCACCACATGTTTTCCCCAGCTCTTGATTCAGGCCACGGCAGCATAGCTGACAGCCCCAGGAAGACTAGGACTGCACCAAGCTCAAGTCACTGATCCCCCCATATTCTCCTCAGCACGACAGGCATACATGGCAAAATGTTCCACCTGGTTGACCATCTAATGAGCCAAAAGCCCAATTGCTATCCTTGGCAACAGAGGTTTAGTTACCATGGCTTCCTGACTTCTGTGTGCCAATCTACCAGGCCAAACTCACCTGAGCCACCCAAGTTCGTTTCTGCTCTCACAGTGACAATGGCCTGGGTACCCCAGCAACTTCTCTGCCTGACAGTGGGCTGCAACCATACCTTCTACAACAAAGTCTGAATTCCCTTCCAAGTTAATCCCTACTTCAGTATTCTTCTGCCCTAGAATACAGTTTGAGTTTTCTTTCCATCTTCATATAGTTACTCTCTTATCACTATTTAATAATTCTTTATATTAAACCTCTCCTGTTTAAACTACTGGGTGATTTCTGTCTCCTAGTTGAACCCGGACTGATACAGCAACAATCGACCCGTGGTCAGCTCATGAGCCACATGCGGCTCTTTGGCCCCTTGAGTGTGGCTCTTCCACAAAATACCACGGCCTGGGCGCGTCTATTTTGAAGAAGTGGCGTTAGAAGAAGTTGAAGTTTAAAAAATTTGGCTCTCAAAAGAAATTTCAGTCATTGTACTGTTGATATTTGGCTCTGTTGACTAATGACTTTGCCAACCACTGCCATGGACAAATTACTAAACCTCTCCTGTGTCTCAGTTTTCTCATCTGTAAAATAGGGGGAAAAGTACTGACCTCATGTTATTGTGAGAACTAAATGATTTAATATGTACTGTATAAACTATTGGAGAAAAATGATTATGCAATGGTTATCTAATAAATGGTAGTTATTATTCAATAAATTGTTATTCAATAAATTATGTAGGGACAATGTGTTGGTCATTTCAGAAAAAATAAATAATCCATTTAAGAGTTAAATAAAAATATATTACACACATATTAGAAAAAAATATAGATGACTAAACTCATAATTGAGAGAAACCTTACAAATGCAAAATACAAAAGCCACAAAAGAGAAATAAATTTGACAAATAAAAATTTTAAATTCCAATATGATAAAGCACATTATAGTTTTACAAGGCAAGCCACACAAGAGGTATAAACAGTTCACAGAAAAATGTAAATGCTCTTTAAACATGAGAAATTTCATTAAATACCAATAAAATTTTACAATAAAAGAAAATAAAAACGAATTGAAATACCATTTCTTACCTATCATACAAATAAGAAAGAATATAGAATATTGGAATAAATGAATAATCAAATAGACATGACATGTAGAACATGTACCCAACAACTATAAGATATCTACTCTTTTCAAGTTCACATGGACCATTTATCAAAAACACATCATAATATGGGCCATAAAGCAAGTCTCAAAAGACTTTATGGGCTTGGAATCTTATAGCGTATGTTTTCAGACCACAGTGAAATTAAACACTAGAAATAAATAATGAAAGCTAACAAAAAAGTCTTTAGAATAAGAAATTTGAACACTTATAAAAGAAAGACAAATTCCTTAAAAAACACACAGGAGAAAAAGAAAATATAGTCTTATAACTGTTAAAGAAATTAGATCCCTTTTTAAAAAACTTCCCACAAAAACTCTACTACTAATTTAGAATAACTAATGAATTCCTCCAAACAATTAAAAAGAAATCATTCCAATCATACACAAACTCTTTCAAAGGTCAGAAAGAAAAAAAATCCTTAGCTCATTTTATGAGGCCAGCCATACCATGATTCCAAAACCTGAAAAGAATATTATAAGAAAGAAAAATTAAAGCCTATTATGCGAACATAAATGTCAAAAATCTTGAACATCAGCAAAATATAAAAATAAAAACTTATGACCAAGAAGATTTTACGCCAAGAAGGGAACATAAATTTCCTTTAACAAAATAAAGGAGAAATTTCATATCTCAGTAGATGCAAACTAGCACTTAATGATATTCAATACCCATTTATAATAAAAACTATCAGCAATCTAAGATTAGAAGGGAACTTTCTCAATATGATAAAGAACATGTATGAAAATCCTACTAGCAGGATACAAAATGGTGAAATATTTAATGTTCTCGCTCTAAAATCAAGAAAAAAGCAAGGATGTATACTGTTACTACTTATATTCAACATTGTCCTGGATGTCATAGCCAGTATAAAAATGCAAGAAAAAAACAAAACAAAATACTTAAATGGTGGTGGTGGTGGTGGGGGGGGGGGGGGGGGTAAGCAAGACTGCCATGATACATAGGTGATATAATTGCATTTATAGAAATTCCAAAGGGACCTATTTTTTTAAAAAAAACTCTAATATTCACTAGAAAACCAAAAGCTTCATATGATACATTTTTGGGATATTCACTTTATAAAGGTGGTCTGGAACAGAACCCACAATATTTCCTAGGTATGCTTGTATGTCGTTTGAATTTTTTAACAACAAAAAAAATTATTTCAAGTAATTACAAAATTATGATTTCCAATCATTATAAAATTAAGAGAATATGCTAACACATTTGAAATGTCTATAATCTTTGAGGGGATGGAGAATGATCAAACTCTAACAAAGACTGTATACAGCTAAAATTTCATGTCTTAAATTTAGTAAAAAAAAAATTTTAAGTTTGCTGTCAACACTATTCCAATTAAGAATGGTGGAAAAAACTGGAATAGGTCTTTGATGCCATAGAATGATAATATTCATAGTTTTACAAAGAACAGAGATAGTGTGTTACAGTGTCCACATACCACTCAGGGCTCCAACAGCTCCAAAATTTAAGGATTTTCCATCCATTATGCTGGCATCACATTCAATTTCACCCAGGAGATTTAGATTAGATCCCATTCCTGCATTTGTAAAAGGAGAATCCTAAAAGATAAAAACAAAAATTACAATATCTTTAGTCTTGAAGATTTAATATCAACCCTTCATAAACTGTTCCATGAACTAGAAAGGGAAAGAAGGCTTCATACTTTTTTTTTGCTGTTATTATTAAGTGGAATTGTTAATTTCACTTTTGGATTTTTTATTACTAGTGTGTAGAAATAAAATTGAGTTTTGTATGTTGATTTTATATCTTGCAGCCTTGTTGAACTTGTTTATCAGTTCTAATAGTTTTTTATGAGTCCTAAGAATTTTTTTTGTATACAAGGTCATGTCCTATTCAAATAGAGGTAGATAACATTACTTCTTCCATTCCAATATAGATTCTCTTTATTTCTTTTCTTTTTTTATGCTGTTAGTGCTCCAGTTTTTGTAGCTATCCTTTATTACAGTAAAGACCTTCTAATTTTACTTTGTTGAATGGTTTGTTTTTTCATGAAAGGATGTTGGGTTTTGTCAAATTATTTTTCTGTGTTGAGATGATCATGGTGTTTAGTTTTTGGTTTTTGTTCCTTTATTCACATGGTGAATTACATTGATATTAAATCAAACTTGCTTTCTGGGACCCCTCTTTTTCATGGTATATAATCCTTTTATGTTTTGTTGCAAATGGTATGCTAGTATATCCTTGAGTATTTTTGGTGACAATATATATATACATAAGGTATATTGGTCTGTAGTTTTCTTTCCTTATGATGTATTTGTTTTGTTTTGTAATCACAGTAGTATTTCTAACATGTAATGAGTTGGGAAGCATTCTTTCCCTGTGATTACAAAACAAAACAAATACATCATAAGGAAAGAAACCCTAACCCTAACCCTAACCCTAACCCTAACCCTCTCTCTCTCTCTCTAACTGGATGACACAGACAAGAGTGCAATGATGGTCAGAGGGAAGGGGGTGCTGGCGCTGGGCAAAAGGCAGGTGGAGGGTTGGGGAGACTCGGAATGGGGACATTTGTAATAGGGTTAACGACAAAAATAAAGTTTAAAAATTCAATAAAATTTTTAAAAAACCCTGCTACCTTGTTTTTCTAATACAATAAATTCAGTTTTTAAAAAATATATACCACTAATCTTGTTATATGAAGACCATACAACAAGATCTCCAACAAGAGAATATATGAAAAAGTTAATAATATAAAATCTTACAATAAAAAATAAATGTCATGGTGACAAAGTCCCAAAGGACTCCATTGTTTACAAAGAGGAAGGGAGAGAAGGGAAAAGACATTAGATTGACACTTAGAGAATCACTGCATAAATGAAGGGCCTACTCCAACATAACATATGAACAACTCTACCTCACATTCCAGAAATCGGGAGTCAATCCAGAAAATTAACTGTTCTGAGGTGAGACTGGTGTCACCAGGGCAATTTGGATCAACCTAAAAATCACCAAATGACCCAAGTCATCTTCAAATGTCCCCAGTTTCCTGGATTTCTGCCAAATCTAAGAAAAACTGACATTAAAACCATCCAAATATACACCTATAATTTGAGCAAAGGGGTCAGAGATTTGAGACCAGAATTTTTGTCCTAATGCAGTTAGACAACTTAATTGTCCACAGAATTTTAAAAGATAACACAGTAAAAAATAACAAAGAGGGCTGTATAATTAAATAGAAAATGAATTATACCAATGATCAATATTTTCAGTACTTAAAAGAAAATATGAGATAGGGAAGTTAACAGCAGATTTTGTTTAACAGAAGAAAGTTAAACAAAAGCAAAGAATAGTCAGGAGGCTAGAAAATTCCAGTTGGTGGAAATGAGGTTAGCAGCATGGAAGCAAAGGGAAAGTGTCAGAACTACAGAAGATACTACTCAGCAAAAAGGGTTGGTTGGAGCCAAATATGGACATTGCTCTATGCCACTCGTGAGAATCTGGAGTTATTTGGGAAAACATTGGGAAGCCAATCAAGCTTTCTATATAAAAGATAAGATGAGTATATTGGTCAAATAAATATAAACTGACATTCATATATTGTATGAAAAAGAAAGGGAGGAGACTTGGTATGGAATGATAGCAGGGAGAACAGGAAGGTGAAATAATCAGAATTTACAAATTTCAGAGACAAATATAATCACTAGTAAGAAAAGGTATTTTATAAGATGGAGGGAAGAGTGTGCATAACTAGGCATAATGACTTCTAATAAGGCTTCCCAAGTGAATATTTCCAGCTAAATCAGTTATAAATCTTGGGAAAGAGATCACAACTAAGTAAAAATTATAGTTTAAAACAGATAAAGACAAATTCTTGACTGGATTATTTCATATTTTGAAAAGTATAAAAATCAGAAGCCTCTATAGGCATATAACAAAGATTGTAAGCAAAGTACTAGGTGTAACGGTTACTAATGCAAATTTTGTAATCAAAGAAAACATGATAAGTTCAAGAGAACATCAAAAGTGCTTTATTCAAAGTAATGTCCATTGCTAGCTACACGTTTCCCCCATCTTTCAGGTAATTTGTGAATACCATCCCAATAGGAGTTTCCTTGTATTGAGGCAAACCATTCCATTCAGAGACCCAATTTTCCACTTTTTCTTACGTTTTGAAGTACTGCTCAGAAAGTGTGTGTGCCATCAACTGGAACAAGTGGTAATCTGAAGGAACAAGGTCTGGTGAATATGGTGGGTGGGTTAATACTTCCCAGGCAAGATCTTTTAACATGTCTTTAACTTGTTTTGAAGTGTGTGATGGTGTGTTATCATGAAGCAAAATCACTTTGCCGTGTCTTCTGGCACATTCTGGTTGTTTCACAATCAAAGCGTGGTTCAAATTGATTATTTGTTGTTGATAGTGATTAATATTAATGGTTTCACCTTTAGAAACTCATAATATTCCACACCTTCCTGATCCCAATAAACAGAGCATTGTCCTCTTTCCAAAGCAATTTGGCCTTGAAGTAAATGTTGATGGTTGACCTGGATCAACACATGACTTTGTGCATTTGGGAATTCTCAAAATAAATCCACTTTTCATCACCAGTAACAATTTGATGCAAAAAAAGACTTTCTTTCATGCCGTTGAAGCAACATTTTACTGTCTTTTCAGTTTTCCATTTGTCTTTTGTTCATTTGATGTGGCACCCATTTTCCTTCCTTTAAAATCTTTCCCATTGCTTGTAAACGATCGAAAATTGTTTGCTGAGAAACGTTTAATCTTTCTGCAAGTTGTTTTTGTTTGACGTGCATCTTCATCTAATAATGCTTGTCATTGTTGGTCTTCAAACTTTTCTGGATGACCTGGACATTTTTTGTCTTTTACATCGAAATCATCACTTTTAAAGCATTTAAAACCAGTGTTCACAAGTATCAATGAGATGGAACATGTTCACCATAAGTTCCCAAGTATATGATTACTTTTCCTTCAGAATAAAGTAATGAATTATAACTTCCCACAAATGCTATTTTTGGCACGAAATTTGACAATTTTTAAAAAATATATTTTATTGCTTTTTTACAAAGAGGAAGGGAGAGGGATAGAGAGTTAGAAACATCAATGAGAGAGAAACACTGATCAGCTGCCTCCTGCACACCCCCTCCTGGGGATGTGCCTGCAACCAAGGTATATGCCCTTGAACAGAATCGAACCTAGGACCCTTCAGTCTGTAGGCCGACACTCTATCCACTGAGCCAAACTGGTTAGGGCTGAAATTACTAGACATTTTTAAGTCAACATTTTATGTTGACATCATAAAAATATCTATGATGCCAACACCTTCAGAAAATTAGACATATGAAGTTTTGAAGCTTGCAGTTAATACAACAAAATAGCATACATACAAATCGCACATATATCTACATATGTGTAACTCCATATATTGAAAAAGTCCCCATTATTAACTGGTACACCTAGTAAATTACTAAGGGTCTTTTTGATTCTATCTATATAACCTCTTTTGCTTAATCATATATATATCTTCAAAGTATATAATAAAGGTGTTGCAATGTGAGAAAAGTGTGATGCATCCATATTTAATAATTCCTAAAATACAAAAACAATATTACACTATATACACTATCTCAACAATCTTTTAAATAGGATATATCAGCTAATTAACTCTAAAAATTAAATTCAACATAATATCCAATTAGAAATCACAAGCTGAACTAAGTTATTCTGAATATGGCTCTTGCATGATGGTGTAAATTTGACATTCTTATAAAACATAAGGGAAAAGTATGCAAGAAAATTGAATATCTTAGAACCAATTTTTTTCAAAAACATTTCTTCTACTTCGAAATATATTTATAACTTCAAGGTATGTCTACTAAACCTACTTATGACCCTAAAGGCATAATAAGGAACATATTTGTTCTCCTAACTAGAAAATCAGACAAAATAAATGAGTCAAACAGACTTCATTCAATTGCTAGCACAGGGCTCTGATCATGTGAGAAAAGACACAAATCAAACACCTCAATTTAATTCCTAGAGATACTTTCTAGACCATGGCACAGGAAGGAAGAACCCAAAAATAAGCCAATATTCTTCTAGAGCTGAGGAGACCATTATGATTTCAAGGAGGCCAGGAACACTTGAACTACAAAGAAAAGAAAGCTACACGGTGAGAGCACCAGAGACCCTTAGTCTTTAAATAAAGTATTATACTTGTAAGAAAACTAATAAGGTCAAGAAAAGAACATCTACAGCACTTTAATAAGCTGAATAATTTCTGGAGTTCACACAGCGGTGAGAATAGGTCGTGGTCCCATCAGCCAGAATGAGGGTATCAGAAAAGTCGTAGGAGGTAATGCCTCAAGAGTTGGGCCTGAAAGAAGACTATTCTAAACCTGCATTAACAAGAATTTAAAGCAAGACCTCAAAATGATTGAAGTGACTTAAATTAACAACAGTGTCCTAGATCAAAGTCCAACAATATTTGAAGAAATACTATAATATCCAACTCCCCAAAATATAAGATTCACAACATCCTATATAATAAAAGCCCAGTGACCATAAAGGCATAACGACCAGAATGACCGCTTGACCAGTCGCTATGAGGTACATTGACCACCTCTTGGTTTCCCACACCCCTCAGTCCACAGGCTCTTATTGCTAGATGGCAAACGGGGAATCATGGGGAACCAGGGTGGGCAGTGGTGGGGTGGGACTGGGGACTGGCAAGCAGGTGGAAGATGGCCCTGATCGCAGGCTAGTCCTCAGGACGCGACCCACACATAATTTCGTGTGCTGGGCCTCTACTTTAGTATAAAACCAAAGATTATGAGAGATGCAAATAATCAGAAACATATGGCCCAAAACCAGAATAATCAAACAATGTAGAGAGACCCAGAAATGACACAGTTAGAATTAGCAAACAATTATAATGTTAGCTAACAATGTTAAACAGTTTTCATATGACCATACTTTACATATTTAAGGAGGTATGAGAAAAAATAAAGATAAGAAGGAAAGAAAAGGTATTAAAAAATAAACTGAACTTCTAGAAATAAAAAATAAAATAATCTAAGATGAAAAACACTTAGGAACAAAAAGAAAAAGACTTTTACATTAGGTAAAAACTAAGGAAATTTGAATGAAGTATGGACTTTAATACTAATGTGTCAATATAGATTCATTAATTGTGAACAATTTACATACTAATGTAAAATGTTAATAACAGGAAATTAGGTGTTAGGTACATGGGAATTCTCTGTACTATTTTTGAGACAAAAGGAAGGTAGATAGTTAGGAATTAGGACCATGGGGGCAAGGAAATAGATTCGAAACCCAACTAGGAGGAGTTATTAAGACACCCCAAATGGACTGGGAAGAAAAGGCATGTGTGGTAATCATGAGCTTTAAAACATATAGATAATACTAAGACAGACATCGTGCAGATAACCAATCACAAAGCAGTGAGGCAAGAATATATACCCAAAAAAAGCACACCCTCTATCCCTTTCTCTCCCAGGGAAGCACACAATGGATACCTGACATTCCAATATGGATGCTTATGGCCATGTGGGCCTTCCCACAGGGACTATTAGATTTTAATTAGCCTGGTTGCTAAACTACTCCTGACTGTAACATGAAAAGAAGCTCTGGACACAAGTCTGTTCCTAGAACCCCAGTTACACCTTTTCCAGGACTGGCTTCTCCCAAAAAACTTCGATTTCGTTAGTCGTTTTTGTCTGCGAGTTCATTCTTCGATTTTTTCAGACTCAAAACAATTTTGGTTTCTCTATCTTCTCAATTTTCCTATAAGTTTTAAACTGTTCTAAAATGAAAAGTTTATTATCAAGCCACAGCATAGAAGAAAATTTTTACAAAACATAAAGGATTTGTATCCCTGTATACGATTCATTAAAGCAAACAATCCAAAGTTTTAATGGGCAATTTTATGTACAGATTGCAAATAACAAATGAAAAGATGCATAATACCATTAGTCATTAGTGATATGCAAATTATCACCACAAGATACTAATAAAACAGCTAAAATTAAAAAGACTGACAATACTGAGTATTGGCAAGAATGCAAAGGAACTTCAGCCTACATTGATGGTGAGAATGAAAATAACAGAGTTTGACAGTTTTCTTTAAAGTTAAGCATACCATAGACCCACCAATTGTACTCCTAAATATTTATCTAAGAAAACTTAAAGTATATTTCTATGCATAAAGACTTGTATTCAAATGCTCCTATCAGTTTTAATCAGAACAGCTAAGCATTGGAAACAATCCAAATGCCCATCAACTGATAAACAGATAAATAAATTGTGATGTAACAATATAATGAAAATCTACTCAGGATTAAGGGAACAAAATCCTAACTAAATACCCAATAATGTGGATGAATTTCAAAATCATTACACTAAGTGAAAGAAACCAGTCACAAAAGACTACATATGTATAATTTCATTTATACCAAATTCTAGAAAAGGCCAAATTATTATAAAAAACAGAATGGTTACCAGGGGCCAGTGAGAAAAGGGAATCAATGGCAGATAGGCATATGAGGAAATTTTGGGGGTGATTAAATGTTATATGCATCATGACTGTATTGGTGGTAACATGATTATATACATTTGTCAAAACTCATTACACTCTCACTTAAAATTGGAGAGTTTTGTTGTATATAATTATGTTTCAATAAAGTTGACAAAAAGTATATCTATCACTTGCTATAAACTGGTCACTCTATATACCAACTTTACTCTTATAAATAATATGCATAAGCTTTTCAAATGTTCATTTATACTTATCTTCTGACCCGAATCATTTTGTACAACTAGTAATCATTATGCCCAATCAGAAGCCAAGAACACTTTACAAATCTGTTGGACACTATTACTCTCATTCAAAAACCTACCAGTCTCCCATCATACTTAGAATAAATTCCAAAGTGCTAATTACCAAAGTTTACAAGGCCCTATGTGATCTGCCCCTCCAT
Organism: Pipistrellus kuhlii; assembly: GCF_014108245.1. Taxonomy (NCBI): domain Eukaryota; kingdom Metazoa; phylum Chordata; class Mammalia; order Chiroptera; family Vespertilionidae; genus Pipistrellus; species Pipistrellus kuhlii. The sequence goes on from NW_023425562.1 coordinate 65,308,551, forward strand.
TCTTTTCCCAACTTATTTCCTCCCCTTTTCCCTCTTCTTTACTATGCACCAGCAAAACTGAACTCCTTGCAATTTCCTGAGCACAGCAAGAACATACCAATTCAGGGCCTTCACATTTGTTCATTCATTCCTTTAAAATGTTAAGTTTAGTGCATGATTTTAGTAGGGAAAAGAGTTGATAAATACAGATTGTATATGTGTATAGAAACACATGTATACATAAACAGCTGCTGTCCAGTGAAAATAAGTATTATAAAGAAGAATGAAGTGTGAAAAGAAGGGACATTGGGATACTTTTCCCTCTAATCAAAAACTCCTTTCCCCAACATCTGACCATGGCTTTTTTCTTTATGCTGTTCCTGTCTCTGCTCAAGTGACATCTTATCAGAGGGCCCTCCCCTTAGTGACTTAACATTTCCCCAGCCAATTTCTTTTCTCTACTATTTTATTACTAAAGACCCGGTGCACAAATTTCGTGCATGACGATATGTGTTCCTCAGCCTACCTCTCACAATCCAGGACAGCTGGCTCCCAACTGCTCGCCTGCCTGCCTGCCTGATTGCCCCTAACTGCTCCTGCCTGCCAGCCTGATCATCCCCTAACCATTCCCCTGACAGCCTGATTGATGCCTAACTGCTCTTCTGTTAACCTGTTTGCCCCTAACTAACCTCCCTGCAGGCCTGGTCACCCCTAACTGCTCTCCTCTGCAGGCCTGGGTCCCCCCTTCCCTGCAGGCCTGGTTGCACACAACTTCCCTCCTTTGCTGGCCTGATCACCCTTGCCGGCTTGATCACCCCCAACTGCCCTCCCTTGCAGGCCTGGTCCCTCTCAACTGCCCTTCCCTGCTGGCCATCTTTGTGATGGTCATCTTGTGTCCACATGGGGTCAGTCATCTTTGACGACATGGGGACAACCATCTTGTGTGTTGGAGTGATGGTCAATCTGCATATTACTCTTTTATTAGAATAGAAGCCTGGTGCACAGGTGGGAGCCAGCTGGTTTGCCCTGGAGGGTGTCCCAGCTCAGGTGGGGGTTCCCCTGGGACATGGGGCAGCGTGGGTGAGGGGGCCTGTGGTGCTTTGCAGGCTACGCATGCCCCTCCCAGTGACCCAAATGGAGGCCCTGGTATCTGGGATTTATTTATCTTCTAAAATTGAAATTTTTTAGCCTTAAGTGGAGGCCAAGGCAGGCCAGGGCAAGCAGAAAGCTTGGCTAACTCCATTGCCGGGAAAACTCAATTATCCTGCTCTCTCCATGGCTGCAACCATCTTGGTTAATTTGCATACTTGCTCCTGATTGGCTGGTGAACATGGCTTTGGGTATAGTGGGGGTATGGTCAATTTGCATATTACTCTTTTATTAGTCTTCTTCATAGCACTTTTTACTACCTGAAATTACATATATTTTGTCTGTCTGATTCTCTCCATAGACTGTAAATTCTATAAGTGTAAGTGCTACATCCCATGTCTAAAGTAATACTTGGCACACAATAAGTACTCGATAAATATTTTCAGAATGAATGAATAGGAGTTCATTGCAATTAGATATAAAAATATTAATCATTGTGAACAATAATCCTTTAATCAAACAGATACTTACTGATTCTTACAGGTTACTCCTCTAGAGAAATACCAGAAAATGTAATAGAGTGTTGAGTATTCAATCTTTTCACAATTAAAATAAGAGAAATAAAATAAATTCAGGCAATACTATCTTTAGTTTGTTTGTTTTGTAATACATTTCTTTATTGATTTCAGAGAGGAAGGAAGACGGAGAGAGAGAGATAGAAACACCAATGATGAGAGAGAATCATTGATTGGCTACCTCCTACATGCCCCTAACTGGGCAAGCTCACAACCTGGCCATGTGCCCTTGGCCAGAATGAAACTTGGGACCCTTCAGTTTGCAGGCCGATGCTCTGCACTGAGCCAAACCAGCAAGAGCAGTATCTTTTGTTTTTATTAAAAGCAAAATCTTATTTAAGTTTATTCATGCCTTTCAGAAGAGACAACGCTTATAAAAAGTAAGATCCCTTTGACTGCTTAACCCAGCACAGAGAGGGCAGGAAGGTGAAGACACAAGCCAGGAGCTACATGCCCATCATAACATGGAAACCCTTGCCTATTAATGAAATATGGAAACACCAGGCCAAGGCAAAGATCTGCAAAGCATTTCTCTTTCACTGTAAACCACAGTCTGTATTACCCATTTTATGTCCATTGCTGAAAGCCTAACATAAAAGAACTATTTGCAAGGCTATGAGTATGAGATACACTGCACCTCTGGGATGCAGATCTATTATGAGACCTCTATTAACAACTCTTACAGATGCAACCAATTTAGTTTGCAAATGTAAAAAAAACTAGACTATAAAGTTATTTTTATATAAAAAGATTTATGGCTGTCCAATTTACTTTTTTTAAGTTAGAAATTTATAGGAAATTACTAATATATTAGTATTCACACTGTTTTTCAAGTACAAATTCAACAAAAATATCATTAGGTGATTGAAATGTAGAAGAATAAAATATTTGTGTTAATACAGCCTCTTATCCAAAATTAAGTAGGCTAACATATCAAAATGTAATTGAAATTATTCTATTAATAAGCAGGTACCTTCAGTGATATAAAGCTAATGGGAAAGGGGAAAAAAACAATTAGCTTTGAAACAAACTATCTTTTTTATTTTTTTTACAACAGAGAATAAAAACAGGATGTATACTCCACTGTTATTATAGTCTTTTTCTCAAACTAACACTAGTAAAACTTGTACAATATAGCAATCTTACCTGATACTATCCCAAGAATTACAAATTCCCTGGTATTTCATCATCAATTCTCAATATTTACAGGATGAACAGAGGCCAATAAAAATGTACTGCCAAAAACTCATTGAGGGATATTTTTTGTTTAGCTCAAATTTTCAAGAACTGGATTGTTGAAAGATTTCCAATTAAGAGTCTACTGTGGTGGTACAGGTTAAGATTCATTCATTCAAAAAATATTTATTGGACATCTATGTGCCAAGGCAAGTCTTTTCTATAAAGATCCAGATATATAATATAGTTCAGGCTTTGCAGGCCACACAGAAAATTCTACAACTACTCAATTCTGCTGTTTTAGTGTAAAAGCAGCCAGAAAAAATACATAAATGAATGATTATGGCTATGTTCCAACAAAACTTAATTTATAAACACTGAAATTTGAATTTCATATAACTTTTAAGTGTCATGAAATATTATTCTTTTGAAAATTTTCAACCATTTTTTTCTGAACCTACTTTGAACATTCTAATTTTTTCAAAGTAAATACTTCAGGTTTTCTACCATTTAAAGAAATAAAAACCATTCTTGCACTGGGCATGGTCAAAGGACTATAAGGGAGAGAGAAAAAGATCACAGCATTAGTTACCATTTATTTTCCTAATCTGAGGGCTGATTACACAGCTATGTTCACTGTGAAAATTTCAAGAAATTGTCTCTTTGCAATAAATGTGTATATTTTTGTATATGTATACTCCACTTTGACAAAAGTTTTTAAATTATCGTGTAATTTTTTTAAAATAAAAGATTAACTGCAAATTTTTAAAAAACTGTTACCATTGTGGGGTCAGGTTCCAAGGGTTCTCTCTGTATTATTTCTTACAAATGCATGTGAATCTACAGTTATCTAAAAATTAAAAGGTTTAAAAAAAAAAAAATAGCAATGAAAATTTCTAGACTGACATCCCCAAAGACTGTGATTTAGGCCATGTGAAGTGAGATAGGGAATCTTCATCTTTCTGAACAAACTACCTCAAGTGATCCTGATCCAGCGGGACCATGGCCCTCATCTTGAGAAACTCCAGCCTACTAGTAAATGAACTTCATAAGCTGTTTACCTTCCCTTTCTCTGCAAACCCCATTCATAAAGAGGCTTAAAAGGCATCTATCAGCAACAGCACAGAGGAGGTGGACAATAAGACAGCACAAAATAAGTCATGAGAGCTACAAAAATTAATCACTCTGAAAGCCAGAATTCAACTTTTACTGGAGAAAAATTAGATGAATTGAAAAAACATTAATAAAATGTGAAAGAATCACTAGTAAAAGGATATACAGAGCTTTCTCGATAACCATGATAGAGGCAACCACAAACATTATGTGCAAATCAATGATTTTTTTTTTAGGGGGGGGTGTTATGTTTTTCATTAAGAAGTAGTGGATTCAGCCCTGGATAGTGTTGCCAAGTGGTCAGAGTGTCAGTACCTGTGCACCTAAGGGCCCCAGGTTCAATACCTTGATCACCATTAGTATACACAACTTCGCCTACAACTTTATGCAATGGTAAACTGCAATTATCAAGATGTTAACAGGTAGTATTCTCTTTGGAGCTAGTAGTAACATGCAAAACTTACATAGTTACATGGGAGGGAGAAAATAAACATTCAAAAAACATGCAAAATATGACAAAGAGATAATCAGTTAAAATAGTTAAAGAATAATGAGAATCAATCTATAAATTAGATACCAGATCCTAGGTAATTTTTATAAAAGTTATCTCTTACATTCTTAGTGCAAATTTTAATGATTTTGAGATCAAGACAATAACCACATGAAATTAAACAAGTATGAAATTTTAAAGAAATTGCCGAAACCGGTTTGGCTCAGTGGATAGAGCATTAGCCTGCGGACTGAAAGGTCCCGGGTTCAATTCCGGTCAAGGGCATGTACCTTGATTGCAGGCACATCCCCTGTAGGGGGCGTGCAAGAGGCAGCTGATCTATGACTCTCATAGATGTTTCTAACTCTCTGCCATATGTGTCAAACACAAGGCCCACGGGCCAAATCTGACCCTCCAGGCCTTGCAATGTGGCCCGCACCGCGCTGTCATCACTGCACTCCGCTGCGTTTCCATCACAATGACAGTTTATGACTGTTCAGTAAACCATTCAGCCTGCAATTTAGGCTGGATTTTAGATTTTGGCCCCTTCTCTGATTGAGTTCGACACCCCTACGTGAGTCTACTCTGTATCTCTCTCCCTTCCTCTCTGTAAAAAAATCAATAAAATATGTTTTTAAAATTTTTTAAATAAATTAAGAAATTATGCCACTCAGATGGACAATATTTAGAGGAAGAAAAAGTGGGGGGTAAATAAACAGTAACACGGTAACCAATTCAGAAATCTACTTAAGTATCCTGCCTATGAACATCACAATTGGCTTATCCAGGCCTTGCCCTTCCATCTTCCCCTCAATTTGCCCATTCTTCATTCCTCTGCACCTCTCTTAGGATACAGGGTAAAGGCTTAAAGGGTATAAATTTACCAATTATACTGCCCTTTGTCCAGTGCTGAAAAAAATGCTCAGTGAAATGAAAGAGAAACATGATAAAGTCTTCTTTTCATTAGTGGTAAATTTTCTTTAACTAAGTTAACCTTGTTCTCCATAACTAACTAATTGGAAGATAAATATCTGCAACATGAAAATCACAAGATTATGGATTCCTCCTAATGTTTGGTAAACATTGACCTAAAAAAAGCAGAATTTTCACAATGGAAGCTAATGGAGGTCATGGTATCTTATATCATAGAACTACAAAAACAAGATCAGAAAGAAACTAGACAGATTATCCAATTTAAATCCAGTTTGCAAGCATTTGTTAATTGCACCTTAAATGATTTCCAAGGGAAGTTATCTTCATGTGATATGAACATGTTGTGTCTAAAAATACAGGAAACTTGCAGTTCCCATAGAGCAGAGACTATAAATATTCTTAGTTAATGTTCATACAGAAACCTGTAGACATTTGCAAATTCATTTTCAAGTGACTGAAAATAAAAACCAGAAAATCTATTTTCATCCATGTATTAAAAACAAAAAGGTATATGAGATTATTTATTTAGTGGTACTGCCTGTTTTTAAGAGTTATTATCCGCCAAAACCAGTTTTGCTCAGTGGATAGAGCATATGTCTGTGGACTGAAAGGTCCCAGGTTCGATTCCGGTCAAGGGCATGTACATTGGTTGTGGGCACATCTCCGGTAGGAGGTGTGCAGAAGACAGCTGGTCGATGATTCTTTCTCATCGATGTTTCTAGCTATCCCTCTCCCTTCCTCTCTGTGAAAAATCAATAAAGTATATTAAAAAAAAAAAAAAGAGTTATTATCCAAAACAGGGTCATGTAAGAATATTTTCACCTAATTATTAGCCAATTAAAAACAATTAAGACATGCTTTACTGAGATGCATACTATTGTTTATATTTAGGTTTTTAATCAATTAATATTATATTAATAAAAAATGAAAATTTTAACAATTAATGGGCTTTAACCAATAAATTTCAGCAAAGCTAGCCAGAAAACATGTTTATTAGACCCAAATGAAGTATCTTTTATTCATTAGTACAGAACCACAGGGCACAGTTAGGCATCAGAGGCTCAATTACCTAAAAAGAGTTCCTAGGAAAACAAAAAAACTTTCCATTCTCATTCTGTAGTTGCTTCTTAGGATAGAAAGTGTTCTTTCGTTTCTGGCATTCTCTCTTTTCTCTCTACCTCAGGACATATTTACAGATCCACTGGCTGCTTTACAGACAAGCTGAAAGTTCTTGCTGTGGTTGATCAAAGTTGGAATGCCTGAGGAAATTACTCAACTTAGACAGCCCAGCATTACATCTAGCCAAATCGTTATAGTGCTCTGCTTTAAATGTGTGTTAAAGTAATATTTTAGCTATCCTGGAAGAAAGTTGGGAGAATGTTTCTTTACATCACACAGTGAATACTTGAGTCAAATACAGTATGTTGAATATGCAATTTTAGTATTTGTGACAGTTAATTTTTTTAACTATTCAATTATACAAAAGAAAACATAGTTTGTTTAAAAAAAAAAAAAAACCTCACATGCAAAAGCATATGTATTAGAAACTAGGACATTTTATGATCTTCTTGAAGCATCAAGCTCTTCAGGAAAAGTCAGAATAAATGCCACAAATGTTGATATTTGCTCACTAGAGCACATGTTAATCTAGCATACAATAGTCTGTCAAAAATGGCAACATATTTTTTTCTAATTTATTATTTAAAATATTTTAACAAAAAAGCACTGCACATCTGCCCTTTCCTCATTTCTATTAGTAATCTGCCTAATGTTCACAAAAACATATATAATTATGCAGAAAAATTATATCACAGCAGCTTATTTTTATTTTTTTAATTGAAAGTTACAAGATCACAGTACAAAGAGTTTCTTGTCAAATATAACACAAATCTCTAAAATGAAGTATTGGCTTCAGCAGACTTGCACATCTGAAATAGTTTTAAATTTTATTTTAGTTGGATTCGTTATGATGTCCAGGAAGAGTTTAGCACACGTGGTACCTGGAATTGTCTTTTCCACATGAGCTACAATGGAAAAGACAAATGTAGCTGCTGCTCTAGTAAAGCTAAATTTGGCATCCACTTTCACTTCCCCGTAACCTAAATAATTACACCTTTTAACCATGCTGACAATAATATGAAAATATCACTCAAAAAAATCCCAACAGACCATGGAATTATAATAACTTAAACCATCCTTCTATCATGAGGTGAGGACATGGTAAGAATGGGGAGGGGGTTGCTAACTTATGAGTAGAAACTTATAACTGTGCTTTTTATTAAAAAGACTTCCAACCCACTAGAAAATGTTAACATCTGCACATATTCCAAGAGAGGAAAACATAAGCTCTTCACTCTGAATTTTCTGAGAAGTCTAATAAGTGTTGTAGTGTTGACGCCGTTGTTACAGTATATACATGTCACGAACTGTCAGTAAGCATGTCTACCATGCAGGAGGCTGACCCTGAGTGAGAATGGCTGCCAGCACAAACTCCCTGGCAGCTGGAATGGCCAAAGCACAAAAATGCCTAGAATTCAACCTTAAGCTCCTTGTTTTCGTATAGTGAGATGCAGCCTTCATTATTTTAACACTTAGATAAAGCCTACTACCCATATAAAAATTAGATGATAGAGAAAATAAATTAAAAAATAGTTTATTCTGCTTTGGATTAGGTTATCTTGATGGGATTCCTAAAAATTATATCACTTTCTCATTCCTTTCCAGATTCTGAATAAGGGTCTGAATTTTGTTTTATGAACAAAAATGTAAAATCTAAAGGCAGTCTTTCACCTTGACATCATGACATCAGTCCTGTGATTTGCTGAACATAGAAAACCCTTCTTAGTCTAGTTGCTTCATTACCAAAAGCACAAAATAAAATTGATGCCTAAATTATATAGATCCAAACACACACACACACACACACACACACACACACACACACACACAAATGATTCAACATGCACACTATAAATCCAAAGGTCAATGAATCTAATATCTCTATTAACACAGGACAAGAAGACATATTTCACTTAATCCAAAAGTCTAAATTGCTTCCCCACAGCTAAAACATAGGATTACCACCAACTCCAAGACACTACCAAATGTAGCTTAAAGTAGCTCAAAACTGAATTCCAAAATGTAATATATTCTCAAAGAGTATCAATTCCCAAAGCAAAATAAGGGTTCTCAAACAAAGCTACACGTTCCTCAGGAACAGGTCTTAGACCACATCTTCTAACAGACTCAGCCAAGATGAATACAGCTCATTAAGAAATGGCTAGAAAGGAGGACCATCAGTACAAAATAAAACATAACAAGTTCTGTACTTAAGGGTTTGACCTAGTTAAAAACTGACACATGGTGTTGATGCCGTGTAAAATTAATATAGAAGGTAGTCATTCATTCAGGGTTCTTTTCTGTCCAAAGAAAAGTGAAAGGAAAAAGAGCACTGCTTTTCCAGTAAGCAGGTACTTTGTGCTAAAGAGCAGTTTCATTTCTAGGGACCAGAAAAAGAACAGATGTACCTAATGTGTAAGCACAAACAGTAAGTTACCAGTTGCCCCTTAGTATGAAAGGCAAGAATTAGCATCAGTACTCAGAAGTGTTCTTAAAAGAGCGTAACTTACTTTTACTGTCCCAGGCTAACTGGGCTCTTGTCTGGTGCTTCTTTGTCTGCACATGGCCACCCACAGCCTGTCTTCTAATTAAATCAATGCTCTAGCATCAGAACAAGCAAACAAGTTGCCTCCATCTGCGTATAGCTCTTCAGACACATTTCCCTTGGTCAGAAGGTGGAAATTCTTGGGAGAGGTGATTTTCTCTGCCTCTTCACAAGAAGAACATGGATACTTGGCTGGATGCAACTCCATGAAGTGTAACTGTGTGTGTACACCTCAAAAAATAAAACAAAAAAAAATGCAGAGAAACATAAAGACTCTATAAAAAGTTAAGAATACACAGAAATACTGAAGCACCACTGGAAATACTGCTAAACAGACAGGCAAAATAGAGTTTTGACTAAAATAATCAATGACACTAAGTTGAAGAAGAGGAAAAAGAGCATCTAAAGTCAAAACTCAAATTTCATAAAATAAAAACATTTTAAGTACTAAAAAAGAAAAAGGGTAAAACTACTTACTTCACATATATAAAAACAGGACCTCTTCCCATTACAAAGAATAAAGGATATTATCAATAGAAGAGAAAAATGGAACTTTCAAAGGTAGTAGGTCTAAAATTAGACTCATCGGTCACATTACAATTAATGGGCACTTGTGAGCTAAATGCATCAAGCTGTCTTTCCAATGTAGTCAGTCCTATGGGGAAGGGGAGGGAAGAAGGAAACAAGGAACCACGGAAATACTCAGCTACCCTCTGCTTATGAAAAGATGATTTCTACAAAAGAAAAGAAAATATGCAGCCAAGTGAAGATGCTCATTAATTTAAGTAATTTTTAACCTACCAAATAAACAGAAATGACTGCAAAGCAGATACTCTCACTTTTTTGCAATAAAATGCAAACATTAAATGGGATAGGGAGCAGCGTGTGGTTAAGAAATCCCACAAGTAAACCTGCTACAGGTTTGGTGAGAGAAAAGGGGTCAGATCATTCCTTCCCAATATTCCCTTCCAAACTAGATATGCCAGCAGCAAGTCACATCATCTCCAAAACCACTAGCAGTCCTTAGGTTCTCCCTCTCCCTCTGGGGCACACAAATAATTCAGCCAAAGGATGAGGGTGTGCCCTAATCCTGCAGCTGCAGAGATGCCTGGCAATGGTCCACCAACAACTGACGATTCAGCAGTGATGACATTCTGAAGATTCCTGTTTTAGAGAAATGCATGCTGTGCATATAAGAGGATGCAGAGATAAATGTATAACAATCCTATATAATAAAAGTGTAACATGCAAATCAACTGAAAGGCAGAATGACTGGTCACTATGATGCACACTGACCACCAGGGAGCAGACTCTCAAAACAGGAGCTGCCCCCTGGTGGTAGGTGCGCTCCCACAGGGGGAGCTCTGCTCAGCCACAGCGGGGCTGACAGCTGGCGAGTGCAATAGCCCACCTCCAGGGCAGCACTAAGGATGTCTGACTGCAGCTTAGGCCTGCTCCCCAGGGGCTCCCAGGTTGAGAAAGGGCACAGGCCAGACTGAGGAACCAATCCTTCCCCCCACCCGCCCCAATACATGAATGTCATGCACCAGGCATCTAGTATTATATATAATAATATAAATATATAACAATGCAATAGGTTTATTTTTCTCTCCTATCCCAAATTACTAGCCATCTGGATAAAAAGCTACTTCTTAAAGTATTTTCCTAGAGTTTATAAGTAAGCATTATATTAGATTATATAGAGATCCAAAGATAATGGACTATTTTTAGCAGACAGATATAAAAATTTGTACCTAATAGAATCTGCTCTTTAAATGCTGAAGCATTTGGACAATAAACTAGTTTCAACTATTAATTACCATCTCCCCTGACCATAGGGAGCCTATAAGGATGAGTGAAATAACTGCAGGGTCCACTAGAATAACATAAACTTAACAAAATATTTTTAATAAAGGAGCCTATGCAATTTGCCTTTCACTATATGAAATGTAAAAGCTATCCACATCAAAAGCTATATACCACTTTTAATGCAGAGTAGTCTACCTACCAAGATAACCAGATTTTTAAGTGAATTAACCAAAATCTCCCAAAGGCTAGCTACATCAACAGCTTCAAAAATCTCAGTTTCATCAGTTTTCACACATATAATTACAAATAATTTCTCTAAAGTTTGTCACTCAAATTTCATCTATTATTTCTTATTAGAATTTTATAACCAGGCCTTAGTACTTTAAAAAAAAAAAAAAAAATCAAGCCCTGGCTGGTTTGGCTCAGTGCATTAGAGCATCAGCCTGTGGACTGAAGGGTCCTGGGTTCGATTACAGTCAAAGGCACATACATGGATTGTGGGATCAAACCCCAGGAGGAAACATGCAGGAGGCAGCTGATGAATGATTCTCTCTCATCATTGAGTAGAGGCCCAGTGCGCAAAATTCATGCACTGGTAGGGTCCCTAGCAGCTGCTGGCCGCCGGCTGCGTATTTCCTCCCCTCCCCTGGCCACCTGCCACTGCCACAGACTGGGACCTCCCTCCCTTCCCCCAGCCAACCCTACATCCTGGTCGAACTCCCAGATGAACTCCTGGTTGAGGGGACAATTTGCATACTATACTTATTATATAGGATGTTTCTCAATCTCCCCCTCTGAAATCAATAAAAGTATATTATTTTAAAAATCTATGTGCAAAGGGAGATTCTGTAATTATTTTATGAGTTCTAGCTCATTTTTATTCAAAGCTATAAAACACTTTCTACTTTAGCAGTGGCATCATGACTCACCCAGATCTATATCCAATTTTCTCAAAGAAAAGATTCATATAAGAAGCTGTACCATGTAAAATGTACAAAATTATCTTTGGAATTTAAAATTCACTGTCACTACCTGAACCAAAACTATTGTAAAAGCAGCCATGAAAGCAACTGTCTTCCAAATGCATAGCCCTAGCTATAAAGATCAAATTGTTTCACAATATTTATCTTCTCTACTGTGAGTGAAATCAGAGTTGTACTATCCAATGGATATAAGTCACTATTTGTTATAAAGATAATCTCAAAAAAGCTATATATCACTAAATGAAACAGAGGGACCAAATAAATTTATAATTAATTATTAAAATATGATCTATAAACTGATCTATTTCCTTCCCCATATTTTTAAGATAAACAAATTGTAGTTGGCATATCATTTTCACTTCCACACTACATAACACCTCTCCTACAGAGTGGCCACTTCCCTCCCAAAACTCTGAAGAGAGAAGCTAATCAGTTTACAGTAATAGGAACTTATGAGCTCAGCCCCCTTATTTAAATGTAAGAAATACCCAATCTAGTGCCCAGAAGTGGTAATCTTAGGAAAACACCACTTGTCTGCATGGGTAGATGAGGTTTTAAGAAAAGCTGAACAATGATGAGTCTAGATGGACCACAGACAATCCTCGGGTTATGTCGGACTCCACATACATCATTTTGTGGTTACGTTGCCATCTCCCACCTATATATATATAAAAGCCTAAGCAACCATCACAACCGAACAGACAACCAAACAGGCTGTGTGGGGCAACTAGGCCAGCAGGGGGATCAGTGAGGGACAACAAAATGAATGAGCAGAAGGCTACGTGGGGTGACCAGGCCAGCAGGGGGGTTAGTGAGGAGCAACTAATCAACTGAACAGCAGGCTGCATGTGGTGACCAGGCCAGTGGGGGGGCAGTTAGTGATGACCAGGCTGGCAGGGAAATAAGGGATGACCAGGCCAGTGAGGGGACAGTTAGGGGTGATCTAGCCAGTGGGAGGCGGGGGCAGTTGGGGGTGACCAGGCTGGTAAGGGGGGGCAATAAGGGGCGACCAGGCCAGTGGCAGGGGGGAATTAGGGGTGACCAGGCTGACAGGGAGGGGGACAATTGGGAGCGACTAGGCTGGTGAGGAGGGCAGTTACAGGCGATCAGACAGGCATGCGAGCAGTTAGTAGTCAGTGGTCCCAGATTGTGAGAGGGATGTCCAACTGCCAGTTTAGGCCCAGGGATCAGGCCTAAACTACAATAGCAGTCAGACGTCCCCTGAAGGGTCCCAGATTAGAGAGGGTGCAGGCTGGGCTGAAGCCCCCTCGGCCACCCCCCCCCCCCCACACACACACACCCATGCATGAATTTCATGCACCAGGCCACTAGTTTATTTATTAAAAAATAAAAAGTTCCATCATTTCGACATATGTGCTTTATGTTTTTTATTATTTATTTACCACAAGTAAATGTCAGGAATTGTTATCTTTCTTTTACATTTTTTTTAATGTTTCACTTTATTACTGATATGTATGTGCTCCATGTGAGTGATGTAGGTGCTTATGTAGGTAGGTTCTGACTTACAGCGAAATCTCGTTCCTACATAGCGCTGTCAGAACGGATCTATGATGTAACCCAAAGACCTACTGTATATTAAATGTAGGTCACTTAGACACATCATTTTTTGGTTGTATATCATACGTACACATATTATATAAACTTCCTTTCTCTTGTCTCTTCTTCTCATATGACACTGAATTGAGATCAGAGAACTTGAGTTAAGTGCAAATTTTCATGTTTTTCATATTTTTCAAAATACAAAGCCAGAAACCCCGTCTAGCCAATATGGAACAATAAAGCATTTCAGTCATATCAATTTATAATTGGTAAAGTGTTCAAGAAATTCAAATTGATTTTCATTATCTGCCTAAGTAATAATGTAACAGGCAAGTTTTAAAAGTACAGTTTTTTTTAGTCAAAAAGTATATCCCAAAGTCCAAAAGAAAAGGTATGACTGTCCATATCTAGTTGTAAGTAGGACAAGACTGAAAAGATTGAATTAAAACTTTACTGAATAGATTGATCAAAACTAAAGGTAAGTAACTATGTTCAATAAACATAACAGTATAAATCAGACCCTCTGGGACCTTTCAGTAGAGTGAAAGAACTCAATATTATTGCTTATATTTCTTGAAGTACTGAAAATATTAGAATCTGATTTTCATATGTCTCCCCATTGATCCAAACTATTATAATACTTCAACTCTTTATTTGAAAACTTCAGTCTCCCTGACCAGTTTGGCTCAGTGGATGGTGTCGGCCTGAGGACTCAAAGGTCCTAGGTTCAATTCCAGTCAAGGTCATGTACCTTGGTTGTGGGTACATCCCCAGTGGGGGTTGTGCAGGAGGCAGCTAATGGATGTTTCCCTCTCATCACTGTTTTTGACTTTCTCTCCCTCCCCCTTCCTCTCTGTAAAAATTCAATAAAATATTTTTTTTTAAAAAGAAAAAAAAGAAAACCTCAGTCTACTTAGCCATGGCCAAGTAGCTCAGTTTGTTAAGAGTGTTGTCCCAATACATCCATGTTGCAAATTCCATCCCAGTGGGGGCATATATAAGAATCAATCAATGACTGTATACAAAAGTAGAAGAACAAATCAATCTTTCTTTCTCTCTCTCTCTCTCAAATCAATAAGAAACATTTTTTTAAAAGATAGAAAACTTCACCCTGTTTAAAGGTTACAATCACAATTGTGCAAGGTGACTGAAACTGTAGGAGACACTACTAATATAACATCATAATTTTTTTTTATTATTGATTTCAGAGAAAATGGGAGAGGGAGAGATAGAAACATCAATGATGAGAGAGAATCATTGATCAACTGCCTCCTGCATGCTCCTTCTCCTCTTTCCCCTCCTATCTCCCCCCTTCTCCCTCCGGCCCCGGGGATCTAGCCACAACCCAGGCATGCACCCCAAACCATGACCTCCTGGTTCATAGGTCAACAATCAACCACTGAGCCATGCCAGCCAGGTCCAACATATTTTTAAGATTTAGAATGATTCTTCCAGGTTAGCCTTAGTCTTTAAGCTACTAACATATGTTTTAATCAAAGATTCCACATTAAGGATAAATTTTTTAAGGTAATTCAATGAAATTCTTCCCCAAATTTAATATTTTTTTTTCAGAAAGATGATTTTATTTATTTTTAAATATATTTTATTGATTTTTTTACAGAGAGGAAGGGAGAGGGATAGAGAAACATCGACCAGCTGCCTCTTGCACACCCCCTACCGGGGATGTGCCTACAACGAACGTACATGCCCCTGACCGGAATCGAACCCAGGACCTTTCAGTCCGCAGACCGATGCTCTACCACTGAGCCAAACCGGTTCTGGCCAAATTTAATAAATTAATGGGGGAAAGTACACTAATCTCACTTAGAACAGTATTCTATAACAATCAAAAATAATCGAACATGTTTTAAAAAAAACTTCACATGCCCATACTCTTAAAAAACACAGGTCATCATTCAAAATTATAAAGTTCATTTACTTATGTGTAATACATTATTCGAAATGTAATTTAAATCATTTAAAGTATAAATAAGAAAAAATTTTAAATATAATTGATACTTCAGTGGAGAGGAATGTAATTAGTCAATATGACATAAGTATGACTTGGGGAAATTAAAGTTATTCTAAAATGAAAAGAAAAAGGGAAATTTAATTTTACTCAATTTTGTATTCTAGTTGCCATTATAGTATATCCCTTAGCTATTCATTAACCTTCATTCCCCAGACCCACCATGACTCCATACACCAGTAATCTCAGATAATTTCAGAACATCACCTTCTGCACATAATTTGCAATTAACAACTGAATTAAATAAGATGAAGCTCTCCTTGTATGTATGTGCTGAGTAAAGGTAAGATTTGGTGATAAGTATACACCAATCTATTTTGGATTTCTTTTCTCTTTTTTTTTTTAATATATTTTATTGATTTTTTACAGAGAAGAAGGGAGAGGGATAGAGAGCTAGAAACATTGATGAGAGAGAAACATCGACCAGCTGCCTCCTGCACACCCCCTACCGGGGATGTGCCTGCAACCAATGTACATGCCCTTGACCGGAATCTAACCTGGGACCTTTCAGTCCACAGGCCGATGCTCTATCCAATGAGTCAAACTGGTTTCAGCTTCTTTCCTCCTCTTATCCACTATATATAATTAGTTTTCTTTGACATTATAAAACTTGCTATTAATAGTTACTATATTCACCTCATATGTATCACTTCTAAAACACTTCATAATAGTAATAATTGCTAACAGTTATGAACTACTTACTATGTACTACACATTGTTCTAAGTGACTGTCATATTAATTCAGCTCATCTTCATAGCTCTGTAAAGCAGGCATTATTATCCCCATATTATAATGAAAAAACTGGATCAAGGAGATGGGTGAGGTTCCCACAGACATATGGCTAATGTATGGTAGAACTGGTATCAGTCACAATAGGAAAAGACCACATATCCCCAAGTCAGATGCCTCTGGGACCAAATTATAATAGAACTGGTGCTCACCATGCATGTTTACCTTCCTTGGCTAAAACCAAGCTGAAAGTGTTAACAGGAGAGATTAAAATGTATAAAGCATGATCAAAAGTGCAGATCAGAGATTGCAGAGGCTAAAATCAACAGTAGTTAGCATATTAATGTGAAAAGACCCATTGAATAGCCAATGGACTTTGATATTCAGCAGGGCTGAAAATCAGCAAATTGCCCAGCTGTGGGCTCAATGGCTAAAGGCAATTCCCTAACCTGATAATCCTTTTACTGTTTACCAAACTTTACCTTTGATATGCCTGTATGTATTACTAAAGGGCAAGTGTGTATTGAAGTGAATGAAAGAAGACGGGACCCAGTTTCGGTGTACTCTTCATGAAAGAGACACCCCTGGCCCCCAATGCCTTCTAAATTCACATTTCTTGTAGAGTATTTTCATTTGAGCATGACCCCTTCTTCAGATCTGAGCCCTAGCCATGCAGGTTATGGCAAGGGAATATACAGAAAACGGCTATGACTTTAGGAAAACTCCTGAGCAATATCCCCAGGGAAAAGCAAGGCCTGGCATCACAGAGTAGGTGCCCTGATATGAAAGCCTACACACAAGGGCCACAAACTAGTCGACTTGAGAAGATCTACTCTAACCATCCACTTCTCCCTCAAACTTACCATTATTTTATCTTCCTATCTTATTTGATTTCCCAAGTAGTCTTCTCAACCAAGAAACTATTTGTTCACTCTAATCCTCTAAACTGACTAACAAAAATCTATCTTCTCTAAGTGTGAGCAGCAGAAGTTGGTCTTCTGAAGACCTCAACATCCCCTAGACAAACTCATAGTCACAGTTCCACACTAAGAGAGCTCAGAGACCCTCAATCTGGAATACAAAGAATTACAGCAAATTTTAGCTTCTCCCCACTGAATTCCTCAATGTCTGCAGTTAACTGGAAACAAACCTAACAACCACGATGGACAAGACATGCTTCAGAGCATAGCTTCAGAATATATACTGAACCATTAGGTTAGTAAGGAAACTTTCCCTTCCACATAAGACACTTATAAATAGTTGGAAATTTTTGTTTTCTAAACCTATTAATTTTGGGGGAGTTAAGTTCAGGAATTTTCCTACTAAAAATATGGAGGAAATGTAAGTATCCAGTAACATTAAGTAACTAGTAACTTTTATATTCATGAATCTCACAAAATAGAAAAAAGAAACTTAACCACCTTTCTTATATTACTCAGAGATGCCCCCAATAAAAACAATCTAACAATATCACAGGCTTCTTCACAACTTAGTTAATATTTTTGGTAAACACTGGTCGTATAATTGCTGGTTGACTAACTCAGCAGTTTCATGTCATTTAAGAATAATAAATTTACTCACAAATATTTTAAATAAAATGTAAAGAAAAGAAATACCTCAAGTTCCACCAGAGCTGCAGTCACTGCATCTGTTGCAAGAGCACCAGACTGTAGCTTTTCAATTGCCTATGAAACCAAGGGGAGAGATTATTCATAGTCAAACCACAACTTCTTAAAAACATAGGCAGTAAAATATCAGACATTTCTCATAGCAATATTGTTTCTGTTATATCTCCTCCAACAATGAAAACAAAAGGAAAAATAAACAAATAGGACTACATCAAACTAAAGTTTTTGGGGGGTTGTTTTATTTTGTTTTAATATATTTTTATTGACTTCAGAGAGAAAGAGAGAGATAGAAACATCAATGATGAGAGGGAATCACTGATTGGCTGCCTCCTGCATGTCTCCTACTGGGGATCAAGCCTGAAACCCAAGCATGTGCCTGACTGGGAATCTACCATGACCTTCTCATTCATAGGTTGACACTGAGCCACACCACTGGACTCAAACTAAAGTTTTTCATAGTAAAGAAAACCATCAACAAATTGAAAAGAGAGCCCACTGAATGGAAGAATATATTCATTAATGATACATTTGATAAGGGGCTAATATACAAAACTTAAAAAGAACTTATACAACTCAACACCTAAAAAACAAACAATCCAATTTTTAAAAGGGCAGAGGACCTGAATAGACACTTGTCCAAAGAGGGCATACAGATGGCCAATAGACATATGAAAAGATGCTCAACATCACTAAACATCAGAAAAATGCCAATTCCTCTGATATCCCCTTACACCTGTCAGAATGGCTATCATCAAAAAATCAAAAAACAAGTGTTGGCAAAAATGTAAACTACTGGTGGGAATGCAGATTGGTGCACCCATGGTGGAAAGCAAATTAGAAATGGAACTGCCTTATGACTCAGCAATTCCACTTTGGAGAATATATCCAAAAAAACACAAAACACTAATTTGAAAGAATATATATGCACCCCTAAGTTCACTACAGTGTTATTTACAAAGGCCAATATTTGGAAGCAGCCCAACTGTCCATAAGTAGATGAATGGATAAAAAAGCTATGAAACACACAATGGAATACTACTTAGCCGTAAAAGAGAAGGAAATCTTACCCTTTGTGACAGCATGGATGAACCTGTAGAGTACTATGCTGAGTGAAATTAGCCAGTCAGAAAAGGACAAGTACCATATGATTTCACTCATAATTGAAATCTAATGAACAAAATTAATTAACAAGCAAAATAGAGACAGATTTATAAGTAGAAAGCAGGCTTACAGCTGTTAAGAGGGTAAGGAGGTAGGGGATGGAGAAATTAAGCAAAATAAAAGGACTCATGAACACGGACAACAGTTGTGGGGGGCATGTTGGAGAGGTGGAGGAAGTTAAGAGGGGGATAAATAATGATGGATGGAAACTTGAGCTGGGGTGATAAACACACAAAACGTTGCACAGATAATGTATGGTAGAACTTGCACCTGAAATATGTATTCATTTGTTAACAAGTGTCATCCCAATAAGCTCAATAGGCGGGAGGTGTGGGAGGAGTAAAATCACTTCTCAAACATAACCAAAAATTTTCCAAAGGCTTAAAGACGTGTAGGATAGTTTTAGAGTTAATAAAAATTGATCACTATTTCCATCCCATACTCATGATATAAATTATTTAGATTTAAAACAAGTAAATGTTTATATTTAGTTAATGTCTGATATAGCTCACTTAATATTATTCAAATTAAGACGAAGGGGAAAAAAATCTAGCAACTAAACACAAAGTGGCTGGAATTTAGTAAATGAAAGGACTTTATTCATCACAAAGCAATTCAAATGGCCATATGTATTACATTAATTCAGTTTGTGTCAGACTAAGCTAATAATTTCTCTTCTTACTACTTACTCTTGTTACTAATCTCCCCATCCCTAACTAAGAAAGCAGCAACTCCAAATTACAAAGGCATTTCAGAATTCTTAGATGGAAACCTACATATAATAAAAGCATTTTTTATACTATTACATATTTTATAGTGAGATGAACAAATCATGGTTCTTTTTGTTTGTTTTTTATATATTTTTATTTATTTCAGAGAGGAAGTAGAGAGAGAAACACCAATGATGAAAGAGAATCATTGATTGGCTGTCTCCTCCACACCTCCTGCAACCGGGCATGTTTCCTGACCAGGAATCAAACCGTGACCTCCTGGTTCATAGGTAGACACTCAACCACTGAACCAACTGGCCAGGCACAAATCATATTCTTTTGTAATATATAGTAGAGAGAGTAAAGGTCTATAAAATCACCTTGTTTCCTTGCTTCTTGAGTATAAATTAAGAGAGGAAAGAAAGACAAAGGAAGACTGATTGCTAAATTAACTATTAAAGCTCCAAATTAGTTAATAAAGAGAAAGCTCAAAAACAGAACTGCATTAAACTTTTAGTATATTTTTTATTGATTTCAGAGAAGAAGAGAGAAGGAGAGAGAGAAAGAAACATCAGGATGAGAGAAAATCATTGATCAGTCAGAACTGCATTAAACTTTTAAGAAGTTCATTCATTGTATAAATTGAGGAGGCTGAGTATATACTTCAAATGTATTAGGTTTCTAGGACTATGTTGTTCTACATAATAAAAACCTTTCTTTTTAGATAATGAAAAGATTTTACACTTTGGAAATTAAGGACAAAAATATAAAAGCACTTTGAGAACATTTCACTTTAATACATTTTTTTTAATCTTTATAAGAAAATATTCTTATTTGTTTATGGGATTTCATTCATAACAGAAAGCCTGGATCTCTAACAAAGTATAATCTTTCTTTTAAATGGTATGTAAATAGAAATAAAAAGGGTTGAAAGATTCATTTACTTGATACACAATACGCAATTAACATTCTATTTAAGTAAAAGTAAATGAAGGGTTTCCCTATAAGAGTATTTAGTCAGGATCAAAATAAAAACAAACAATATTTCTTCTGATTCCATTCCTGATTCCACATTAAGTATTCAACAATTTAGCAAAACCTCAAAAACCAAAGAGAAAAAACACACAACTCAGTACAAGGGCAAAGCTAACTCAGGAATGACAATGAATTTCCATGATACTAACTACATGATGAAAAACAGAAGGAAAACGTACAGGATGAAAAGCACCCATTTTCATTTGTTAGTGTGTATATATATATATATATATATATATATATATATATATTTTATCTTCACAGAAAGACATATTGGCTGCCTTTGAGCTGTTTTCTACAGAGCTCAATGCCTTTGCGAAGACTAAAAGATATATGATTATGTGTCCATAATTCCAAAACTACGTATTTTAATCTGGGAAAGGAAGGGAAAGATCTAAGCATGATTTGGAGAATAAAACAACACAAAATAAAGCAAAGACCTCACAAATATGAAATTATTTGATGGTCCAAACCGAGGATGATTTTATACATCAACTCTTAAAATTTTAAATTTCAAGGTAAAGCTTCTTTATGGTCAAAAATGAAATGTTTTTATTATACCTTCTGACAAGCTCGTTTGCATACATGTTTATATTCCTTGGCTTTGGATTCCGAATGATAACCTGCACCTGTAGTGGAACAAACCAACCAATTATTAGTTTTCATTAAAATGTCACAAACCTTGTTTATATTATACCAGAGGCCAGGTGCATGAAAACTTGTGCACTCGTGGGGGTGGAGGTCCCCTCAGCCCAGCCTGCGCCCTCTCACAGGCCAGGACCCCTCAGGGGATGTCTGACTAATGGCTTAGGCCCACTCCCTAGGGGATCAGGCCTAACCTGGAAGTCAGACATCCCTCTGGCAACCCAGAAGCCCTTGGTAGATGTCCAAATAATAGCTTAGCGGGCCTAAGCCATTAGTCAGATATCCTTAGCACTGCTGCAGAGGCGGCAGAGGTTCCCGCCACTGCAGCTGCGCTGGCCAGCCACGAGCAGGCTTCTGGCTGAGCAGAGCTTCCCCTATGGAAGCGCACTGATCACCAGGGGGCAGCTCCTGCATTGAGCGTCTGCCTCCTGGTAGTCAGTACGTGTCATAGCAACCAGTCCTTCCGCTATAAGGGTCAATTTGCATATTACCCTTTTATTATATAGGCTAAATAGTTCTTATAAATTGATGCTCTCCTAGTAACAATAAAACTATTGTCTTAACTGCACGATTTTAAAAGTCTAATAGCTGCTTTTCTCCACCAGAAGTCTTTTTAATACCATGCCTTATCTCCATTTTCAAAAACTATTCCCTGGGGAGAGGCACTAGAAATAGCTCATGTCCCCAAAGAAGTTTCATCAAAGTCATCTCTCCTCTTTTTGAAAAACCTGTCTCCAAAGTCAAGAGTTTTTTTGGTCTGGAGTTGATAGCCCAAGTAGTGTCAGGGAAAAGAGTCCCTTCTAGCTCTTCTCAGTTGACCAACAGAAAGCACCTGCTATTTGGGAATCCAGAATTCTTAAAAGTAACTTTATAAAACTAGTTCGTTTCTAACTAGCATTTGAAGCTGAGGGGTGTTACAGCATACCTATACTACCACAAGCACCACAAATACTACCACTCCTACCCAAATGTTTACATCCTCTAGAATTTAAGCCCAGGGTGTCGCTGAAATCTCACTGATGGTGTATTCATGACTGCCTATTAGAAATTCCAATGGTCCCTGGCTCTTACTAAACACCCAGCAACTTCCTCAAGAGAATTGGCTCTGAAATTTATTTCCCTATAAAAGGATAATTGTTTAGTAAATAAGAAAGAAACCAACACAAGAGTCCTTAAACTGTTGTGATAATTAGGCTTCTAATCAAAGTTCTGAACTCTCATCCCCACCCAGGCCCCGAAGCCCTATAGCAGTACAGCGTAAGGAAGGTTAAGAACTACATCTCTAAGCCCCCTGGGTCCTTGAGTGAGGCTGAAGATTGACACAAACTTAACCTATCTTTTCTCAGCAATTTGAAAGAAAGTAAAAATATATCTGCTTTTTTGGTTAATTCTTCTGGATTAGATTCTATAAGACTTTCCAGAAGTCCACCAGTTTGACAAGAAGAAATAATTCCACTCCTCAATCCCAGGTCAAAGCTAACCTTGCTCTTATACTCTCTGACTGTCTAAGCAAAGTTAAAAGAAGACCCAGCCATTCCTTCTTCTTTCAGGGAGGTTATAAATTTTAAAAACTGAATATAGGCAAGTAAGAAATGACGAAAAGAAAGAAAGAAAGAAAGAGAGAGAGAGAGAGAGAGGGAGGGAGGGAGGGAGGGAGGGAGGGAGAGAGGGGGGGGGGAAGGAAGGGAGGGAGGGAGGAAGGGAGGGAGGAAGGAAGGAAGGAAGGAAGGAAGGAAGGAAGAAAGGAAGGAAGGAAGGAAGGAAGAAAGGAAGAAAGAAAGAAAGAAAGAAAGAAAGAAGAAAGAAAGAAAGAAAGAAAGGGGGAGGAAGAAGAAATGACGAAAAGAAGAAAGAAAGAAAGGAAGGAAGGAAGGAAGGAAGGAAGGAAGGAAGGAAGGAAGGAAGGAAGGAAGGAAGGGGGAGGAAAAAAAAAAAAAAAAAAAAAAAGCCTGTTGAACAGACCTTGCAGAGGTACATAGCTCTGTAACTCAAGACTTTTCAATGATAAGGGGCCCAAGAGTTAAATTTCACAGTATCTGTCAAAGGTGAAGTAGAGATTATAGGCTGATATATTGCCAAGCACACTAGATTGGGATTTAAGGACACATTTAAGGGTTTGTCAACCTGGCTTTAGCAGGAACTAGCCATGTGGCTGAAGCCACTGAAGTTCTCTGCTTTTAAGATTCATCACTTATCATATGAAAAAGGCAAACTAGACTGTGTAAATGGACTCTAAGATGGCCATACTCAAATATGGGGGAGAGGGGGGGTCAAAATTTTTTCTCAACAGAATGATTTTTATAAATACAAACCAAAATATAAAAAAAAAAAAAAAACTTTGTCTGGTTTTAATACTACCTAAATATATTTATACTAGAGGCCAGGTGCACGAAATTCATGCACGGGTAGAGTCCCTAGTCCTGGCCAGCAATCAGGGCCAGTGGAGGCCCTCCAGCAGCAGCCAGCCAGGGCCTTCTTTCCAGCTGCCGGCCGGGGCCTCTCTTCCCCAGCTGCTGGTTGCCCGCTGTGGCCAGGGTCTTCCTTTGTTCCGCGCCATCCCCTGGTGGTCAGCACTTATCATAGTGAGAGACAAACTCCCAGACTCCTGGTCAAACTCCCAAGGGGACAATTTGCATATTAGACTCAGATAGATAGATAGATAGATAGATAGATAGATAGATAGATAGATAGCAAAAATAAATAATAGGGTTGGGGAGTGAAGAAGACATAAGGAGAGCTGTCATTTTAAGATCTTCCAAGTGGATAATTAGGGGAGGCCCTCGCTATATTGAAGTCAGTCTCTTTAATTCCAATTCCTTTCAGGTACTGTGCCTTCTCCTAAGGTGAAACTCAATTCTCAGTGTACTTAAAGGCAAGAAAAAAGTCAACATTATTTTCATCTTTTGACTCACTCACATAGAGCTTACCTGCATGTACCAACACAAACCCTCCTCGCTTCTCTTTATGGGGCTGCTTTGTTTCCAACTCTTTGGCTGTTATTTTAACAGTCGAAACCTGAGATGATCTGGAAGGCAGCCCTTCTCCAGAACTCATCCCCTTCTCCATGGTCATTCTCCAAGTTTACCATCTTCTACTGGGAAAAAAAGCATATTTCCATCCAAAAGTAATTGCAGGAGAGGAATTACCCTAAAAGAAAACAGACAAAGATGGTATACATCCCTTTGTACTAGCACCCATGTAACTTATACAAATTTGTGCAAAGATAGCTTTAAAAACAAAACAAATTTTAAAGTTATTTAACTTAGTAATACAAAGACTATAAAAAGGCTAGAATTTAAATCTTTCTGTCCACTAACAGTACTTGCCTGAAGTAATATAAACAAAAGAATCGTTGTAAATACACTTCATAACAAGTCCAAATACATTTTATCTTTCATTTTATCTAAATTAAAGAAAACCTCAATATAACTTAAATACCACTTTCTACTGTCAGCAAACCAAATGCTAATAACCTGTGAGACGTTTTGGAATCACAGGCAATGTTGGCTTCATCACCAAACTGAGATTGCTACTTACTTTTTTAGCAGCTTTATTGCGATATAATTGACATGCAATATTATGTAAGTTTAAGGTATAAAACACAATGATTTGATTCTCATACTTACTGCAAAATGATTACCACAATAAGATTAGTTTACACATCTAGCACTTCAACATAATTACAAATTTTTGTGTGCCATAAGAACATTTAAGATCTATAGATTGCTGCTCAAAGAAATAAAGCAACATATATTTTCACATTGTCTATGACAAAACACTTAAGAAAAACCTAATGCTCCATAGCACAATGCAAAACAAAAATGCAAACAAAATTATATGACTGAGCCAAAAAATTAAAATAACACTTGTCAATTTTTATGAAAGCATTATTTCTGAGTTTCTCAACAGGTAAATAATGAAATATAAAATGAATTACAAGCAGCTTATACTACAAAGTTTCTAATTTTTTCTCAGAAGCTTTTAGCAATCTTGGCTTAATAATTAAAATGGCAGAACACATTTTATATTGAGGAAAAATTGAACATTTAAAAATCAATACAAATATGTCTGAGAGTAAGGTGATTGAAACTACTTAAACTTAGATTCACACTGTTAAGTAAAATCTGTACCTTATTCGAAAGTGAGAAATGAGAAGAGACAGAATGTATTTTTTTCCAATATAAATAGTAATATAAGCACTGAGTTAGATGACTGCCTAGAGCTGTTGCATACAGCCTGGATACATATAAGAAGGTAAGAAAAGGGAGTCTGGATTCACCCTGAATTACCAGCTGAAGACTTGCAGAGGAGAAGACTTTTAAGCAAGGAAGTATAAAAACTACCTCGAGACTGCACCTGTATAAAACTCATACAATTTGGTTGGCATTGAGCCTCACAATCAACCAGCCTGACAGAAGATCCCACCCATGAAAGGGACAAAAACAATCAAGATCCAATTACAACAGGAAGGCACAAATAATAACAAAAGGGTCTCTCCTAGAGCATATAGCTCAGAAGTTCAAGGAAATTATACCAATGGGTCCCACACAACATTTACTACAAATGGCTACCCCATGAAGACTGGGAGTCATAGCACGTATAGCTAACACATAGAAACAAACACAGACAGACAACTAAAGTGGGGAGACATGAAATAACCTCCAAAGAAAAGAAGGAATATTGCCCAGCCAGGTGTAGCTCAGTGGTTGAGCATAGACCCAGGAACCAAGATGTTACTGGTTCAATTACTGGTCAGGGCATATGCCCAGGTTTCAGGTTCACTCCCCAGTGGGGGACGTGCAGGAGGCAGCCAATCAATGATTCTCTTTCATCATTGATGTTTCTATGCCTCTCTCCCTCTCCCTTTCTCTCTGAAATCAATAAAGATATTTTTTAAATGCTTCTTTTTTTTAAGAAAGAAAGAAAGAAAGAAAGAAAGAAAGAAAGAAAGAAAGAAAGAAAGAAAGAAAAGAAAGAAAAGAAAGAAAAGAAAGAATCTTGAGAAAAAAAACCTAAATGAGATGGAGGAAAGCAACTTACAGATATAGAGTTCAGTAGGAGGGTTATAAGGTTGCTCAAGGAACTTAGTGGTAGCTACATTAGCGGGGGGAAGGGGGGGCAACAAACACATAAAAACCAAGAGTAAGAACCAGGCCAGGGTTGGAATGGCTCAGTAGTTGAATGTCAACCTATGAATCAAAAAGTCACAGTTCAATCCCAGTCAGGACACATGCCCAGGTTTTTCAGCTCAATCCCCAAAGGGGGGCATACAGGAGGCAGCAACCAATGATTCTCTCTCATCACTGATATTTCTATCACTCTCTCCCTCTCCATTCCTCTCTGAAGTCAATTTAAAAAACTTTTTTGAAGAACCAGTCACAAATGAAGAATACTATATCTGACATCAAAAATACACTGGAGCCCAGCCAGTGTGGCTCAGCAGTTGAGCATCAACCCATGAACCAAGAAATCACCAGTTCAATTCCCAGTCAGGGCACATGCCCGACTTGTGGGCTCCATCTCCAGTAGGGGGTGTGCAGGAGGCAGCAGACTGTTGATGCTTCTCTCTTATCAATGTTTCTCTCTCTCCACCCCACACCCTTCCTATCTCTCTAAAAATCAATAAAAAGATACTTTTAAAAAGTAATACACTGGAAGGAATTAAAAGTGATAAAAAAAAGAGGAACAAATCAGCAACTAGATAGAAGAAAAAAAAACACAAACACCTAGTCAGAGCAGCAAAAACAAATCGAAACAACAACAAAAATCAAACACTTAAAAAGCATGAGGCAAGTTTAAGTGAACTTTGAGAAGCATTCACATTACTGAAGTTCCAAAGGGAGAAGAGAGTGAGCAAGCAATAGAGAATTAGTTTGAAGAAATAATGACGGGAATTTTCCCTAAATTGGTGAAGGAAAAAGTCACACAAGTTCAGGAACTACAGAAAGTCCCAACCAAGATGAACACAATATGCCACCCATCAAGACACATCATAATTAAAACTGTAAGTATTAATGACAAAGAGAGAATCTTAAGGGCAGCAAGACAGAAATGGATAGTTATCTACAAGGGAGCTCCCATAAGGCTGTAAGCTGATTTCTCAACAGAAACACTACAGGCCAGAAGGGAAGGCATGAATTATTCAAAGTAATGAAAAGTAAGTATCTAAAAACAAGATTACTCCGTCCATCAAGGCTATCATTCAAAACTAAATGTGAAATAATGAGCTTCCCAGACAAAAAAAAAAAAAAAAAAAAAAAAAAAAAAAAAGCTAAAGGAGTTTACTACAATCAAATCAGCATTGCTAGAAATGCTAAAGCAACTGTTATAAGAAGAAGAAATAGAGAGAGGAACATAGGCATAAAGCATAAAAATGGCAATAAATAATTACCTATTAATAATAACCTTAAGTGTAAATGCATTAAATGTTCCAATCAAAAGACATAGTGTAGCTGAATGAATGAGAAAACATGATCCAAATATATCCTGTGCACAAGAAATCTACCTCAGAACAAAAGACTCAGACAGGAAGAAAGTAAAGGGATGAAAAAATTTTTCCCAAACAAATGAAAAAAAAAACAAAAGAAAAAAAAAAGGTGGGGTAGCAATACTTAAACCTGACAAAAGAGACTTCAAAACAAAGGCTATAAAAGAGACAAAGGAACTTAACTCAATCCAACTATATAACCCTAGTAAACATATATGCACCCAATATAGGAGCACCTAAATACACTTTTGTTAAAGTTTCTGGAAGACTTGGAGGGAAAGATAGACAGCAACACTGTCATAGTAGGAGACTTAAACACTCCACTGACATCACTGGATAGAATTTCCAGACAAAAAATCAACAAGGAACCAGCGACCTTAAATGACACACTGGATCAGATGGATTTAATTGATATTTACAGAACATTTCATCCCAAAGTTGCAGAATACACATTCTTCTCAAGTGCACATGGAACATTCTCAAAAAGAGATTACATGTGAGGACAAAAAATAAGTATTTACAAGTTCAAGATTGAAATCATACCAAGTATCTTCTCAGATTACAATGGCATGGAACTAGACATCAAATACAATTAAAAAACTCAAAAACATTAGGACACACAAAGATTAAATTGCAGGTTATTAAACAATAAATGGGTAACAATGAAATTTGTTCCTGGAAACAAATAAAAATGAAAACACAACAACCCCAAATCTATGGGATACAGCAAAAGCAGACTTGAGAGGAAAGTTCATTAACATCACAGATCTACTTGAAGAAACAAGAAACATTCAAATAAACAATAGAACCCTACAACTAAAATAATTAGAAAGAGAACAAGAAAAGCTCAGAGGAAATAGAAAGAAGGAAATAATAAAGGTCAGAATGGAAATAAATGATAGAGAGTAAAATAACAATATAAAAGATCAATGAAAAGAAGAGCTGATTCTTTGAAAAGATAAATAAGATTGATGAATCTTCAACAAGACTTATCAAGAAGCAGAGAGAAGACACAAATAAATAAAATCAGAAATGAAAGAGGCAAAGTAAGAAGTGACAACGCAAAAATAAAAAGGATTGTAAGCCGAAACCGGTTTGGCTCAGTGGATAGAGCGTCAGCCTGCGGACTGAAAAGTCCCAGGTTCGATTCTGGTCAAGGTCATATACCTTGGTTGCGGGCACATCCCCAGTAGGGGTGTGCAAGAGGCAGCTGATTGATGATTCTCTCTCATCGATGTTTCTGACTCTCTATCCCCTTCTCTTCCTCTCTGTAAAAAATCAATAAAATATATATTTTTTTAAAAGGATTGTAAGAAAATACTATGAACATCTATATGCCAACAAACTGTACAACTTGGATAAAATGGAGAAATTCACGGAAACATATAATCTTCTAAAAATCATTCAAAAGGAATCAGAAAATCTGAACAGATCAATAGCAACTAATGAAAATGAAGCAGTAATTAAAATAAAAAATAAAAATAAAAACTTCTAGCAAACAAATGGATTCAAGGTAACTTTTAGCAAACATTCAAAGAAAAACTAACACGTGTCCTCCTCAAACTATTCCAAATAATTCAAGTGGAGGAAAGACTTGCAAGCTCTTTTTACAAGACCTGCATTATTCTAATTCCAAAACCAGATAAAGACACAACAAAGAAAATTATAGGCCACTATCCCTGAAGAACACAGATGCTAAAATCCTCAACAAAGTATTACAAATCAGATCTAGCACTACATTAGAAAGATCATAAACCATGCCCAGATGGGATTTACTCTGGGGATACAAGTCTGGTACAATATTCCCAAATCAATAAATTTGATACATCACATAAATAAAATGAAAGATGAAAATCACATGATCATATCAATAAATGCAGAAAAAGCATTCAACAAAATTCAGCACCCAACTTTATTTTTTTTTTTTAATTCGCACCTAATGATTGTGGATATTTTTTCCTGATATTTTTGTTTGTTTTTTTTTGTGTTTTTGTTTTGTTTTGTTTTGTTTTGTTTTAAGAGAGAGAGTGGAAGGGCATGGAAAGGGGAGAGGGAGAAAAACACCGATGTGAAACAAATTGATTGGTTGCCTCCCCAGACACCCTGACCCGGGGCAGGGATCCAACCTGCAACCCAGGTACCTGCCCTTGACCAGGAATCCAACCCAACACCCTTTGTTGCACAGGCCAGAGTTCTAACCACTAAGCCATGTGGGCCAGCACTCCAGCACCCAATTTTTAATTAAAAAAAAAAAAAAATCTCAACAAAATGGAAACAGAGGACACATATCTCACATAATAAAAGCCATATATAACAACCTACAACCACCATCATACTCCATGAGCAAAAAATAAAACATTTCCCCTAAGAACTGGAACAAGACAGGGTTGTCTACTTTCACCATCTTTATTCAACACAGTACTGGAAGTCCAAGCCACAGTGATCAGAGAAGAACAAAAAATAAAAAGCATCCAAATTGGAAAGGAAGAAGTAAAACTCGCATTACTGGCAGGTGAAATGATATTACATATAGAAAACCCTAAAGATTGCACCAAAAAACTATTAGATTTAATAAATGAATTAGGCAAAGTAGCAAGATACAAAATTAAAATCCAGAAATCAGTGGCATTATTATACTCCAATAATAAACTCTCAGAAAGAGAAACTAAAAAAGAACTCCACTACAGTCACAACAAAAACAAAAACAAAAATAAGAAGATACCTAGGAATAAAAATAAGCAAGGAGGTAAAAGACCTGCACTTGGAAAACTTCACTTCAGTAAAATAAGAAATAACCACCAAGGGAAAGACCCTGTGTTGAGCATCTGCCCCCTGGTGGTCAGTGTGCATCATAGCAACGGGTCATTCCTGGTCTTTCTCGCCATTAAGATCAATTTGCATATTACCCTTTTATTATATAGGATGGGCACTTGGGCTGTGAAGGCGGGAGATGCTCCTACCACCACCTCTGCGCTGGCCAGCCATGAGCTAGATTCTGGCCAAGAGCAGCAGTGGCAGGAACCTCTCCCGACTTCACAGCAGCACTAAAGATGTCCTACTAATAGCTTAGGCCTGTTCCCCCAGGGGATCGGGCGTAAGCCATTAGTTGGGCATCCTACAAAGGCTCTCAGGCTGCCAGAGAGATGTCTGACTGCCAGCTTTGGCCCGATACCCCCAGGAGTGGGCCTAAGCCGGCAGGTAGACACCCCAAGGGCTCCCAGGCTGCTAGAGTGATTGATGTCTGACCAACAGCTTAGGCCTGATACCCTGGGGAGTGTACCTAAGCCAGCAGGTGGAAATCCCCCAAAGGGTTTCAGATGCAGACCAGGCTGAGGGAGCTTCCGCAATGAGTGCACAAATTTTCATGCACCAGGTCTCTAGTCAGTAAATAAGTGGATTAAAAAGCTGTGGTACATGTACACCATGGAATAATACTTTGCAGCTGTAAAAAGGAAGGATCTCTTACCTCTGTGACAGCATGGATAAACATAAAGATTGTTATGCCAAGCAAAATAAGCCAATCAGAGTGAGACAAATATCACGTGACTTCACTTATATGTGAAATCTAATGAACAAAATAAGCCAAAACCGGTTTTGCTCAGTGGATAGAGCATCAGCCTTTGGACTGAAAGGTCCCAGGTTCGATTCCAGTCAAGGGAATGTACTTTGGTTGCGGTCACATCCCCAGGAGGGGGTGTGCAGAAGGCAGCTGATCAACGTTTCTAACTCTCTATCCCTCTCCTTTCCTCTCTGTAAAACAAAATAAACTGACAAACAAAATAAGTTGAGATATGGCTGCATTGAACAGACCTGGAAGATCTCAGAGGGAAGGGAGTTGGGAGGGAGATTAGGGAGAGATTAACCAAAGAACTTATATGCATATATGCATAGCCCATGGACGTACAATAGTGTGATGAAGGCCTGGGTGTGGGGTGGGACCTGGGTAGAGGGGGTCAGAGTTGAGAAAATGGGGGACAACTGTAATACTGTCAACAAATAATTTGTATCTTTAAAGTGATTTAGTTGCCTAGTCCAAAAAAGCAGTGTATGCAAAGTGTAGTCTGTATACCAGGGTTTGTCACCAGCCTGAATTAAATTATTTTAGTAATATATTAATTGATTTATATGTACATTTTTAATACATAATGTACAGCTTTGAATTTTTCTGTTTCCTCATGATTTTTATACTTATACTTTTATACAATTTTATCTGCTAAATCTAATAAAAACTTGAGCTTTTATTTATATCTCACATTCACATTTTCATATTTCAGTTTTGTTTGGGTTTTGCTTTTTGGTTTTGCTTTTGTATTTTGTAAAAGAAATGGTCGCAAATGAACTGAACATTTTTTTAAGCTGGTCCTTTACACCAGAGAGAGTCTGAGAAGCCCTGCAATATTTTATTTTAACTTACTTTAATTCTTCGTTAAAGAGTCCATTTAAATTTTTTTTATATGACATTTTATTTAAAGGACAAATGGTATATGCTGTCATATTAAAATGTTTACATATATTCATAAATACAGAGAATATTTTTATTTTACAAACGGGTGCTAAACTGATTAAATAAACAGTGAATTTAAATGCCTGTTTTTGGTTTTGCTTTGTGGTGGTGCCTGTCTTTCTAAAGATGAATTTTTCCCCCAAAGACTTCACAAGGATCTGCCTCAATTATCTTTACTGACTCTGGTTATTTCTCTGAGATAGGTTTCTATTTATTCATGTGTCAGTTGAATTTAAATGATCATGGTTCATCTGCCAGCCTATACAGGCCGTCATGTCTGACCTAGCCATGAAAGGAGCTTGGGCCAACTATTCTCCACAAAAACAGGTTGAGTAGAAACTCAGGCTTTGGAAAACTAAAAGCTTCAGTTAAAACACAAACACATCCAAGTAGTATGGGTTATTAATCTTCAAGCTACTCTGTCATCAGATGCATTTTTTCATAAATAAAAAACTAGAACATCAACATTTTATCATGAGTAAAGTTTGCAGTAATAGGCTTTTTAACATACATCTGTGAAAGATTTTAAAACATTGCTTCTGAAGCTTGTCTGAAAAAATTCAAATGTAGAAGATGAATTGATGTTATTTCCTGAGCAACCTACCATCCCTCAGAGATTCTCTGAAATATATTTATTTTGCAAACCATGTCATCTCAATAAACTTCTCCAAAAATGCTGGCCTCAAAGCTCTGCTGGACTGGGAAAAGAACTCAAGGATACAGGCTATCCAACACACAACTCTGGCCTTCAGCTCACAATGGTTACTGGAATGTTTTTAATTCAATTAGAAATGAAGCAACTTCTACTCCAACATCAGTTTTTGTTTAACTCAAAACCCATTAAAGGTCTGACCTACCTAATAAATAAAAAGTTCCAACAAATGACTAAAAAAAGACAAAAAAAAGGATAATGGGTAACTGCCAGTTAACAGAAAAATTATGCAACAGTTTAAACAGATCAAAAGATGCTAAAACTCACTCAAAAGAAAGATGCATAATTAAACTACACTGAAATACCTTTTTTTAACTTGGATTGGCAAATATCAAAAAGTAAGATACCATCTTTGTTTTGAGGGTATGAGAAACAGGAGTTCTCACACATTACTAGTGGCAGCATCCTATATAATAAAAGCCTAATATGCAAATTTTCCCCTCAGACAGTCGTTCGACGGAGAGACCAGGAGTTCAACCTCCGTTATGACATGCACTACCACAGGGGGCGGCACAGAACATGGCAGATGTTGGCGAAACTAAGCTGACTGCAGGCAGCAGTGGCGGCATTGCCAGTCCTGATAGGCCTTGATGAGAGGGATCACAGCAGGATGGTGGAGGTGAGTGGGTGGCACCAGGTGAAGGCTGGTGTGAAGGGGGCCCGGTTACCCCACCAATTGCCCGCAGACAGCAACCAGAGGTGATAGCAGGGGAGATGGCTACCACCCAGATCCCAGGTGCTGAGGGAGCCAGGCAAGAGTCCCAGGTCTGATCAATCACCCCGCAGACAGGATCACAGAGCTGGTGAGAGGACAGTGGCAGGCCAAGGCGAGGTGTCAGGCAGGGCTACGGAGCTGCAGGTGTGCAAGGCTAGGGGTATGAGCTGGGACCAGATCACTGTAGGCCACTCTGAGGGACCCTACTCATGCATAAATTCGTGCATTGGGCCTCTAGTAAAATAATATAACTTGCCCTAGCCCATTGGTCAGCAAACTGTGGCTTGCAAGCCACATGCGGCTCTTTGGCCACTTGAGTGTGGCTCTTCCACAAAATACCATGGCCTGGACGAGTCTATTTTAAAGAAGTGGCATTAGAATAAGTTTAAGTTTAAAAAATTTTGCTCCCAAAAGAAATTTCAATCACTGTACTGTTGATACTTGGCTCTGTTGACTAATGAGTTTGCCAACCACTGCCCTAGCTGGTTTGGCTCAGTGGATAGTGTCAGCTTGCCAACTAAAGAATCCCAGGTTCGATTTCAGTCAAGGATACATGCCCAGATTGCTGGCTCGATTCCCAGAGGGGGGCATGCAGGAGGCAGCTGATAAATAATTCTCTCTCATCGATGCTTTTCTCTCTCTCCCTCTCCTTTCCTCTCTGAAATCAATAAAAAAAATTTTAAAAAAGGAATCCTATCTAATAAAGAGGGAATATGTTAACTGACCATCACACCCTCACAAAGATGGTGGCACCCACAGCCAATAAGGAGGAAATATGCTAATTTACTGACCCACCCTCAAAGATGGCGGCACCCACACCCACAAGATGGTGGCACCCAGTCCCCTCAGTCATGCTGGGGTGGCAGGCACATGGTACAGCCAGGCCTGCCCCCAGGTGAACCCAGCCACTCCACATGCCTGTCTCTAGAGTCCCCCAGTCCCCTCATCCCCCCAGCCACCCTGGGCCGGCCCGAGGCACAGGCAAGCCTCGGATGGTGGCTGCACAGCTGCCCAGTGCCAGCCCAAGGTGCAGGCAAGCCTTGGATGGCAGCTGCCCAGCTTCCTAGGGTTGCCCACGGCTCAGGTAACCAGACTGGCCGAGGCTTGCGGTGCCAGCAGTGGCAGCAGCAGAGTGTGAAGGGGACATTGCCATCCCCTGATCGCTGGGTCACCTCCCACCCCTGAGGGCTGCTGGACTGTGAGCAGGGGCAGGCAGAGCTGAAGGACCCACCCACTCCAGTGCCTGAATTTTCATGCATTGGGCCTTTAGTTAATATATAAAATAAAATAATACAATTCAACAAGGACAAATTGGCAAAATTGAACAAAATTACAAATGTATACTGAAGAACTATCTATAATAGGAAAGACATAAACCAACAATATGTCTCATTGAAAATGGTTAAAAATAAAAGCAGCCATTGGGGGGGGGAAAAAAGAGAGAGAATGTTCTTAATATATAAATATGGAATGTCAGATCTTGAAGATGTTTTGGTAAGTAATATATATAACAGAATTATATGCTGTATAATATTCTGAGGGAGAGGAGAAAAAATAATATAGCTAAATATATACACACAAGTATAATTCTGGAAGAATATACCAAAAAATAGTATAATAGTATTTACCAGTATATTTGGATTGCTGATCCACAGAGGTAATATAAAAATGCTACTGTTCATCATTTTGTACTTTTCAATTTTAAACAATCTGAATATAGTAAAGAAATTTATTTATTTATAGGAACACAAGGTAATTAAGTCCAAGTTCAAAAATAGGACGAGCCTATGAGATCCCACTAAAAACTGCAGTAAGAGAGAAAACTCCTCAACATTTTTCCTAGGGAAAAATTTTTGTAGGGAACAAAAAATAAATAAATAAATAAATAAATAAATAAATAAAATAACATGGCCAATCAACAATACTTCTGGCCCAATAGGTCTTTTTTGTTTTTGTTTCCCTGAATCTTGAACTTTTGGGACCATACAAACTATAGGTAATTCAAATTAAAAATAAATCACAGTATTTGGTCTCTACACTTAAGACTAAAGAGTAAATATTAAATCATGACCATAGATTAGCATCAAAAATCCTTGTGATGTTTTTATCACATTTGTAGTCATTATTACAAATCACTATTTAAAACTAATGAAGCATCCATCAATATAGTCACAAGAAAAATATCTAACAATTCCACAAACTTTTTAGGTAACAACCCATTACAAAAAGGTTTCCAATGTAAGGAGATGCATTAACATGTTACAGTTTCATAGAACAAAAAAACAAACAATTTTATAGACCCATTTTTATCATGCCTTTCTTTATTTATTAATATGTCTGAATATAGACATTTTGCAACTTTCTACCAATGATGATATTAAAATTAGTTTTATTATTTCTAAAAAACACTGGTAACTTGTCCATCCTCTGCAACAGTTGCTTAAAAAATTAAACATAAACTTAGCGTATGACCGAGCCACTCAACTCCTATAGAGTATATCCACACAAAATTTTGTACAGGGATGTTACAAAATTAGAGGAGAATTATTCATAAAAGGCAAAAGTGAAAACAACAGAAATGTCCATAAACTGGTGATGGTTAAAAATGATATATTCATACAATAGAACATTACTCAGCCATTAAAAAGAATGAAGTGTGGCATTATAAACTTTGGAAATAATGAAAAAAAATCAGACACAAAAGGCCACATGTTGTATGTTTTCATTTACATGAAATGTCTACCATAGGCAAATATAAAGAGACAGTAAATAGATTAGTGGTTGCCTAGAACTAGAAGAATGGAGTGGATTAGGGAAGGATTGCTAACAGGGGCATGATTTCCCTTGGGGGCAATAAAGTGTTCCAAAATTGATTGTGGCAATGGCTGCACAATTCTAAATATTCTAAATACTACTGAATTATACACTCTAAGTGGGTAAATTATATGACAAATAAATCCTATCTTAATAAAGCTGTTTGGGAATTAAAAAAAACTTCTTGCTTCCCATAAATTATTTCCTTACCCATAAGATGTATATTTTCCAAATTACCAAACCTCATAGCCTTTTTTTTTTTTTAATCCTCTGCTTGTTACCTCTGTTTCTCAAGGTACCCTGCTCTTCTTGGCAAGCACTCCAATCAACAGTGCTAGCTAGCTCTTCAAGACCCCTGATGCCTCCCAACTTTGTCTTTTCACATGACTGGCAGGTGGACCTATTCTCAAATGTCTCCTTCAGCAATTTTATCTACCACCAACCTTTCAAACTATTTTCTTAGTAAACCATTTGATTCCTAACTCTTTACCTTCTGTCTCTTGAGCTCTAGCCACAAGTGTGGATAGTTCAACCTGGATCACCCTCACTCTTAGCCTGCCCTAAACAAATTCATCTCTCCCCAGAAACCTAGGTCTTTTCACATTACTCCTTATTTTTCTTAATAGCACCATCCTTTTCTAAATCAACTTGAAGTCGTCTTCAACGGCACCCAGTTTCCAAATCCTACTGATTTCTCCCTCAAGCATTTAACTTTCCTTACTGCCTTGACCCCTTGTTCAGCTCACATACCTCTTAGCAAAAATGTTACAAAAAGCATTTTAACTTTTCTCAAGTCCAGGCTAACATAAAACATCCATCCACAAAAAGCTGCAAAAATAAATCTCATAAAGAACAGCTCCAATAAAAACAAATAGCATGCCAAAAGACATGAGCAGACAATTCATAAAAGAGGAAATATAAACTAGATCCCAATATTAAGGAAAGAATGGTCAAAGAAATACAAACAAAAATGAAATATTTCGAACTAGCACTGTAATTGCCACCATAAACTGATGTAACCATTTTAAAAAAGCATTTGTCAGTATCAAGAACCTTAAAATGTAAAATTTGTATATACTATCTTTCCAGAGATACTCTGTGCATACACTAGTCTAAACATGCACAAGTAACAGTATCATGGATACATCTAAGGAGAGCTAGGAGATTGAGAGGAAAGGATAAAAGGGAAACTTGAATTTTTTCCTAATAACCTTTTGTATTTGAACCTTTTTTTAACTAGGTATTATACTACAAAGAGAATATATAATTAGCCATCTCTGAGACCACGATGAATGTAATTAACCTGATTATCAAGGCCAGGAGAGAACCTCAGAATAAAACATTGCTTTTGCTTCAGGGACATTCATGGCATTGATTTAAGGTCTAAATGTTGACCCCATTTCTCTCAAAGATTGTTTTATTTTCCTACTGCATGTGATGACACTATTTTTTCCCCTTTAACCCACTTAGAAAACTACCACATGTTCTGTTTGCCCCTTATGTTGAAGTTTTTGCTCTAGATTTACTTAGTCTTTTAGAAGCATTTGAAAAAGGAAATTGTGAAATCCATCTTACAGAAAAAAGCTTTTACAGAAATCCAGCCCTGAAGCTATAGCTGAATAAAGAAAAGTTTTGTTGTTCTTACCATCATGATGACACTGAAGGTTTAATACCCCATTAAGTAAGCTCCAAAGCATACTTATTTCATCTTTGACCCAGTAATTCCACTTCTGAGAACACTTTCTACCAAAATAACTTCAAATACAGAAAATGTTTTATGCCTTTAATGTTGTGTTTAACACAGGATAATTAAAAAAAGAGCGAGAGTGAGCTAAATGTCCAACATAGAGAAATGCCTAAAATAAGAATAACCTATACACTCAGTGGACAGATTATTATGATCTCTGAATGTATAATAATCTGGCCAGTCAGTACATATCCTATATAATAAAAAGCTAATATGCAAATTGTCCCCTCAATCAGGAGTTTGACCAGCAGGCAGGCAGGCAGGTCAACCACTCATCTCCCCTCCCCCCTGGCCAGGCTGGCCAGACCCCACCCATGCACACGAATTCATGCACCAGGCCATACACACACACACACACACACACACACACACACACACACACACTGAGTGGCCAGATATCATAATCTGAACACTCAGTGTATATTATGGTCAGTTGGTTTTTGACAAGGGTGCTAAGGACATTCAATGGGGAAAGGCCAGAGTATTCAATAAATAGTTCTGGGACACTTAGATAGCTACATGCAAAAGGATGAATCTGGATGCCTGCCTTACACCATATATAGACCTTAACTCTACATATATCAAGACCTAAATGCAAAAGGTGAAACTATAAGACTCTCAGGTAAAAAAAAGAGAAGTCTTCATAATCTTAAATTTGGCAATGGTTTCAGATATGACACGAAAAGCACAAGCAACCAAAAACTATAAAGTGAACTTAACAAAAATTTTGCACTTAAAGTGAAAAGAAACTCCCCAAAATGGAGAAAATGGGAAGGAAAAGATTACAAATTGTGTATCTGATAAGGGTCTTACCTGAACTATGTAAAGAGCCCATACAACTTTAAAATAAGTTTTTAAAATTTTCAGGGGAACAAAGGAGAAAGAATTGTAATAATCTGAGCAATATTTTTTTAATTAAAAAAAGTTTTTATTTTAAAAAGGGCAAAGTAATAAAACTGACATTTCTCCAAAGATTTGCAAAAGGCCAAGAAGGAAAAAGATGCTTAACATTTTCAGCCATCCAGAAAATGCAAATCAACCACAATGACATGTGATTTCACAACCAATGGCAGCAATCATAAAGATAAGTATTAACAAGGATAATGAGAAATCTGCACACTCATATCCTGCTGGTGCAGGCCACTTTGGAAAACATGGCAGTTACTTAAAAAGAATTACTATATGACCCAGCAACTTTTTCTAGATATACACACAACTGAAAACATTCGTCCACACAAACACTTGTACACGGATGTTTATAAAATAAAAGTATTCATAATAGCCAAAAAGGGAAACAACCCATGTCCATCAACAAAATGTGGCATTTTCATATAATGGAATATTAGTCAGCCATATAAAGGAATGTAGTAATAACACATAACACACGGATTAACCTTGAAAGCATCAAGCTAAGTGAAAGAAGCCAGACACAAAACGACGCATATTATATGGTTCCATTAACATGAAATATCCAGAATAGAAAAATCTACAGACACAAAAAGTAGATTAATGGATGCCAGGGACTGAAGAACCAAAAGGAGTGTCTATAACAGGTACAAAGTTTCTTTTAGAGGCGATAAAAATTTCCTGGAATTAGATAATGGTGATAGTGCTGGAAAAATTAAATTTACAATTTAAAAGAATGGGTGTTATGGTATGTGAATTGTACCTCAGAAAAAAACACATCTATCCATATCACGGATGCAATGTACAAAAATTACGCTTTCTAGTTACAAAGTCCTTCCTAGGAATAGATTAATTGTAAGACCTCCCCCTGGATAAATCCAAGGATGCTCTTTACAATGTAGCTTTTTTTTCCCCAAAAATATTTTTGATCTGTGCTTGATTGAATCTGCATGAATGAGTGAATATATATGGTCAACTGTAATCCTATTTTACATGGATACACTATGATCATAAGTAGGTGAAGAATATGCTATGGAAATTACAAAAAAAAAAAAAAAAAAAAAAAAAAAAAAAAAAAAAGCTGGGTTGGTGGAACTATAGGTGATCTCTTAAAATAGTTTTGCATATCCCAGATTTCCTTTAATAAGCATGCACCATTTCTTAGAAGTGGAGGGAGGAAAGCTTTATTTAAAACAAGGGGAAAAAAAGGAAATCATTAAACTCCTGAGCATATAAAAATTCCTTAGCTAAATATTGAAGGATTTCGGTCACATGGTCCCCAAAATACCTTTCATTCCCTCCCCTAACTGAGGCCAGTGCAGTGGAACTTTCTCCTTCCGGAAACACGATGCCCTCTCCTTCCAGGGCACCTCCAGCTCCACTTCTCCACCCTCCTCTCCAAAAGCTGCTCCTCCTCCTTCTCGGTCCTTTCCCGGTCCTCTTCCTCCGACCGAGCGGTCAATGCTCAGGTCCTGCGGCCTCTAACCAGGCCTGGATCACACGCGGGGCCAGAGCGCGCACCCTCGGCTCTCCTGCGAGCCTCCGACTTGGAGAAACCCGCAGCCGAAGACCGCAAAGCGGGCGGAGGACAGCGAGGCCTCCCGCACACAGACACTCCCCTGCCGGCGAGGGCATGCGGCCGCCACGCGGGAGCCACGGCTGGGGAGGTCCCGCGCGGGCCCCACGCGCGACCGAGGAAACGAGGAGCGTCCCGGGGCCGCTCCGTCACCCCCTCCCAGGCCGGGGGCATCCTGCGCACCGCCCCCTCCCGGCCCCGGAGAGGAAGGTCCCGGCGGCGGCGAGGGAGAGGCAGTGGCAGCGGCAGCGGCAGCGGCAGCCGCGCGGACAGCGTGGGAAGAAGGACACTCACCCGCATCAGCCCCGAGCCCTCACAGCACCGGAAATAGTTACCAGCCCGTTGCCACGGTGAGGAAGCGGGGCTGACGTCCGGCCCTCCCATTGGCGCTGAGCTGTATCACGTGGCCGGAAGCATACGCTCCCCGCGCTGCTCTAACTGCACCCTCAGCTCCAGAGCGTTGCACCTGGCCGCCTAGGTGCCTTGGGGACGGGCACCCGGGTCCTCGTTCTGTCCTGAGTGGCGCCATTGCTTGCATCTCTTCAACCCACCCCTTAAGGAGCCCGCAGGATGTGACTGCATCTCATTGGAGTGGTTGGATGGCTAGCGATGTGAGAGGAGACAAAATTAAAGTAGCCACCATTTAGAGAACTGTCCCTTAGGGGCTTAAGTTTATTACATTCTTGCAATATACAGGAGGGAAAACCGGGGTTCTCCCTGGATTGCATGTGGGAGGTGGGAGCCAGCCTTGCCCTGGAGAGAACGAAAGTGTGGGTGGCCTTTCTTTTACCATCTAGCAACATAATGTAATCCCTTTAATGTTTCCTTGTAACCATTAACAAGAATCCTATGTAGCCACTTGTAAACCTGCCTTGGAAAGCAGATGGAAAGGAATAAGGTAGTTCTCCAGGTATGGTCCCCAGACCAGCAACTTCAGCATTACCTGGGCTCAAATACTTAAGCCTCTCTTCAGACTTAATGAATCAGAAACTTAGGGTGTGAGGCCCAACAATGTGTTGTGTTGTTTTATTTTGTTGTTGTTAATCCTCACTGGAGGAGTCTTTTCCATTGATTTTAGATAGAGTGGAAGAAAGTGGAAGAGACAAATATTGATGTGAGAGAGACACATGGATCAGTTGCCTCCCACATGCTCCCACAGACCCGACTAGGGGATTGAACCTGCAACCCAGATACCTGCCCTTGACTAGGAATTCAACCTGCAACCCTTCAGTGTGTGGGCTGACATTCTAACCATTGAGCCACCCCAACATTATGTCTTAATAAGCCCTCTAAGTGACTCTGGTGCTTCTAAAATTTGAGAACCACAGAACTTAAGGTACTTTCTTTGTAGCCTACTTGTAGATGTGGGATGGGAAGGATGATGGAAGGAGCTCTTCAGAAGAGAGAAGAGCAACGAAGAATTTGTGCATCCATCAATCAAGAAAAAAAGTCAGAAAGGCAGTTTTGGACAAGTGTGGGAATGAGACCCTAGAACTGATTCCCATTCTGGTATTCCTAGATAAAAATGTGTGTAAATTATATGGGAAAGATTTCTCAACTGCTAGTAATCTCAAATTCATTTTAATAACTTACATATTATGCAATGTATTGTATTTTTCTCTGTGGTCAAAAGTAAAAGTGTAGAAAACAATATGGAGTTTCCTCAAAGAATTAAAAATAGATCTATCATATAATCCAGCAATGCCACTTCTGGGTATATACCCAAGAAAATGAAAATAGGATTTTGATGAAATATATGCACTCCCATGTTTATCACAGCATTATTCACAATAACCAAGATATAGAAACTATCTAAATCTTCATCACTAGATAAATAGATTTTTTTTAAAGATGTGGTACATACACAATGGAATATTATTCAGCCTTGAGAATGGAGAATTTCCTTCTATTTGTGACAACATGGATCTACCTTAAGCACATTATGCTAAGTGAGATAAGTCAGAAAGAGAAAGAAAACTGTATGATATCACTTATATCCTATACTAGAGGCCTAGTGCATAAAATTCCATGCACTGGGGGTTCCCTCAGCCTAGCCTGTGCCCTCTCGCAATCCGGGACCCTGGAAGAATATCCTCTCACAGGCTCAGGCCTGCTTCCCTCAAGAAGCGGGCCTGAGCCAGCAGTCAGACAACCCTCTCACAGTCCTGGACCTCTCTCTCAATCCTTACTGTCTACCTGCAGTAGAGGTGGGAGAGGCTCTAGCCACTGCCGCTGTGCTCGCTAGCTGTGAGCCTGGCTTCTGGTTGAGCGACGATCTCCCTGTAGGAATGTACTGACCACCAGGGGGCAGCTCCTGCATTGAGCATCTGCCTCCTGGTGGTCAGTGTGCATCATAGTGACCTGTTGTTATTCAATTTGCATATTAGGCTTTTATTATATAGATAATAAAAGCCTAATATGCTAAGTGTCCAGTCTCCAGGTCAGTTGTTCAACCCATCAAAGCATAATATGCTAATGATATGCTAAGGCCCCTCCAACCACTCACTATGACATGCACTGACCACCAGGGCTAGAGGCTTCAACCTTTAGGTTAGCTTTCTGCTAGGATCCGGCTGATCAGGACTGAGCAAGACAGGCCAGAAATGCGCTGGAGCCCTCCCACGGTCCCTCCACTGCTGGCCAACCAGCAATGTCCCTCCCAGCCCCAATTGTGCACAAGTAGAGTCCCTCAGCCTGGCCTGCTGAGATCCCTTGGGATATGTCAGAGAGCCAATTTAGGCCCGATCCCACAGGCCAGGCCAAGGGACCCCACTAGTGCACGAATTTGTTCACCAGGTCTCTAGTATAAAATATAGAAAGTTAAATCTGAAAAAAAACAAAACAGTAAAGTGGTGGTTGCCAGGGAATGAAAGAGATAAAATGAATGGTGTTCAAGGGTGAAAATTTATAATGAGTAGTAAATAAGCCATAAAGAGCTAATCCACAGTAAAATCAATATAGGCAATAATATTGAACTATAATTATGTAATGTTATAAATATCACATTCTTTTTTTCTTTCATAATTTTTAAAACTTGACCAAGACAAATCAAAGATTATTTAACTCTCATTTCAAGCTTTGATATCAACAAACACATTGTCTTCTGAGCCCTGACAAAGACTAGCCATCTCAGTAGCCATCTCTGTTTTTATACATGTAGTCTGTCTGTTCATCTATCTGTCTCTCTATGAATTATCTGGCCATCCGTGTCATCATCCCTGATTCATATGGCCATAAAAATGTTTCCTGAGCAGCAAACCATCTTGCCCATTTGTGGATGTTTAGTGCCTTTCTCCACATTTGCCTACCATAACTTATTTTAATATGTAACATTTCCTTACTCATAAGCTTGTTGTGAAGATTAAATGAAACTTACTGAATCAAACCAGTGTTAGCATCTCAACTGACTTTCTCTGACCACTG
Source organism: Pipistrellus kuhlii (assembly GCF_014108245.1). NCBI lineage: Eukaryota > Metazoa > Chordata > Mammalia > Chiroptera > Vespertilionidae > Pipistrellus > Pipistrellus kuhlii. The sequence continues at coordinate 65,352,744 of NW_023425562.1, forward strand.
TTTTATTTTCTTTTCAGCTTTATTGAGGTATATGTAGTACATAAAAATGCACATATTTAATGTATCCATTTTGCTGAGTTTGACACATGCATACACCTTTGATACTGTTTTCACAAGGTAATAAAAATATCCATAATATGCAAAAGATTTCTTGTGTCCCTTTGTTATTTATTTGAAGGGTATGGGGGAAGGTAAGAAAACTTAATGTGAGATCTACCTTCTCAACAAAATTTTCAGTGCACACATTTTGTATAACTTAGATTGTTTGAAGAATACTTCCGCATTTTCTCTCTTCTCAACCCCTGGAAACCACCATTCTATTATCTGATTCTGTGAGTTTAACTATTTTAATGCCTCATATAAGTGGAATCATACAGTATTTATCCTTCTATTACTGGTTCATTTCACTTAGTGTAATATCCTCTATATCACAAAGGTCAGGATTTCCTTTATATATAAAGGATATATATATATAATATTATATATCTATATCTATATCTATATATCTATATATCTATATCTATATATCTATATATCTATATAATTGATTTCAGAGAGAAATATCAATGATGACAATCATTGATCAGCTGCCTCCCCTCCTATACACCCCCTACTGGGGATTGAGTCCGCAATCATAAGGTGACCTCCTGGTTCAATCACTGAGCCACACCTGCAAGCGCTTTCCTTTTTTTATGTTTGACTAATATTTTCTCATATGTATACTAGTATACCACATTTTCTTTACCCATTCATCTGTCAGCAGATAGTTACATTCCATATCTTGGCTATTGTGAATAATTCTTCAATGAACATGGGAATGAAGCTATCTCTTCCAGATCTTAATTTTAATACTTTTGGATAAATATTCAGGAATGAGATTGCTGGATCATCACATTCCCCTTCTAGTCTTCTCTGATCCCCTCCTTGCTTTATCTCTGTCTGCAGCACATAGCTCCAACTAATACTCTATAATTTTTTCCTATTTATGTTGATTATTGACCATCTCTTCTCAATGGTCAGCTTCATGAGTAAAGGGACTTTATATTTTTATATATTTTTAATTGATATTTTTATGGAGAGGATGGGAGAGGGATTGAGAGCAACATCGATGAGAGAGAAACATCAATCAGCTGCACCCCTTACTGGGAAGGTGCCTGCAACCAAGGCTCATGCCCTTGACTGGAATCGAACTTAGGAACCTTGAGTTTGCAGGCCGGCGCTCTATCCACCAAGCCAAACCAGATAGGGCGAGTAAAGGGACTTTAAAAGGAAAAAAAAAATTTTTTTTTACTGATATTTAACATAAAAGCATAGATTGATGGCTCTACAAAGTGAATATACTGCATAATCACTCAGACCAAGTTGAAAGAAATCACAACCACTCCCCAAGGTTTTGAACTTTATGTAAAGGGCATTTTACAGTACAAACTCTATTATGTCCATCGACATCATGCTTTGAGATTAGTCCATATTGTATGTTTATTCTCACAGCTCTGCGGTATTTCAGTACGTGACCATTTATTTATCCATTCCACTGTTGATAGTCATTTGGGCACTTTCCACTTGGGCTTGTTACGGGATGAATTGTGTTCCCAAAAAAAGATACATTGAAACACTAACCACTGGCACCAGTGAATGTGATCTTATTTGGAAACAGGGTCTTTGCAGATGTAATCAAGCCAAGATAAGGTCACTAGAGTGAGACCTAGTCCAATATGACTGGTATCCTTATAAGAAGAAGAAAATGTGGGCATAGGTACAGACTTACACACAACGAGGAAACACCATTTGATGACAAGGGCAGAGATTAGAGTGATGCAGTCAAAGGCCACCACCAGAGGCTAGGAGAGGACTAGACCTGAAGGCCTGAGCATGGCCCTGCTGACACTTTGATTTTGAACTTCTTCTAGTCCTGACTGTGCTCTCAGTGGTTAGAGCATCTGCTCACACAACAGAAGGTCTTGGATTCGATTTTCAGTCAAGGGCACATACCTGGGTTGCAGGTTTGACCCCCAGCCTGGGTCAGACAGGCTGGTGCGGGAGGCAACACAATCTATGTATCTCTCTCACAATGATGTTTTTCTCCCTCTCCCCATCCCTTCCTTTCATTCTATCTAAAACTCAGTGGAAAAAAATATATCCAAAGGGTGAGGATTAACAACAACAAAAAAGATAATCTTTCTCCAGAACTGTGAGAATAGATTTCTCTTTGTTTAACCACCCACTTTGTCGTACTTTATTAAGGCAATCCTAAGAAACAAATCCAGGGCCATTACAGAGAGTACTTCTACCACCCTTTTAGTACATGTCTTTTGCTCTATCCATGCACACATTTTTTTACGCGGAGAGTTCTAAGGTTGACTGAACTCAGCTGCTGTTTTCACTCATGTAGTTGTAGCTACATGGCAGCTGGGGCTAGAGTAACCTGAAAGCTTCTGCACACACATGTGTGATGCCTGGGCTGGTAGAGCTGGGACAGCTGGGCAATAATTGGACACCTTTCTCTCTCTCCATGAAGCCTCTCCATGCAACCTGAGCTTCCTCACAGCATGGAGGTCATAGTATAGTTGTGCAAGGAATTTTAGGGATAAAATAGGCAGGTTTACAGAGTCGTAGGAATAAAAAGGGTCCATGGGGGAGGAATGCGTAGGTGAGGGCTTGGAGCCACCAGAAGGCATACATTCACAGAAGAAAAAGAAGGAAAAAAAAAGTGCTACAGGGTAAGGGGAGAGGAAGACATCCATTCGCAGACGATAAGGAAAAGCCACAAGATATGGGGGGAAAGGAAACAAACTTTCATAGAGGATAGAGAGATGCTGACAACTGGGAGAAAGAGGAAAACCAATTTTCACAGGAGATAGAGAATGTTACAGATAAGGGGTAGAGAAAGAGGGGTCACCACATCGGGTTTTGGCTTTGAAGCTGATATTCTGCAAAAAGAATGACCGATTAGAAGGGAGTATCAAGAAACAAAGAACTGCAGCATTTATAAACCTTAGAAAAGGGGGCTTTGTGTGTTACTCCCCTTGAGACTCCCCTCCCTACGTGGGAGTTTGTATTTGCTTCCAATAAATTTTCACCCTTTTCATCTACTACCTTTTGCGTGTGGCTTCATTCTCTGAATCCATCTGGACAAGAACGCAGGAAAGAAATCATCCTTGCATCCTGCTCAGGAAAACAACCTGAATCAGTTGGACTTCTTGAACTCATAATCCCACTAAACGGCATAAAATGGAAGAAGGAAATTGGGAAACTTTCCTAAGAGTAGGGTACATGAAAGCTAGGCTCAGATGCCCATTGTTTGGGGTAAGCATGTCAAGCTTCTGGCCCGCGGGCCGAATGTCGCGTTTATTTGGCCCGTGTTAGCCTTTGGGTTTGATGTGCTTGGTCTTGGGCCATGGTCAGCAAACTGCGGTTCTCAGCCACATGCAGCTCTTTGGCCCCCTGAGTGTGGCTCTTCCACAAAATACCATGGCCTGGGAGCGTCTATTTTGAAGACATGGCCTTAAAAAAAAAGTTTAAGTTGAAAAAATTTGGCTCTCAAAAGAAACTTCAATAATATTGTTGATATTTGGCTCTGTTGACTAAAGAGTTTGCTGACCAAGGTGCTTTGGTGTAAGTTTGCCTAAAATAAAAGGACCAGTCAGGATCCTGCCCACTTCTATACTTTTCTTAATATCTGCCTAAATTACATTGTTTGTTTCTGTGAATTTAATGCAGTCTTAGCAAACCTAAAGCATATCCTTTATTTGGAATTATTAACACTTATTATTTTATGCAGTTTAGAACCAAAAACATTTCTCCATCCTTTAAAATGCTTACAAAGAAGAGTGCACCTGACAGTATTGGGAAGAACAATGGTTCTTTTAAGCATGAAGATGACACTAAAGAAATTTGCATACAGTACTAAACTACAGAAGTTTCTTTTTTTTTTTTACCACTTATTAAGGAAATTTTCGAAGATATACAAAAGTAGAGAGGATAGTATAATGGAATTCCTTATGCGAATTGTCAGTTAATCTAGTTTACCTGGGTTTATTCTGGTTACTCACACTTTGCTCTCAGATATCTCTGGTATTTCTGCTACATCTCCATGGCTACCGCTGCTTTCATCTCTGGTTGGCAGCTTCCCGGTGTTCTTTCCGGCCCAGGTAGAGATGCTGCAGTACCTTACTCAACCTTAATGCCCAAGAAGCATAGCCTGGAAGTTAATACACACCCAGGAGCAACCTGCAACCAAAGAAGGGTGTAAGTGTTCCAGCCTTCTGTCCTGCAGAAAGGTATCTTTTAAACTTCTTTGTGTTCTTGGGGTACCAAGTCCTGAGTTGCCTGCAGTAGCAATTGATGAAGCTACTACACATTGGCTTTTCCTCCTCCCTATTTTGTTCTTTATTGTCGCCATCTGCAGCTCCTCTCCCACCCCCACCCCCCTTTGTTGTCTACAACCACCTTTCAAAAAGCTTCCTGCAGTGCCCTGGCCAGGTGGCTCAGTTGGTTGGAGTATTAGTCCCATACACCAAAAGGATGCAGGTTCAACTCCCCGTCAGGGCACATACCTAGTAGGCTGCAGATTCGATCACAGTCAGGACACACACACAGGAGGCAACTGATCAATCAATGTTTCTGTTCCCTCCCCTAGAAAAAAATTAATAATAATAATAATAAAAGCATCCTCAGGTGAAGGGTTTTTTTTAAAAAAAAAAAAAAGCTTCATAGAATAGTGAAGATCTGGGGTGGGGTCAGGAGTCTGGGGTGGGATCAGGGGTAGGCTAGAAGGGGTCGATGGGGAGGGAATATATGTAACACCTTCAACAGAAAAGTTTTGTTTTGTTTTTTTAAAGCTTTCTGCACCTAAGTTCCTGTCTCAGGGTCTGTATTCAGGGGGATCCAAACTAAGACTAGCACACTTTATTCAGTCATATCTTTTGATTACTATCAAAGTTGAATATTCATGTACATGAGGCTCATTTTACAGACAGTGTTCAAAAAAATGTTTTTCAAGATGCTGACCAATGTGGTTAATGGCTGTAGGGAAATTAGGAGCAGCATAATTCTGTTTTTCTATAAAAATTAAGTGTAGCTTTCTCTTCCAATATCCTTGCTTAGCTAAAAAGGAGGAAGGAAGGAAGGAAGGAAGGAAGGAAGGAAGGAAGGAAGGAAGGAAGGAAGGAAGGAAGGAAAGAGAAGGAGGGAGGGAGAAAAGGAGGGAGGGAGGAGAGAGAAGGGAGAGGGAAGGGGGAGGAAATAGAAGAGCTTTTCTTTCTGACAGATTTTACTACAGAATTAAAGTGTGCTTTAGGCACTGATCATAAATAACTTCGCCAGCCCTATCTGAATTCTGAGCTTTACTTCCAAATCCCAGACTAGAGCTGTCTAACCCATGAGTACCCTTAGGATGTGTTAGCAAGTGAGTTGGCTGTCAGCACCTTGAGACCTGGGAGCACTCCCAGGCCCCCAGGGAAGCTGGGCCCAAGGGTCAGAGGACAGCACTAGTGTCTCTAATGGGAAACAGATGCTCCCAGCTGTCGCCTGCCATGGGCCTGCTCACCAACTGTTTGCAGCCCTGGCTCCTCCTGGACCAACCCAGCTGTATAAACACACTTTCATCCACAAGCTGGCTGTGGGGGCAGCCAACTGCTCCGTCTTCTTTTCTGCTAGAAGAGCCTGCCTATGTTGAATCCAAGGCTTAACTCATTAGAATAACAATTAAACAAAAGTGGATTCTTTTTTTCTTTTCCTTTCTTTGTAATTTCTAGCCTCTATTTTCTTTGCTATTAGCTGGTCTGGATTAGCCTGGGTGGCATTAGCTGATGGTTAATCTATTGAGGGTTGAGGGCAAAGGGAATCTGTTTAAAATAAGAAGGCTTGAAAGAGGTTGCGAGGCAGCGTTGGGAATCAGAACGTTTGGGTTCTAGCTGTAACTGTGTGTCCTTGAGAATATCACTTACCTTTTTGGGCTTCATTTTCCTTCATCTGTGAAATGAAGGTGTTAAGACTAGCTGATCTCTAAAGAGCTTTCCCATTACTAACATTTTAAACAATTTGTTATTTTCATGGCTCTTTACTATATCCTTTCATTTGAAAAACGTTTTCTGAACATCTACTTAGGTATGCAAGAGTCTGATCAGCACTTACAAAATATCACCACTAGAAGATTCCTTACAGAGCCCAGGCTGTGGTAGGCATCTGTTTTCTTTTCTCTCTTCGCCATCCCTTCCCAACCCCTGCACCCTGGTAATAATGTCCCTTGGACTATGGAGAGTGATCCCCCACCCCCACCCCATTTTATGTGGTTTTGTTGTACCTTTCAGCCAAAGTGTCCTGACCAACTGGCCCAGGTATGAGCATATAATCCACACCTCACTAATTACATACCATCCCTGGGGGTAAATCTAATCCCATGACTCATTCCAGGCCAATCCAAGTTTTCCCCTGAATTTCTGGAGAGAGAATGTGGGGTTAATAAATTGGAATGAGGTATAATCTGTGGCCATTCTTCTGTCCTGTTGCATGGAGAAAGTCCGTCTGAAGTTAGAAAAACTAAGACTAACACATGAAAAGAAGTAGAGTCAAGAAATGAGGAGAAATTTCAAACGATCTGGTTTGAAGCCCCCCTCCTTCTGGTTACCAATCTCTCTCTCTCTCTCTCTCTCTCTCTCTCTCTCTCTCTCTCTCTCTCTCTCTCTCTCTCTCTCTCTCTCAGTTTGAGATGGCTTTCTGTCCCTTCCAATCAAGAGTCCTGACTGACTAATAAATAGTCAAAATTGAATTTAAATACAATTCTCAGAGTGTTTGGGATTTGCCCAAGGTTACATGGCCAGTGAGTAGCAAAGCTGTGACTCAATTATAGATCTCCCAACTTCCAAACCAATTCTTTCCTCTTTTTGTGTGTTTCTTCCAATCTTTGTGATGAAAATTTTCAAGCACAGATAACTTAAAAAAAAAAATTAAAAAACAAGCACCCGTTTATCTACTACTTAGATTCTACCTTCTTACAAGGACATTTAGATGAACGATACGACATTCATTTAAATGTACTTGATTTATCACATATCTAGCCATTTTTCTATCCAGGCATAAACCAATATAATTTTTAAAAATGAAATTCAAGATAAATTGTGACCAGTTCTCTTTTTGTTTGCCATGCCTCAGCCTTCAGAGGGCTTGTGCATGTATGTGGGCCCCTCATGATACAGGATGGACCCAGGGAAGGCAGAGGAAGACCATTGGACTGTGAGTCAGGAGGCTCCATATATGAGTGGTGAGCCTAGAAGAGGCCCACAGTAAATAACAAAAAAACATAAGTGAATAAATAACTTTTGTTGGTGTTGAGTGTTCTGAAAGAAATAAAGTGGAGTCATGTCATCATGCATGCCTGTATGTCAGGGAAAACAGTATTAGATTTGCCCTCGGAAAGCCTCGTGGAAGAGGTGACTTGGATTATACCTCAGTGAAGAAAGGAGCCCAGATCTGGAGGAACAAGATCCAGGAAGAGGAAAGGCCAGGGCGAAAACCCCTGGGTGCTCTAGCAACAAAAAGGAGCTTGGCAAAGTCCCCTCCATCTCCTCCTCTCCACCATCATCAACATCCTCAGGCTGACGGGAAGTACATGCGATACACTTAATAGCTAGTTACTGCGGCTTCTAGGTGACTTGAGTTATGGTGTCTTGTTTGTAACTCTGTGAGCCAAATGGTATCTTAGTAACCCTGCCAGTCACTTTTTAGACAAAGAGATAAACAGCTCCAAGAGTATTTTGACACACAGAAGCCCATAAGCCTACAGAAACAAGCTGGTCTAAACCAGGAACATGTTGGTCTTTCACAATTCTGCTGGCCCAGAGAACAGGCTCAAGTTACATCCCAAACAACTCAGGGTTTCTTATGCTGCTCTTTTAACATTGTAATTGGCAGGCCCTGGGCCAAAAAAATTGTTAGTTTATCTTGTGTAAATGGCTTAAATATGTGTTTTAACATTAAAACGATCCAAAACCAACACTTTGCGTTGCTTTCAAGTGCCTTTTTGACCTGCCCTTGGTGGAAACCAGATTAATTTAAAAACTTGGTAAGTGAAATGTCTTCATCTTCTGAGGGGCCATTCTACCTTCCGTGGTTCCAGGATCATAAGGAGATGGGCCTCTTCACTTTCTTTTATTTTCAGTTATTTTCTACTTTAATTGTTAAGATATTTGTTCAGAAATGAGCCAGAGGCATATGCTTCAAGTTTTACTTTTATGGTTTCCTAACCATGCCATGAATAATGTCCAAAACATCAATATTAAACCAAATTAATACCATAACCGGTGAGGAGAACATTTGGATCTGGTATGTGGTCAACTGTATTTTCCTAGTCCAATTCTACAAGTATAATAGATTGGACTAGAAAAGTCCAAAATATCCCTAGAAACAACCAAATGGAATTTTTTTAAATGCAGAAATTATATAGACCATGGTCATTTAAAGCCATATTTACAACTGGAAAATTTTATTTCCTGGGAGCAAAGCCACATTTATTTTATGGTTTTAAAAATTTATCTTTATTGTTGTATTACAGATGTTTTACCCCTCCCCACCTCCCAGGAAGCCATATTTATTAAAGACAAATGCACCTCAAGTAAAGAGATGTCTCTTAGAATTCTCAAAATGTGAATTTTTGCACATACAGACATGGATGCATGGTGTCACTTCATAGCCTATTTCTATAATTGCAGAGCTGGAAGAAACTGTAGTGAACACTGTTGGGGCTCCACCTAGTTCCCCTCAAATTTCTTTGCCCATTTCAGTGCCCCTCTCTTGGCTTCTGTGCTTTTTGCTTATAATAGCCTGCCCTATTTGGAGGCCATCCTTTGGGCTGTTGCAGCCACTCTGTCCACTTTGCTGAGAGCTGCAAGTACTTAGGAGTTCATGTCCTTCTGGGGTGGCCTTTGGTACTGGAATGTAAGAACTCCAGGTCCCTTTCCTTGAGAAAGTACAAATTCTAAGGTACAGCTTGGACCCTAGAGCCTCCCTGTGGGTGCTCTGCCCTAGGTCACTCCTCTGCTGGCTTCTTTCTCTTCCCCATCATCTTGTCCCCTCCTCCTGTACCTGTATCCTCAGAAGTCCTGCCTTAGCATATAACATACGCACACATCCTTGTTTCAGGGTCTGCTTCTGAAGAACCCCATGTAAGGCCTGAGAGGAAGTGCCTCTGCTCTAATCCACTCGTTTTACAGATGATTAACCCAAACTATTATCTCACACATACCTATTGAGGCCTACTATGTGCTGGGCACAGTTAGACATCAAGAAGTGCATCTCTAGGAGAGGGAAAAACAGTCTCCTGATGCGGGATGCACACTATCATCTGTCAGGGTCAGTCCAAGAGCCCCGGGGAGGGTGTTACTGATGAAAAATGCATGGATTCATGCATTATTCATGCAGTGCTTATTTATACATTATGAACTCATGGAAGCTGGGAAAGAGAAACATGAAATGAAGATCGATTGGAAAGTTACAAATATCATCTACACCACTGGAAAGCAGGCAAGTATTGATAGAAAACTATCTATATATAAATTTACCCAAGTCCAAAATCATTCACTGAGAAACTCTGCAACATTATTATTTGATTCATAGTATAATTTTCTTCTAGTATCTATTCTTATCTCCAATATATTGCCAGGCTGGTGTGGCTCAGTGGTTAAGCATCCACCTTTATAGACCAGGGGGGTCACAATTCAATTCCCAGCCAGAGCACATGCAAGCTAGATCCCAAGTTGGGGGGCATGCAGGAGGCAACCAATCAATGATTCTCTCTCATCATAGATGTTTCTATCTCTCTCACCCTCTCCCCTCTCCCCTCTCTGAAATCAATAAAAGTCTATTTAAAAACAAACAAACATAATGACAGATAGGAAATTGTAGAAAGTAATCTTATTTGCCCCCACAGGATCCTAAACTTTCCTGCGGGAAGATGTCAATAAAAACACCTCTAATCCCACTCTACTTTTTAATCCTCTATTCAATAAATATTGCCTGGGTGTCAGGGATACTTCCTAGTTTTTCATTAGTCATATTAATTTTTTTTCACAGCTTCTGGGTACTCAACACTTTGAATTGCCAGCGAAAAACAGGGATAAAGAGAGTCTAGTCCTGTGTTGTTGTTTTTTCTAGAACCCATTTCTAAACAAATAAACAAGAAACTGTTGTGATTCGGGTTTGTAGTAAGCAAAATAATGCCTCCCCCAAAGATGCTTATGTACTAATCTCTGAAATCGTTGAATATGTTATTGTACAAGGCAAAGGGGAATTACAGTTGCAGATGGAACTGAGGTGGCTAATCAGCTGGTTTTAAAATAGAAGATTATCCTAGATTTCCCAGATGGGCACAGTGTAAACTATTGTGGAGGAGGAAACCAGAAGCTTCCGTGAGAAAGTAGGAAAGACTTGAATCGCCATAGCTGGCTTTGAAGATGGAAGTAAGGCCACGCGCCAAAGCGTGTGAGCAGCCACCAGAAGCTGAAAAAGGGAAGTTTGTGATAATTTGTTACAGCAACAGTAGGAAACTGATACCATTTGCTTTCTAGGTCCAGGGCTGCTTCTGAAGAAACTGCAAAACCTGCTCATGTGTTATAGTCATAATGCATTTGTTATTCACTCAGTTTTGATTCCCAAGATCTGTATTTGAAATGTCCTGCCATTCCTTTCGGCTGTCACCAGGATCTTCTGTATGTTTCCCCACCCCCTGTATACTGAACTTGACTGCTGTCATGTTTCAAGTCCCATCCGTTTTTTCTGGCCTCAGTACAAAACTAACACCAGCAACAGTGAATATTTTCAGGCTTAGATGTGCTAGCTCCCCTTGCAATTTTCAGCTTGGAGTGTTCAGCTTCCTTTTCTGTTTCCCTTTCCACTTTTATATTCTTTTTAATTTGAGATTTCGGAGCTATGATGTTCAGTGATGATAGCAATACAAAATGAAATCCATATGGGTTTATGACAACGGGAGGAAAACTTCCAGCTCCTCTGGACAAGATACATTAAGATCAAAGACACGGAGTGATGACGTCAGCATCACTGAGGCCCAAATAATTCCACATGCATTTACTCACGGAGTAATTTATTCATGTATTCATTCAATTGAACATTAACAAATACTTACTGAGTGCTGACCATGTGCCAGGCACTGCTCTGGGAGCTGGGGATTCATTGTGACAGATCTCTGCCCTTGAGAAATTTATATTCAGGTGCAGGGAGGCAGGCAAAAACAAAAACAAAAACAAACAAACAAACGAAAACCTAGATAGGTAAGTAATATACTATGTTTTTTGGTGATGGTGGTGGTGGTGGTGGTTTTTTTTTTTTTTTTTAAATATATTTCTTTATTGATTTCAAAGAGGAAGGGAGAAGGAGAGAGAGATAGAAACATCAATAAAGAGAAAGAATCATTGATTGGCTGCCTCCTGCACACCCCCTACTAGGGATCAAGCCTGAAACCCTTGCTTGTGCCGTTGGCTGGAATTGAACCCAGGACGCTTCAGTCCGAAGGCTGATGCTCTGTCTACTGAGCCAAGCCAGCTAGGGCAGTAATACACTATGTTAAAGATGGTAAGTGCAATGAGGAGGAAAAAAAGAGCAGGTGTGTACGATGGAATGGTGGTGCTTATTTAATTTGGGTGGACAGGGTAAGCTTCAATTTAAAAACTGGCATTTGTGAAAAAACTTAAAGAAATGGAGGGACCCAGACACTTCAAATGAAAAAAGCACCAGTTCAATGGCTATAAGGCAAGAGCAGGCCTGAAGAGTTCAAGAAACAGCAAGGTTCGTGTAGCTGGAGCAGAAGCAAGGGGAGAGAGTTAGAGAGGCAGAGAGGCAACTGAGGAGAAGGACTTTGACTTTGAATAACAGAGAGAGCTAGGATCCTGCACCCAATTACAATGTGTGGGGTTTTCCCCCCACACACCAATCAATTCTCAAATGCCAGCCTGGTGTCTTACAATTCAATTCAGTTCTGGCACTATCTTCCTGAAGTTAGTGTCACGTCTGAATGGATGGTTAAGGGCTCAGTCCCACAAGACAGTCCACTTCCCTGCCCCATTCTCAATGCCAATCAGAAGTCTAGGTTGTCAGCTGTACCTCTAATCCTCTAGCTATAGATCGGAGGTTCCAACACCGCACTCTCTTGGGTTTGATTAATTTATTACAATGGTTTACAAACATTTTACTTACTAGTTTATTATAAAAGGCTATAAGTCAGGCCCTAGCTGGTATGGCTGAGTGGATAGAGCATTGGCCTGCACACCATAGCGCCCCAGGTTTGATTCCAATCAATGGCATATTGTGGACTCAATCCCCAGAGGGGGGCATGCAGGAAACAGCCGCTCAATAATTTTATCTCTCATCATCAATGTTTCTATCTCCCTCTCCTTGCCTCTCTGAAATCAATAATAAATTATATATATATATATATATATATATATATATATATATATATTAAAGAGAATGTTAGCTTTACAGTGGGAAAAGTAGCAGCACGAATGAGTGTGGTGATGGAAATGATCCAATAGAGAAGGAGAAATTGATAACGGCAGAGCATAGGGAAGAATGGTTAGAGCTCTGATTTTGAATGGGCCAAAGAAGATGGCATAGGGCAGCTTTCCTGTGACTCAGAATCCCCGAGAGGGCCTGTCAAAACACGGATTGCTGCTGAAACCGGTTTGGCTCAGTGGATAGAGCGTCGGCCTGCAGACTGAAAGGTCCCAGGTTCGATTCTGGTCAAGGGCATGTACTGTGGTTGCGGACACATCCCCAGTAGGGAGTGTGCAAGAGGCAGCTAATCGAAGTTTCTCTCTTATCGATGTTTCTAACTCTCTATCTCTATCTCTTCCTCTCTGTAAAAAATCAATAATATATATATATATATATATATATATATATATATATATATATATATATTTAATATATTAAGAAAACAAAACAAGCCGAAACCGGTTTGGCTCAGTGGTAGAGCGTCGGTCTGCGGACTGAAAGGTCCCAGGTTAGATTCCGGTCAGGGGCATGTACGTTGGTTGCGGGCACATCCCCGTAGGGGGTGTGCAAGAGGCAGCTGGTTGATGTTTCTCTCTCATCGACGTTTCTAGCTCTCTATCCCTCTCTCCTCCTCTCTGTAAAAAATCAATAAAATATATTTAAAAAAAAATAAGGGAAGAGATTTCCAGCCCCCTTTTTAAAAAACAAAAAACAAACAAAACAAAACAAAAAAACAACAACAACAACAACAAAAACACGGATTGCTGGGCCCACTCCCAGAGTTTCTGATTCCATGGGTCTGAGATGGAACCTGAGAATTTGCGTTTCTAAGTTCCCAGATGATTGCTGCTGCTGCCGCAGATGGTTTGGGTGCCACACTTTGGGAACTACTGTTATTTTTTCGGGAAGGAGGTTGTTGACTCTAAATAGGAGCCATCCATTAATCTGTAGTAACAGATTCATTCATTAAAGTACTTATACAGGAGGGTTTGTTTTGGAAAGGTGCAGTCCAGAAGACAAAAACTGGGGACAGAGCCAATCTCTGTGTTAGACTGTAGGTCTTACCAAGAGCCTGGCAGTACTTCTGAGGAGAAGTCACTCTGGATAAGCCAAGCCCGGCACACACGCTGCCTACACCTCCATACTAGCTGGGCCGTTTTTCTGATGTCCAGTCAAATAGGAACACTTGGTTCGCATAACCATTCCGTTTACATGATTGGAATGGCCTCCGCGCCCTCTCCTGGCTGAGCTTCCGCAGCATTCTTGGGAGTCCCAGGTGCATCACAGCCAGCTCGCTCTTTCCAACGCATGTTCCATAACATCTCAACGAAGCCTAACTGGATGTGATCGTGTGGTGTTGCTGGCCAACCTTGGGAATCATGACTACCTGGGGGCTGAGCCAAAAACCTCAAGAAGGCTAAATCTTGTACTTTTTTCCCCAGTTCCTATTGCAGTGTTCATTGCTCGCCAGAAATGGCCACTAGCAATCAATCTTTCCATAAAGTTTATTTTTTTTCCTTTTCTTTTTCTTTCTCATTGAGGATGTAGGTAGGGAACTCTATAATCAGAAGACAGCAACAGCAACTTCCTTCTGTATAGCTGTAGGGGGTTCAGAAACCATTTTATGTCCATTTACACATGAGGAAACTGGACTCATACATTGAAGAGTCTCTCGTTTGATTCCCGGTCAAGGGCACATACCTGGAGTGCAGATTCAATCCCTAGCCCTAGGTTGAGGCACATGCAGAGGCAACCAATTGATGTGTCTCTCTCACATTAATATTTCTTTCCCACCCACTCACTCCACTCCCCTGCTCCTTCCACTTTCTCTGAAAACTAATCTTTGGATGGATATTAACAAATAATAATAACAATATTGCAACCAACTCCTGGCCCTCCAGGTTATAGAAGGATCAAGGACGTAGGTAAATGGGGCTTAGACTTAAACAAGGGATGAAGCCAGGTTGTAAATCAGCATTGGCCCTCAAAGGAATGATACAAATGATAATGTGTTTGTTCGTTTGTTTGTTTGTTTGGATAAACCATCCTTGGATGGGACCTGAAGTTGGAGTTGGAGGGCCCAGAAAGCTTCCTTGAGAGGAAGACTTATAATACTTATTGGCTGTCACTTTTTTCCTTTCCTCAACACCGTAGTCCCTAGAATCATGCAAAATTAAACTCTTCGGATAATGGAAAAAAAGACTGTGGTCATTGACCTGAGAAGGAGTAAAAAGACAAGAGAAGAAGAGAAAGGAAAAGGGAAAAACTAGGAGTATAGAAGATTTTTAAGGAAATTTGCTGTCAGAGGGTAGAAAAAAGAAAGGTAAAATCAGAGATGATCCTATTAACAAAGGGTGGCCTACCTCTGAAGCAGACATTCAGGCAAAGGTGTTATGCACAGAACTTCAACATTGTGCCCACCCCTAACCCCCTACCCCCAATGTCCTGAGGGTTCCATCTCTTCCCAGCCAGTGCCTCATTCTAGAACAGGAAGTCCTCAAAACAAGTCTCCAAGTTTTGATTGAACTCACTTCCCAGAATTTGGTCCTGGCCTCCTTTCCAATTGCAGACTATGAATCAAAATCACAGTTAATGATTCTGAAAAATAAAACTGAAGATACTTCTTTGTACTTGGAGAAAGGAATAAATGCTCTGTGAGTGATTTTTCGGATGCATTTCAGAATAATCTTCATGTTAACTCAGCAGGAAAGTAATTAGATTTCCTCTGAAAGAGAGGAGAACATATTTCCAACATGAAAAATAAATAAATAAATAAATAAAAGGATCAATAGACTCCGGAGGGCAGGAGCTACTGCAAATGTTCCCATTTTTGAAAAGAATTTGTTCTGACCTCACTTCTAAGGGACTCGGCATATGTGTCTTGGGCTTATTTTCCATTTGCTAATTAAAAGTTTCTTGTCAGCAGTGTTTATCACTATTATTATTGGTGAGTGAATCATCTTTTTCCACCAAATCTATTTTCCAGGCTTGCCCATTCTAAGTGCTGGCTTCCAGCTCATTCACGAGTGCCAAAACAATCCGCTGAGATGAACTTCTGCATTTCTCTGTCAAATAGTCTTTGCTCTCCAACCTGAGGCTGAAAGTCTTATTTGAACAATTGCCTGCTTTTAAAATTCTCTGGATTGACATCTGTCTTACTCTCAAGCCAAAACATTTTTTGCATTCTTCCAAGCCCAGGTCAGAGACCCTTAATAAGGCCTCATAAAAGAAATAGATTTGCCTTCAGCTTGGCGTTTTCCAGGGTACAACTGTGAATTCCAAGTCTTGCAAATGCATGTGCTTCCAGGCAGTTTTGTAGACTCATATCCTCTCCATATTCACCAAATGTCATGGCAATGGAAATTCTAACCAATGCATTAAAAAAGGCTCATTCCAAACCTGTTCTTTATTTTTTAATTTAAAAATTGTTTTCAACTTTTTATTTTGAAACAATTTCCAACTTTCAAAAACATTGCAAAAATAGTACAAATATGCTTGCATGACCTCATCCAGCTTCCTCAAATGTTGACAACCTATGTAACCACAGATCTATTATCATCAGAAAATTGACATTGACTCAATACTGTTAGCTAATCTTCAGGCCTATTCAAATTTTGCTAATTGTCTCACTAATCTTTGTTTTCTAATCACTAATCCAATCCAGGATTCCTTGTAGCATTCAATTGTCAAGTCTCCTCAGCCTCCTTAAATTTGAAATAGTTGTTTGATCTTCCTTCACTTTTCATGACCTTAACAGTTTTGAAGAGTCGGTTATTTGGGGCCAATTATTTTGTAGAATGCTCGTCTAAATGGGAAATCTATTATTAAAGAATGGCCTCTCTGTTCTTATTCCTCCAACCAAGATTTTTGAAGGGAGCCAGAGTTCTACTCTTGTGAGCAAATATGTGCTAGGAGGGAAATGGTGAAAATATGCCAAATAAAACAAAGCCTTGTGCAATTAATCTCATAAAGCTTATGTGGTTAATTGAGTCTGTTTGGTCATCTTTTTCCAAGGAGCAATAAGGTATAGTGCAATTAGTTACAAACAACAGAAAAGAAAACTCAACATGATTTAAGCTAGGGAGAAGACTTAATGGCACATGGCAACTTGAGAAATCTGGATTAGGTTGAACTCAGTCTTAGAGCTGATCCAAGGCTCTTCAGAGTCCTTCTATCTAAACTCTACATCCACATGTTGACTTCTTCCCAAAACTGGCTGTCTCTGTAGTTTCAATGTGGCTACCAATAGTAACTGAGGTGACACACTCCCTCATCTGCATCCAGAAAAATCACTGGGCCTTGTCTCCAACCCAGTCCCTAGTGTTAGTGTATGGAATGAACGGACTGCCTTAAACCCAACATGGCTCACCTCTTGAGCTGACAGTAGGGTCAATGTCACCCAACCCCTAAGTGGGGTGCTGTTAGGAAAGTAGAAGGAAAAATTGGGCTATGTGGGCAATTAACTTTGTCCACCACAAACCAGAACCTTGAGTATACAGGGGGAATGGGATTCTGTGCAGGTGTGTTCCCATGGGTGATGCTCAATCAGTGCTAAGATGGACTCTGCCATAATGTCAGAAAGAACATAGTCTGTAAGAAATCAATCATAACTGAGAGATGGTGGTTTTTATTGCTTTAGTATAACAGTATCTTTAGTGTCTACTTAGACCTATGCACCTCTAGCTCTGTCCTGAACAACGTTGGCAATATGGGGCAATGGAGGGCACTTTTATCCATCTGAAAAATGGGGTCCTTTGGCAGATAAGTTTAAGAAATGTAATCTATGTCACCCTAACTGGTTTGGCTCAGTGGATAGAGCATCAGCCTGTGGATTGAAGGGCCTCAGGTTTGATTTTGGTCAAGGTCATGTACCTTGGTTGCACGCACATCCCCAGTATGGGATGTGCAGGAGGCAGCTGATCAATGTTTCTCTCTCATCGATGTTTCTAACTATCCCTCTTCCTTCCTCTCTGTAAAAAAATCAATTAAAAAAATTTTTTTAAAGAAATGTAACCTATATCAAACATAACCTCATGTCTCATTTTGTAACTTCTCAGCTCCCTGTTTTACTCCAGCCACTGCTAAGCCAACCCCACTGTCTGGGGCAAGGTCAGCCTACATTCCCTATTCCCACATTGAATCAGGGATGGCCTGGGACTTGTGTCAGGCAATAGACTGAGCAAAAATAACCCTGTAGATCTGGTCTTTAAGAGGACTCCTATCTTCTACTTTTCCCTCTTGGAACAATTAGCTTTGGGAATGTTGAACTGCCATTTTAGAAGGTGGGCTAGTTTGCTTGAGGGGTCATATAAGATGCCATATGAAGAGGAGAGGCCTTGTCATCATACAGAGAGGTAAAGATACCCAGCTGTCCCAGCATCCCAGGTGAATCACAGATGACCATCCTCAGCCACCATCTGACTGTAAGACTACAGAAGCAAGACTACAGAACAACTGCCCGGCTAATGCCAGACAACCTATAGAAGCATGAAGATAATAAAATGTTTGTTGATTTCAGCCAATGAGTTTTTAAGTGGTATGTTGTATTGAAATAGGCCCAAAGGGTTGAGGGTTCAATTCCTGGTCAAGGATACATACTTCAGTTGCAGGTTCAACCCCCAGGAACATATGCAGGAGGCAGCCAATCAATGTCTCTTTTACATTGTTCTCTCTCTCTCTCTCTCTCTCTCACCCCCCCTCCTCCGTCCTATACACTCTCTCTAAAAATCAATGGAAAAATATTCTTGAATGAGGATTAAAAAAAAAAGAATTAAAAGAAAGTGTAATGTGATATTTAGAGGGGAAGAGGCAGGGTTGAAGGAAGGATTAAAAGCAATTAGTTGCCCTAATCAGTTTGGCTCAGTGGATAGAGAGTCTGCCTGTAGACTGAAGGGTCCCAGGTTAGATTCCAGTCAAGGGCATGTACCTTGGTTGTGGGTACATTCCCAGTGGGGGGTATGCAGGAGGCAGCTGATCAATATTTCTAATTCTCTATCCCTCTCCCTTCCTCTCTGTAAAAAATCAATAAAATATATTTAAAAAACAATTAGGTTATTTTTTTAAGAGTAGATACCCATCTCCTCACACTTCCTGATTTAGTCTTCTTCATAGTCCTTATCCCGATTTGACATAGTACACATTATTTGTTTTTTATGTCCTCTCCTTCCACTAGAATGTACATGTTATAAAAACTTCCATACATGTAAGAATAAAAGTTCCATGAATATTAAAATAGCCATGTTTTAGTCACTGTTCTAAATACAGTGTTTTATTCATTGTATCCCCTGGACCTACACCAATAACTAACACATAACAGGTTTTCAAATAAATACTTGTTAATTTAATGGAAAAAAAACATACACAGAAGAGAATGATTAGATTATGGAAAATAGATAAGGTGCTAATGTCAGAGTTTGAGCTTCTGGATCCAGTTGAACCTGAAGACCTGCCTGATTGGGCCGGTTTAAGTTGTTTTTTTAGGAAGAACTTGTGATTGAAAAAGCCCTAATACACTATGTAACTAAATGTATCTAAACTTCTTTCCCAAGCAGCAAAATGGAAAACTATTACTAGGTGCCTAACCTACTCCATAGGACTGTCAACGTTTGTGAGGATCAGATGAATTACTACATGTGGTAAGTTGCTGACTTCAACATAGCTCTGCAAATGTGTGTTATTGTTACTCCTAATTATGTCAATAATAGAATCTCAGCATTTAAGGGGAAGTTAGACTTACAAGTTACCAGAAAAGTTATTCCAGCTGCCCAAGTTTTTATCCAGGAACAGAAAACAACCTTGCCCCACAGAAAAAACTTAATGAGAAGAAGGAGAACCAAGAATAAAAAACTGCTTTAAAAGTTTAAAAAGAAAAGAAACAGCAGTGTGTGGGTGGAGGGATGTATAGATAACCATGCCCAGGCCCCTTCCTTTTAGAAAAGAGGCCAAGGAAATGTCAGCGTTTTGTTCAAGGTCACTCAGCTACTTTCAGTGGCAACGTTAGGACCAGAAACCCAAGTCTCCTGGCTTCCAATCCCGTGCTCTTTCCAACACCACAAATGTACGATTTCATTCTTCTGAAGTTTTTCTCTTTGTTTTTCCTTCCTCTAAATTTTTTGGAGGTAAAAGCATAGTTTGGGGGGATCCGATTTGGAAGTCTTCTTCATTTCAATATGTGACTTATGGAACAATTTGGAGACATGAGAGGGAAACAGAGAGGAAGAAAGTCTCATTCTAGGATTCCAGCGTTTTCCAGCCCAAAAATATCTCAATAGCTGAAGCTGTTTGGCTGCCATTTATACTTTGAAGGCTTAAAACTCTTTCTTCCAAAGTCTTCTGGCTCTGAGATCTTTAAGTTGCATTGGTTTTGTATTAATTCCTAAACATCTTTCCATAAACACTGAACTATGAAATAAAAGAAGACGCAGAAAATCAACTTTCAAAGCAAAAGGAAGAAACACATTCACACAACTGTATGAAATGTGAGAAGGACATTCATGGGGATGGCTATCGGGCGAAAGAATGGCTGTCACAGGAACATTAGAAGTTCTGGGGTACACTTCTCATGGAGCCATTCCTAGGATAGTGATCTGTCCTTGGTAAAATTGTGAGAGTGGTGGCCTGGCTTTGGTACCCTGGCATCAGTCTTCTGTGATTTTTCTGCAAGCACCTTCATCATCTTGCTCTCTCTGTTCCCACTCCTGTCTCTCAACCTCTTCCTCCATTTCTCAAGTCAGCAGTTACAGAGATCTGAAGCTCAGAAGATGGACTTTTAAGTCATTTATGCCTCAAGGATTGCCTCAACTTGGGGGAGCTGCCTCATCCAAGCCACCCCCTTCCTGGGACAGCTCCCATCCGATGACTAGTCAATGCTGGAGCACCATCTCAGTTTGACTCAAGACAACTCTGAAGGCCCATTCTGACTTCTGAGCTCCCCAAGAACTGGCCGAGCCTGCCGTTAGCTCCATGCAGCTCAACTTCTCCCTCTCTCTGCTCTTCCTTCCTTCCTCTCTTCTCCTCGGCCACTCCTCAATAAACATCTAACACATCAAACTTTATCTCAGAGTCTGCTTCTTAGGGATTCCAACTTGCAGAATGCTCCCTCATTTTATTCTTGTGCAGGCTAGGCTCCTGGGTTCCCTGTTTCCTGGCATCTGGATGGCACCTGCTCCTATTTTCCCTAGAACCAGCAAAAGCTTTTCTTCCATTCAGGATTTTCTACAACCTGCCACTCTGCCGGCCTCTGCTGGACTCACCACCAGGAAACAGTCCCTTTCCAGTCAGCTGCTGAAACCTATTAACCTGGGCTCTATTTGAGGGGAGTCTGACATGAGCATTTTGGGACAGGGTGAGGACTACGCCTTGTGTCAGGGTTAGATGAACAGAAAGAATTTATGTAGGTAATATACCAAGTAGTCTTGGGTCTGCTGAAGTGGAGTAACCACAATCTGACAGAGAAGATATGACATGTCACTTAGGTATACAGGCACCACTGGTAATTCTCTGAATGAGATTTGGAACTACTGAGCCATTGATGAAATACCAACAAGAGTGATAGAATTAGGGAAGTCTCAGATGAAACTTAGATAAAAAATAAGATACATGGTTCTAGGCTGTGTTTTTTTTAATTAGCTGCTTTTTACATATGTTTATTCAAATTTAGAGCTTGTCACAGTCCCCCAATATATGTATAAATGTATCATTATTTATTTACTTACTAATATTTAATTATTTTTAATTAACTTATAATTTGTCCACAGGTAATTTACTTTCTCAGTTGAGTTATATTATTCATAAGGTATCCTATCAATGACTTCTTTGGTGTAGTTTCTGGAAAGAAATATTTAATGAGTAAATATGCAACAGAGAAGGGGATAGCCTGAGTACAGTGCTGTTTTCATGGTTTGAGTTCCTGGATCCAGCTAAACCTGAAGACTTACCCCTAAGCTTTTTAGTTACAGGAGCCAAAACATTCTATATTCTGCTTGTTCCAATTTGAGTTTTGTGTGTGTGTGAGTGTGTGTGTGTGTGTGTGTGTGTGTGTGTGTGTGTTAAATGTTTTTATTGGTTTTAGAGACAGGAAGATGGAGAGTGAAAGGGAGAGGGGAAAGGAAAAGGAAAGGGAGAAGAAGGAGAGGGAGAAAGAAACAACAATGATGGGAAAGAATCATTAATCAGCTGCCTCCTGCACACCCCCACTAGGGATCAAGTCTATAATTTGGGGATGTGCCCTGACCAGGAATCGAATCGAGAGCTCCTGGTTCACAGGAGAATGCTCACCCACTGAGCCACATTGGCTGGGCAGAGTTGGGTTTTCAATAAAAGAACTTGTAGTCAGGAGAAACAAGCCAAGTCTCTAACCTTGTTTTCCAAGCAGCAAAACAGTAAAACTATGAATCCTACCTACTTCATAGACAGCAGATACTGCCACATTTCCTTGGGAATTTGGATCTTCGTCCAAGCCCATCTAAATTCCAACTGCCAGCACTTCAACCTCTGCCTGCAGCTTCTCAGTTAGACCAGACTCTCCCCAATAATACCTGCAGGCAGGCCCCTGAGCAGTCCTCAAATAAAAACTGGCATATACATTTCTTAGGCCCCTTAGCCCCCCAGGATGGGAGGAATCATCTAACGTGATTGTTCTGTGCTGTCCCCAAAACTACACCAGTAGGGTGAAGCTCTAGTTGCCCTCAGTGGTAACCTGTCTATCCACCAACTCACCCTCACCAGCTTCCTTTGCGTCCCTGTCTCCCTCCTATTCCGCCATCAGTGTTTCCTAGGACCGCATCCCTCACACTTCTGGCACTAAGAGCCCTGTTTCAGGGTCTGCTTCCAGAGAGCTCAAAATAAAGGGAGTTACACTCAGATCTCTCTGTGCGATTTGCCTGATGATAGGATATTCCTGAATTTTAATTTTGAAGTGGTTTAAACTCAAGTCGTCAGTGCAGATTTCCAAGCATGAAAGCTGCTGTTAAACTCTTCATTTTATTTTATGCACAATGGCATTTATTTTATTTTTTTAAATAGATTTTTATTGATTTCAGCGAGGAAGGGAGAGGGAGAGAGAGATAGAAACATCAATGATGAGAAAGAATCACTGATTGGCTATCTCCTGCACACGCTCTTATGGAGATCAAGCCCGAAATCCGAGCTTGTGCCCTGACGGGGAATCCAATGGTGATAGGGTCATAGGTCGACACTCAACCACTGAGCCACGCCAGTCATGCTGGCATTTATTTTCAAAATAACTCTCCAAAAATATTCTCTTCAGTGGATTCTGCAGCTATGCTTTGATATCTTTTATCCTTTCGTAAAGAACCTCTTAAAACAGCTATAAGTGAGTGTAATTGATTTATAAAATCAATGACATGAACAGCATTAATATGAATGAAGCTGGGATATCCTTCCCACATTATGACTGAGCGTCCCACCATGCTGTGTTGGGAGGAAAAGCATTCACTGTGGTTTAGGGAGGCACTTGCACATGGAAGGATGAGAAACAAGGCGCCTCTTAATGAGCCGGTCCACAAGTCGAAAAACCAACTGCTCCTCACACGAGACCAAGAGCAGCAGCCACAGCTCCCACACAAAGAGGAAACACCATCTGTTTCCAGTGTGGGAAGTCTGCTGGGCCCCGCTGGTCTTATCAGTGACACCTGCTCCCCCAGCTGGGGCACATTACCGGCAGTGTCATCTTCAAAAGCCAAGGACTGCAAACACAATTCAAAGAAAAACCAGACATATGGGCACATAGGGCTGGCTGGTGGCTTGATGAGCAGGTCCCCATCCTTAGGGAGCTGGTCAGGGGCCATCATGTACTCTGTTTCCTCTGCTGGTGGTCCCCAGCACTCACCTTGGCAGAAAGCCATCGCTTGCCAAGTTACTTCAGAGGCCAGAACCTTCCTCTCTCACCACCACCTTTTCACCCCTCCCCCGTTCCACCATTCTGACCCATAACAACAGCATCGAGGGTTCACTTAAGGCAGTGGCCTCTGGTTATAATTTATAGATGTTCTCAAACGTACTTGCTCCTCAACCTCAAATTGCTACTATTGTTTATAGGAGAACCACATAAAATCAGAGTTGCACACCTCCTTAAAAACAAAATAATGTAAATAAGCAGCACAATGTACAACAGCTAAGATTTGGAAATAACCTAGGTGCCTGTCAGCAGATGACTGGATCAGAAAACTATGGTAATCTATACAATGGAATACTATGCTGCCATAAAAAAGAAGGAATTCTTACCATTTGCAACAACCTGAATGGAATTGAAGAACATTATGCTAAGTGAAATTAGCCAGACAATGAAAGAAAAATACCACATGATCTCACTCATTTATGGATAATAAAGGAAATTATAAGCTGTTGAACAAAAAGATAAATACAGAGACAGTAAAGCAACAATCAGACTGTCAAATTACAGCGAGAAGGTTAGGGAGAGGTGGGGGAGATAAAAGATCAACCAAAAGACTGTGTGCATGCATATAAGCATAACCAATGGACGCAAAACTCTGGGGGATGAGGGCATGTATGGGAGTGGGGTGGGGGGAGCAATGGTAAGAAATGTACACATATAATACCTTATAGGGATGTAGAACTCAATCAGAGAAGGGGCCAAAATCTAAAATCCAGCCTAAATCGAGGGCCGAAAACAGTCATAAACTGTCATTGTGATGGAAACGCAGCGGAGTGCAGTGATGACAGCACTGTGCGGGCCACATTGCAAGGCCTGGCGGGACGGATTTGGCCCTCGGGCCTTGTGTTTGACACATGTGCCTTAATAAAAAAAATGAAAATAAAAATAAAATAAAAATGCAAAAAAATATGTAAATAGATATACATACATATCCATCCTAGATAGCTAGATAGATGACAGATAGTTCATCAAGGAAATGCAGTGCATTTTATTTTTATTTTTTCAGCTTCGTTGAGATATAATTGACATGTAACATTGTGTAAATTAAGGTGTACAACCTATTAATTTTAAACAGTTATATACTGCCAAATGGTTACCACCATAGTGTTATGCCCAGATTTCAAGATCCCCAAGGACCATGAGGAGCCGACTCCGATGCAAAAGCAAAAGAACCTTTATTCAAACTCGAGCCTGGTCCCCCTGCCTCTGCCAATGGAGCAGCAGGATGCAGAGAGCCCCAAGCTCTGAAAGTGTAGTCCTTTTATAGGGTTTAGGGTTGGGTGGTGGGGTGATGCTCAGACCACTGAATTGGCTGGTTCTGATTGGTGGGGTGAGGGCCAGGGTCTAGTTACGCTGGGTTACTTTCTTCTGTATTTCTATTGGCTGATTTAAGGGTGGGTTGGGTAATTGATACATTTTGTGGTTTTTCTCGGAAAGGGGTTATGTCGGAGACATAGTTATACAAGATGGAGGATACAGTACAAAACAAGTCAGTCCTGCTCTGCTCTTGAAAGAAGGCCTACTTGCTGGGAAGGGGCCATGAAAACCGTATCTCAAGGCCTGGCCTAGTGTCAGCACTGATAACTCTATTTTGGGCATAGTCCACGGCCTCTCTGGAAGCATGCTCCAACATTCTCACTCTCTAACAATAGCATCAATTAACACCTCCACCACATCACATATTACCATTTCTTTTTTGTGGTGAGAAGGTTTAAGATCTACTCTCTTAGCAACTTTCAACTACATAATACAGTATTATTAACTATAATCACGATGCTTACAAAGATCTCAGAACTTATTCTTCTTATAATGACAAGTTTGTACTCTTTGAACATCTCCCTATATTCCCTGGCAACCATTACTTAACTCTCTCTTTTCCACGAGTTTTCAAATGCAGTAAAATTTTAACAATTAAGGAATATAGGTGACATGTATATGGAACATTTTTATACTATTCTTGCAACTTTGAGTCTGAAGTTTCTTCAAAATTAAAAATTTAAACAAGGACAAATCTACCATGTGGGAGCCCCTTTCACGTCCCACAACCATGTAGGTTCCGGTTCAGGGTTTGGGTTCTAGAAAAGGCTGTGCACAAATGAAAAAGAGACTTTGAAAAGTATTAATTTGGGAATATTGGGGGCCAGGCAGGACACCACCTCCAGTGGGAGGACTACTGCCTCGCTCTGGCCTAGCCATCCCTTTTATTCAGGTTTGGGATACACCCATTGTCCTTAGGCAGACAATTCCAGTAAATAGGCAGATTATCTTATTACCCTGTTTCCCCGAAAATAAGACATCCTCCGAAAATAAGACCTACTTACAGATTTCCTTCTGAGTGAAATAAAGGCATTCCCCAGAAAATAAGGCCCCCCGTAGGCTAAACATGAGAAATTTGGTCCACTGATTCTGAAGGAATTGGAGTCACAGGAAATTCAGAAATTGGATTGTTATGATGATGTTCCAGAAGATGATGACATGATTGTCATTGAATAAATGAGTAAATTCTTGATACTGTAGGATTCACAGTTTGTCTGGTTTGTGTTGACAACTACCGTACTACCATACTGTATACAGGTAATAAATTTCCTTTATTTTCATTTAACAATAAATTTGTACCATATTCTTCTTCATGGAAAAATAAGACATCCCCTGAAAATAAGACCTAGTGCATCTTTGGGAGCAAAAATTAATATAAGACACTGTCTTATTTTCAGGGAAACAGGGTAGTAAGGATTTACATGATTTTTTGGTGGGGAAGTTGCCTCAGTTACCATTATCTCAATTAGATAGGGAGTGGTTGGCTCTGACCTTTCAGAGCTTCAAGGTTGACCAGCTTTCCGGGTTCTTTGTCCACACCTTTCTAATTAGTGAGACAATGATCAGTTTCTGGCACAACCATAGAGCACAACTATAATTATGACCATTGTTGGAAGTATCTTTTTAATTATTGAAAATCTATCTTTAAGGGCAAAACACCTACATTTCTTTTTTTTTTTTTTTTTTTTTTTTTTTTTTTTTTAAAGAGATATATTTTATTGATATTTCACAGAGAGGAGGAAGGGAGAGAGATAGAGAGCTAGAAACGTCGATGAGAGAGAAGCATCGACTAGCTGCCTCTTGCACACCCCCCACCGGGGATGCGCCCGCAACCAATGTACATGCCCTTGACCGGAATCGAACCTGGGACCTTTCAGTCCGCAGACCAACGCTCTACCACTGAGCCAAACCGGCTTCGGCAACACCTACATTTCTTAACAGTTTTTTCCCCCCTTTACTTTTCCTTTTTACTAAAGTGAGATTTACATAAAACAAAACTAACCATTTTAAGGTGAATAATTCAGTACTTTGGCCGAAACCAGTTTGGCTCAGTGGTAGAGCGTCGGTCTGCAGATTGAAAGGTCCCGGGTTCGATTCCGGTCAAGGGCATATACGTTGGTTGTGGGCACATCCCCGGTGGGGGGTGTGCAGGAGGCGGCTGGTTGATGTTTCTCTCTCATTGACATTTCTAGCTCTCTATCTCTCTCCCTTCCTCTCTGTAAAAAATCAATAAAATATATATATATATAAATAATAATAATTCAGTACTTTGAAAGTATTGTGCAGCCACCACCTTTATCTAGTTCAAGACATTTCATCACCCAACAGGAAATTCTATACCCATTAAACATTTACTTCTCATCTCCTCCTTCTTCAAGCCTTTGGCAATCCTATTCTGTCTTTATGAATTTGCCTATTTTGGTACTTCATATCATTCAATATTTGTTCTTTCCTGTCTGGCTTACTTCATTTAGTATAATGTTTTCAAAGATCATCCATGTTATGGCATGTATCAGTACTTCATTCTTTTTTATGGCTGGATAATATTCCATTGTGTAGATATATGACAACTTATTTATCCGTTCATCTGTTGATAGATCTTTGAGCTTTTTCCTCTTTGTGGAAATTATAAATAATACTGCTATGAACGTAGGTGCACACGTATTAGAACATCTGAAATCTTGATGTTTGTTAAAGTCTATTGATGACTTAAAATATAAACATATGCCTGAAACATACCCATGTTTAGACTTCTCAGAAACATAAGCAAATTCTCTTTTGTATTAATACTAGAACTAGTTTGGGTTGCATTTCTGTCGACTTGAAAGAAGCTTGACTGCTACAAACTTTTTAATTACCTTTCAAAATGAAGTTTTTGGGATCTATGGGGGGAAAAAATCTGCTCACAAAGAAAACCTCTTTGTGTGTGTGTGTGTGTGTGTGTGTTTTCAGATTTTAAAAATTGATTTTTAGAGAGAGAAAAGGAGAGGGAGAGAGAGAGAAACATTAAAATGAGAGTGCAACATTGGTAGGCTGCCTACTGCATGCCCCCTACTGGGATTGAGCCCGCAAACCTGGGAAACCTGGGCATGTGCCCTTGACTGAGAATTAAACCAGCAACCTTTTGGTGCAAGGGACGATGCCCAACCAGCTGAGCCACACCAACCAGGGCTGAAGAACACCTCTTTATATATATATATAATTGATTTTTTACAGAGAGGAAGAGAGAGGGATAGAGAGTTAGAAACATCGATAAGAGAGAATCATCAATCAGTCACCTCTCGCACACTGGGGATGTGCCCGCAACCAAGGTACATGCCCTTGACCAGAATTGAACCCGGAACCCTTCCGTCTGCAGACCGATTCCCTGTCAAACTGGTTTCAGCTGAAGAACACCTTTATGAAACAAGGCCAAGTAAACTTTTCTGAAGTTCAAAGGTCTCTTGTCCTTAAGAAACTTGAAATGAATAAGAATCTGCAACATTTCTGAACCAGAAGAATGAGCTCAGCTAAGCACAGAACATTCCTGAGCTGTGTCTACCATCACAACAGGATAATCATAACACAGAGTCTTGAACCAAATGCTTTTTGTATGTGCCAGGTTTGAAGACGTTCATAGTACTTTATTTGTGGAAGAATTATAATTCTGGAAACCAGAACTTTCCTAAATCAATGGGCAATCATTTTTAGCAACTCTTCTGAACAGAAGTTCCCAAACACAAATGCTGCTCTTTATTTCTTCTTTCACCATTTGCTTCCTGCCATCCATCTTTCATCTCTTGTGGTCATAGGAATTTTAGTATTTTCTTTTCAAAAGGCTTCTAGGAATTGCCTTTGGTTTACTTGTTGAAATCTTGCACCACATATACTTCTTCAAAAGGATATTGTTTCATCTGATTTCTGTTGAAGAAAAACCAAAGTAATTGGAGAGTTTATCTGCTGACAACCTATCTTCCACTTAAAATAATATTTCATCACCTTCAGTTTATTTTGATCTTGGGGTCTATGACTCACCCAGTTTATTAGGAAACAAATTTGATCTGAGTTATCTCCAGCTTCCCTCCATGTAACTGATGTGGTGGATCAATAATAGAGTTTGTATTGCTTCTGCCTTTTGAATCTCTTTTCTCTCCAACTCTTGCCTTGGGGCTACTGTGGATTGAGCCACTGAAATCCCAGATTTCCAAAATTGTGATTATTGGTGCAAGAAGTTTTAATTCAATCTGGCTTGTTTACTTGAACTGAGGTAAATCTAGGGAACTATCATTTATTTGGGGGAACCACATTTAGCTATATGGCCAATGAGTGAAAGACAAGAGGATAGGAGAAGGCAAAAAAGAGAGGGAGGAACAGGAAGAGAGGAGGCAGAGGTGGGTATGATGGGAAAGAGAGAAAAAAAAAGAGGAAGAAAGGACAGAGAGGGGGAAGGTTTTCTTAGCTTATATAACTGAAAAGATGGAGGAATCTCACTTCAAGTGATACTTGATAAAGTGGATCAATGATATCTCCAAGGACCTGGCTTTTTTGCATCTCTTCACTATGACAAGCCCTCAGAGCATATTTTCTCTTTCTTTCAGAAGGAAAGATATTCAGAATTCCCACTAAAGTCCCATGAGCCATGCTTATTGGATGTATGTAGGTCACATGCCCATATCTGCATGAATCACTGTGGCAAGTGGGCTGAACTCTGTTGATTGGATGAGTCTAGGTCACATGTCTCACCCCTAGAGTTAGAGCTGGAGTCAGTACCCCCAGATCCCACAGATCCCCAAGGAGAAACCTAGCATGATTGGCAAAGGGACAGGAGGGAATGGACACTGGGAAGGGAACCAATTAAGGTTTATCTTCTGATTTAGCCAGATACCTGCATACCTTTATAATTCCTCCTTTTTAATCTATTTTGGCTTCTGAAACTAAAATCCAAAGTGTACTATAAGATATCTTTCTAGAATAGTGCAGAGAGAAAAACTAATGGGAGCCTGAGTTTCAGGGAGAGGTTGATCATAGTGGGGCTGCATCACATGGACACGCAGCTTATACAAAAAGGACAGCAGCAGTTTACACTGCATGGGTGGCTCTGCCCACCGTCCATTCCACTTTCTGAGATGGCAGATGTGAGTAGCTCTTCCCTCAGCCCTCCTGGGTTCTGTCTTTCCTCCCAAGGGTATGAGCATGTTGCCAAACATAATATGATTCAAGAATGCATTTCATTCAAGATGACTCTACACCAGCTGCAGTTTTAACTGTTAGTCAACAAAAGGAACAGAAATAGCTGAAGGAAGAACTGACCCAGCAGTACTTATGTTAGTTGCCAATGTGGCATATTTCTGGAGGACTTTCAAAGGTAACTCTCCTAAAAGACTTTTCAAGGAGCGTTTTTCTAAAACACTTTTGAGGGAAACAGTGATGAATTATTAAATAGGACTCTATCACTGGGCAGATAACTATAACCCCTGTGAAGCTAACGAAGCTGATCAGTGGGAGAAGCAGGACATCACTGTCTCTGTGAACATGACCAGTTTGATGGTTTGGTCCATATCGGACAATTATTAAAATGAGTGGGAGGCCCTGGCCAGGTAGCTCAGTTGCTCAGTTGGTTGAAGTGTCATCTCGAGGTTTGACCCTCGGTGAAAGCTCATACAGGAATTGGCCAACGAATGCATAAATAAGTGGAACAATGGACGATTTTCTCTCCTCTCTCTCTCTCTCTCTCTCTCTCTCTCTCTCTCTCTCTCAAATTAATTTAAAAAAATGAGTCTTAGCACTTTACACAGATTTAGCACTTAATAAATATGCTGAAATGAATATAGCTGATTTAGGCAAAATAGTCATGCCCATTGTTGTCTTGGTGAGATAATCAGGACCCAGCATGCTTTGGGGGACATTTTACGGTGGTTTAGTGGGCAGAGAGGAGTTCTGATCTCTAATACTACTTCTGCTATGAACTCTGTGTGTGATCTGGGAAAGTTATGTATTTCTCTGTCAGGTTTTCTCCAGGTGAAATGAGAAGAAAAATGCTTACTCGTTTTTCAGAGTTATTAAAAGCCAGTGTTCTCTTGGGTAACTGCTCGCTCTCTTTTAGGGCAGAATGAACGCTATTCAGAAGAAAAAAATACTCACATGGAAAAAGATGTCAATGCCTCCAGAGATATTCCATGGACAGATTATCCTGCTTAATGTACCCTTGGATGTTAAAATAGAGCCAAGTACAAACATCCAACCCAATAGTAAGCACAGTTATCCAAAATCCCACAACAATCCTAATGGAGATGGTATTTCTATGCTATGTTGCCAGCTCCCAGCTTATGATATTTGACCCAAAAATCCCAAGAAAGGTATAAATTATGAAAAATAGTCTCTGCTTTCCAGAGCAAAGCCTGATGCTAAATCAAACAATGAAAGAGACACTGGGAGCCAACCACCCAACCATAAATTTTCCAAGCAGTAAAAGTAGAATGGGACCTGCTTCTGGTGAATTTGGATGTTGTAATGCAGCGAAGTGGAATGAAGCTTAGGTTGTACCAGGCAGACCTTAGTTCTGCAGTTACTGAACTTCTGCTGGTGAAGTTGTTATACAACATAAAAGTTAAAAATGTGTATCTTCTCTGCATCAGCCTAAATCCTGTCCTCAGGTAGCCATGTGCCTCTTTCAAGAGCCTGACAAGGCTTATGAAGCTTAGCACCTGTTCTTTGTTCATTAAAGGGACCTCTCTTATCACATCCCATTGTTCTGAGGGATGTAGCTAAAAACATGTACTAGTATCTCCAGAAACCCAGCAATTCCTTTCTTGTTATGTGCCTAGCAAAATGGCAAGTATGTCCACCATAGCAGTGCTATTTGTATAACTCCCCAAGTCAAAACATGTAGGTATTTAATGCTTCAGCTTTATTTACTGCTAGTGACCCATCACGCAAAATCAAGTGAGACCCAGGGCCCCCCCGCCCCCACACACACTTATCCTACACCCATATCTCCCTCCCCACACTATGGGACTGCCCCAAGTCCTGGAGTCCTGCCCTGCGTAGGCAGCATGCTGCAGGATGACACCAAGTCCTGGAGTGCCGCCCTGATGCCCCATCTTCAGGTTGCGCTGAAAGGCCGCCAAGCCCCGCCCCTGTGGAGCACACACGGGGCCTCGGAAACCCTGGCAGAAGCCGTGTGAAGTGGCCATCCGGACACCTGCACCTCGCAGAGCCGAAAACCCTGGCCTTGCCCCCCACTGCTCCTGCTGTGTGCACCACCATCTTGTGACAGTGTTACAGCATGAGGGTCAATTTGTATATTACCTCTTTATTACATAGGATTATTTTATGAATAAAATGATAGCAAATGAGACTATAGAACTTGGTATAGAACCCAAGGAGAGTGACTGAGAATTCAGTTAAAGGGAAATCTTTATCTGTTTCTAGAATGACTTACACAACTGTTTTGTGTGTGAAAATGTAGTGTTTTCAATAAACTTGCATCTTGTGCCCTGAGTAACGTTACCAGCAAAGTTGTTAAAAACTGACCCCATTTGGTTGTCTCAGAAAACAATGACTAAGGGACAGAAATCTTCCCAGGCTAATGTAAGAAAAGATGGACTTATGTAAGGCTACCAGGGACCCTTGAGGTCTCAATTATGGGAAATACAATTTGGCAGCCACTTTCTCTTTGTCTTCAGGGTTTCATGGTGGCTCATTTCTGCATCTTTCTACCTGACTGTTTCATCTCCTTTCTCTGTGATGCCTGACTCTCTTCAATAACTTACTCGCCAGCATGTCACCAATGAACCTCAAACAATGGCTTGGGCTCTCTAGCCTGGCTGATTGACTCGTTTGCTCTCTCCCAGGAGCTACTTCATAGACACTCAATAAACATTAATTTACTTGATAGACACTCATTAGAAATAAATTTCCATTAATCACTCAGTAGATACTTAGTAAATATTAATTTTCCTTTCCCCTTTACAGAATTAATATGATTTGACTAGAAAAAAATTGATTATATTTTTTCCCCTGCCCTCCACATATGTAAGGTAGAAGAAAACATTTCCAGTTGGGTGAGGCACACTTCTAGGAAGACTTCAGAAATTCTCACGCCAATTTGGCAAATCTATGAGATTAAACCATAATTACTAGTATTTCTTAAATCAGCATACTCTTGTGTTCATGAGAGGTTTTTATTTTCATATCCCAAAAGTTGTAATTTTTTACCTTTATATGGTAAAAGAAAGACTAATAAAATGTATTCAACCCTCAACCTTGGGGTGAGGGCTTTGATTGTCCTTTGTGTTAATTCTGCTATAAAAGTCTAAGTCTTTGGGAGTAAATTGAAGATACTGTACATATAGTCTAAATGATTAACTTTCTTGTGATGAGAGGTGGGTTACGATGGAAGTATAAAATGGAATGAGGTCAGCGACCTTCAGTCCATGTTCCCCGATTACACACTGTGTGTATTCTATCTTCCACCATGGGGCATCACCCAGATTCTTTTTAATAGTCAGGATTCTCTAGAGTAGGGGTGTCGAACTCAATCAGAGAAGGGGCCAAAATCTAAAATCCAGCCTAAATCGCGGGCCGAATGGTTTACTGAACAGTCATAAACTGTCATTGTGATGGAAACGCAGCGGAGTGCAGTGATGACAGCGCGGTGCTGGCCACATTGCAAGGCCTGGCGGGACGGATTTGGCCCACGGGCCTTGTGTTTGACACATGTGTGAGTCTAGAGAAACAGAACCATTGATTTTTGGAGAGAGTGAAAGGGAGAGGAAGAGACAGAAACATTGATGTGACAGAAACACGTTGATTGGTTGCCTCCCACACACACCCTGGCCAGGGCCTGGGATCGAATCTGCAACTGAGATATGTGCCCTTGACTGGAATCAAATTGGAACCCTTCCTCAGGCCAATGTTCTATCCACTGAGCCAAATCGGCTAAAGCTAAGGTTCTGTGGCAGGTTATGGACTCCCATGAGAAGAAGAGACAATTCACAGCACTATGACTATTTGTCTCCTGTCTTCAGAGGTATTTGTGAGACATTCTGGAAAGGTCAGGGTGGGAGAGTTCAATGGGGGAAAAAGAGGGATATCTGTAATGCTTTCAATAAAAAGATAATTTAAAAAAATATATATGTTTTATTGATTTTAGAGAGATGAAGGGAGAGAAAGAGACAGAAATATCAATGAGAGAGAAACATCAATGGGCTGCCTCCCGTAGACCCCCTACTGGGAATCAACCCCAAAACCAGAGCATGTACCCTGACTGGGAATCCAACCGAAACCTCCTGGTTCATAGATCGATGCTCAACCACTGGAAAACACTGACTGGGCACAAAAAAGATAAGTTTTTTAAAAAATTGCATTAAACATTGCAGATCAATTTTGGGGGAAATCAACATCTTTATTATGTTGTTGTCCAGTCCATGAACATGAAATGTCTCTGCGTTTATTTAAGTCTGTGATTTCTTTCATCAGTATTTTGAAATTTTCAGCATATAAGTTTTGTATGTTTTGATAAATTTTTACCTAAGTATTGTATTTTCTTTGAAACAATGTCTTTTAGTTTCCACATGTTTATTGTTAGTATGTAGAAATATGATTGATTCTTGTGTGTTGACATTGTATCCTGTAATCTGGCTGTACTCACTTATTAGTTTTTACTTTTTCTTTTCATTTTGTCTTTGTTTTCTTTTTCTTGTAGATTCCTTGGAATTCTGTATGTAGATAATTATGCCATCTTCAAATAGGGCAATTTTATTTTTTTCTTTTCCAACCTGTATGCTTTAATTTTTATTTATTTATTTATTTATTTTTAAATTACATACATGTTATTTTCAAAACTTGAATGTCAAGAGCAAAACTCTGGCTATTAAATACCGGTAATAACAACAATGCCAATGCAAAACAACAAAATGACAAATCAGAATTATGGACATATTAATATTTTTAGCTACTAAATGAGTCTCTTTTATTGCTGGTGTAGATTTACTCAGAGTCCTTGGGCTGCTGCACAAGACTTTTCAGAAGACTGGAAGCTAACAGATGCTAGCATGAGCAGGAACATGATTAAAGAAGTAGCTTCAACTTCAGTCTTTAATTTCTTCAGATGACTCCATGTTGGCACCTCAGTCCCTTGCGTAGCTTTCAGTTTTCTTCTCCCACTTTGCTGTCATCTGGGCAACTCTCAGTCCTTTTGGGTGAAGGGACACAGGAGCTTCTCTGAGGCCATTGTGATGACGGACATAACACTCTGGCCCCCGAATTGGCTGCATTGCTCCTTCTTTCCTTTCATTTTGAACTCAGGGTTCGACCCCTGAATACTCTGGGTCTGGCTGCTCCAGGCCTGGATGCTGCTCCAGGCTTGGCTGCTTCGGGCCTGGCTGCTGCTGCTTCGGGCCTGGCTGCTGCTACTCTGGGCCTGGCTGCTCCGGGACTGCCATTCTTCCATTTCTCCAGCTGGTCACATTTTAAGAGCCCCATCGGTCCCTCCTTGCTCTTATTATCATGTTAATTGTTGACTATTAACTACCCAGTATCTCCTTTCTGTGGTTTTGGATGATAGATGTCCTTCATATTAGTTTTAATTTTTAAATTGTTGTGGGAGTGGCAGATCAGTTGCTCACCTACGCTGCCATCTTGGTTTCTCCCCTCCAATCTGTATGCTTTTAAAATTTCCACCATCCTCCCCCAGTGGCTGGAACTTCCAGTATTGTGTTGCATAATTGTGTGGTCCCTAGTTGTCTGGGGCTTGGCCCTAGGGCAGTGGTCGGCAAACTCATTAGTCAATAGAACCAAATATCAACAGTACAATGACTGAAATTTCTTTTGAGCCAAAAACCGACTTCTTCGCATGGGCCATGAAGTTTCAATCGCACTATATATGCACGCCCACATGTGGTATTTTGTGGAAGAGCCACACTCAAAGGGCCAAATAGCCGCATGTGGCTCAGGAGCTACAGTTTGCCAACCATTTCCCTAGGGTGACTAGGGCAGGGTAATAGTGGCCCATGTGTGGGTGTCCAATTAGTTCCCTATTAGCTGGTTTGCATTTGAAAGGCATGGTTGCCTGCAAGTTATTTCCTAGAGTCAGATAGGCCACAGTGGAGCATCAGAATTCAGAATACAGAAAAGACCTGATTACAGACAGCCTTATCTTTATGCAGTCTTTCACTAGTATGTTAACTGTGGGTTATTTGTAAATGCTCTTTATCAAGTTTAGATAGTTCCCTAATATTCCAAACTTTTGTGTGTGTGTGTGTGTGTGTATCATGAATAGATGCTGGATTTTGTCAAATACTTGTTCTCATAATTGATATGATGATATAATTTTTCTTCTTTATCCTGTTGATATAGTGGCTTACAATGATTTCCAATGTTGAGTCAACTTTACATACCTGGAATTAAACTCCATTGGTCATGGTGTATAATTCTTTTTATGCATTGTTGGATTCAATTTTGTTGAGGATTTTTATGCTTGAATTCTTGAGGCAGACTGATTCTCCACAACCAATCATAAGTCCATAGCAATGAATATCAGTCTGCAGTTTTATTTGTACCATCTTTGGTTTTGATATCAAGGATATACTGGTCTTATAGAATAACTTGAAAACTGTTTTCTATTTTCTGCAAGAAATTGTGTACAGTTGGTACTGATTATTCTGTAAATATCTGGTAAAAATTCTTCCTTAAAGCTTGGGCCTGCGAATTTCTCTTTTTTGCAAACTTTTAAATTACAAATTTAATTCCTTTAACACTAACAGTGTTATTCAGGTTATCTATTTCATCTTGATTGAGTTGTGGTAGTTCACCAACTGATTGTTGGTAAAAAATACAAAGACAATTCAGTGGAGAAATACTGTCTTTTTAATTAACAGTCCCGGAATAGTTGGACAGCCATACTTAAAAAATAAAATAATAAAAATAGTTAACATCAACTGAAACCTCACACTTTACCTAAAAATTATTTTAAATGTAGTATGTGCTTAAATGTAAAACATAAAATAGTAAGGCTTTTACCAGTAAACAGAGAGGGAGAAAAGTCTGTAACTTAGGGTTAGTAAACATATTCCTAGATATGACACCAAAGATAGTCCAGAAAAGAAAAAAAAAAAGGTTAGGTTAATTAGACTTTATAAAAGTTAAAAACTTTGTTCTATGAAAGACTGTTAAAAGGATGAAAAGACAAGCAAAGACAGGAGAAAATATCTGAAAATTATACATATGACAAAGTTCTTGTATCTAGATAAATAAACTCTTAAAATTCAATGACAGGGAAAAAAGCAATTCAATTTTTTAAAATTGTCATAAAGTCTGATGACTTGCCAAAGAATATATGAGGATGAGAAATAAGTTTATGAAAAGATGATATGCAAATTTAAAAAAACTACAATACACCAGTTCACACTAGATTGGCAACAGAACACAAACTGACCATTTTAAGTGCTTTTGGGTGAAGACGTGGACCAACTGGAACTCATATATTCTTGGTGGGAACACAAAAATAATTCAATTACTATGGTAACTAATCTTTTGCAGTTTACTATAAAGTTAAACATATACTTATCGTAGGAGCCAGGATTCCATTCCTAGTATCTGCCCAAGAGAAACCTGTGTTTCACACAAACACCTACACATGAATAGCAGCTTTGTAATTGCCCCAAATTGGAGAAACCTAACACTGAATCCCTTTCCACAGAAGAAACCTATGTGTATTGTTTTAATAATGGACCCCAACTTGTTCAGGTCTCTTTGTGATTTTTTGAATTGTGACATTGCCACCAGTTGATTTTGGTTTTGCCAGTGAACAACAGCCTCTGGTGGGGTACTTGTGCATTGGAGTTACAGTAAAGGGGACCTGGCCCTAGCGGGTCTGCTTAGGGCCAGCCTGCAGTGTGTGGGTTCTTGACTTCAAGCAGGAAAAAAAATCACAACAGGAGCCCAGGAGAATTTTAGAGGATGTTTATTAAAGCTAAGAGGGCAGTAAAACAAGGAAGAGCTGAGGAATGAACCTAGGCTGTGCTGCTTTGGCTAAGAATTCAGAGAACAGGGGACAGATTCAGGGGGTTTGTCTGGTATGAACTGCCACTGCCCTTTGCTGCCTTGGTTGCAAGCCTTGTGGGGTCCTTAAAGTTTAGGAGATGCATGCCTGTGTGTAAAGAAGGTGGAGAGGGGTTGAGGGTGGGGGTGGGGAGAGCACAGGCATGCTTCTGTGAGGGAGAGCAGGCACTGGCACTTTCATTTTGAGAAGTTTTAAAGGCTAGGCATATAGGGGAGGTCTTAGGGAGGATTAATAGAATATTCATCAGCTTTATGCTGATGCACCAAAATGAAATTTATTCTCTCAACTTCATCTGTCCTTGAGTATGGTTGGCAAATGGCACAAATTGGATTTCTACTGTCTCCCTGAGTAGGATGATTTAAGCTATTTACCTTCTGGTTGGGGAGAAGTGCAAACCATTTACTCTAAGCATCCCTGGTTTAGGGAAGATAGGCTTTACTAGGTGGCTGCAACTGCTGTTTAACTATGTCTCAGTTTCCCTATTCTGCTTGTTCTGGCTTACTGGCCTGTCTCTTTGGGACTTCTCTCTTGCAGTTGGGAACCCCTCTGTCACCATGTGAAGAATCTAATGTGAAGTCCCAACAAGCTGTAGCTCAGCAGCTGAGCTGGCCTAGATCCTAACTACCTAGCCAAACCATCTACATATATAAAACCCTAATATGCAAATAGACCCAATGATGGAACAACCAAACAACTGAACAACTGCTCACTATGACCTGCACTGACCACCAGGGGGCATGCACAGAACATGGCAGGTGTTGGCTGTGGTGGGATGGTGGAGTAGATGAGTGGGGGGTGGGAGGGTGAGAGGGGGAGTGGGAGGTGGGTGGGAGGTGCACCAGACCAAGGCAGGACACTGGTTGCTGTCATCAGGGCGAGCCTCTGGTGGTTACTGAAAATTCTTCGCTCCCACAACAGCAAAAAACAAAACAAAAAAAACAACAACAACAAAACACACAAATAAATGTGACCCTAAGAGTAGCCCAGCCCTGTTGGGGCTTTGGTTTGGCATCGTCCCAGTGCATTAAGGGATTTCCCATTCAATCCCCAATTGGGGCACATATGTAGGTTGTGGGTTCAATCACTAATGGGGAGCAAGCAGTAGGCAGCCAATTGATGTGCTCTCATATAGTTTCTCCCTCCCTTTCTGTCTTTCTCTATCTAAAAATCAATTAAAAAATTTGAAGTCACCTAAACTATCCTCCGTTTGAATTATAACAGTGGCCATTTTTTATCCAGAGTGTTACTACCAGCAATTATTTATTGAGAGCCTTTCTTGATGTAAAATGTTTATTTAATTTAGTATCTCATAATGCTATACTGATTTTTTTCTACCAAAAAATATCACCTCTTTGAGAAAAGGAACTAGGGCTATGCATAAGTTACGTGCTCAACTTACCTGTTATAATCAATTATGTGCCTAAGAAGATTAGATTTATAATTAAATACAGTTAACTTAAAAAAAAATGGGGCTCAAATCAAACCAAAACAATTAAAAACCAAAGGGTTAAGTTTCCCAGAAACCTTGAAGTCAAACTGAGTAATCCCTACTCTATAAACAATTAAGAAGAAACAAGTCTTTTCCCCTGCATAAATGAAATATAAAAAATTACATAACTGTTTCCAGACTAAATTCATAAACACATTAAGATTCATGATATTTCAATGAAAAGTGAATAAATATCAGGAAGTTCACATTGATAAACAAGAACAATGCTTTATTTGGTTGAATGATCAGTTGTTTATAGTAGGAAAACCCAATTCCTTATACAATACTGCATTTTTGTTATAATGAGTAATTTAAATGTCTTTTTTCCTTTCTCTTTCAGACTACATATACACCTAATATCTTTTGTTTGTTGTTAATCCTCACTTGAGTATATTTTTTCCATTGATTTTTTAGAGACAGTGGAAGGAAAGGCAGAGAGTGAGAGAAAGAGCATTGATGTGAGAGACACATTGGTTGCCTCAGGAGATCAAATCTGCAACTTCTGCCAGCACGGCTCAGTAGTTGAGCCTCAACATATGAAACAGGAGGTCGAAGTTAAATTCCTGGTTGCCAGCATGATCCCCAGTATGAGATGTGCAGGAGGCAGCAGATCAATGATTCTCTCTCATCATTGATATTTCTACCTTTCTCTTCCTTTCTGAAATCAATAAAAATATATTTAAAAAAAACCCTGCAACCCAGGAATGTGCCATTGACTGGGAATTGAACCTGAGACCCTTGCGTGTGAAGGCTGATGATCTAACCATTTAGCAACACTGGCTGGGCTACACCTATTATCTTAATATCATTTTTTAAAATATATTTTTTTGTTTCAGAGAGGAAGGGAAAAGAAGAGATAGAAACATTAATGAAAGGGAATCACTGATTGGTGCTTCCCGCAAGTTGGACCAAGTTGGCAACCTAGGCATGCAACCCTTGAATGGAATTGAACCTGGGCCCCTTCAGTCTCCAGGTTGACAGTCTATCCACTGAGCCAAACCGGCTAAGGCAGTGGTCGACAAACTCATTAGTCAACAGAGCCAAATATCAACAGTACCATTGAAACTTCTTTTCAGAGCCAAATTTTTTAAACTTAAACTTCTTCTAATGCCACTTCTTCAAAATAGACTTGCCAGGCTATGGTATTTTGTAGAAGAGCTACACTCAAGGGGCCAAAGAGCCACATGTGGCTCTAAAATCAGTTTGCTGTCCACAGGGCTAGGGCATTGATTACAGTTTTATATACATACATTTTTTTTTAAATCCTCACCCGAATATATTTTTCCATTGATTTTTAGAGAGAGTGGAAGAGGAGGAAAGATGGAAATATTGATGTGAGAGAAACATATTGATTGGTTGCCTCCTTCATGAGCCCTGACCAGGGAGAAGCCAACCAAAGTACATGCCCTTGATGGAAATCAAATCTGGGACCCTTCAGTCCACAGACTGAAGCTGTATCCACTGAACCAAATCGGCTAGGTAGTGGTTGGCAAACTCATTAGTCAACAGAGCAGCAAACTGCGGCTCTTTGGCCCCTTGAGTGTGGCTCTTCCACAAAATACCACGGCCTGGGTGAGTCTATTTTGAAGAAATGGCGCTAGAAAAAGTTTAAGTTTAAAAAATGTGGCTCTTAAAAGAAATTTCTATCATTGCACTGTTGATATTTGGCTGTTGACTAATGAGTTTGCTGACCACTAGGCTAGGGCTACCTATTTATATTCTTTTTTAAAATATATTTTATTGATTTTTTACAGAGAGGAAGAGAGATAGTTAGAAACATCAATGAGAGAGAATCATCGATCAGCTGCCTCTTGCATACCCCCTTCTGGGGATGTGCCTACAACCAAGGTATATGCCCTTGATCGGAATCAAACCTGGGACCTCTCACTTCGCAGGCTGACGCTCTATCCACTGAGCCAAACTGGCTTCGGCTATATTTATATTCTTAAAAGAATTACTACATTGCTTTAGCCAGGTAACTCAGTTGGTTAGTGTTGTCTTGATACACCAAGGTTATGGGTTTGATCCCAAGTCAGGGCAATACTACATTGGCACACTTGAATTTTTATACCAAAAAAATGTCAAATTAACTATTAACCACAAAGCTGGCTGAATTCATGTCTTTCAGAAGCTACTATATTTATCATTTGTTCCATACGACAAATTTGGTTTCTATTTTCATTTATTTATATAGCACACCTAATTTTTCTAAGTGGACAGTGAATAGTTTATAAAACCTAGACTAGATGAGATCCAGGCCTTGAAGGTGTGCTTTAATTTAAAAAAAAAAAAAAAAATTAAGATGCCTTAAACTCTATAGCAGCAAATCCATTCTCAAAGCATTTCAAAAACCTGAAGGGCAGCCAAAACTGGTTTGGCTCAGTGGTAGAGCGTTGGTCTGAGGACTGAAAGGTCCTGGGTTTGATTCCGGTCAAGGGCATGGACATTGGTTGCGGGCACATCCCCTGTGGGGGGTATGCCGGAGGCAGCTGGTCAATGTTTCTCTCTCATCGACGTTTCTGGCTGTCTATCTCTCTCCCTTCCTCTCTGTAAAAAATCAACAAAATATATTTTAAAAAAAATCTGAAGGGCAGATGTAAGAATTTTGTTACTAAAAAAATAAAGCAAAATAAAAATTATTGTAGAGCTCACAAAAATTTCAGAGCAATGAAAACCTAGAACTGCCTCTTCATGGAGTTGTCCCTTAAAGAAGAAAGTTTTTTAGATATTTTCCAGAGTAGTTTGAGATGCTTAAAATAAATCACTGATATATAAAATAATAAAAATTCTTAGTACTTTTTATTTACAAATTAATTTCATAATCCAACTATAATAAGCATGTCCAAACAATAAAGAAAGTGATTGGCTTCCATCTCATTAGTGCTATAAAAATAAATCAGCACTGTGTTCTATTTTTTTACATAAAATTATAAAGTCTTTTAAAAAAGCTACTTTAGAATAATCTTCTAGTATGAAGTGAATTTCATAAAATATAAAATTTAGTAGTTTATAAATACTATAATTTAAATTAATTGAATTAGCTACAATTAATCTGTGGAAATACAGAGCACAAGTATGTCAATCATCCACAATTAGGTTTAACTATTATATACAAGAGACATTTTTCAATCATCAGAGTAAGACTTTATTCATATTCTTGAAAGGTAGCTTTGTTCCCAATAAATATTCTTTCTACCACTTCTGTAAACTGTAGGGAGATCACATTCCTAATATAAAAGGAAACAACATACAGCTATTTGACTTTTTGTTTTTTTCTTGCTTGAAACTGCTCTGTTTTGTTTTTTACCGATTTAATCAACATTGACAAGGCAGGATCAATGGACCTCTTTTGTGATTCCTTTTGAATTTCACTCTCTTTTTTCTTTATTGCCTGAGTTAGTTCTTGTTCTTTTTGTTCTCTTTGCCGGGCTTTCTCCTCAAGAATTTTCTCCATAGCTTTTGTTTTCTTGAAGTTAGGATCCGAAGGATCCAAATTGAATAAGTGGGAAGTATACATTGCCTGAAACCGTGAATCCTTAACATTTACCTGTAAATCCAAAAGGAAAATAAAAAGAAATTAAATTACTAAACCAAAAGGCCCAGAAATGGGCAAAATTTGAAGTCAATGAGTTGTTATTTGGGACCAGGGGATCACTTCATCTACCTAATAAAAGAGAAATATGCTAATTGACTGTACCTTCATGATGTTCACCAGCCAATCAGGAGTGACTACGCAAATTAACCCAATAAATATGGTAAGTAAATTTGCATATGCAAGCCCCGAGCGCGGAGGGGACGCGTGTGTTTGTCGCCATGGCGACAACACAAGTGTTTTGCACCGCCCCAGCTACTTGGGGCCTCTGGGCAGTGTGGGAAGGCAGTTTTCAGAATAAAAATTTTTGACTAAAAATCTCTTTTTAACTTTAACTTTTCATAAGAAAACCATTCACTGAAAAGTGCAAACAACATATAATAGAACTAACTTACTAGTATAGAAACGTGTACTACAGAATGGCCTAAAAGTCCCTCTATATTCTACTTAGAAATTATCTGTATGTACCTCTCCATTCTTTGAACAAATCAAAATTTCCCCACATTCTCTGAGTCTAGTCTTCCACATTAACAGGTGGAAGTCATTAAGTAGTTCCTGGCAGCTGTTTGTAGGTTTTCTGCATAGGGCTCAAACTCATGCATAAGGACTATGTGGTCATTAGGAATATGTATTTAGCAAAAAGAAGAAAAAGAGAGCGAGCAATGGAAACAAAAAAATAGCAACTAAAAAAGCATGGCTTACTGCACTGGCCACTAGCCACAGTGAGAGTGACACTGTGACATGAGCCTGCTATTTCTCAGTTAGGCTCAATTGGCATATTCTTCCCAAGTAAGCATCACATTGCATGTGATTCTAACACTGAAAGCTACATGTAGTGCAATATGGCTACCAAAATATAAGCTGGCTACTTCACGAGGAGCTCAACTGGCTGTATAGGACTAAGAGATGGTAATTTTGGCTCCATGGTCATTCCTAAGACACCCCAAAGCTGACTTTCACTATGTTTAATTTTTATCTCCAGACCTGACTCTAGAGTCAACACCAGTTTAAACAGGCTAATGACATCTGTCCCTAGTTACCTCAAAGTCATCCTCTAATAATTCCTTCTTTTTCATAAGCTGTTTTTTCTTCTTTTTGCTTAGA
This sequence comes from Pipistrellus kuhlii, assembly GCF_014108245.1. Lineage (NCBI taxonomy): Eukaryota > Metazoa > Chordata > Mammalia > Chiroptera > Vespertilionidae > Pipistrellus > Pipistrellus kuhlii. The sequence continues at coordinate 65,396,707 of NW_023425562.1, forward strand.
TTCTGGTGCTCCACAATCTTGTTGTAATTGAAGTGTTTCTTGTTGTCTTCCTCCTCATCCATCATGAGCAAAGCCATTTCAGCCTACAAAGAGAAAAAAAAATTCAAATGTACAACAATGTTTTTCTTCCCCAAACAGGAATATGGAGTATGAAATGCCATCCAGGAAAGGAGAACTCAGTCACCAATGATCTAGGATAACATCTGTTATCTGTAAACTGATTGTGGATCACTGAAACTCACAAAGAATCCCAGAGATCCTTATACTGCTGTAAGCAACAGGTAAAAGCTTCAGAAGCAACATCACTGATAGCAGGAGAAAGGTGAAAGTCTGTATTTAAAACCCAGATTACCTCCCACGTTAGTATAACTGGTTAGTAGGCTGTAGGAATGAGTCCCCAAGTCACCCAAATAAAACTATCATTTTCACTTTGGTCTTTTACTGCAGTGATACTAAATATAGCAAATGTAGTATTTTGTGATACAAACTATTCTTTAAACATGTATTATTAACAAGAAATTTCTTTTTCTTCTGCCTTTTTTACCTTTATTGTTTTAATAGTGATATGTTTTTATGAAGTGATATATCTTAATATTTGCTTCTGAACTATATTATCTTTTCAACTAAAAAGGTGTTTTCTACCAACACACGATGGGATTAAATGTGAACCCTCAAGAACTAAGTAAACAATGATGTATACTAGAGAAAATACAGAATATACTGTCAGACTTTTGTGAATCTTGTAATATTACTACTTTAGACTGCTTTAATTTTCTTTTACTTTCATCACTGACACCTACAGTTGGCATTCTTTTTTGAGCCATTATCCATAAGAGATAATCTTTGTGCTCCTTAACTCTATGAGTATTCCTGTGTATGCAAAAAATGGAGAACAGAAAAGATACATTAAAATGCAGAGTTTAGGTGACCAGCCAGGCTCACTCCCAAATACAGATGTGAATGTCAGTCATAGGGATGTTGTTGGCTCCAATTCATGCCTCAGCAAAAATACCTATTACTCTGTGCTATGGGTCTTTGGAGTCACTGAAGAAAAGGTTCACTGCACTTCAAAGAAAAGGCTTTACTTTTGTACATTAAGCTTATGATTTTTACAATAACAACGAGAGAAATTAGGACTTTATAAACCATAAAAAGCAAAGTCTGTACTATGGGATTCAGATGAACTTCATTTAAATTACTTATGATCGCTCACCTTTTGTTTCTCTATTTCAGCCTCCTCCTCTGGAGATGGGCCATCTGTTGCAGTTTTCACTGATTTCTTCTTTTCTTTTATAACAAACAAAATTGGAGAGTTAAAAATTACAAGACTATAAAAAAATATGTTAACAGTAGGAACAAAAATATAAGATATCTAGGAATAATCTTGTCAATAAATGTGTAGAAACTAGAGGACGTAAAAAATATTACTAAGATATTACTGAGAATGGAATAAATATAATACTTCTGGATGGGGTGTCTGAATGTTAAAAAAGCAAGTTCTCTTGAAGGTGATGTATAATTATATTATCAATTGAGAAAGAAAAACCGTAAGATCATTTCAATACATATAGAATAAGCATTTGATAAAATTCTATATCCAGTCATGATAAGATATATACATTTAGCGAAATTCTAGATAAAATTCCAATCACAGAAATCTTTACAAAGATTAACAAGATAGATTTGATATACTAGTGATACAGTTTACTAAAATGTACTACAAAAAGTACTGTGCGTAAAATACAGAAAAACAATAGTATAGCTTAGGATATAAGATGTAGCATCAGACATTACTGAAAAAAAAAATTAAGTTTATTGTCTTACCCCATTATCTACTGGCAAATAAAATGCAAATAGGTTAATGAGTTAAACATTAAGAAAAAAACTTTAGGGGAAAATACAGGGACATAACTACTTATACTCATCTGCAAAATGAAAACTTCATCCTTATAATAACAATTTGAGAGTAACTACCTGTAAGAAATACTTTAACAATACCCTTTTCTTCTAGTCTCAAGACAAATCTGAGCTTTGGTTAACTTCCTACTCTATTATGAGGCAAACTCACTTATGGTAAGAGCTGGTCCTGACTGTAAAACTGCTTGTAAATTCAGGGGCTCCAGGACTTCTAGAGACCACAGGGTGTCGGCTGAGATGTCCTCAACCTAATTGGAGGGAGAATGTGCAGCAGGTAAGGGCACTGGACTCTGGAACAGTGACTAGGCTTTAAATTCCGGCTCTACCAGCGGGTTTTAGCTGTGGCAGTTTGTACCTGTGTCCTTGTCTATAAAATGGGGATTATAATAATAGCACCTACCTCATAGGGTGTTTGAGGACTAAGTAAATTAGTACATGTTAAGAGCTTAGTTAATGCCTGCCACACGGCACTATAAAGTGTTTGCTGCTACTGTTAAGATAATCTGACTAGGCTCCCTGATGATCAGGCTGATGCCTTTTTTTTCTTCCTATTTTGTGGCTATTGGAGTGAAAGGCATTCAAAGGGAGTTGGTTTCAGGGTGATAAGGTGTGAAAGACTAGTCTGAAAAGAGAGAGGGTTCAGAATCTACAAAGATAAGCTGTGTTTTGACTTTCCAATGCAAAGAAACACCGGGGTCTCTGAATTTTATGGTTAATGTTTACACAGCACTTACTTTGTCAGGGAGTAGTACTGTTCTAGTATCTTATATAATAAAAGCCCAATATGCTAAGTGTCCAGTCATCTGTTCAACTAATCAAAGCGTAATATGCTAATGATATGCTAAGGCCGCTCACCTGCTCAATATGATGTGCACTGACCACCAGGGGATAGACAAGTCGACTGGTTGACCAGTCACTATGACGTTCACTGACCACCAGGGGGCAGATGATCTGACCATAAGGTTAGCCTACTGCTAGGGTCTAGTCAATAGGGACTGAGCGAGATGGGCCAGACACCCTGGAGCCCTCCCACAGTTCCTCCCCAGCCCTGATCATGCATGGGTGGGGTTCCTCGGCCTGGCCGGCACCCTCTTGCAATCCGGGACCTCTTGGGGGATGTTGGAGAGCCAATGTCAGCCCGATCCCGCAGGCCAGGCTGAGGGACCCCATTGATAATCTAATATGTGCACCAGGCCTCTAGTCTTTACATATATTAACTAATTTAATCCTCATAACATGAGATAGATTCTATTATTTATTATGATCCCCATTCTGTGGATGAGAAAGCTGAAGCAGAGAGAGGTTAAATAATTATTCTCAAGTTTGGTAAGTGAAAGAACCATAATTCACATCCAAGCACGGCAGCTCAGGCTCTTACCTGTTAACCACACTACCCTCTTCTGCTATCAAATATTCTCCCTGTAACAGCCTTTCCACTTAAAATGCATTTTGATGTGAAGTAACAAAGAAAAATTCAAAGCCCAAGTAGAGAGACTTAAGAACTGCTTTGTGTGCATTAGGTCCCTGCTGTACTTACATAGCCGTGCCCAGCTGAGAGCATGCCAGCATGAAAGGGCTGCTGGTTCACCCCGCATGCTACCAAGGCATCTGCGTGCACTTCTAAGAAGAAATACTATTGTATGCAGCCCTTTTCCCAGGGATGAAAATCTTTCTTGCTCCTATTTCAAATGTTTTTCAGGGAATGATGTATCCACTTTTAAGATTATACCTTTTTCTCTGTTTTGTGTGTGTGTGTGTGTGTGTGTGTGTGTGTGTGTGTGTGTGTGTCTCATTAAGGTTTCACTTTCTTTCGGTTTGATTCCCATGCCCTAAGTTCCTATGCTCTCAAGGCAAGAGCTCCTTTTGAAGTGAATGGACTAGTGACAAATATTGAAGATCATTCTGTGGGAGGGGAAAAAAAATCAGGCTGTATCTGATTAATACATAACAGAGATAAAGATCTTCACATACAGCTGTGGGAAATAATTTCAAAGAGCCCACAATGAACTGTTCCGGATTTTATAACAACCTGGTGAAAAGTCATAAAAATAAACTTGAAAGGAAAACTGCAGCAAGGGAGGAAAAAAAGAAGCTCCAAGATGGTCAGGGTTAAAAATGATATCCAATTTTAGCGTGATGAAAATGTCTTTGCTCACAAAGAATTTACTGTGTGCTAGACTGAACTGTTTAGCCAAAAGATAAATAATGTGTAGAGATCCTTTCTGCACTGTTAACAAGACCATATTAAGAGGGCACATCTTAATTTATCTTTTTCCTTTTGGAAAGTTTTCAGACCTAAGTTAAATGAAGAGTATGATGGAAATAAAAGTCCTATTCTGCAGTTATCTTTATTTTTCAGTGAATTATTTGGCAAGTTAGAAACCATACACACCTCTTAGGACTGCTACAAAAAGTACATATGGATTGACTCTAATAAGATGAATACTAACAGAGACTGGAAATCAGGTATGAGAATTTTATAGTTAAAAAAGGAAATCTAAAAAAAATTCCTACTGAGGTTATCCCTTTAAGCAAAAAATGTAACAGAGCACATCTATGGAAAAAAATGTGCTGCAATAAATTGATCTGTAAAATGGTTATCTATAAAAGAAATTCCATTTTTCATTACTTGTAATGTCACAGAACTATTCCCAAAAAAACCTTCCTCCAGAGGGGTTAGTTAAGCACTTCTTATAAGAGAGTAATTAAGAGAATTCAGTGCAGGGCAGACACGGTCTTAGTACTGACCAGACAGCAGTGGTAAACCCCCTACCAACTCACTTTTTGCAGCAAATTCCTGCATTCAAAATCACTTTCCCATAATCAGATGCAGTCTGTTCATCTTTCTTTGGACCTGGGCATGCTGGCTTTGCTTGGAAATGCAGGAATTCCTCATGTCCAGCTCTTATACATATGGGTCCTAGCTCTGGCTTTGATCTACACAATATACTTGGAGAATTACAAAATGGAAAGGGAACCCATTAGGGTTTAGGTTCTACCATCAACCACTGGTCCTACACAATTCAACTATGTTTCTTGAGCTTCAGTTTACTCATCTATAAAGTGGGCTGATGTTTGGATTAGAGGACAGAATAAATACAAAAGCATTTGCAAACTATAAAATAACATATGAGAAGTACACAATAAGCATTTCACATACTGGGTGAATAAAATCTGTGTACCATATTATTAAATTTTCAAGGCGGTTTATCAAATATCTTAAGTTGTCAGTCAAGACAAAGGATACATTTTAATGGGGTATATTTATATGAGATATACTTTATTTCACTCTTACTTCATAAAAAACAATCTTAATAAGGAGCTTTAGAAAACAAGAACTTTTATTTCATTCTATTAAGTACATTACATTTTTGAAATTCTCATTTGATGTCAAGTTTGAAATTTACAAAAAATAGAAAAATTATAGCAAATTTATAGTGTAAGGGGGCAAAAAGAAAGGAAAAGATTAGAAAAGATTTCTGGCATTCAAACTGGCTCCTAACCCAAGCCAAACACCATGTCTGGCATCAATCAATGAACTCAGTTCCTCCTTAATTTGAAGAGTGTAAGTTCAGTTCTTTGGGCTTTCCTAGGGCAAAAGTATCATAAATGCTCAAATCCACCTGGTTTAAAATATATCTGTCTTCATCCATGGGATGTGAACTATATATACATCCTTCCAAACATTAATGCTGCTCCTCAAAAGTTTCTTGGGTTTTTCTGATACCTTCCATGCAGTACCTTCTCTAGTATAACAGAATGACAGTCCAATCCTGCATTCTCCTCTCTAGTCAATGCTTTCTACCTCCAGTCCCATAGTTTGAAATACTATTGTACTGATTTGTAATATATATATATATATATATATATATACTTTGACTACTCAGCACATCTCCTACACTAATATTTACATTTGGATATCTAATTGATATCTCAAAGCAATTATATCCAAAATGAACCTACAGATCCTACTTTCCACTCAAACTTTTTGTTCCTACATTCCTTCCTCAGTAAGTGGAAGAGCATTCTTCCAGAGACTCAAACCAAAAATCTAGGCGTTATGCTAAATTTCTTCCTTATCCAACTAAATTAGCAAGCCTACTTGCCAAACATATATCAAATCCCACTCAGTTTTTTCCTTCCAGTTCCATTACTAATATGCCATCAAAACCAGCCATCATCTCCTGTCTAGACCTCTGCAAAATCCCGATAACCCAATGCCTTTCTTTAATCTGTTCTCTGCATAGGAACCAGAATAATTTTAAAATATACACCAGACCATGCGACATACTTGCTTAAAGACTCTTCAGTGACTTCCCACTGTCAAAAGAATAGCATCCAAATTTATTGCCAGGACAAGGCCCTGCAGGGTCAGTCCTGCATCCCAGCCTGGCCATGCTCCAGCTACATTGTGTCTCAATTTCTCCACCACAACAAGTTCTTTCTCATCTCATAGTCTTTCTACCCACTTTTCTCTCATTGGCAATGCTCTTCCTAAAGCTCTTCAGGCCTGATTATTTCTTATTCTACAGGTGTTAGCTCTATTGTCACCACCTTAGAGAAGCCTTTTTTCTTTGCCTACCCTATGTAAAGTAAGCTACTCTCCTTATTTTCCCCCATTTTATCTTCTATGTTACTGTATTCATTTCCTTTAAAACACTGACCATATTCTCAAATATTCTTATTTGTTTATCAGTTAAGCATATTTTCCCTAAAACTATAGATTAAAGGGATATAACCTTGCCTATATTACTACTGTTGTATGTCTAGCCTACCAGAGTACCCAGCACCTGGTAGGCACTCAAAAATATTTACTGATAGAATAAGTAAACAAACATGGCAAGATATCATTTTTTAGAGCTAGGTTTTATATTTAAAAATTCTCAGCCTTTCTATTATTCTTTTTGAGAGAGAGATCTATTATTCTTTTTGTTTAGGAAAAAAAAAAAAAAAACTTAAGCACAAATATAATTACTCCTATGCAGTATTCTGAAATCAAAAGTATATTGAAAGAAAGCAAATTTTATCTATACTTTCACTTGGAACTTCTGACAGTAACTTTAGAAAAAGTTTATTCACAATTGAAATGTGCTGATTCCAAGAAATAAGCTATTCCAAGCCATCAAACCATTTAACTTTCTCTTTGAATCCTGAACTGAGTTCTGCAATCAGACCAGATTTCACATGCCAAATGAAGCACTTTGGAATGAGAACAAGGAAACAATAATACTTTGCATTTCTCCATATAATAAACTTGGTTTCCTGAAATCAGAGGATAAGACTAAAATCCATCATCATCTAGAAATGACCGCTCAGGTATGATAAAAAGCAGAACATGCTAAGTTTCCATTTCCCTTTCCAATTCCTAAGAATCTCACATCCTATAATAGACTTTATTCATCTTGATTTCCTTTTCATCAATAAAATGTCAGTGCTAAAAGGCTGTAACAACCAGGAAATAATTTTGAGCAATTTTGACTTTCCTGTTGAGAACTATTCTGGCCCACTAGTCACAAGGGACAAGAAACAGGAAAACATAAAATCCTCCTCTTTACAATGCCAGCTTGGGGTTGTTCCAGAAGTAAGCCTTTGGGGTTCATGTGTGTGGTACTCAGATCAGGGCAAAGCAAAATGCATGAGAGGGAATGGAAAATGCTTATAGTGGTCTCTGCACTGACTTGTCCAACTCTGGCCTGAACCTTACCGCACACATTTATACATACCAAAAAGGTAAGAATAAAAGCATTTAGAAAAGAATGAGTGGTGCATATGCAATGGAAATAAGACTCAGTAGATATAGGAAATCAAATACCAGATAGTTTAGGGCAGTGGTCGGCAAACCACGGCTCGTGAGCCATATGTGGCTCTTTGGTCCCTTGAGTGTTCTAAAGCCACTTCTTCAAAACAGATTCGCCCAGGCCGAAAACCGACTTCTTCGCATGGGCCATGAAGTTTCAATCACACTGTATGTGCACACCCACATGTGGTATTTTGTGGAAGAGCCACACTCAAGGGGTCAAAGAACTGCATGTGGCTCACGAGCCAAGGTTTGCCGACCACTGATTTAGGGAATTCAAAAAAAAGGGGAGGAAGTTGCTTTTCAGTTATAATGAAGCAGGATAAATGCAAAAAGAATATGAAACACAGATGTTTTTGTATACCAGAAAAATTTTCACGTAAACCGTGTAAATATTTTAAATTTATAAACATATCCACTGAACAAATTTATTTCATACTTTCAATACTTCATAGCCTTTGCAAAGAGACCTAGAGTGGATGCGTTATAAAAAAAAGCAGTGAAAGCACACAAAAAGATGACTATTCCATTTTCTTTCAGCCTTTTATAGTCAACTTGTCTATAAGGATATTTCCCAGAAAGGATTCCCCAGTGAACTGTTAAATTAATCATGTTACCCAAAACCTCCTGCAATGGCATTACTTTGCATGTACAGGGAGCAGGCCAACTCTTTTTAATCTGGTCAATGGTTATGTCCTACAAGACAGACCTACTTATAAGGCCCTAAGAGAGGTATACAAATACTAGAAATTTTAAAAGAATGGGTAACTTATATTGTTTCAACCAATGTTACCTTTTTTCTTTAGATTCTAATTGAAAACTATAAATGTGTGCTGGCTTACCAATTTTTTTAACTTCTTCAGCAAAGTATGGGTCATTCATATCAACATCAGAAGGAAGTTCATCTTCACTGGACTCTTCAGCAAGAGCCTAAGGTTGAATGTAAAACACATACAGTTTATTATAAGGACCAGCATATATATATATATATATATATATATATATATATATATACACATATATATATATGTATATATATATATGTATATATATATATACATATATATATATATATATATATATATATATATGTATGTATGTATGAATCTCTGAACACATAATAATCTGGCCACTCAGTGTATATCCTCCTATATAATAAAAGGCTAAGATGCAAACTGTCCCCTCAATCAGGAGTTCAACCAGCAGGCAGGCCGGCCAACTGCCGATGTCCCCACCCCTTGGCCAGTCTGGCCGGACCCCACCCATGCATGAATTCATGAACCGGGCCTCTAATATATATACATTGAGTGGCCAGATTATTATGAGTTCAGAGATTATAATAATCTGGCCATTTAGTGTATATGTGAAGAAAAATAATACGCTTTCTTTCAAATCACATTTAAATTAAAATAATTTAATTAAACCAGTTAATTAGTTGTTCAGTTTATAAAGTATGAGTTATTCTTTTGTTTGTTCAACAAGTATTTGTGGAACACTTAATAAATGCAGGAAACTATGTTAGGCAATGGGGAGAAATGGAAGTTATCAGATACATGGTTTATATCTTCAAAAATTTTACAATCTATTAATAGAAATTAGACACAAATAGACATATACATCAGTAGTAATAATTCAAGATAGGAAATGCAAAAAGAGACAAAAATAAAATGATACAGACATTAAAAGGAGGGAAATATTTTCAGATGGCTAGTCAGTAAAGAGAGGTGGCCTTCTCTCTCAGAAAATTGAGAAATAGCAGTGTGCTATTAATAGTATGAAGTAGTACATTGTGGGTTATCTTTTAAAAATATATATATATTATTGATTTTTTACAGAGAGGAAGGGAGAGGGATAGAGAGCTAGAAATATCAATGAGAAAAGAAGCATCGATTAGCTGCTTCCTGCACATCCCCTACTGGGTATGTGCCTGCAACCAAGGTACATGCCCTTGACTGGAATCAAACCTGGGTCCCTTCCGTCCACAGGCCGATGCTCTATCCACTGAGCCAAACTGATAGGGCTATCTTCTAAATTATTATTTAAAATACTTTATATGTTGGTTAATTAAAAATAATGGTTATTTTGAAAATTCAAATTATTGTAAAGTAGTAAGAATAGTCCCTATTTGTTTTTATCAACCAAATTTCAAAAAATATCTTTTTTAATCCACAATCTACCTCTAAAAACTCTTGGGCTATTTTTAAGCAAATCTTTTAGTTAAGTTTCTGCTAATCAAATGTGAATAGGCTATCTACTGAATTAGCATGTTTAATTAAAAATTCAAGTCTATAAAATAAATAGAACATATGGGAACTAAGACCAGACTTGAGTTTATTCCCAGGAATTTAAAACATGAGTTTAACAGAAGTATCTAGAATGCACATTGCTAAGCATCATCCTGCATGCTGAAGAAGACCCAGCAAGCCCAAACACATTCTTTATGATATTAATATCTTTTTAAGAACTGGGCATCTAAAGTTTTTTCACTAAAATATTATAAGATTCAGCAATAATATGTTTCTATCAAAGATTATGGAATATCTAACTTCATATCTATTCATGTATAACTGTTTTTTTAGATTTAAACTATACTTACTATCAACCATGGCACATAAATATATTCATTCCTTCAATAATCATTTCTCAATATCAAAATTAAAGTCACAGAGTAGAAAAGAGGAGAACTGTTACTTGAAAATATTTCTTGAAACCCTTGTACATATGGAGAACCTGTAGAGTTGGAAGGGATCTGCTGGTATCACCAAGTACAGAGCATGGAGTATGGAACAAACTGGGTGTATTTTTAATATTATTGGTAAAATATGTCCAGTCTAAGTCTAATGAAGGGAAGGTGCCTAGCAAATGAAAATCAAAGTTATAATTTATTTTATATAAATAAAATCAAATAGCTGCTAAAGGTCTCAGAAAAAAAGAACTATTTTACCAACCCTATAGAGACCCACTTGTAAGTCTTCCAATAAACTGATGGCTTAATGAGTTGTGAAATTATTCTGCCTACTCAGTTTAAAGAAAGTTCTAGAGAAGGAGAAGTAGCATACCAATAATGGGGTAGGGGTCTTACCCCTTTCCCTAGCCATTTCCAGAAATACTGACTGTAGGAGTACAAAAATCACTGTACTCCATTGTATCATTCAATTCTGTAGCTATCTTTATATGCACTGGAAGTCACAGCTTCACAAAAGTATGAGAGAGAGAGAACACAATGTAGTAGAGAGAGACTGGAGTGAGAGAGGTGGATTTTGGGCTCAGACACATCACTTAATTTTGTACAACTGTAAAACATCAGGGACAGACTAGAACTAATCATTTAAGATCCCTCAAGTTATAAAAGTATGTGATTAGAGATACCATCTTAAGAAAATGACTTTACTGCTAGAATGCTGCACTTGCTGACAAGAGTATTTTTAGTGGCAAAACCCTTAAGTGGTTTCTGCTATCACTAAGAAGCTAGCTCTGCAATGACTTAATGACAACTTTTAAATGCATATATCCTCAAGTAAAGAAATCTATATGTACCTCTCTTCCTCAAAAACAAGAGAAAATCAAGCTGCTTTACATCCAGACATGAACTAAACGCAAAATTTTAGAGTACAGCGGCTGTAGATTAAAGTGGCTCTGTTTTTTTTTTTTTTTTTTATCAGACATTGTATAACTTTATGTAGCCTCACAGAAAACAAACTATTGGATTTTCCTTTTCGTCTTTCTTAAAACTGCAATGGTAACAAAACCTACCAGAGTGGTTACACTGTGTGATAATAGGTGCTAAGCACCTGGTACTGTTTCATACATGGTTGTTCAATAAGTATTTGGCCATAATTATCTTTGATACCTTCTGTTTCTTTTTCAGTCTTTTTTTCTCCTTCTTCTTCTCTAAAAATTGTTCCCAAGGGGTCAGTTTATCTTTTCCTTCCAATTTGTTTTTGACCATCTCTTCTGCACTTTCTTTAAGACCTAAGGAAAAACATAAAAAGTTATATTTAAAATGTAATTTACAAAAAATGGTAATTTATACATATTTAATGGAATAATAATGTAAAATGCAAAAGTGAATTTTGCAATACTATAAGATCACAAGATAGTGTAGGATTGACTTATATCAAAGTATTTCCTACCGGTAGTAGCAAACAACAATAAACCTAACCAAACCAAAATAAATAAACAAACCCATCAACTTAATATATTGTATGATCAAGCCACTGAAGAAAATCCTTTATTTAGCCTCAAATTTCATTTCTCTATACTAATTGCTTTGAGATTCTAGTAATCCTGGAACAGGTCATCAACAAAAGCTGATTAGTAAGGCAACCCCTGTTGCAATACCCCAGGAAGAAAGCATTCTCATAATCACTCCTCAAGCACTCTGTGAGGCCACATCTTTAAGATCAAAAGGACCACTAAGTTCACATTCCACTTTGTATGGTTTAACTCTTTCAATGTTGAATGTTGTTATTTGCGATTATATTTCATTAGACTCTAAAGGTCTTTGTTTCTTGTAGCTCCTGAATGTTTCTAGGTGGCTTATGTAATAGCTGGAGTGCATGAGAAAGTTAAAAAAAAAAAGTCCCAAGGCTGATAATATCAATCCATGGAGACCCTCATTATTGTTTGTCAAAGTACAGAAAATATGACCACTGTGTGGTCCCCTTTAATAATAAAAATGTTTATTTTACTTTGTAGTATTTCTTTGGAGGTCATTGTTGGGCTTGGGGAAGAAGAGGTTTCATATTTATATGATACAAAATCCCTTTAAAAAACATTAATAAAATGATTCAAAATGCTGACATGGTCGATCCAGATAATTTTCCCAGATACATTTTAAATTCTAAGACAAATGAAAACAATCTTAAAGATATAATAATTCCCATTTTCCCTGAGATTGAGAGTTCAGTAACTTGCCTAAGAACATGCAGCTAAGAAGCTAAACAGATGAAATGTGACTACCTGGTTATCCTAAATACCATTACCAGATACATCTGGAAAGCTGGTTTGACTTAGAATAAAGAAATGGATAGCCCATGAGTAAAATCTAAAGCTTTGGGCCTCAGGTTTGTCACCTGCAAAATGAGGTTGGTCTAGAACACAAGCATGCAACTGCCCCTCCCAAATACAACATTTTCTCCCCTCAAAGAACATATCTGGTAGAAATTTAAATATATACAACTAAAAGTAGTGCTTTGAATCTTGAGCCCCGAAGGGAAGCATAAAACAAGTATAACAGATGATCTCTATGGTCCCTTTCATAGCTTTTAAACCCTGATTTAATCTCCAAATTTCTATGACTTAGAAAAGTATTATATTCTATGTATACTCAAAGTTATATAGATTTGTTTTTATGACATACTGCTGGTATGATCTGATTCATTGAATGCCAAATCAGAAACATAATTCTCTATTTTAAAATGCTGCTTATAAGAAAAACACAATTCCCTTTACTGAGCAGATTTTAGGAGAAATGTGAAGTGTATAAAACCATGTCGAGATCTCTGATTGAATCAAGAGTTACACAGCACCTAGGTCCAAATCTTTGACCGAATCAAGAGATACACAACACCCAGGAAATATAAACTGGGATCTGCATTTGACAGAAAGCAGCAAATCCTTACAAAATAAGTTGATTTCAAATAACAAAATGAAATAACATATATTATGCCAAAAGACATAAGCGAGTTTCACATTCTAAATGTACAGTATTATATTATTATGTATGTTTAAATAATAGTCTTTAAGGTATTCTACTACTGTATAATTTCCAAAATTAAGATTTTATTACTCCAAAATATTAAGTATTATGCTTAGATATTTTTTCAACAAATGCATTCTGATTATAATCATGCATCACATAATAACAAGGATACTTTCTGAGAATTCACGTTGGGCAGTTTTGTTGTGTGAACATTGTAGAATGCCCTTACACAAACCTCTATACTAATTGCTTACACAAACCTGGATGGTATAGCCTACTCACACCTAGGCTTATAGTATAGCTTATTGCTCCTAGGCTACAAACCTGTAAAGCATGTCATTGAACTGAATAATGTAGGCAACTATAACACAATGATAAGTATTTGTGTATCTCAACATATCTAAACATAGAAAATCCTACATAATAAAAGCCTAATATGCTAAATGTCCGACCGTTTGGCTGTTCAGCCACTTGGCCAGTCACTATGATGTGCACTGACCACCAGGGGGCAGACACTCTGACCAGTAGGTTAGCTTGCTGCTGGTGTCCAGCTGATGGGGACTGGGTGAGATGGGCCAGAGCCCTCCTGCAGTCCCTTCCCAGCCCAATTGTGCGCCGGTGGGGTCCCCCAGAATGGCCTGTGCCCTCTCGCAATCCAGGGCTCCTCAGGGGATGTCAGAGAGCCGGTTTCAACCCAATCCCCACAGGCCAGGCCGAGGGACCCACCAGTGCACGATTCCGTGCACTGGGCCTCTAGTATGGTATAAAATAAAAATGTGGCATAAAAAAATTAAAAATAGTACATATAGGACTCAGAAGTTGTTTTGGTGAGCCAAAGAGTGAGTGGTAAGTGAATGTGAAGGGTGAGGACAATACTATACAACAGTGATTTTTCAACTATGGCACACTGGTGTGCCATAAGAATTTTTAAAACATGCATACCTGTCTATTCCATCAGGGGCACTGACCTCTTTTCCCTTAGAGTGTCAAATAAAAAAGTGACAACAGCTGACACGACAGCTGTCCAGTGTGAATGAATCAAAATTATACCTATTTTTTGCCAGACTGACAAAAAATGTATTTTTGGTGTGCTGCAGAAATTTATTAATTAGTTTATGTGTGCCATGAGATGAAAAAGTTTGAAAATTACTGCTATATAGAACTGTAATTTATAGACTTTATAAATACTGTGCACTTAGAACTGTAGACTTTAGAAATACTGTGCACTTAGGGTACATTACATTTACTAAAAAATCTTTTGCTCCAATAATAAATTAACGTTAGCTTACTGTAACATTTTTACTTTATAAACTTAAAAATATTTTTTTAATCCTCACCCGAGAATATGTTTTCATTGATTTTAGAGAGAAAGAAAGAGGAAGGAAGAGAGGGAGGGAAACATGGATGTGAGAGAGAAACATGTATCTGTTGCTGTCCATCTGTGCCCTGACCAGAATTGACTCCACAACATAGGATCGAACCTGCAACCTTCTGGTGTGCAAGACGATGCTCTAACCTACTGAGCCAGCAGGTCAGGGCGTTAATTTTTTATTTATTTATTTTTTTTTACTTTGACTCTTTTGTAATAACATTTATTTTAAAACATAAAAACACTATACAGCTACACAAAAATATTTTCTTTCTAAATATCCTTATTCTATAAGCTTTTTTCTATTTTTAAAGCTTTTAATTTTTAAAAACTTTTAAGTTTTGTTGTTGTTGTTAATAACTAAAACACATAGGCCTACAAACCTCCACATCTTATTCTACTGGAAGATCTTTAGGGGCAATAACAGGCATGGAGCTGTTTTGGCTTTTCTTGGGACATAACTTGAGAATTTGATAAAAGCTGTGTAATCCTTCCCTGAAACAATGTGCTGAAAAAACTTGCATATTATGTTCAGGAGATTATAGATACCCAATGTGCATCTATATGTAAGGATCCAAGGGCCTCAGGTAAAGAACATTTATAGGGGCTGTTAGAGGTCTAAGGGAAGATGGGAGTTCATGTTCAACAACTTCAAAACTGATCAACATAGACATTTGTAGGTTTTACATCAGGGTTATTCATTTTAGCATTATCATTTAGGACCAGGTACATTCTCTGTTGTGAAGGATAATCCTGTGCAATATAGAATTTTTTAGCAATATCTCTGGCCTACCGGCTAGAAGCTGATAGCCCCAGTTGTGAAAATACAAATTGTCTCCAGACATTAGCACATGTCCCCTTGGGGGACAAAATCACCCCTCATTGAGAACCACTGTTCTAGACAATTATTAGAAGACATTTCTGAAAACAAAGACTATTTCATTATTTGTATTATAAACAAAATTGGGTTCTTTTGGTATTTGATTATATAATGTCTTTTCCACTTCAGAAGTTTCATCTGAGTATGCTTTTTATTCCAACTAGACCAAAGGCAACTTAAGTCACCTTCTTTTGTATTCCATAATATTTAGGACAGTGCCAGACACAGACTAAGTACTTAAGCACTTAACTGATTTGTCTTGAAGGAAGGATTCTTATTTCAAGCCAACTGTTTGATCTTTGATGTTTCGAACATGTTCTCTCCAACAGAAAATGAATCAAAACTTTAACATCTAAATAAATGGCCTTTATCCCAAGCAATTCATGTGGTTTTTAAAGGTCCTATAGCTCTAGAATAATTCATGAAATATTTATTTCCAGGAAATATTTTATATTTTTCTGGCATTTAGTTTGTTTACAACAATAAATAGCATCTTCAGTTAAATGCTGTATTATTTTTTGCTGGGCTTTCACATAATACACCAAAAGAGTAGAATGACAAATACATTGCCATGGATTAACAGCCCCATGATAACTTAAAAATGCTTTGTTCTCATCGTCATTATGAGGTCATTTAAATCTCTTGCCACAGATCACAGTTGTTTATGTTCTAAATTTTCAAAAATATGCCCATCCCAGAAGCCTCTTGGCATACACACAAGAACATTCTTCAGAGAGTTTTAGCTTCATCTGAGAGCAGCCACTATGTGAATGAAAAACAACTATGTTTTAAGTTTTTCACAGATTTGTTTAAAAAAAAATTTAATGTATACTCAAGGACTGCCAGATTAGTTAAAAATAGCATCAATAATCTTACAAATAAGGGGTAAAAAGACTCTTTCAAAGCCAACCATGAACACAGATGACACAATTATGACAATAATAATTTAAGTGCAATCCATTCAGAATTGTTTTGGTAATTTGCATATATAGAAAAATACTGTAGAATATCCTTTGAAAATAAACTAAAATAAGAATATACATTTCTCTTGACTCTACTAATTTGAAATATTCAAAAGGTCTTCAAGGGGCAGGACAAGAATGACTTCCAAATAGCATAATAGGTTTTGTTTATAAAAAACACAACGCACACTTTAAGATTTCTGATACAGGCTGAAACAGGCACTTTATATTTTACGAAGACATAGTATCCAGAGAATATTTACAAACACAGCTCAAACTTTACTTACAGTGATATGTTTAAATCAGACAATATATATTAACACTCAGTTCCAAAAGTAGATTTTGAAATGTTACTAACTGCTACCACCCAAACTCCCAACTTGGATAGAATTCACTCTGGGTAGAAGAGAAAACTACCAATCGTGCCCTGAGGAAAACTGGCATCAAAGACACCCCTTCAAAATGGTCAGTTACCCCCAATGGTCAGGGAGATGGAAAAGCATATCTACTTATATAATTAACAAAGGTCATAGGGATAATAGGTCCATATGAATAATGAGGATTTTTATCAGTGGCGTTTTTTGTTTTGTTTTTTTCCCCTCCCTCCATGGTAATCAAGTGATTATGCATGCAGGGTTATCATTAAAGCATATTGAATAAGCTTTTACTCTGTACCATTTTTCACAGTTGGAACTTTATATTTATTTGTGTGATTTTTAAGAATTATTATTATTAATGGCTATCTTTCTTATTAGGTTGCAAGCTCCATGAGGGTAGAGGCCATAGCTCTTCCCCACACCAAAGGCAACTAGTGTCTAGTGGAGGACCTGGTATATTAAATGTCTGTTAAATGAAAGTGAAAATGAAAGCATAGCCAAAACGGGTTTGGCTCAGTGGATAGAGTGTCAGCCTGCGGACTGAAAGGTCCCGGGTTCGATTCCGGTCAAGGGCATATCCCTGGTAGGGGATGTGCAGGAGGCATCTGGTGTTTCTCTCTCATCGATGTTTCTAGTTCTCTATCCCTCTGCCTTCCTCTCTATAAAAAAATCAATAAAATATATTTTTTAAAAATCTTAAAAAAAAAAAAATGAAAGCATAAATTCTTCAAATTTGTTCCCAAGCTCATGGACAGGGAGCAATAATGCATGAAATTTAAAAGTAAAGTAACAACTAGCCTTGAGAACAATAGTAAACAGCAAAAAATTACTAATCAGGCAGAACCAACATATGTCATTTGTATGCAGGTAATACTGTTATATATCTACTACATGGAACCAACACAGAAAGCTATAATACAAATAATAAGGTTAACAGGGTACCAACACCCTAGTTTGAGAAATGGTACTCATATAGCATTCAATTAAGTATTCAGAGAAGATGCTATATGCTGAATGAATAAATGTAAATGCTTTAGTTATTGCCTAAAAGCTATTTCAATATGTAGGAACTGTTTTACATTTATCTATAATTTGACCTTATCATACTCAAACTTCTTCTAAATCTCCTTTTATTCTCCTTAAAATGATGTAAAATGATGTCTTCCATTTGCAAGTACATAGAGGGTCCTCAAATATTATTTTACTCAATATACATTTTGTTACAAGATTTGTGAGATGACATACGGGACTTAACTCTTGTATATATAAATTAGCCTATGAAAAAATTTATTTTCATTATACACTGTTTCACTTAAAGTCACAAAACCTATCAAAGACACTGAGTGAGAACTTAACTGTAATTCAAGTTGTCCCTGCTTCTTAGAATCAAATATTCTTACAAAGCTGACTTTAAGTACAAGACATTTGGGCCCTATTAGGGAATCATTGTTTCCTGTATTTATCTGTAACTTTATTTGTATGTTTTCTTTGCCTTTCAAGTAGTTTGTTATCACAATGTACATAATATCAAGCTGTCCTAATACTAACAGAAGAAAATTCTGACCAGGTCTGATGAAGCCATTCTATTTAATTTATGGCAAACTGGACTGGAGAACTACTTGTTCTGTTATTTTTCACACGTAACATTTACAGACAAGGTAGAAAATATATGAAAACTTTTAAATGAATGGCTAAGAAATAAGAAGAAAAGAGGAATTTTTAAGAGTCCAGCCACAACAAGAAAGCTCAGATAGAAATGTGAAACTAGCTCAGAGCAGGAAGTTTTCCCTGGGGCACACACTAAACTGCTTTAGGAGAGTATAGATCTGGGTTTTAATGGGCTGCTAGCCTAGGAGCAGGAGACAATGTTGAGCCACATCATGATGGAATGTCCCATCAGAGACCACGACCACAAAGCCAAGATCCTAGGGTGCATTCAAGTGGGTACTGCTCCTCCTCGGACAACTCAGAGGGAATAATGCCTGTTTGGGCTTCAGCTATGGGCAGAACAAGGAAAGTAAAAATACATCCCTCCCCACTCCAGAGAATTTATAAGTACAAGCACACAAATCCATGGGTTTGTGGCTGGAATTCTCACTATCTGTATGGGCCAAAACACCCCAATCCAAAAATTTGGTTTCAATTGGTTTTGGATTGGAAATGCCCTTAGGCACCTGGCAAATACTCTATAAAAGAGGCACTTTTGACCCAGGCCTTAAAGAATTCCCATAGGTAAAGATCCAAGAACAATGAGATCACAATCAAAATTCAATATGAACCAGAGTAAGCAGAAACAAAATAATATAAGTCAGACTTATAAAGACTATAGATTCTGGAATTATTCAGATACAGAATATAAAATCAGCACATTAAAAAAACAAAAGAGGAAATAAAAAAATAAGATTATGAAAAGTATGAGACAGACTTGGGGGGGGGGGACTTTCTGAAGTAAAAAACATAACTGAAATTACAGGCAATGACCAAGTTAACAGCAGACTATAATGAGGTAAAGAAAAAAAGTTAATGAACTGAAAGACAGAACTGAAGAAATTACCCATTATGCTACATAAATTCAAAGGTATGGAAAAATATGAGTTATCACATGGAGAATGAGAAGGTACCACACATATAAAATAGGATTTCCAGAAGGAGCAAGTAGAGAAGATGAAGAAAAGGTAGTATTTTAAGAGAAAATGCTGGGATGTTTTCAAAACTGATAAAAGATACTCATCTTTAGTACCCAGTTAATTCTAAGCAATATAAAAACATTAAGCAAAAAATGACCTAGATACATCATAGTGAGACTCAGAACAGTAAACTATTTTAAGATGTAGGAACAAAAGGCAGCCCTGAGGAGCAAGGCTAACAACCCCTTCCTGAAAGGGCCCAAGAGTGAGCCCGTGGGGCCTGGGACTCATGTAGTGTTTAGTGTGTTCGTTAGTTACCTGGCTTCCTCACTTATAACTCTGTCAATAGGAGTCAAGGGGAAGTTTCTAGTGCTCACCTTAAACTTGATCCTCCCCAGGAAGGGGTTAAGAAGGGAACTGGCTTGGCACATCCATGGCACCAGCAGATACCCTTCCCTCCCTAATTCTCAGCATTAACAGCCTCACCATTAAAATCTGCCTGGAACCCACCAGGAATAATCTCTCTGTGCCTTTTATCCCTATTTATTTTGGTCACCACAAAAAGCCTCTAATCATCAAGTTCCCCCTAATGTTCTAATTCTCTGAAGTTAACGGCATATCCACTCTTTTGCCACCACCTCTCTTCCCTCTTTAATTCTCTACTGCTAAATTCTCTGGAATTCACAATACATCATCAGTAAAAACCCAGTTATATAATTCTGAATATTATGTTCTTGCTCTAAGTGAAACCCAGCTCTCTCCTGAGGATATAGAGCTCTTTCAAATTTTTTTGTTGTTGCTAGTGGTAGTGATGTTTGTTTGTTTTTCACAGAGTCCTCAAATAAACTGGCCCAGAGTGCAGATAGGAATGTGTGTGTATCATTAGTGCTCTTCATCCAGTTTTAAGAAGTGTGGTTTTAATAGGGGTAAGGGCATACAACAAGAATAGGACCACAGTTCTTTAAAGATGATTCACCTTATTAAACTACAGATAAGAGGTTTTCTTACAGACCCTGGGCCCACACCAGCTCCTGGAGTTTGCCTATGGAATGCTGACCATTCTCCAATCCCAGGAACTGGGTTTTAACATCACTGAAAATTAACTACAATACCTTGTTATTGGATTTCAGGATCCTGGAAGGAGATACATGGACCATGGACCCTGCGGCCATTACCTTGCCCTCCCCTCATCCCATTTCCCCCTTGCACATAAGCCTTTCTTCCTTAGACATATACTGTATAACCAGCTGGCTAGTAGGGGAATATTAGAGCAGAATTTACAGGATGACCTGATGTTCTCTCCATACTGCCAGCATTATTGGAATAAACATTCATATATGATTCAACCTTTTTTGGTCTCTGCTTAATTTGGCTCAAGTAGTGATAGACGCTCGGACCCCTTTTGTGCTCAGGGACAGACAATTAGACCAAAGAGAGCCAAGCAACAGATCCATGCAGTTTTGAAACTTTGGTACATGACAGAGTTGACATGCCAGATTGTTGGGAGAAAGGATATTCAATAAATGGAACAGAATATAAAAAATTTTCCATGTAGAAGATGAAATTGGATCCCTTATATAATATTTTAAAAAATCAACTCCTGCCAAAACCGGTTTGGCTTAGTGGATAGAGCGCCGGTCTGCGGACTGAAAGGTCTCAGGTTCGATTCTGGTCAAGGGCATGTACATAGGCTGTGGGCACATCCTCAGTAGGGGGTGTGCAGAGGCAGCTGGTTGATGTTTGTCTCTCATTGACATTTCTAGCTCTCTATCCCTCTCCCTTCCTCTCTGTGAAAAATCAATAAAATATATTTTTTAAAAATCAACTCCTGATGGATCAAGGATTTAAATGTCAAAAACCTTAAACTATTCTACCTTTAATAGAAAAGGTATTATTAAAAAAGATTATTTGATAATATTAAAATCAAGAACATTTTTCATTAGACAACACGTCCAAGAAATTGTGTGTGTGTGAGTGTGTGTGTGTGTGTGTGTGTGTGTGTGGTTACATATAGGAGACATCTAGCCTATAAAAGACAAAAGAGTTGTATCAAAGATAAATAAAGAATTCCTAAAAATCAGTGGAAAAAGAACAAATAATGTAACAGAAAAATGGCCAAAAGATAGATATCTGAGTATTTTACTGAGAAGGAAACATTATGGCCAATATATATATATATATATATATATATATATATATATATATATATATATATACATACACATACATACACACATACACACACACACACACACACACACATATGAAGAGATGTTTAAACTCATTAGTGATAACAGAAATGCAAATCAAGTGCTGCTTGTGGGAATATAAACTGATACATTCATACTGGAGAAGAATTTAGTTTTCATCTTGTAAAGCTGAACATTCACATACCCTATGACCCAGCAATTACACACCTTGATAAATACCCAGAAATACTGAAACACATACCAGAAGATGTACAGAAATGTTCATAGTAGCATAAATCACCATAGTAAACACTAAAGAACATCCCAGATGTGTATCCAACAATACGCATATACGAACTGTGGAATACAGCAGTCAAATGAATGAACTAGATACAAAAAATACAGATAAATCTCAGCAATAAGATGTTGAATGAAAAAAAATCAATCCCAAATGACTTTAAAATACCTAATATAGTATAATATAATCCATCCATTTAAAGTATACAACTCAACGGATTTTAGTACATTTAGATGTGTAAACATCACCAAAGTCTATTTTTAGAATATTTTCTTTTTTTAAACATATTGTATTTTTATTGATTCTAGAAAGAAAGGGAGAGAGAAAGAGAGATAGAAACATCAACAATGAGAGAGAATCACTGATCAGCCACCCTCCGCCTAATCTCTACTGGGGATCAAGCCCGCAACCCAGGCATATGCCCTTGACCGGAATCGAACCTGGGACCCTTTAGTCCACAGGCTGACACTCTATCCACTGACCCAAATTGGCTAGGGCCATTTTTAGAACATTTCATCTTTTCATAAAGAAACCTTATTTCCCCAACAGGATAGTCTAAAATAGGGGTGTCGAACTCAATCAGAGAAGGGGCTAAAATCTAAAATCCAGCCTAAATCGCGGGCCGAATGGTTTACTGAACAGTCATAAACTGTCATTGTGATGGAAACGCAGCGGAGTGCAGTGATGACAGCGCAGTGCGGGCCACATTGCAAGGCCTGGCGGGACGGATTTGGCCCGCGGGCCTTGTGCTTGACACATGTGGTCTAAAACATACCTCCTTCTTACAGCTACCAACCTATTTCCTGTTTCTATAGATTTTCCTGTTCTGGATATTTTATATAAAAAAATGTGGTCTTAGTGACTGGCTTCTTAAACTTAGTACAATATTTTCAAGGTTCATACACTTTGTAGCATATATCAGTACTTTATTCTCTTTTTTATGAAACTATACTTTTTAAAAATACTATAAATGAGATGAAAATATATACAATAGGCCCAGCTGGTATGGCTCAATGGTTGAGGATTGAACTATGAACCAGGAGGTCATGGTATGATGCCTGGTCAGAGCACATACCCAGGTTGAGGGCTTGACCCCCAATACAGGGGTGCAGGAGGCAGTCAGTCAATGATTCTTATCATTGGCATTTCTATCCCTCTCTCCCTCTTCCCTCCTCTCTCTGATATCAATAAAAAGTGGATTTTTAAAACTAGAAATTCAATATAAGACTATGTTATCCACAATGGCAAAACATCAGAAAGAGCCTAAAATATTAGGGGAGTGATTCATAACTTATAAAAATTCTTTGCTCCTGTGTACCACAGTCCTGCCTGGTCTGCTGGAAGACAGGGGACTGGGGACCACAGTGGGAGGGGCCGGATAGGAGGTACAAAGGAGGGCCAAGACCCGCCCCTGTGCCCACCACAGCTTTGCAGCCCATAGTTCCTTTCAAGGTGCATGAATTCATGCACTGAGTCCCTAGTTTGATTATAAGGATTATTTAAAAACATGTAAAAATAAATATGAGAAATAAAACCAAAAAGGAGAATAAAAAATAGGGATATAATATAATCAACTGTGTACCTGTTGAGAATGTGTAAAAAGAATGTTTTATATAGCTAAAACATAAAGGCAGCCTATCAATGGCTGGGTTGATAAGCAAAATATGGCATATAAACAATGGAATATTATTCAGCCTGAAAAGGAAATTCTGACGTGCTATAACATGGATGAACTTTGAGGACATTTTGCTAACTGAAATAAGTGTATGATTCCACTTACATGAGGTACAAAATTATAGAGAGAGAAAGAAGAATGGAGGTTGCAATGGGCTGGGGGAATGGAAAATGAAGTTATTATTTAATGGATACAGAGATTCAGTTTTGCAAAGATGAAAAGAATTCTAGAGATGGATGGTGGTGATGGTTGTCTAACAATATGAATATATTGAATACTGTACACTAAAAATGGTTAAGATGGTAAATTTTAGGTGTATGTTAATACAATTAAAAAATTTAGGGAAAAAAATGAGATTATAAGACTTTCCAGTTTGGGAAAAAAACAACAGCAATAATGAAACTGCTAAAAGTTAAGTAGGCTGAGTGAATTGTGTCACAATAACATATGGAACAAGTGTGAGAAAAATGACAGTTTGCTAGTCAGGCAGTTGGTATATAGAATAATGACACGGAACAACCTCAAATAGAATAGGCAAAATTTCTGCTTTAAAGACAAAAGAATTCACAACTTCAAACAAATCAGCATAGCTGTGGGTTGTGGGAAACAATACATGAAACAATCTCTCTTCTTGAACTGACTTCAGGCAGATTGTAAATCTAAGGCAAAGTAAAAAAAGCACTACTGTCTGGAAATAGTGGCAACAGATGCAAACAATACAACTGATGTGATACATGTGCAGAGAAGGCAGGACAGGACAATGTGAACAGAATCATCCTAGAAGCTTCAATCTGGAATCTCTTATGATTTACATATTTAATTTGGATCCTAAAACAGCAGAACAATTAACCTGAAACTTCCTAAGTATGGAAGGGTTAAGACTTTTTGAAACTACTACTAATATAAAGATATCCTATTTTTTCTTTAGATCTTTAAAAAAAAAATGGCTTTTTGGAAAAACTTGTTTTAAATGAAATCTTAGTATCAATGAGAGAATATAATATTTAAAATAATCCAGGAAATTCTGAAATTTACTGGCACTGAGAAAATTTGCTAGCAGCGTTTTTTGATAACCCTAGCTGCTTCCAGTATTTTAGTATACATTCCACAAGTGATTAGAAAATTTTTTTTCATACTAAATTTCAACTTGTTACATTATGAAGTCCTTATAGTTAACATGTTTACAGAGGATTCAAGGAAAGAGTGCAAACCTAAGTTTTAAAATTCTAGCCACTAAATTAGCTGTATATAAATTATGATAGGGCATTGTAAACTGGTTTCCTCCCTATCACCAAATTGCAAATCCTTCTAGATTATTTCAAGTTCAGGTTTTCCATTTAACGCTTTTCTCTACATTCAACTCAAAATTTTAAACATCTGGATATTTTAAAAGTTCTAACCAAAAAAACATTTTTGTGAATATATTTCAAATAATGGATACACTGGCAATAAATGGAAATAGAGATATAGCCAAAAGTAAATAGTGAACAGGTTTTGAGATGTTTGACATTAAAATGTTTAAAACTGGGCTGCCTAGGAAAATGAATGCACAACTGATTCAAAAATATTTTATTTCTGAATACAATGGCCACAGATACTTGTCTGTGTTTAAGCTTCTCAATGAGACACTGGACAGAGAAATGGAGAAGGAATAAAGGAGGGGAAAAGGATGGACAAAGGATAAGAGCAGACACCAGAATAAAAATAGAATTACAATTGTAAAGATCAGAGAAAAAAGGAAGAAAGTAGAGCAAGGAAGAGCTGTACCCCCACTTCCTGCCTCAACAAGTGGAAGCCAAGAAAGCACTCCTCTTGCAGAGATAAGAAACCTCGATTCCAGAACTCCTTTGAATGAGTAAGTATCCACAACATTGGGTGTTGCTGACAAGATCTCTCCAAAGACCATCAGTACCAATTTCATTATACCCTTTATCCATATTTAAATGTGTCACCAGAAGAAGTCTGCAACTTCCAAATCATCCTTTCTCCTAAAAAATACTGAACATTTCCCACCCTTCCTCAACAATGAAACTTTTTTACACATTAATCAGTCATAAGCAGTCACTGGCAGCCATTAACAAAATCCCCTATATCCTTTTGCTTGCTAATCTGAGTTTCACTGAAACCTGGTTCTCCTCTGGGGACACCGCTTCTCCTGTACCCCTTTAAGGTGGTGAATTTGTCTTTCCTATAATCTGTCCTTCTTGCTACTCATTGCCAACCCCAGTTCACCTGTTTGCCCTCCTCCCCAAAGTCTGCAACTTGGAACATCATGTAGAAAACTATACTACCTTCAATCCCTCTTTATTGCAGATAGCTTTTACTGAAGTGCTAAGCTTTGGCTCATTGCTTGCTCTCTCTAATACTAACCTGTCATAATTCTTGGTGATTTCAATACCCACACAGATGACCCTTCTAACACTCTGGGCCTCACAGTTCCCTGACTTATGCCATTACAAAAAATTGCAAACTCACCATAATCTTAATTTGTATTCTACTCTTCCACTACTATCTCCAATCTTTCTATTTTATTCTCTTTCACATACCAAGGCTAACAATTCTAGGGATCTACAATCCATCAATCTTCTCACTTAGCCCCATCCCTCGCCCTCAGCATAACTCATTTCCCTCCTAACCCAACACAGATAAGATAGCCCATCATTACAACCACTCCTTCGTCCTGAACTCCCTTGTCCCTCTCTTGCTTGGTCATACTTGGTTGGCAAAACTTCTAAGTCTGGCTTAATTCAATTCTCTCCTTACTCCATGCTTGTACTATCCCAGCAATGTGGCTAAATAAAAAATAATTACGTTGATTCATCTTACTTTACATGACCATGAATTTCAAGTGCACCCTTATTGCTCTTCAGCAATACTATTAAATTTCCCCCTTTGCCACTTTCTTAGGCAATTATCTCACCTACTTTTTTCAAACCTTTTCCTCCTACTTTATCTCTATTCTCAGCTGATGACCTTACTTCCTATTTCACTAAGAAAATACAAGTAAGGGTAACACAAGCTCTCACCGTCATTTCTACCCATTGCCCTCTGTGACCACATTATCTACCTTTCTGTTACAATGGATGAAATGTCCATGCACAACTAACTGAAGGCCAATTCCTCCACTTGTGCAAAAATATTTCAACTCTTTTTGCCTACTTCAGAATGCAGTTCTCTGCATCATTTCCTGCCCTGTCTGTGGCGGATCATTCCCAGAAGCATACAGCATGCCACTATTTTTCCCATATTGAAGAAAAATGCTCTCTTGATCTCACTTTCCTCTCCAGCTTCCTTCCTATTCGTCTGTGATCCATTATAGAAAAACTCAAGATCTGTCAATCTATGTGTCTACAATAACTTAAAAAGAGTGGAAAGAAAGCTCCATTAGTTAGATGTTGGAGACCAGGTGTAAGCTGACACAGTCCTTGCACCCAAAGGGACTAGCAAGGCTGGGCCCCTACCCACACAGTTTTCCCAGACTTGTTTGGATGACGGCTATTAGTAGAATGAGAGCAACCTTTCATGGCTTACCAAGAAGTCTGTAACTATTTACTGAGATTTGCTGTACTGAGAATTTGTCCTCCTGCTTTGTCCCTCCCTTAGAGATTAAGAGGAACAAAGAATACATTCCTCTTGACAGACCTTCTATTCAGTGTTTTGTGTATACAAGGCATTATGTAGTTAATAAACTTGCTGCAGTCTCTCGATGACCTGTAGCCCTCCCTTCCCGCTTTCCTGTCTTTCTTTCTTTCCTCAATTCCCACCTCCCTTCCTCACCCCGGTTCAACCTGGTAGGCTGGCCCTGGCAGTTAAGAGGAAGCTCTACCAGCACTAGTTAGAAATGCTAGGTAATAAATGCAGAAGAAATGTCAGAAGTAGAAAATCAGCATTTTGCAATAAACAATACAGTAGAGTCAAGCAGGAGATCACCGATGAAGGCTAACCAGGTAAAATGTTGGGAAACAGAATATTCACACAACCCATATTTTACTATTATTCAAAGGGGAAAAAAATGTGCCTTTACAATGGAAAAATAAGTTGAACACTACCTTAATGGAGTGAGCAGAGTTAATAGCACAAATAATGGGATAATGGACTTTAAATGCCTCCTGATATGACGTAATGGTAAGTATACAACGTCATTTGTGGAGAATTCTTGACAAAAAGTTTCTACATGAATTGTGAGGTAACAATTAGAGAAATCCAGATTGTTGGGTATTCTGTAAGCCAATTACTATAGATATTTTA
Organism: Pipistrellus kuhlii; assembly: GCF_014108245.1. Classification (NCBI taxonomy): domain Eukaryota; kingdom Metazoa; phylum Chordata; class Mammalia; order Chiroptera; family Vespertilionidae; genus Pipistrellus; species Pipistrellus kuhlii. The sequence goes on from NW_023425562.1 coordinate 65,424,750, forward strand.
GAAGTGAGTGATCCTTCATCAGGAAACAATTATAAAAAATACTGTTGGAATGAGTGAGAAATCTGACTTATCAATATTAAATTATCTTAATGTGGTTAGGGCATAGGGCTCATGTAGAAGAATGTCTTTGTTTTTGGAAGTTACACACAAATTTTTTTAGGGGTGAAGTGTCATGATACCTACAGCTTTCTAATAGTCAAATATCTTAGAAAAAGGACTTATCTGTACTTACTGTTTCCAATTTCACTGCTCATTCTTTATTGATCCCATATCAATCTCATCCTCCCCATTCCAACCAAATTGTTCAATATCACTGATGATCTCTATGTATTGCTAAATTCAATGGTCATTCTTAGCTTGTATATTTCTCACTGAAATGCTGTCTTCACTTGGCTGAATAGATACCCTGCAACCCTAAACTCCCTCGTGCATTTCTGGTAGTTTTCCCCAGCTACCTTTTTATGGTCCCTTCTCACTTCCTCAACCTCTAAATGCTGGAATGCTCCACAAAGGGCTGCACCAAGACTGTCCACCTCAGGTAACTGGGAGGCTGACCCATTGAATCATATAGGACACCTTAGCACACAAAGCCACCATACCAAGTCAGGGAAGGAGCGAAAATGCCAAGACAAGGAAACAGATCACAAACAAAAGAAATGGAGGACGAGAAGTGACTGGATATAGAGTTCAAAACCACGCTTATAAGGTTTTTCAAGAATTTCCTAGAAAAGGCCGATAAAATAAATGAGACCTATGAGGATATGAAAAGGGAGCAACTAGAAATAAATAATACATTGTCTGAAATAAAAGATATTATACAGAGTCCTAGAAACAGAAGGGAAGATCACAAGAATCAAGTCAAAGATTTGGAACACAAAGAGCCAGAGGACACTCCTCTACAGAAGAAAGAAGATAAGAGAATCCAGAAAGTTGAAGATAGTGTAAGAAACCTCTGGGACAATTTCAAACAAACCAACATCAGAATTATGGGGGTCCCAGCCGAAACCGGTTTAGCTCAGTGGTAGAGCGTCGGTCTGAGGATTGAATGGTCCCAGGTTCAATTCCGGTCAAGGGCATGTACATTGGTTGCAGGCACATTCCTGGTAGGGGGTGTGTAAGAGGCAGCTAGTCGATGTTTCTCTCTCATCGACATTTCTAGCTCTCTCTCTCCCTTCCTCTGTAAAAAAATAAATAAAATATATTTTAAAAAAAAGAAAAAAAAGAAAAAAGAATTATGGGGGTCCCAGAAGAAGAAAGAGAACAAGATACCAAAAACATATTGGAAAAAATAGTGACAGAAAATTTCCCCCACCTGGGGAAAGAAATAGACTTACAAGTCCAGGAAGCGCACAGAACCCCAAACAAAAGGAATCCAAAGAAGACCACACCAAGACACATCATAATTAAAATTCCAAGAGCAAAAGACAAAGAGAGAATATTAAAAGCAGCAAGAGAAAAGCAGGGAGTTACCTATAAAGGAGCACCCATACGACTGTCAGCTGATTTCTCAACAGAAACCATGCAGGCCAGACAGGAATGGCAAGAAATATTCAAGGTGATGAATAGCAAGAACCTACAGCCAAAAATACACTACCCAGCAAAGCTATCACTCAGAATCGAAGGCCAGATAAAGAGCTTCACAAATAAAAAAAAAGCTAAAGGAGTTCATCACTGCCAAACCAGAATTATATGAATTGCTGAAGGGGGTTATTTAGGAAGAAAAAGAAGATAAAGATAAAAATTATGAACAACAAATACATAACTATCAACAAGTGAAACTAAAAGCCAAGGGAATTATCACTGATGATCTCTAAGTTTGCATCCCACTCACAGAACAAATTTGAACCCTTAAAATGGTCTACAAGGTCTTCATGTTCTGGCCCCATGTTAGCTCTATGACCTCACTGATTTGTTCTCACATTCACTCACTCCAGTCATACTGTTCTCTTTGCTATTCTTCAAAGCAAGCTACAGTTTCAAGGACACTCACTTGCTATTTCCTCTGCTCACACACTTTCCTCTGCAGGGCTCACTTTATGACCTCTACTTCCTTTATTCTTTGCTCAAGTATTTTTCTTATGAGAGACTCATGTCTTCTTCTAGACCAGAATATAGGATTTATGAGGTCAAGAATTTGTATGTTCTATTTGTATGTTATCTAGAATAGTTCCTGGCATACAGTAGGTGCTCAATAAATATTTAAAGTGGGGGTATTGAAGAATGTTGAATAGGAAAAAGACCAGCGATCCATTTCTTAATGTGTATTAAGAAAGAAAAAAGAAAAAAAAAAAGAAAAAAAAGAGAGGATTTTTATGGTTTCTAATCTCTTTTAATATTATAAACGAAGAAATATTATTTGTTCATATTCTGGATACAGCTTTCACTATCTATAAAAATTATTTCATAGATTAATTGAACTATGACATAGAAGAGGTTATTTAATATATAAGATAAAACTGATTAAGGTTAATTTATATCTATATTAGAGGCCTGGTGAATGAAAATCATCACTGGGGGAGGGGAGTAGAGAGGGTCCCTCAGTCTGGGAACCCTCAGGGGATGTCCGACTGATGGCTTAGGCCTGCTCCTGTTACATGGTCATTCTTAGCGCTGCTGCTAGCTTCTGGCTGAGCAGCACTCCCCCTGTAGAAGTGCACTAACAACCAGGAGGCAGCTCTTGCATTGAGTGTTTGCCCCCTGGTGGTAAGTGCACGCTATAGCGATCGATCTTTTGGCCGTTCAGTTAATTTGCATAACAGCCTTTTATTACATAGAATTACAAATTCCTTATTGAGACACATCATTGATAAAGGCCATTTTGCTAACTGCATGTATCATCTTCTCCTCTCATCAAAGTGAGTCAGAAAGGATACCTTTTTAATAATACATTGAGATGGAAAGTATTATTACACATTAAAATAATGAATTACACTTTCTTTAAAAATCTTATAATTCAACATTATTACTTATTTACAATCCCAATCAATAAGGTTGTATTGCCACATTTTCATAACTAGACTATCAATAGAAAGAGTACTGTACTTCATTCTGGTTGTTATACCCATATACCTGTTATCTGAATATTTAACCTTAAGGAATGAAACTTCTGACGTTACTATACTTATATAGCCTAATGTATTGTAAAAAGATAGGCTATACAACTATAAGGCCCTTAAATCATTTGGTCAGGTCCTGCCAAGGCACTTGAGGCGAGTTAAATGTTTGAGCAAATATAGCAGGCTAATTTTTTAGTTGATAATTTTGTATGGCCCACAAGTGATGTTATAATAATATCCAAATGGCCCTTGGCAGAAAAATGGTTCCCCACCCCTGGCTAAACTAAAATTCCTCTTAAAAACCAAACCAACAAACTATATTTCAGCAAGTGTTAGTGATTAAGAGTACTTATTTTTCTGAAGAGTTTAATATTTTGGAAATTCAAGCTTTAGAAAAAACAGTTAAACGATACAGTGTAATCTCACACTAACATTGTGTGACTTACTGAAGTGTAACATCACAAAAAAGTTGTTGAGGTTCACGGTAATTACGGTATTACTGGGAACATGCATTTCTTGAGATATAATTCCAACAAAATATACATATGATGTGAATAATACTCTGTAGCTTATAAGGAACCTTTCTAAATACTCAAATTAAGAAAGGTATTAGTCCCACTTTCCAAATAAGTAAACTGAGGTCCTGCAAGATTAGCTCATTTATCTCAACTAACAAGTCTAATATGTAACAGACCCTTTACATTTACAAACACAGATGCATGTAAGTACATACCAAGGACTCACAGGTAACAATAATACCCTATACGGAGCCTTCAAAAATACTACAGTTAGCGCAGGCTGGTGTGGCTCAATTGGTTGGAGCATCATATTGTACACCAAAAGGTTGGGGTTCAATTCCTGGTCAGAGCACATATCTGGGTGGCAGGTTCAATTTCTGATATGGGAGGCAAGAGATGGATGTTTCTCACATCGACTTCTCTCTTCCTTCCTCCCTCCCTCCCCTCACCCTCCTTTTCCCCTTCTCTAAAATCAATGAGCATGTCCTTGGGTCCAAGGATTAAAACAACACACAAGTATTCCAGTTAAAGACTTAAAAATGCAGTGTACAGCAGAACATCAATTTCCCCCCATTCATCTAACAGTAAAAATTATATACACAATGTTGATGACAATTCCATGGAATTGGCACTTTTACTCATTGTTGAAGGCTTTATAAACTGGTACAATCCAATTCCATTTCTGGGAAGGTTTCCTATGAAAATACTTCAAAATACGGAAAAAGCTATAGATTATTTATAACATCTTAGATGGTTGGCATCTGAGATTTAAAATTTTGAGTTTTGACACTGGTAGTTTTAACAGCTTGTGAGAGAACCACAGGTTGATCCACAGCATATGCAAAGTTGCTATGTGAGCAAGGAAGTCACATAACTAACTAGTAAGTGAGCCTGACTGCCAGCATTAGCTTCTCTTTGTGGTCTCTACTAGTTCTCTAAGCAGAGGCATTTTTAAAACAGGGGAGAAAAAGAAAAGCGTCTTTGTTAAAAAATTGTTTTTAAAAGTAAAAATCCCTAAAATAGTAAGCCAATTATTTGGCTGGTAATGAAAGTGAAGAGATCTAAGAAAGAACTGATATTTGTGGGTTTGGAATCGGTAACGGCCTTAGGTAACATTTCTTTTCAATGCCATAGTTCTACTGTAGTGAAAGGTCAGAAATATGATTAAATATTCAACAACAGAGAAATGATCAATTAAACCATAACCTATCTAATCACTCAGTGGCTGAATCAGGCTAATGGAATTATAAATTTTTTTTTACAATTCAAAACATCTTATATGACATTAAATAGAAGGGAGGACAGCTCTTATCATTCATATCACGAATTCAGCATTATCCTGATATCAAAAACTAACAATTCTATAAGAAATGAAAACTGCAGGCAAATATTCCTCATTAACACAGGTGCAGAATCTTTAATAAAACATTACTAAACTGAGTCTAGAAATATATACATCATGACTAAGGGAGGTTATCCCAGGAAAACTATTGCTAGAGACCTAAGTATATCACTTTTTGGATTTGCACTACATAACCATGTTAATAAAGACAAAGGTTAGATCTGGTCCATTCAATTTAACTCTGAAATAGTGCTATAAAACATCTCAATCAAGTTAATTTTAAATCTTTCTCAGTCAACGAAATACCTCAATTAAAAAGCTGTTCACTTAAAATATCTTTTCATTCAGTAAATTCAAAGATTAGAATTACGGTAAGTTATAATTACAACATATTTTAAAGGTAGAATTCCACATTTCTTAGGATAATTAAGTCAAGTCTGTCAAGTGAAAAATTTCTTCACAAACATCCCAAGCGGTATGGTTGTATTGCTGACTGTGAGACTTACTGACAAAGTGCTCAACTCCTTAGAGTAGACTTTGTGCTCTTTTGCTGGGCAATTCTAAAAATAAAGCGAATTCCTCTTTATATTACTTTGAAATCTACTTTCCTTCAACTTTTATCCACTGGCAAAATCAATGACTTCTGAGATAAGAGAGATTAAATCTCCATTTACATATTCATCCCTCAATCATTTGAAAATAATTAAAGTCATTTTTTAGGCTTTTCTTATTCAGGCTAACTTAATTGAATTCTCTCAACCATTGTTCATATGATAATACTACCAAACTTTATTTTTTCTTACCATCACTTCCTTCAAAAGCCAAACAAGGAAAACAAATGGGTTACAACACAGCACCACTTTCCTACAGGACTATGCAGACATCCATCCTAATATTTTTACAAATGTCACTCAATTCTCAAACATTAAAACATATGCTAAGTTTTTTCCCAAATGAAAAGAATGCACACATTCTCAATGCAAAAATATACTAACTATAAGAAACTGAAAAAAAAAGAAAAAGAATACAGAATATTTAATTTTAATAGTGTTATTAGTATTCTCCCATCTAGAGACTGAAAGAGCTGAATCCTTTATACCTAACTTTAAAAGATACACATTTGGCTCCTTTAAATTTCAACAATTCATTGTGTCACTGACTAAACTACTGCTCTTCTATTTTCTTCCCTCTACCCTGTCTTCTAACTATTGGTAAAACAGTGTGCGGTAGTGTACAAAGGGTCAGTGAGTCAAGATCTTCTGAAAATTAATGGGAGTCTGGATGGAGACGAGGGAGGGACATTTCTAACTAATTAAAATTACCTTAGGTTTTCATTTAATAAAGAGAGCATCTCATTTTGCAAAAACATAGTTTATTTCAAAAAAATTTTAAGGCACATTATGAGAAAGCAAGGCCATAAAAAATTTTTTTAAATAAAACTAGTTATTCTTTGAAATGTGAATAATCATTTCTTAGTTTATAATTGGGATTTTGAAATATACTTTTTTTTTTTTTTTTTTTTTTTTTTTTTTTTATATAGGATTGGGTAAGAGATGCAAATATCTGCCCACAACCTCAATCAGACTTTAGCTTTTGGGGTCTGGTCTGAGAAACTGAAACAGAAATAGAAAAATAAGATCCAAAGAGCTTCCTCTTGAGAGAAATGTCGTCCTCAAGGGACTCTGAGTTCAAGCCTGAATGTTTTCAACGCTTCTTTCTATCTCAAGACCCTGAGGACCTGGGGTATGGAAAGGAGGGGCAATAGTAAACACACCTCCACTGGGGAGGGTGGGAATAACAAGTTATACTTTTTTCAGAAAAAAAAAGATACACATGTATGTAAAAGCAGTAATCTGTAAAATCAACATTGTTTGCAAAGGTACATGCTGATTTACCCAGGACTGTTGAAAACCTGCATTCACTAGAAAACAATACTCATTTATCCTAGCTTTTATCTTTGTTTAGCTCTGACATGGTTATAATTAGTACTGTACTACACTAAAAAAAAGTTGAATGGTTCAAGGCAGTTATAAAAATCACTTACTATACCATACATTTTTACTATTCACAGCAAAACTGAGATGGAAAATTAAGTATTTCATATTTTGTAATAGTGAAACCTAAACTAATTAACTGAGGCCTACTGGAGTTATGGGTGAAGAGTCCACTTACAAATTTTGAAAAAAAGTTTATTTTAATAAAAATTTAATGATTTCATTTAGTTATTAAAAGTATTTTTTATTGATTTCAGAGGGGAAGGGAGAGGGAGAGATAGAAACATCAGTGATGAGAATCATTGATAGGCTATCTCCTGCATGCCCCCTACTGGGGATAGAGCCCATAACTCAGTCATGTGCCCTTAACTGGAATAGAACCTGGGACCCTTCAGTCCACAGGAGGACACTCTATCTATTGAGCCAAACCAACTAGGGAAAAGTTTAATGACTCCAGAACACATGGTACCTGGATTCAAGTTTCTATATCCTGATAATACTGGAATCAAACCTAGGAAAGTTTACTTTCACAAATAAACAGGAATAATTTGTAGTTCGAAAAATCAAAATAAGCTGGCAAGAGTCAAAACACTAGTCCCTAAGTAATTAAGAATTAAATGATGTATGCAAATGCCATGTTAACTTCCTCCCCAAAACATTCATAAAAAATAAGATTTTTAAAGTTTATGCTTCCCAAGAGAAATTAATCTTTTTCTCTGTCACATCTAAAATGCTCTCAAGCCGAAAACAGTTTGGCTCAGTGGTGGAGCGTCAGTCTGTGGACTGAGGGGTCCCTGGTTCGATTCTGGTCAAGGGCATGTACATTGGTTGCGGGCACATACCCGGTGGGGGGCGTGCAGGAGGGAGCTGGTCGATGTTTCTCTCTCATTGATGTTTCTAGCTCTCTATCTCTCTCCCTTCCTCTCTGTAAAAAATCAATAAAATATATTAAAAATAAATAAATAAATAAAAATAAAAAAAATAAAATGCTCTCAACATCCTAAAATGAAGAAAAATAAAGCCAACATTTAGTTAGTATTGAATTCTTACCTGGAACCCACTTAATTTCCATTTCCATATCATTTTCTTTTTTTTTATTTTCTTTTTCTTGAATAACTTGCAAGAGTTGCCTATATTTAGCGATTTGTTCTTCATCATCTTTCTGATGTTTTTTTGTTTTCCCATCTTCTTCTGCATTGACTTCATCATCACCTAACCAAAAAAAAAAAAAAAAAAAAAAAAATCAAATTTAATCCTACCTAATAAAAGAGAAACATGCAAATTGACCATACCTTCGCTATGCCCACAAGACACACCCACCAGCCAATCATGGTGAATTTGCAAGTCAACCCACCAAAAATGACGATTAATTTGCATATCCAGGCCAAAGCAAAGACTGAAGACAGCTTGGAAAGCCACGCACTGCAGAAGGGAGTGAAGTTGCTGAGAAGCAAGCAAGCGGAACGGGGGAGAAGGGAGGAAAGCAGGCAGGCCCGGGGAGAAGGAAGGAAAGCAGGCAAGACTACAGCAGGAAGCCCTATTACAGGAATCTTCTTGCAATGGACTTCTAGTATATATATAAAAGCCTAAGCTACTGTTATGACCAGACAACTGGATGACCAGCCAGTAGCTATGATGGGCACTGACCACCAGGGGGCAGACACTCAATGCAGTAGCTGCCTCCCGGTGGTCAGTGCACTTCCACAGCCAACCTCCCGTTGTCGGCCAATCCTCACGGGCCCTCCTCGCGGCCAGCCCTGATTAGGACTGGATGAGATGGCAGATCACTGGCCAAGCCGAGGGACCCCACCTGTGCACAAATTCATGCACCAGGTCTCTAGTCCAGAAATAATTTACATCTAACTCCAATGTTTAAATCTCAGTCAATTCAGCACCCTCAGGTAAAATGCTATCAGACATACTGTAATAATAGAATATAAAAACTAGACAAACTTTTTTTTTTTATTTATTTTTTATTTTATTGATCCAGAGAGAGGAAAGGAGAGGAAGAGATAGAAACATCAATAATGAGAGAGAACCATTGATCAGCTGCCTCCTGCAAACCCCCTATTGGGGATTGAGCCCACAACCTGGTGGATGTGCCCTGAGGAAATCGAACTGTGACCTCCTGGTACGTGGATTGATGCTCAAGCACTGAGCTATACCAGCCAGGACAGACTTAATCTTCTTAATATTAAATGAACTGAATTAAAACTTATGTCTTAAAATCAGTTGCAATATAAGTTAGCACTGTCATAGCACTTGGGAATATCACTTTTTATTAAAATTAATATCTAAAAATAATTCTGTAGTCAGGTAACATCCTCAAATTTATGTTCCCTATAAGCAAAACAGCAGGGATAGCATTTTATCTTTCTTTTATGTTGTCCACCATCCACCAAAATGTTATGGTCAATGAAGAAGACTAAATATTTTTGGGATACATCTGACACATGAACTTAGCTGTGCAGGCTGAAGAGACAAATAAAGTTGCTTATAATCCAAAACAAAGAATAATGAGTCCTTTTGATTTGATGGTGAGCAAGTATTATATGATGATTCTCAGGATCTTATTAATACATTAACAAAAATGAACGTTACAAGTTTACTCAATTTCCCTGTGGAAAAAAACATTCACATTTCCATTTCCTGATTTTATAAAAATAATTAGAATACAAAGGAACAGTATAAAACTCATGGGCAACAAATACCAAAGAAAACCAATACGTGAAAAGTTTGTTTGCTCTACATTTCCACTGTAATTCTCCAAGGCAAAACCATAAATTAAGAACCTGGGTTTTAATGCAAAACATGCAGACTTACTGAATGGACTAAATGTCTGAGTAAAGAAAAATTTAGAAGTAGCAAAAAGAAGACCCTCTTTTCTATGAGCTATGACTAAATGGTAACTAAAAATGCCTGACATTACTAAGCACATAGCTGTGAAACATCCATGTTAACATACTGTCCTTACATCTTTAAAAAGGTGATATGGAAAAAAGATTGGTTAAGTAAATGTTTTTAGTTTTTTTCTCTAAATGAATAAAAAATAGTCCAGGACATTCTTTCCATCCTATCACACTTTTACATTTTCACTCAAACAGCTGAAATTCATTTTTTTCCTGTTTGTGCTTTGTGCCACAATAATAATGTTGGATTGAATTCTGTCATGTATCCCGTAATTCAATGGATAAAACATCAGGAACACATTAACAAAATGGCAATGTATTTCTTTCTATTAAAAGCTTACTTCTGAAAACATAATTAGAAGCAAGCTCCTTCCAGGTTGAAATTTTAGTGGTAAGTCTCTGATGGCCTACTTTAAATTGATTTTTTCTAGTACTAAAATTTATTTTCTGAAGCCCTAGAATGTGGGATAATTCATGTAGGTCTGCTTTTTCCCAATTCAAGGACAATACTTTGTGAAAGCCTTAATACTATATAATGAGTGAACAAATTAATTGTAACAGTAAGAAGCCCTCCTATGATCTTTTACAAACAACACCAGGAACATCTAATAAGTTTAAGGCATTCAAATATACTATTGTATCTAACAGAGGTATTAAATTACAGATTCAAGTAAGCTTGCAATCAATTCAAATACTGCAGGAAAAGGCATGCTTTAAATAACTTAATGATAGTATATTTCACACAAAAAGCCATTAATCCTTAAAGTTTTAGAAGTAAAAAAATATGACATGAGGTAATATGCTAAGCATTATATGTATATTATTGCAATCTTTCCAACCATGAGCCAGGTACTATTATGACTCTCATCTTATAGCTATGGAAAAAAGGCAGAGGCTAAGAAAACATATAATAGTTTAACTATGTCATAAAGACACTACTTGAAACCAGCAGAGCCCAATCCTATATAATAAAAGCCTAATATATTAAGTGTCCAACCGTTTGTTTGACTGGTCGCTATGACGCGCACTGACCACCAGGGGATAGATGCTCCGACCAGTAGGCTAGCTTGCTGCTGGGATACAGCCAATCGGGACTGAGCAAGATGGGCTGGATACTTCCTTAGTCCCTCCCCGGGCCAAAACGTGCATCTATGCTTCCCTTAAGGATAGCCTGCCCCCTCTTGCAATCTGGGACCTCTTGAGGGATGTTGGGAGCTGGTTTCGGTCTGAACTCTGTAGGCCAGGCCGAGGGACCCCACCAGTGCACTAATCCATGCACCAGGCCTTTAGTATCAAAATAAGAATACTAGCTGTCCTAATAATAATGACATTTAAAAAATCTAGTTCAGTTCTCTCCCAGGCGTCTTCAAACTATGGCCCGCGGGCCACATGCGGCCCGCAGAGGAGTCTGATCCGACCCGCCAGGTTTTTTGGGAAGTGAGGGCAGCCGAGGTGTTACAGTAGGAATTAGTAGTTCATACAGTCCGGCCCTCCAGCTTTCTGAGGGACCGTGATCTGGCCCCCACTTTAAAAAGTTTGAGGACCCCTGTCTCAAACCAAAGAAAGCTATTAGAAAACTTGCACCCAATCTTCACAAGTGTACACGGAATGTCCTCTTTCTTTATCTCAAAGCTGCTAGTGAAAAACAAAAACAAAAACAACAAAAACAAAAAACTATCCAGAATTTTCAGTAAAGTGCTAAATGACCACTTAGGCATACAAATAAAAAGAAAATGTAAACACATTAGTATATATAGGGGCAGAAAAGACAAAGGACTTTTGAAAAAGGACTTGGCTGTCCTGTGTACACTAGAAATAAAATGGATACCAATTGTTTGGAATACCAACATCAGTACCATTGTGAATCATATATCTTTTCAATGTCTATTAAATACCTGAGAAATTATGCAATTTTATTAATGAGATGTCTGAACAAAGAAACTAGAATAATTAAATATGACTTTCCATGTCATGTATGGAACACAGTATAAAAGTAGTACTTTATGAAATACTTAGTAAAATGAAGCAATATCTGCAGTAGGCTAAAAGTATGATAATAGCCCAATCATAGGATCTTTCTTAAGAAAGTTAATGTTTAAAGGACCTATAATAATCCTAAAAAACACTTTAGGATTTAATTAAATTCACATTTAGGTTCTAAAAACAATAGTTATGTAAAGGAAAGTCTAAAGGATAGCTATGAAAGTTAAGCTACAAATAAAATAATACTTATTCCTGCTATTTTAGAACATCTATATCTTTGTTTCACATTTGTAGTTCTCAGCACCAAATCTCTTACTCCTAATTTTGCGTGATTGGGAATTCTATTATTAAGAAGAATGAAGATGTGAAGAGATCGGGGAGATAGTGTCAACCAAAAACTGATTAAAAATGACAAGCAACCAAATTTCTAAACAGAGCCTGATCCAGTATAGGGAAAAAGAATGTTTTGAATCTATTTTTCAAAAAATGAGTTACTTTAAGCAAATAGCATATACAGTTTTAAAATATACCCTTAATCATTTTCAATCATCAAACAATTTTAAAAATAAAGATATAATCAGAATTTCTGCTTCCATTAATGGCGAGCTAGGTACTTCAGACAAACCCTTTCACTGAGTATCCAGTTGGATTAAATACTTTAAAAATCTTTTTTAAAATTTCAAAGAGGTTTTAAAAAAACACCTTAGATCTATTTTAACCTGAAAGCATTTACTGATCACAAAAGAAACAGCTGTGGGACTAAACTACAGTTTAGGTAGCCTGGCAATGCCATGAGGACAAAAGTTAATGACCATAAAGGAGGGGATTTCAATTAGTATCCCTGAATTAAGCAGGGCCCCAGAGAAATGTATTTTCATAGCAAGGGCCAAACAGAAATAAACCAGCCCTCATGAAGGCCTGCATCACCCTCAAAATCCAAGGAACCTCAAGCCTTAAAATGCAGTGATGTGGCCCCAGAATGACCAGAGTAAATGAAGGCTCTCTTTGATGAGGTACTCTCATCTAAAATATCAAATCAGCTCACAAAGTTAACCAGGCACACAAAGAAACAGAATTATCTTGTAAATAGAAACCAACCCCCAAAGATTTAAAATACTGAAGTTAACAGATAAAGACTATAAAACATGCTTACTCTGTTTACAGGAATAAAAGTGCTAAAAGTAGCCGAAACCGGTTTGGCTCAGTGGTAGAGCGTTGGTCTGCGGACTGAAAGGTTGCAGGTTCGATTCCGGTCAAGGGCATGTACATTGGTTGCGGGCACATCCCCGGTAGCGGGTGTGTGCAAGAGGCAGCTGGTCGATGTTTCTCTCTCATTGACATTTCTAGCTCTCTATCTCTCTCCCTTCCTCTCTATAAAAAAATCAATAAAATATATTAAAAATAAATAAATAAATAAAAGTGCTAAAAGTATCTGCAGTGAAAAGAAAACTATAAAAAGGTATCGTTGATTTGGAAAATAGCTAAATAGTACCTTTACAAATAAAGAATACTATAACCAAAATTAGAATTCAATGCATAGATTTATCAGCATTTTCAATACTGTTGAAAAGAAAATTAGTGAACTGGAAGACAAGTCTGAAGAAAATACTCAGAATGCAACACAGAGAGACAATAGATAAAAATATAGGAGAGTAGACTAGCTGGAATGGTTGAGCATTGACCTATGAACCAGGGAGTCATGGTTCAATTCCCGGTCAGGGCACATTTACCCAGGTTGTGGGCTCAGTCCCCATGAGAGTGAGGGGAGCGTGCAAGAGGCAGATAACTGATGATTCTCTTTCATCATTGTTGTTTCTATCTTTCCCTCTCCCTTCATCTCTAAAATCAATAAAAATATATTTTTAAAAATATGTGTATTAGAGTAGAAACATGGAAAGAGTGAAAAGATTTATCAAATATTTAATTGGAATCCAAGAGGGAGAGGGAAGAAAAAATATCTCAATAGATAATGGCTAAGAATATTCCAAAACTGATGAGAGATACCACGCCAAAATTCAAGAAATGCCAACAGACTCCACACACAATAAATAAAACCTACTCTAGTTTACAGTAAAACTATAGGACAGAAAGAAAGACATTAAAAGCAGTTAAAGAAAAAAATCCAGACAACCTTCAAAAGACTGAAAAAGCTAAGCTGATAGCTGATTTCTCAAAAACAATAATAAAGCCAGAATACTGTTGCAAAGGACTGTCCATTTAGAATGTTTTACCAGTGAAAATACCTTCACTGGTAAAAATACAAGTGAAGGCAAAATAAAGACACTTTTAGACTAAAACTCAAGAGAGTTTGATACCAGATGATATTATAGGAAATTACCAAGGATTTACTTAAGATAGAAGAAAAATGATACCAGACAGAAGTACAAGATTTAGAAAAGAATACAGAGGGGGAAAAAGTGGAGGAAATATGGGTAAATTTAAACAAAGGTAGTATAAAATAGTAATATTAATGTCTATGAGAATGAAAAAAACAACAACCCAAAACAATTACAATACACAGGATACCATAAAAGTTGCTTTAAGATTTCTTGTATAATATAGAGTAGTAAAAATATTTTCTAAGTTAGGGATGTAAGTCATGATTTCTAGGACAATTGCTAAATAAACAAAAGCAGAGTCTACTTTCTAAATCAGTTGAGGAATAGAATGTAAAAAATATTCAATCCAAAAGAAGCTCTTATTTTAAAAACAACAACACAAAAACAGAGTAGTAAAGTATTTTACTAATTTATTAAGAGACTGTATAACTATAATATATGAACCATGACAAGTCTACAAACCAAGCTTTTTTGGTTAGGTCAAAAAAAATTATTTTTTTAAATCTTTATTGTTGAAAGTATTACATATATCCCCATCCCTCCCCCCACCACATTGACCTTCTATAGACCACCCCACCCTAGGCCTTCACCACCCTATTGTCTGTGTCCATGAATTATGCATATATGCATCCAAGTTCTTTGGTTGATCTCTTCCCACCCACACATCCTTCCCAACCTTCCCTCTGAGGTTCCACAGTCTGTTCCATGCTTCTATGTCTATGGATCTATTTTGTTCAAGTTTTAAAGGAAATGTTTAAGGTTAAAGCATTTGCAACCAAGAAAATAATTTTTAATAAAAATTACGATTACTAAACTTTGTAGACAGTTTAAGAATTAGTTTGGTATTCCCTTTTAAGCTACTGCCTAAGATATATTTCCATTCACAAGTCTAGATTAGGTATATAAATAATGCTTACAAGTGTAGAACACCAGAAGATTAACAAGTTAGTACCTCGTAGTCCATCTTCTATGTCCTCTTCATCTTCACTAGAGGAAGCTAAATAGGCTTGAAAATCCATGTCCAAAAGCTCTTCCTTTTTAAACTTCCTGTTGAGTGTGGTAATTCTTTCATGATCAGTCTCATCCCAAGTGATCTCAACCTTTCACCAATGAAAAAAACAAAACAAAACAAAACAAAACAAAAACACACACACAAAAAAAAACAACAACAACAACAAAAAAACACAAGTAAAAACGAAATGTCAAACTTGTTAAAAACTATTTATCATTGCCCTGGCCAGGTAGCTCAATTGGTTAGAACATTATCCCAATATGCCAAGATTGCAGGGTCAAACCCTGGCCAGGGCACATAGAAGAAGCAACCAATGAGTGCAAAAATAGGTAGAACAAGAAATTGATGTTTCTCTCTCTAATCAATAACAATAAAACAGAGAATATTTATCATTAACTAAGTTCGTTACAGGAACTCATCCATAACGTGATGGATCTGGTAACTGGCTCCTGTCCTCTATGCAACTCCCATTCCCAGATGGGGTCATAATGTTTTTATCTTCATAACAGAATGGGTTCTACATCATTATTTTCTTTCCTCAGACTAATATCCCCAGGTCAGGACAACAAAATGGGCACCAATTAACCAAGGAATCCGATCCTTAAAAGAGCTAGCATTGCCTTGGTTCTAACTAGTCACAAGATTCAGAACTGTATCTCCATCCTGATAATTAAGCTTGAGCTGATGACCACAAAACTACTGCTGGAACTGGGACAGATATATATAATACAGCCAGACCCTAGGAACTCCAGACTGGCTGACTGTACAGGCTTGCTCTGGTCACATTTTAGTCTTAAAATAACATGGCTCTACATTTTATGTGACTGAATCTTTTAGTCTTCACTTATTCATAATGGTGGTGTTATACTAATCACCACAGCATGCATGACATGCACCTGATACAGAAGCCCCTCTCTCTGCTACCAGCCTGTTCTCAGAAGAGCATGATGGTTTGTCACAAGAAACGAAGTGAGAAGCCTATATGCCTTCTGTGGGGTCCAGCTGAGGACAGAAAGTTAATGGGGGGAAGAGGAGAGGGTATGTAGTAAGCTAATTCAATAGAAATCTTTTGGCTGTGTATTATTAAGCATTAATGTGACATCTAGTAGTCCTGAATTATTCTTCTTCAATTATTTTTTACAATTTTGGATCATATTTGCAGAAAAAAATGTGTTTCTATTTTAAATTTCCACTAGTCTTCTTTTAACTAGAATTTGAGGTAATCTTTACACTACCTCCTTCTCACTATTCCCTAGGATATTAATAACTGACAAATTATTTATTAAAGAATCTAGTTGATTAAGAAGTGTGTGGGAAAAAGAGAGAGAGAAAAAAAAGAAATATTCGCAGATAACTGACTTGGGCTTAAAAAAAGCACAAAAAAAGTATGTAAATAGGTTCAGACAAATGTGGTAGATAAAAATACAAATACACTTTTGTCTCATTTCTATTTATACTTATGCACTAAAATTTCGAATACTGTCCATTTCTAAAGGTTCTACAGTAAATAGTACACGAAGTCTTTTCTTAAAACAACAGAGTCCAGCTACACATTTTTAAAAGTTAAGAAATACCGTTGACGTTCCCATTGCAGCAGATGTGAAATATTTTGGTTTATATGCTGTTAAATCCACTTCTAAGGCTACGTCCTTGGGCTCATCATCAAAAGTAATATCATCTGGTATAAACCTAAGAAACAAAGAGAAAATAAATGTATTTAAACATATGCTACAGTAATAAACAACCAGAGTTTAGAATCTCTTCTAATTAGTGGTAGTTTATACATATATACCATATAAAAGTTTCTACAGAACACACATGTAGATGAGGCAAACAATGTTAGAAATAACCTTGGCACAAAACTTCTGAAATTCATAAGCTATAAATCTGTAATTCTATTAAATTTAAGTGAACTCTGTGTAGGTAGAAACCCTGCATTAGGAATCAGCTAATATGAGTCAGGTGCAAACACACATGGGTCCCTCATGTTTCAAAAAGAACTAGGCTCCTGAAAGCACAGCCATTGGCTTGCTACATAATATTTTGAAGATCAAATAGAATTATTAATACTAAATGTTCTGAAATATAAAGTATCATATACATGAGGTGTCACTGAAATAAGGAAAAGCTTAAAGTTAATTCTTCAAGACTAAAAAAAATCCTAACAATCTTATCTTGCAATTTTTTCTACAAGTAGATAGCTGTTAAATGTAAATAATTGTTACACAATTCTTGGGCATTAGGCTAAGGAATTAAGGGCGCAGGGGAAGTAGAGTTAAATAATTCATGGTTACAGTATTTAGCTTTTGTCATTTATATAAGAAATTTTAATTTCACAAGAAAAGCATATGCTGTATATTCCATAAAATAATTTTTGGGGGTGAGGAGTGGATAATTGAGGTTTATTACGTCTACATAACATCCTCCAGCTATACTTTTGCACACACTTAGATTTGTTTTTGAGACTACTATACTTAACTGTTACTTATATGCATGCTATTATATTTTGGAGCAGATGAAAAGAGTTTTCCCTAGATAACAGGATTGCAGCAGAAAATTCTATTTTCTTTTACATATGACAAAATAAAACAGTGAATATAAAGTTTTTCCATGGTCATTAATTTGACTTTCTAGGCACTGCCACAGCTTATTCTAACACTGCATAGAAATGTCCCAAAGAAGAAACAGAAAGACAGAACCACCCTGAAAAGAACATGTTAACATTAATTCATGATACCCAAAGTTTGACATTCTAACAAATATTTGGTAACTACTATTTAAACATTCAAAACAAGCACCTCCTATTGAAATTGTTAACATATAAGAAAATAGCTTGTCTCATGAGATATGCCCTTCTTGCTATATATTTAAGCATGCTAAAATCTTACCACAAATATCAATTCTAAATTTTTTATTTGTATTTTTCTACAGTTGCCAACCAGTGGTCCGCAGACCACTGTTGGTCCATGAGGTCCGAAAGGTTGGCAACCTCTGGTTTAAGGAAACCTTTGGAGCAGCTGTCACCAACTGGTAGTTCGTGAGGTCTGAAAGGTCGGCGACCGCTGCTTTAAAGTATGAAAGTCATAGTGACTAAGAACTGATGTATTTTTCCCCCTAAAATATTTCATTTTGAGAACAAAGCCTCTAACAAACTTGCATACAAAGATATATAATAGTTTCTATTGAAAAGTGTCACAGTAGAATGGTTTTCTGGGTTCCAAAGGACTAGGATAATGACAAAGTGGTAGAGTAGTTAGGACTGGCAGTCACAACCACCTAAGGTTTTTCACCTCTGGGTCAGTGAAGCCTGAGCACACAGTGAAAATAATGCCCAAGTCTAAAGACAATACCAGCAATTCCATCCACTCTTTCACTGAGCAGCACTTAGAGCAGTGTTATTCAACAGAATTTTCTGTGATGATGGCAATGTTCTGTATATAAGCAAATAAATTTTCAGTTGAAAAGAAATGTTTTTTTCGCAGTCCTCCACTACCACAAATTATGCAACTGAGTTTCTCACACATTTGGGGAAATTGCAGGGGTCAGCACATCCGGAATGCAATGGATAAACCTTGCCTTGGGAAAACCACCTACATAATGATGGTATCTTCCCTGCCAGTTAAGTATTTAAACTTTAAAAAAAAAATCTTTACCCATTTTTTCCATTGATCTTTAGAAGAGAGAGTGTGGAAGGGAGGGTGATTGGGAGGAGGGAAAGAAAGAGAAACAGTGATGTGAGACAGACACATCAACTGGTGGGGCTCTCTGACGAGGGTTGGGTTTGGAACCTGCAACCGAGCTACGTGCCCTACACTGGAAATCAAATCCACGCCCCTTTGGTCCTCCTGCTGATGCTCTAACTTAGGGGTGTCGAACTCAATCAGAGAAGGGGCTAAAATCTAAAATCCAGCCTAAATCGCGGGCCGAATGGTTTACTGAACAGTCATAAACTGTCATTGTGATGGAAACGCAGCGGAGTGCAGTGATGACAGCGCAGTGCGGGCCACATTGCAAGGCCTGGCGGGACGGATTTGGCCCGCGGGCCTTGTGTTTGACACATGTGCTCTAACTACTGAGCAAAACTGGCCAGGGAATATTTTTAAATTTTTAATTCAATAAATTTAAATAGCCAGATGTGATTAATACTCAAACTGTGACCTCCTGGTTCATAGGTTGATGCTCATCCATTGAGCCACACTGGCCGAATGTAGTTTTCTTTCTTAAGAGTGATGTTCCACAGGACAGAGTTCTTCCAAAAGAAAAAAATCCTCTTTTAGAATATGAAATAGCAAGTTGGTATGGTGCAGTGGTTGAGCATCAACCTATGACTCAGGAGGTCATGGTTCAATTCCTAGTCAGGGCACATGTCCAGTTGCAGGCTTGATCCCCCATGTGGGGAGTGCAGGAGGCAGCAAATAAATGATTCTCTCTCCTCATTGATGTTTCTATCTCTCTCTCCCTTTCCCTTCTTCTCTAAAATCAATATATATATATTTTTTTAAAAAAAGAGAATATGGACCTAGCGGGTTTGGCTCAGTGGATAGAGCGCTGGCTTGTGGACTGGCTTGTGAATCTCAATCTTCCAGGTGAGATTCCAGTCAAGGGCACATGCCTGGGTTTCGGGCTTGATCCCCAGTAGGGGGTGTGCAGGAGGCAGCCAGTCAATGATTCGCTCTCATTATTGAAGTTTATCTCTTCCTCTCTCTTTCTCTCTGAAATAAATAAAAAACATATAAAGAGCATGCAACAATACAAAGCACTACCAGTTTTAATATTTTGTTATAATCACATTTACTACAAGGTTAAATTGATAAGAGACACTCAGGATTACCTCAGATCTACAAAGGAACAACTACTTTCGAATTCCAGGCCATCACAATCCTCATAGAGTTTAGCGGCTGTTGCAGGGGAATCACAGTCTACTACTGCATAATAGTATTTTAGTCGTTTGAATTGGTAATCTCTCAATTTTTCTCTAGAGGTCCTAAAAAGGGAAAAACTCATTAAGGTTACTTATATAGAAACACAAATAATTATCCACATTTAAGAAATAAATGCAATTGTTTCAAAATATATATATTATAACCTTCATACCAATCTCTTCTTCCTTCATGACTTTGCCTTTATGAACATTAAACACTTAAGTTCAATTTATTATTCTGACAAGGTACAAACTAGGTATTTTCTTTGGCATTTGGTATCTAGAAAAGGAGAGTATACAAATTACAAGTGCTTACCTATTATTTTAGTTTTTGTTTGTTTTGGTACCTTAAATACCCTCAAATAAAACTGATGGACAAGCATTGAATTATAAATTATACTAGGAAAGCAATAGTTCTAGTTATGAAGAGCATCTCCATCTGTTCTCTTCTGCCTCCAATAATATAGTACTGAACCATCATTTTTATTAAGCGCACACATAGCTCCACCTAGTGGTTTCAAAACTATGTTAATTTTTTTTCTATATTATGTTCAAGTGACAAAGTTGTTAACAATCTTTTATTTTTGAATTTAATATTCAAATTAGAAAAATTACATAGCTTAAAGACAAATAGTTTCAATGCCACTTATGTGGAAAGATACATCCCAGAAAAAGCAATAATTATTTTAATGAATACAGAAACAGTAATACATACACAAAATATTGTAGGAATAGTATGCCACTTCTGACAGATTTTAATCTGCTTTGCAAGTTGTTTTAACTATAAATGGCATGTGTAAACTTTAGTCCTAACTTTTAAAGTGACCAGAATTCTAAATTAGTAACATAAGGTTTAGTTTTATTATCTATAGTAATTTAATACCAGTCCTTTTCAGGGGCATCTTCAGGAATACTTAATAACTCGACTGGTCCTTGAACTTGCTCTTCCTTCATCCTTTCTTTTCCAAACTCTGAAAAATATATCTAAAAATAGAAAAAATAAATCAATGCAATTTATACTTTCCTTTTCTTTCAACATCCAGATCTATTAAGGTCAGTAACTCCAATTTACAATTGGACTCAATGAAAACAGCAAGGTTGCCTCACTTCCAAGCCCACTATAGGAAGCTAAAGCATCCTGCGGAATCTCCTTAAAAATAATCATTTTGGCTGGAGAGTAACTGATGTGGGATTTGAGAACAAAAAATAGAATATCTCCTCTATTTATCAACTGGGACAAGATGGTTCAGGGCTCCAAAGGAAAAATTAAAAAAAAAAAACATTATCAAAAAATAAGATTCTAAAGGAACTCAATGTAAATATACACATAAAAAATGACTGTATATTTTGTGTAACAGCTCACCTGTCTGCCTGCCTGATCGCCCCTAACCACTCTACTTGTTAGTGGGTGACCAGGCCAGCAGGGGGGCTGTTAGGGTCTGGCCAGGCCGGCAGGGGATCAGTTAGGAGGTAGCCAGGCTGGCAGGGGACTAGTGCACATGTGTCAAACACAAGGCCCGCGGGCCAAATCCGTCCCGCCAGGCCTTGCAATGTGGCCCGCACCGCGCTGTCATCACTGCACTCCGCTGCGTTTCCATCACAATGACAGTTTATGACTGTTCAGTAAACCATTCGGCCCACGATTTAGGCTGGATTTTAGATATTGGCCCCTTCTCTGATTGAGTTCGACACCCCTAAGTTAGGGGATGACCAGGCTGGCAAGCAAGGCAGTTAGGGGAAATGAAGCAAGTAGGCGAGTGGTTAGGGGCAATGAGGAAGGCAGTAGAATGGTAGGGGTGATGAGACAGGCAGGCAGGCGAGTAGTTGGGAGCCAGAGGTCCTGGATTGCGATAGGGATATCTGCAGGGATGAGGCCTAAACCGGCAGTAAGACATTCCTTGAGGGGTCCCAGATTGGAGCGGGTGCAGGCTGGGCTGAGGGACGCACCCCCATGCATGAATTTTGTGCACTGGGCCTATAGCCCTCTGTAATAAAAGCCTACTATGCAAATTGTCCCCTCAGGCAGTCATTTGACCAGGAGACCAGGAGTTTGACCGCTCACTATGACATGCACTGACCACCAGGGGGCAGTGTGGAACATGGTAGGCATTGGTGATGCAGCATTGGCAGAGGGCAGCAGTAGAGGCACTGCCAGCCCCAATTGGCCCCAACAAGAGTGGGACCTCGGTGGGATTGAGCAGGTGAGCAGGTGGCACCAGGCCAAGGTGAGGTGCCAGGTGGGGCTGAGGGGTTGCAAGACTGGGGGCGTGAGCTGGGGCCCAATCTCCACAGGCCACCCTGAAGGACCCCAACTGTGCACAAATTCATACACTGGGCCTCTAGTATAAAACATAATGAAGAAAAAACAATTTTGTAATACCTACCTTATCTCTAAGTCACATAATTTATTCAATGCTTTTTTAAAAGACATTCCTTTTAATAGAAAGGCAAACTTACATGACAGTCTTATCATGTACATTAGATATATATAGTCTTGGTATAAGAAAAAGGATTCATCCTCACTAGGATTTGGTATTTTTATATTTTGACTACTTTTGAGTCAAAAAATATAACTGTATGTATGGGGGGAGGGTAGAAGGAGACGGGACTGGGCTGGAGGAAGTTAATGGGGGAAAAAGGAGGACCTATATAATACTTTCAACAATAAAGATTAAAAAAATAAAATAAAATATAATTATATTAATTTACATTGTCTTGTCACTGCTAGGCTTAATATACATTTAACTAATATATATTTTTTTGGAATTGTGGGAAATATGCAATTTATCAACTGGGGGTGAGTTTTTCTTAATTCTTTTTGTTGCATATAATAGGATTTGATGTAGAATTTAAAAATATATATGTAATCACATCTGTTGATTCTTTTTGTGAGTGCTTTCTTTTCTAAGTGTAGAAATTTCTACTACCAATCTCCTAAAACTCAAGATTTAATAAAAACACAATTCTATTTCTGTAATTTGGTTTTTAATTTTTTTTCCCTTTACTTTAACTGGAGTTTATTTGGGGCTCTCATAAGTCCCCACCAAGTTTCTATGCAAAGACTTGTCCCAATGACATGATCTACCTCATCATTTAAACTCCTTTTATCTATGCCATTCTATTTATTTGTCCCCTTATTTTTACCCAAACTAGTTAATTCTCATAGCATTATAAAGTGCATAGAAATTATAATGGTAGAGTCCTTTTATTCTGGTATGATTTCTCAAAAATTTATTAGTCATCTTTACTTGTTTATTCTTTTATATGATACTGGTATCCTTTTCCTTAACTTTCTCTTGAAATGAGATTTTGATCGAAACTACACTAAAACTGTAGAGCTAACATCTTAAATAATTAAATATAATTATTTAGAATTGCTTCAGGCACTGTACTATTGTAAATACTCAGTGTGACATCCTTTTCATTGGATCCTTACAACTACACTAGAAAATAGTATTTATCAGAATCAAGATGTGAACAACAAAAGAGCAACAAACAAACAAAAAGATATGAACAAAGATCTGTGGTACTGCAAAGCCTGGATTCTTAATCATAATGTTCGCTCTCTAAAATATGGTATTTCAAAATTTAGGTTTTTCAAATTTATCCAGTATTATAGTTTATTTCATATAGGTCATGTGTTTAAGGCAATTCTCAATGATTTTGTATGTTCCTGATGCTATATTAGATATTTTCTTAATTGGTTAATGCTGGTAATAAAGAATGCAATTTATTTCTAAAATATTTATCTTATACCCCACCCCTTTACTGAGCTGATAACATCTTTATTGATTTGTTTGGGTTTTTTAATTATATACAATCACATAACCCATCAATAGTAACAATTTCACCTCTTTGTTTCTAACTTTTACTATACCTGCTATATCAATTTCATACCTAACTGTATCAAATAACTTCCAAATAAATTATTTCCTTTACAAGGAAAACTATAATTTAAAAAAAAATGAGAATGAAGTTAAATGTTTGGAAATATTTATAATACTTCAAAATAAAAACAATTCTCACCTTGACAGAAAATATAACACCTCCTTTAGGTTTAAATGAATTGAACAGAGCCAGCAAATCTTTTGCCTTTAATCTATCCCAGTCCATGTTGCAAACTGCTAATCGACGTGTAATCTAAGAAATAAAAAAAAAGAGAACTTCAACTCACACAATAGTAAAACTGCAACAGATAAACATTTCCTTTAACTTGAATAAGAACATGATAATGATCTGATTTTTTCACTACCAAGTTTGCTATTTTGCCACTCTTGCATAAACAAGTTGAGTAATAAATGCAATGGTATCTGAAATCAAATTATTTTTCTAATAATTTTATGTAATATTAAATTATTTATGTAGAACTTCCTTATTTGCTTAAGACAGACACCAAGAGGTTTTCATCAGAATCACAGTTATTATTTAGCAATAAAGCATTTTCCACTCTTCACAAATTATCTTATTTATTCAAAACATTACCTCATCACTCCGAGGAGCATCTTTATCTAGTTCTCTCCAAGCATGCTCAAAACCAGATTCCTCTGGAAGTAAATCTTCCATATCTTCTTCATCTTCGGAACTAGTTTCTATATTTCCTTTACCTCTCGCAAGATCAGGGCCACTGTCACTTTCATCATCATCCTCACTATCACCATTTTCGTCCTCATCTTCCTCACTTTCATCATCATCCTCACTATCATCATTTTCATCCTCATCTTCCTCATTTTCATCCTCATCTTCCTCATTTTCATCACTGTTATCCTCATCAGCTGAAGCTCTATCAATGCCTGTAACCCCATCTTCAGATTCTTCATCATTTCCTATTTCACTAGTGCTTTCTAAATCTTCCTCCAGAACATCTTTATCAAACATCTTTTTACCCGGTGAGTTTTCATTACAATCATTGTGTCTTGCCACTGAGAGTGGAACCCCTGCAAAAAGATTAAATGAGGGAGAAATTAATATAAACATGGAATTAAATTGAATCCAAGTTATTTCAACCTCAAAACCAGTAAAAATATTATTTCTATAAAAGAGACTAGAGAAAAATATAAATTCAGGAAAATTCATGCCTAACCCGGTTACTTAATAGAAATCTTAACATTATTACTAACTATAGGCCCAGTGCACAAATTCGTGCATGGGTGTGGTCTGGCCAGGCCGCACCAATGGGAGCCAATCAGGGGTGGGGCAAGCCATGGCCCCTCCACTGGGCCGGCCCCACTCCTGATAGGGATATTGGGGGCTGATAGGGGGCCGGGCTGGTGAGAAGTGGGGGCAGGCCAATTGGGGCCTGGGTCAGGCCAGTTGGCTGCCGCAGTGCACATCATAGCTACCGTTCCATTCTGGCCGTTCCACCATTCAGGTCACTGGGCTTTTATATATATGGATAATATGGTATCTCAAAATTAAGGTTCAAATTTATCCAGTGTTATAGTTTAGTTCATAAAGGTCATGTTTAAGGCAACTCCCAAGGACTTTGTATATTTCTGATGCTAATAAAAATGACATTTTTCTTAAAAAATGTATACATATACTTTGAATAATTACAAAGGCAGTGTTTGTTAAATAAATTTCATTTTCAAAATTGAGCTATCAGCTGTTAAGGCGTGTACTCATTTTTTGGGGACACCCTGTATATGCGAGGTGATATAAGTAGATTCATAGATTCATTCAATATTTATGAAGTGCCTGCTACGTAGTAGGTGCTCAATATACAGTAGAATCATTGGCAAAAGAGAAGCAATCAATGCCCTCAATGAACTTCCAGTTGAGTGAAGAAGATAGATGGACAGATACTGATCAAATGAAATTAATCATATCAATACACATTTAGGCCCTGGCTGGGTAGTTCAATTGATTAGAGCATGTCCCAACACACCAAGGTTACAGGTTCAACCTCTGGTCAGGGCACCACACAAGAATCAACCAATAAATGTATAACTAAGTGGAAGAACAAATTGGTGTTTTCTCTCTCTAAAATCAATCAATCAATAAAAAAATTTAAACTACACATTAAAAATATAATTATAATTAGGATAGGTACCAAGTAGGAGTGTTATATAATGCTATGTGTTGCTACTTGAAGGATGAAGAGGGATTAAGTAAAAGGGCTTGACAAATAGATTAGGGATATGTTCCAAACAGAAAATTATATGGAAAAATCCACTAATAGAAAAAAGCTGAAAAGCATGTCTAGATTGCAGATAGCTAGGAGCCAAGCAATAATTAAACTAAAGTGTTACCAAAACTATTTAGAAGGTTTCGACCTTGTTGTAAAGTAATGAGAAGCCACATGTTTTCAGAAGGAAAGACATCAGATTTGCATATTGAAAAGAACACCTTGACTAAGCTATAGAAAACTTGACTTGAGGGAGTCCACAGTAGGTGTGAATAGAGAAGTGTAGTTAGTACTCATGGCAAGAAATGAAGATAGCACTAAGTTGGTGGGAGCAGAAATGTAGAGAAGAGAATGGAGTCACTTCTGACTTCAGAGTCAATTAAGAAGTAAAACTAATAGTGATTAGTGACGGGTTTAGTACGGGGCAAAGAAGTTTTGGAAGTGTCAAAGATGAGTCCTACCTTTTGGCCTGCAGATCTAGCTGAACAGATAAACAACCAATGTTGGAAAAGAACTAATTTGTTTGTTTGGTAGAGGCAGATTATGAGTTAACTTTTGGATATGTTGAATTACAAGTACCTTTGAGTCATCTTAGAAAACATAGCAAGAAGACCAATGGTTTGTAGCTGTTGACTAAATAAAAATTTTGACTCATTTATGTGTAGTGATAATAGGAGTTGTGATATGACTAACATCACCTCTGAAAAAAGTGAAATAATAATTTTAACTTTCCTGCTAAATCTTGAACTTTGTAACAAACTTAGTTAGCAATTATGAAGAGTGAAAGACTGATTTCTCCTAAATTAGGTATTTTCATCCCTCATAATTCTGAAAGGACTCATTTTCTATTTCTAAAACAATCATGTGCACCTACTGTTTGTGTGTACATATAGATAAATCTTATATGTTTTGTTAATCTTTAAGTTGGAACTTAGTTTAAGAGTAGGCATAAAATTGGAACTTAGCTCTTGGTCCTGTAATTAAAAAAAAAAAAAAATCCTCACTAAAGGATGGATATATGTGTGTGTAAGAATATACACACACACACCCCATATCCAGGCAGTCCTCGGGTTACGTCGAACTTGACTTACATCATTTCGTGGTTACGTTGCCATCTCCCACTTACAGTATTTATTTTAAAAAAAAGTTCCATCATTTCAACGTATGTACATATGTGCTTTATGTTTTTTTATTACTTATTTACCACAAGTGAAGGTCAGAAATTATCTTTCTATTAAATTATTTTTACTGTTTCACTTCATGTATGTTCTCCATGTGAGTGATGCAGGTGCTTATGTTGGTGGGTTCCGAATTAGGGCAAAAATTGCATTAAGTCGTGCCATAGGAACGGATCTCTAACATAACCTGAGGACTGCCTGTATATATATTTAATTTTAGAGAGACATCAATATGTAGAGAGAAATGTTGATTGGTTGCCTACTATAACCTAGGGGTTGAACCCACAACCTAGGTATGTATTCTAACCAGGAATTGAACCCACAATCTTTTGGAGTACGGGATGACATACCAACCGAGCTATCAAGGCAGGGTAGTCCTATCCCACCTAATAAAAGAGTAACATGCTAATTGATCATATCTTCACAACATTCACCAGCCAGTTAGGGGTATGCAAATTAGCCCAACAAACATGGCAGGCTAATTTGCATATACAGGTGCTGAGTGGCCAAGGATGGGGCAATGACGCAGGCATTCTGCACCACCCCATGGGGGTCTCTGGACAGCACAGGAAGGCAGAAAGGCAGCTCAGCCAGAGCGAAAATGCGGCTCTGGCCAGAGCAAAGGTGATGCCCACAGCCAGGGGAAGGAAGGCCCATTCTTGCACAAATCTTCATTCATGCATTGGGCCACTAGTAGTCTTATAATAGTCATTCATTGACCAAATACTTATTAAATATTTACTATGTATAAAGCATTGAGCTAGGGAAAGGGGAAAGGGAGATGATTTGTAATATGACCCCATGCTTTTGATGAGTTTAAAAACAAAAAGAAATTGTTTGATGATTTATGAAGCTACATGCTAAAGTACAACAGAGAAAGACACATCTGAGAGAGCGCCGAATCCTAACCACTAGACCACCAGGGAGCGGCTGAGAAAGACACATCTAAATTTGCCTGCTGAGAGGTATTTATAAGAAAGGCTTCAAAAGTTGCCATTTGATCTGAAACTAAGTGTAAAGGACTTTTTGAAGAGGAAAAGTAGGAAATAAGCTTTTATTTTAGTGCCAAAAAAGAGTAGTAATAAAAAAATAACTAGGCAGTAGATATGAAAGAATAGAAAGAAGGCAGTATTGTAAGTTTTATATATAGGATTAGAAAGACACCATTATAATGGTGAAAAAAATTTTACTGGAAGGTAAGCATCAGAATTCTCTTTTAATCAACATGCTCAGAAATAACATCTTGGGGGCCTATGACTAACAACTATTGCAATATTTATTAAGCATTAGTCATTTCATGCCATTTTCATGGTTGTTAATATCACCAATATTTTTCATTAAATTGAATATTTTAAGATTAAATTTTAAATATTAGTTTTGTTCTAAATATGTAACTATTAAGATAAAAAAAGTTTTGAATATCTCACATATGACATCTTTTCACATGATAGTAATACTACATATCACACTTTGGGAGTGATATATGGGAGATTTAAAGAGATGTAGTATTTTAATATTTTTTACAATATAAATATATTTGGAGTATTCAATTTTTGCTCAAGAGCCCACCACCTACAAAGCCTTATGCTAGATAATGTGGGATTGCCTCTATTCATAAATGGTAGTGCT
This sequence comes from Pipistrellus kuhlii, assembly GCF_014108245.1. Lineage (NCBI taxonomy): Eukaryota > Metazoa > Chordata > Mammalia > Chiroptera > Vespertilionidae > Pipistrellus > Pipistrellus kuhlii. The sequence goes on from NW_023425562.1 coordinate 65,453,755, forward strand.
CTAGTAGCGATTGTAAACACTACTCTTATTCAGTTCTTTAAAAAAAAAGTTTTATCATTTTCCACCTAATTATAAAATTGCTCATTACAAAAAATTAAGAAAATATAGTTAAAGAAAGAAAAAATAACTAGTAATTTTTCATTAAGAGACAACTGGATGGTTATTTTGGTACATAACTCCCTAAATATGTTTTCTATGATATATCCACTAATTTATTTTTAAGTAGCTAATCATACCATTTATGCTATTTTGTAGCCTATTTTTAAGGCTGCATATATCACTTCGATGTATCATAGCTTATTAACTGATCCCCTAAGAATTTATGTTACCATTTAAAAAAAATGTATTTTTATTGATTTCAGAGGTAAGGGAGAAGGAGACAGAAATATCAATGAGATAGGTACATCAATCAGCTGCCTCCTGTATGCCCCTACTGGGAATCAAACTCGCAACCTGGGCCTGTGCCCTGCCTGGGAATCTAACCATGATTTTCTGGTTCTAGGTTGACACTCAACCATTAAACCACACCAGCCTGGCTCAATTTTTTATACTGATATAACATTTTATATACAGGGTTAAATATATTAACATAATTAATTTCACCTGCTTTTTACCTTTTAACATGTTTACTACCATGTTTCCCCGGAAATAAGACATCCCCTGAAAATAAGACCTAGTGCAACTTTGGGAGAAAAAATTAATATAAGACACTGTCTTATTTTTGGGGAAATAGGGTAGGAAATACAAAATTAGAAATTTTTATTGGACAGTGCTACTTTTAAAAAAGTGTGTATTACAGCCTGGTACTGGCACAAGAACAGACATATAGATCAATGGAATCGAATCCAGAACCCAGATATCAACCCAAATCACTATGCTCAATTAATATTTGACAAAGGAGGCGCGAATATACAATGGAGTCAAGACAGTCTCTTCAATAAATGGTGTTGGGAAAATTGGACAGATACATGCAAAAGAATGAAACTAGATCACCAACTTACACCATACACAAAAATAAACTCAAAATGGATACAGGACTTAAACATCAGATGGGAAACCATAAAAATACTAGAAGCATCCACAGGCAGCAAAATCTCAGACATATGCAAAAAGAACTTCACTGATACTGCCCCTAGGCCAGAGGGCAATGGAAACTAAAGAGAAAATAAACAAATGGAACTACATCAAAATAAAAAGCTTTTTTACAGCAAAAGAAACCATCAACAAAACAACAACAAAGTCCACTGTGTGGGAGAACATATTTGCAAATGTTACCACTGATAAAGGTTTAATCTCCAACATCTACAGACATCTTATACAACTAAATAAAAGGAAGATGAATGATCCAATTAAAAAATGGGCAAAGGATCTAAATAGAATATTTTCAAAAGAAGACAGAAGCAAGGCCAAAAGGCACATGAAAACATGCTCAGAGTCACTAATTATCCGAGACATGTAAATCAAAACAACAATGCAGTATCATCTCACACCTGTCAGAATGGCCAACATCAACAAATCAACAGTTGGCGAGGTTGCGGAGAAAAAGGAACCCTCGGGCACTGCTGGTGGGAATGCAGACTGGTGCAACCACTGTGGAGAACAGTGTGGAGTTTCCTCAAAAAACTGAAAATGGAACTCCCATTTGACCCAATAATCCCACTCCTAGGAATATATCCCAAGAAACTAGAAACACCAATCAGAAAGGATATATGCACCCCCATGTTCCGAGCAGCACAATCTACAATAGCCAGAATTTGGAAATAGCCTAGGTGCCCGTCAGCAGATGAATGGATCAAAAAACTTTGGTACATCTACACAATGGAATACTATGCTGCCATAAAAAAAAAAGGAATTCTCATCATTTACAGCAACCCAGATGGAATTGGAGAACATCATACTGAGTGAAATAAGACAATCAATGAAAGAGAAACGCCACATGACCTCACTCATTTATGGATAATAAAGAACATTATAAACTGATGAACCAAAAGATAGATATAGAGACAGTAATGCAACAGACTGTCAAATTACAGCGGGGAAGGGAGGGAGATTTGGGGGAGATAATAGATCAACCGAAGGAGTTGTATACATGCATATAAGTACAACCAATGAACATAAAACTCTAGGGAGGGAGGGTATTTATGGGAGAGAGGGGGGCAAAAAAAAATCAATAAAATACATATTTTTTAAAAATAATAAAAATATTAAGAGCAAAAAAAAAAAAAGTGTTTATTAAATTTATTGGGGTGACTGGAATGCCCTGCTTTCGACCAGGGCTCCAGTACAGTTTAGAGAGCTGTCTTTTGCAACAGAAGATCTGCAAAAGGGCAAGATAGGCTGAAATCAAGGCAAACTCCACTCACTAAGTAATGCACTGTGCAGAAAAGCTATGTCTACTCATGTTAAGAGAACCTGTTGCTTCACTTAAATATGCTGTCCCTTATCAGCGTTCTGTGTGTTCTTTTTCTAATTTTCACAGACATTATATAAGCTAACAGTAGCCCTGAGAGGGTAACCATAGACCAGTACTCATGGTCTATCTGCTAAATAATAATCACTGACAGTAGTTGAATGAAGAAATGAATGAGTACTTGACTCTATTATCTTCTTCAGGCACAACTCTTATCATTTGATGAGAACATAATAACACTTTATCTGATTAGAGAATACAGCTCTAACTAGCGCTTACCACAAATCCAATTTATTGTTTAACTTCAGGACTCAATTTTTTATATATCTTCTAGCCATTATAGTACTAAATCAAATATTAATGATAAGATTTTTTCTTCTTTCATAATTTTATACTTTTAAATAAGCACTTGATAAACCCCATTATACTGTAAAAATACTTACTGAATATGCTTACATTTAAAAAAGATTAGAATAAATGTAAATAATGTAATACCAAAGAATCATTAATTTATTCCAACAAACCTGACTGCATTTCTCTTCTTGTCTTAGAATACTTGATTTTGGGAGATTTCACAATTTCAGAAGTGCCCGAGTCTACTGTCCGTAGTCTTCCTTTGGGACACAAGTCTGTATTATGTTGAACATTACTTTTTTCCACTTTTGTACTTTTTAGTATAAGTTCTTCCCTATCTTTCTTGGGACTTATTTTTGAATCTACCTTCTTATGTTTGCATGAGTTTTTCATTTTCTGAATTTTGTCAGAGTTATCCAAATCATTTTTATTTCCAGAATCTTTTTGGGTAATTTTCTTAGTTTCTTTCTTTTTCTCAACTAGATTTGTTGATTCAATTTCATTTTTCTGGGGTTTTTTCTTCTTTATTTTCTTTTGGTTTAATGCTTTGTTATCTTCATCTGAGAGATCTGAATCAGAATCTGAAAGATCGTAAAAACGTTTCAAGTCCTCGGTAGTGCTGTGGGTGATGGGGCGTCCTCTTTTATCCACCGCATAATTCAACTTGAATTTTTTGTCATGAAACATTGCTCGAAATCTCTTATCGATTTTGACTTTTCGATCCTTCTCTGGCATTTCCCAAAATCTTGGGTCCTTTGTAACCCGCTTAAACCGCTGGTCACTCATTATCTCTTGTTTGGATGACATTTTTAAATGTCTGACTGGACAAATGCTTGAAGAAACCAAACACTGAAAAATAAAACAAATGTTACAATAACAAAGGCTTAGTAATATAATTAAATGAGATGTTTCAGGAAAAAATATTAATTCACAAGACAGTCTAAGTTAAATGCAAATAAAAGTAAAAAGTCTAATTTCATTTAGAAACTTATTCTGAGTCACATGCAGAAAACCAAAAACTATCAGAATATCCTGTTTCAATTACAGAGTACTTAAAAAAATAAATTTAAGGCAAAAGCAAGCAGAATTCTGAGGCAAATGCTTGCTAACCAACTTAACTCCCTTAGAATTTCTATATTTCTGTTTGTATAACTGTATGCATTACAAGTTAAAAGCTAATGTAATTAAGATTCCCAAGCTTTAATTGATCTCATTTTTTTTTTTTTTCACATACTGGTCCCACCTACTCTGTCAGTTCTTACCTCATGTTATGTCAAACAGCCTTTAGTTAGTTCTACAAGGCTAGTCTCTTAACAAAACAGACCAAAATCAAGTCAGGTTCAGTTCACAAAGCTCCCTGTTTAGATCTGACCATCCTTCAAAACCAGGCAGTCTCAGTCTAGTTAATAAATATCATGTCTTTCTATGACTTCTTTTTTTTAAAAAAAAAATACATTTTTATTGGTATTTTACAGAGAGGAAAGGAGAGGGATAGAGAGTTAGAAACATCGATGAGAGAGAATCATCGATCAGCTGCCTCTTGCACACCCCCTCTATTATCTTCTTCAGGTACAACTGGAGATGTGCCTGCAACCAAGGTACATGACCTTGACCGGAATTGAACTTGGGACCCTTCAGTCCCCAGGCTGACACTCTATCCACTGAGCCAAACCGGTTTCGGCTCTTTCTATAACTTCTTATCTTAGAAGTGACCAAGGTCCAAACGGGCTGGTTCCGTTCCGCCCCCTAACACATTAGAATACGTGTGTATGAAATTACAAGTGTTTCTTAAAAATAGTCACTAATGGTTTCGTATCTCTAGATGTGAAATTCTGTAAAGAGTCAAAAGGCATTGGTTATTAAGAGCAAAAAGCAACTAATCAAACAGGATATGGTGCTTTGTTTAAAAAAAAAAAAAAAAGCAAGCCTTGATGATAAAGCTGTATTTTTACCCGAAAAGTTTAAAACAACATTTATAGGCCAAGAAAAGTCATAGGTTTCAATAACCCTCGTGCACATTTAAAAGAAGCATTAATAACAGCGTGCCAGGTAGTAGTCTACGAATTTTAGATGTATTAAAGCATTTATCCCTTTGAACAGCCTTACAGCGTAGGTACCATCTCATCCAGCTACCAGAGGTAATGTATATGTACACTTAGAAGGAAAGCATTGGGCAAACCTCCGGTATTCAGAGAGGGAAAGGCGGCCTGACCTCACCTCCGACGGACCCTCATCTCTGTGGTCCACCTTCCCCTGATACCCACCCTCCAACACGGTGAACACCAGGGTGGCCAGAAACCAGGGTCTCCTTCCCAGCTCCCAAACCTCAGGACGCTGCTACTAGACTGAGGTCCCCCGACAGGACCCGAGAAGCATCAAGGAAGTCTGAAAAATGAGGCTGGAAAGCAAGGAAGAAGGGAGCATCCCTCCCGATTCCTGCCACAGACTAGAATCCAGGTAAAAACCCTACCAGACTCACCTCCTAGAAGTCTTCCCAGAGCCTCACGTGGGAACCGCACCCACAATCCTCTGCGTGACGCCCCCCCCCCTCCGGAATGGCAGGCGACGTGGGCCAAACTACCTCCGCTTTCCCTCGCGAAGAGCTCCGGAGTAGTTTCCTAAGCGGCGGCGGCGCATGCGCGCGGCGGGCGCGCCAGCAAATGGCTCCATGCAGGGAGATGCTGCCACTGACCCGGTTTTGGCTCCGGTGGCGGCGACCTCCGGTGGCGAGGATCCCGGGGAGGAACCTCGGTGTCCGGAAGGTCGCCTCTGGCGTCTCTCCCCCGAGCAGCGCCTCGCCTAGAGCCCTAAATATCTTCGATCGCGATTTGAAGAGGAAACAGAAGAACTGGGCGGCCCGGCAGCCCGAGCCCCTGAAGTTTGAGTACCTGAAGGAGGAGGTGAGTCCGCCGGGCGGGGGTTGGCAGCGCCGAGCCTTGGCTTAGGGCCGGAGCTCTGGCCGGGTCCCGACCGACCCCTTCTTGCCGCGTGACCTTGAGCAGCAAGCGCCCTGCCTTTCTGGGGCTCTATTCTAATCACGGAAGGGCTGGGCTCAGATATTTGTATTCATTCATTCATTCATTCATTCATTCATTCATATTGCTTGAATTATAGATATGTCCAGGGCAAAGTAGACCGCTGTCCTCAGTGGATTTCATTCTTGTGAGAGGCGAGACAGACAGTGAACAAAACACTGATGTCAGCTAAGAAGTAAGGTGAGATAATGAAGTGAAGTGGTACAGTGATTCCATGGTCAGGGAAGGCCATCGACATGGCAGACGATCTGATGAAGTACCCTGAGCTTAGCTCGTTTGGCTCAATGGATAGAGCGTTGGCTTGCGGTTAGAAGGATCCCAGATTCGATTTCGGTCAAGGGCACATGCCCTGGTTGCTTGTTCGGTTCCCAGTAGGGGGCATGCAGGAGGCAGCTAATCAATGATCTTAGCTTGTATACATCATTGTCTCTTCTATCCTTCAGGTTGGAAGTCGGATTGCGGACCGTGTACATGACATAGCCAGGTAGGTGATGATGTATACATAGCAAAATACAATCAACTTTGACTGGAGACTTGAGAGATTAAATGATGAGGGTTTGATATCTGGAATGACAGAATCTGGACGAATTTATAACTAGGATTAGTCATTTCACTCTCTCTCTAAGTCTCTTCTTGGCTTCATTGTTGCTTAAAGAAAGGATGAATAAGAAACAAAAGATTTAGCTTCTCTCTGATCCTGAATGACTGATCCACTTGATTTAGCCAAAAGCCAGTAATGGAAAAATAGCTTCAAAAAATGGAGATAAAGAATTGACTGCAGCCAGCTGGCATGGCTCAGTGTTTGAGCCTCGACCTATGAACCAGGAGATCATGGTTGGATTCCCAATCAGGGCACATACCTGGGTTGCAGGCTCAATCTCCAGTAGGAGGTGCAGGAGATTTCTGATCAATGATTTTTATTATTGACTAGAGTCCCAGTGCATGGCAGCCGGGGGTGAGGGGGTGTGTCCCTCAGCCCGGCTTGCACCCTCTCCAATCTGGGATCCCTCCGGGGATGTCTGATGGCTGGTTTAAGCCTGATCCCTATGGCAGTTGGACATTACTCTCTCACCGTCTGGGACTGCTGGCTCTTAACTGCTCACCTGCCTGCCTGCCTGATCTCTTCCACTGCCCTTCCCTGCCAGCCTGATCATCCCCTAACTGCTTGCTCACCCAAGCTGGCCTGATCTCACGCCTAACTGCTTGCTCTCCTGCCAGTCTGATCACCCCTAACTGCTTGCTCCCCTGCCAGCCTGATAGCCCTAACCGCCTCTGCCTTGGCCCTGCCATTGTGGCTTTGTCCAGAAGGAACTCAGACCTCTGGAAGATATTCGGTCTACCTGGTCTAATTAGCATATTACCCTTTTATTAGTATAGATGTTTCTATCTCTCTCCTTTCCTCTCTCTGAAGTGTAATATATTTTATTTTTATTTTTATTTTTATTTTTTAAAGAATTGACTGCATGTGAATTTTTTTTTAATATATTTTATTGATTTTTTACAGAGAGGAAGGGAGAGGGATAGAGAGCTAGAAACATCGATGGGAGAGTGACATCGACCAGCCGCCTCCTGCACACCCCCCATCGGGGATGTGCCCACAGCCAATGTACATGCCCTTGACCGGAATTGAACCTGGGACCCTTGAGTCCACAGACCGACGCCCTATCCACTGAGCCAAACCGGTTTCTGCTGCATGTGAATTTTTAATATTTACTAAACCTAGCTTTAAAAGTTTAACTAAAAATAGCAACAAAATCTGTTATCATCTAAGCCCATGGTCGGCAAACTGTGGCTCATGAGCCACATTGGGCTCTTTGGCCCCTTGAATGTGGCTCTTCCACAAAATACCACGGCCTGGGCGAGTCTATTTTGAAGAAGTGACATTAGAAGAAGTTTAAGTTTAAAAAATTTGGCTCTCAAAATAAATTTTAATTGTTGTACTGTTGATATTTGGCTCTGTTGACTAATGAGTTTGCCAACCATTGATCTAAACAAAGGAGAATCTACCTAGATTTGTTAACCAATTAGAATAGAAGAGACTTTGGCCATTTTATCTTAAGTATTCTTAACGACAGTAACTGTTCTATGATAATTATATAGAGACAGATTTAAGAAAAGAACATTTTCTTTAAGTAATTATTAAAATCTTGCTGGATATTGCTCTATGTTACGCATAGTAAAGACTTTACAGATCTGAATTTATAACTACACTAGAGGCCCGGTTTATGAATTTGTGCACCAGTGGGGTCCCTTGGCCTGGCCTGAAGATCAGGCTGAAACCATCTCTTTGACATCCCCTGAGGGGTCTCAGATTGTGAGAGGGCACAGGCCAGGCCAAGGGATTCCACCATTGCACAGTGGGGTGTGATGGGGCGTTGCCTTCCCCTGATCACTGGGTCGCCTCCCACCCCTGAGGGCTCCTGGACTGTGAGAGGGGACAGGCTGGGCTGAGGGACCCCCCTCCAGTGCATGAATTTTCATGCACTGGTCCTCTAGTGTGTGTGTGTGTGTATATATATATATATATACATATATATATATATATGTGTGTGTGTGTGTGTGTGTGTGTGTGTGTGTGTGTGACAGGCTAGGTATCTGTCTGTCCGACCAGTAGCTATGATGTGCACCAGGTGGCGGACACTCAATGCAGGAGCTGCCATGACATGCATTGGCCATCCTATATACTAAAAGGCTAATATGCAAATTGTACCTATTGGCTGGAGTTTGACCAATTGGGAATTAGATGTGTGCTGACTACCAGGGGGTGGTGCAGAACAAAAGAAGGAAGGCCCTGGCTGGCAGCCGGCAGCTGGGGAAGTGAGGCCCCAGCCGGCAGCTACTAGGGACCCTACCCATGCACAAACTTTGTGCACTGGGCCTCTAATTTAAAAATAAACAGTACCGCTTACCTGGCACCGACAAACCAACACTTGGCTTTCCTCAGTGGGACACAGGCCCCCCACCACCCTGAAACAACACCCCACCAAATCACAGTCAATGCCACCAAGACCCCATGGTACAAAATGCGGCCCACAGCCCAGTCCAGCCTAGAAACAGTGGCTGTGGGTGCCAGGCAATGACATCATGTAGCAACGCCCGACTTCATCTTCCTAGTGACTAGCTTCCTTGGAGTTTCTTCTTCCCAGGAACCTGACTTGCTTTATAGCCAGGTGCAAACATTTTACAGTTTAACCAAATGTTTGTGAAGCATTTTCCCATGCCTCATCTTACTTGTTCCTCACAAAAGTCCTGGAGTAGGTAGATAGGAGACTCTATAGAATCCTGTTTTGTTTTCATTAGCAAGATGCAAATAGCGATAGTAAAATATTTTATCTAATTAATTTCATTTCAATGTGTACGAATCCGTGCACCAGGACACTAGTTTAAAATACCAATTTAAATGATTTTATACTAATGTTCTGGTATTAGAAAGAGTAGTTTATATTGTCAGCAATAATCTTGTAGTGATTTTTAAAAACTCACCCACTGATTATTATTTTTTAAAATTTATCTTTAATGTTGAAAGTATTACAGATACCCTCCTTTCACCCCCCACCCCCCACCCCATTGACTTCTGTCCTCTGCACTCTCTTCCTCTCTCCAGGCCTTCACACCACTATTGTCTGTGTCCTCGAACCCCACCGATTATTACTAGCAAAGGTCTTATTTGCATTATTTGAGGCTCACTTAATACTATTTTAATTATAACTCATAACTAACTTCTGCTGGCCTAAATATTTCACATGTACTATTTACTAAAAATTTTACACCAACTCTGAGGGAGATAATAACTTTTTCATTTTATGTTTGGATAAATTGAAATACAACAATATCAAATAATTTGTTTCTGGTCACAGAGCCAGTAAATTGCAGGCCCAGAATTCTAACTCGTTTCTTTCTGGTTTCAAAGCTTGTGTACTTCACAGTGTCACACTACCTGTGTTCCTAATCAAAATATGGTTCTCTTTCACCAGTGGTTCTCCAGTTGTGTACTGGTGTTCTATATTTTTGACATATGACTCAACAGAACTTGAAACGGGACTCTTTTGGTCCCAATAGGAAAAATGTTATTAGTGAGAAAAATTTTAAGTTTTCTTGAAACAATTTTTCATAAGCCTATGTTCTACAATTAGATGTGCCCTGATTTAGTATGGCATGGTAAATTTAGAGAAGACAGCGTAGTACAAGGGATAATGGTTCTGGGTAAGGGTTCAAACTGACTGAATTCAAGTTTTGACTGCTGCTTTTTAGTTGGATGACCTTGGGTTAACTTACTGAACTCTGAACACTTAGCATACTTCTGAACCTGGTAAGACTGCAATAAAAGTGAGCTATTATTTAGTTGGTGTTTTTGTTTTTAGTTTAACATGATATTTCATGCTATTTCATATGGTGATGTCTAAGTCATCAGAAGTAGAAATAATTAGTATGTTCCTAAAAGGTATGTGGAATATTTTTTTAAATATATATTTTTATTGATTTCAGAGAGAAAGGGAAAGGGAGAGAGAGATAGAAACATCCTATATAATAAAAGCCTAATATGCTAAGTGTCCAGTAGACCGGTCAGCTGTTCAACCAATCAAAACATAATGTGCTAATGATATACTAAGGCTGCTCAACTACTCCCTATGAAATGCAGTGACCACCAGGGGGCAGACAGTCAACCAGTTGACCAGTCTCTATGATGTCCACTGACCACCTGAGGGCAGTTGCTCTGACCAGTAGGTTAGCTTGCTGCTGGGGTCTGGCCAATTGGGACTGAGTGAGACAGGCTGGACATGCCTTGGAACTCTCCTGGGGTCCCTCCCCACCTGGCCAAACTTCTGTGTCCCTCCCTGGTCCCTATTGTGCACCAGTGGGGTCCCTTGGCCTGGCCTTCACCCTCTTGCAATCCAGGACGCCTTGGGAAATGTTGGAGAGCCAGTTTCAGCGTGAGGCATAACGACTGATCACAATGATGCTCATTGACCACCAGGAGGCAGACACTCAATGCAGGAGTTGCCCTCTGGTGGTCAGTGCATTCCCACAGGGGAGTACCTCTCAGGCAGAAGCTGGGCTCATACCCCGTGGGGAGCAGTGGGCCTAAGCTGTCAGTTAGACGTCCCACAAGGGTTCGTAAACTCAGAGGGTACAGGTTGGGCTGAGGGATCCCCGCCCCCCTGAGTCCACAAATTTCATGCACTGGGCCTCTAGTTAAGACAGACTCATTGATCAGTGGCCTGCTGTGCAGCCCATATTGGGGATCGAACTCGCAACTTGGGAATCGAACTGTGACTTCCTGTCCTGGTTCATAGGTCGATGCTCAACCCCTGAGCCACACCAGCTGGGCTCATGTTAATCTATATACGCTTATTTTTATTATTTCTCTGCATATATTATCAAATTAAAGTACACTCACTAAATTTGTTATTTGAATCCATGTCATGGAGCAACCATATGGAAAGCCAGTTGACTCTGAGATCCTATGAATGGCTGGACCAGATAGACTTTCTCTGTCTGGTATGTTTTTTGGTACTTACAGCTTGCAAGGCAAAAAAGAGAGATGATAAAACTTTTTGAAAGTTGCACTCACTTACAAATTATTTCTTAGTGAATTATAAGCAAAGTTAGATCTTAATAATTATTTTATGAATTGTATTATTATAGACAAAACATAACTTCTGTGTCTATTTTTTAGAGATTTTCCCCTTGCTTTGGATGTCGGTTGTGGAAGAGGTTACATAGCACAAAATTTGAATAAGGTATATTTATTATTTAATTTACTTTGAGAAATAAAATTTGCTGATTTTAAGGAAAGAATTCCTTAATCTATTACATTTGGATTATATCAGAATTACTAATTTTTTTAAGTGGTTGAACTAATGGTTGTGTGTGTCCCTTCTTAAGTGTTTTTCCTTAAAATTGCCTTTCTTTACTTTGAATGTATTTTATACAGTGTTCCTAACTATAGCTTTTTAAATGTATATAAGATATGTTGCTCTTTATTTCTACTTTGTGCAAATGTTTTTAATAATTCACAGTAAAATCCAATTGACATTTATTTAAAGAATGTGATTAAGCTAATATTTTAGCTAGGAAAATATTAATTTTAGTGTGATAAGTATCCTTTATTAATATTTATACCAGTTTATTTTGCATTTTCTAATTCAACCATAAGTCTTTGTTTATTAGTTTAATACCTATGTGTAAGCCACTGATGGATACAGATTAAGGTGGGATTTTTATGTAAAATCTACTTACAGTAGAAAAAAACATACACTTGGGTCAGGAAACAGGTAAAGATAGGTGTGAGGCTCCACTGTTGTTGATAGTAGTAAATGCCACAGAAATGGTACAATTATTACACTGCAACAGGAGTTAAGGGAAAGAAAAAAACCAGTAAGGGTTCATGTAGTCAAAGACCTCTAAAAAGGTACAGAATCTGACCTGGGATTTAAAAGAAACTGAACTGGTGTTTCATAGGCATTGGAAGTAAAGACATGGCTGGAGGAAAGGCTCAGAGGTCGAATACTGTGGTGTGATGTAGTGATGTTGAAGGAAGATTAATTTTAGGATGGTATGCAAGAAGGATTGAAGAAGGAAGATGATAAGAAATAGACCAGTTAGAGGGCTGTGTTAAAGGAAGTGCAGACAAGACTTGCCACCTGTATGGAGGCTGTAAGATCTGAAGGAAGGGATGTATAATATTAAAGAGACCTAGTAGAATCCACAAAACTTGATGACTGATTAGATATGGTGGGCCTGTCAAATCAATTCTTCTAGTTGCTCAGGTTAAAAGACTTATTCATTGATTCCTCTTTTAAAAATATTGTTTAAAAATCTTGATTGTTGAAACTATTACATATGCCTCCCATTCCCCCACTTTGACCTCTTCTATCCCTGGTGTTCATCAGTGCATGCGGCCGATATGAGTAACCTGCACCCAATGGTGTGTTGGCATTAGCTCACACTTGCTTATGAGAGCTGATTATTAGCATCTCTTCCCGGCTCCGTGTCCAGTGACATCGTATTGATAGTTTGAAATCAGCCATTGTGGGAGTACTTGCACCATGGAAGTGAATGTATGTACTTAGAAGATTGACATTATTACATTATTTTTGACATTATTGATAGAATTACTGACATTATTGACAGCCAGTTATTAAATATTTACCAGCACTCTACTGCTTCCACCCCAAGTCTACATGCTGCTCCAACTCTGGGGACTGCTACCCTGACTCCAAGTCTCTTAATTTACATTTTTGAGTGAAAGACAGGGGTAGATATTCTGGTTGGCCTATTTCACTTCTGGCATTAGTGTACTGGAGCCTTTTGTGTCACCTCTCTTCCCAATTCCACATTTAGCTCCATCATGTTGGTAGAATGAAATCCTCTGTTGGAGTAGTTACACCATGGAAATTGACAGACACTACAACTTAGGGGCCCCTTTTTGGAGAGCTTAGAGTTAAGCATTTGCCTGCATACCAGTTGTCCTCAGGTGGCCAGGTAACTGTAGGCTGACTTTTCCAAGTTGTGGAAAGGGAAGTTCGTTCGTTCTTTTCTTTCTTTCTTTCTTTCTTTCTTTCTTTCTTTCTTTCTTTCTTTCTTTCTTTCTTTCTTTCTTTCTTTCTTTCCTTTTTCTTTCTTCCTTTCTTTTAGGGAAGTTCTTTAAGAAGTGGATGTGGGTGAAGTGGAAAGGATTGACATATCTAGCAGAGGAGGGGAACGAGTAGAAAGCAGTGATGTTTCTAGGAGCCATTAACAGGTAAAGTGAAGTTGGTCTGAGAGCAGACAGACTGTAGTTGGTGCTTAGGTTGTTAGAGAAATAGTCTTCATAGAGCAGTGAAAGTGGAAATTGAGGAGAAAGACATTAGTAAGAAGTGGGATTGTGGATTACAGACAACTTGAAGGTGGTTAAAGGAGAATTTTCAAGATTGGGAGGCATCTGGTGTTTCAAGAAGGTAGAGATAGGCATGGTGGGAGCTAGATTCTAGAGATAAGAGAACATGAAGGTGTAATTGGAAAGAAATATGGTGTCCTTTTCTCTTTGAAGGAAGGGAGGATAAGTGAAACAGGGAAAAGAAAGCCACTTATTATCTTCCTCCTTCCCCCTCACTATCTGTGTTTAAATCTTTCTTTACTCTGTGTAAGCTCTGAATGAACAACTATAATAAAAGGCTGGAAAACCAATGCAAGCCTTTGGTGGCACAAGAGTGGAGACTAGCTCATGGCATACTGTGCTTTGGAAAAGTCAATACATATGCCTAACCCAGTGGAGTAAATTAAAGATGTTGATTATTTACACCTGTGTTCTTTATTTAATTAAATATAGTTAAATATTACGTATAATAAGGTTGGATGCTTATATTTAAACTAGAGGCCCGGTGCATGAAATTCTTTTGGGGGGAGGTAGGATGTCCCTTAGCCCAGCCTGCACCCTCTTGCAATCTGGGACCACTTGGAGCAGGCGTCTTCAAACTACGGCCCGCGGGCCACATGCGGCCTGCAGAGGAGTCTGATCCGGCCCGCCAGGTTTTTTGGGCAGTGAGCGCAGCCGAGGTGTTATAGTAGTTCATATAGTCCGGCCCTCCAGCTCTCTGAGGGACCGTGATCTGGCCCCCACTTTAAAAAGTTTGAGGACACCTGCCTTGGAGGATGTCCAACATCATAGCTACTGATCGGGCCTAAACTGGCATTCAGACATTCCTCTTGCAATCGGGCACTGCTGGCTCCTAACCGCTCACCTGCCTGCCTGATCATCCCTAACCACTTTGCCTGCCTGCCTGCCTGATTGCCCCTAACCATCTCTGCCTTGACCCCCAAAGCTGCGGCTTCATCCAGAATGATGTCTGGAAGGTTGTTCGGCTGTTCGGTCTCATTAGTGTATTATACTTTCATTATTATAGATCTTTGTAACTTAATATGTGTTATTAAGGTATTTGTACCATAATGCTTTTATGCAGAAAAATACCCTTACAAAGCTGAAAATTAATCTGTAAATATCACATTCTCCTTTAGAAATTTCAACATTTGTTTTATTGTTACTGGATTTTTGTTTGTTTTTGTAACATTGGATCAGCTTTAATTATTTTATTGCAGGAAACTGTTGGAAAGTTTTTTCAAGCGGACATAGCAGAAAATGCTTTGGTAAGTAGCTTTTTAATACACTTTGGGTATTTGGTCTCTTGGTTTGATTTTTAGTTCTTTGTTTCTTTATTTTTATTTTCTTTGAGAAGAAAATAATTTTTTTTTTCTGATTATAAATAACAACACGAAAAAGAACTAAATAATTCAGGACCTATAAAGGCAAAAAGGAAAAAAAAAATCACCCTAGTTCCATCACTCAGAGGCATCTTCTGGTGACATTTGGTCTCCACCACATTGGGGATGTTTAACTGTCCCTAATATATGGTTTTATACAAACGCTTATGCTAACATGCTATGTTTTCAAAGACTATCATTCTTTTATATCAGTGAATGACATACACACACTGTCTTTTAAATTGGATATGTAGTATTCCAATATATGAATATTCCATGGTTTATTTAGCTAAATTTATATTGTAGTACAGTTATATTTCTAGTTTCTTAATAACCAACACTGTGATGAACGTAATCATAAAAAAACAACCTTGTGTGTTTTATTTATTTTCTCCCTGGCATTAAATTCCTAGTAATAGAACTTACGGATTCCAGATAGACTTTAGGAAGACTGAATAACCATATTAAATAAAAGTACTCTTTTCTTCTTCTTTTTGGCAACATTGGTCCAGTTGTTTTGTCTTTGTCAATCTGATAGACAGAAAGTGGAATCTTGTTATTTTTATTTGCATTTCTTTGATGTCTGGTGCGACCAAATCACCATTGATATCTTTTGGCTACTGATATTTGACTATTAGTATTTTTTAATTTGTGAATTTTATAATTTTGTGATGTGTCTGTACCTATACTTTATCTACTTTACCCTTGACATGTTTTTATTTTAAATTGTTTTTATTCTAGCTTATTTTTTAGGGATATTAATCTTTAATTATATTGTCATAAATATTTCCCCAAGTGTGTTGTTTACATTATTTATGCTTTTTAGAACTTTTTGATTAGTTTATCATAAAGTATATCAATCTTTTCCTTTATAGTTTCTGCCTTTTAAGTCATGTTTACTTAGGCATTTTCATCAAAGAGTATAAAAATGTTCACCAATATTTTCATCTAGTACTTCTTTTAAAAAATATATATATTTTATTGATTTTCTACAGAGAGGAAGAAAGAGGGATAGAGAGTTAGAAACATCGAGGTGAGAGAAACATCGATCAGCTGCCTCCTACACACTCCCTACTGGGTATGTGCCTGCAACCAAGGTGCATACCTTTGACTGGAATCGAACCTGGGACCTTTGAATCCACAGGCCAATGCTCTATCCATGAGCCAAACTGGCTAGGGCTCATCTAATACTTCTGTGTCTTCAGTTATTCTACTTAAACTTTTAGCTTTCTGAGATTTGTTTCAGTGTGAGATAAGTGTCCTATTTATATTTTGCCAACCAGCTTACCAGTTTTTTTCCTGGTCTTAAATGTAATTTAAGAAATATTTTTTGAGTGCCTTCTTTGTGGCTCCCTTTTTTCCCCCCAGAAGGGATAGAAACTGCCAAGAAATATAACATGACTTAGGTTTAACAAACAGTGATTGTGTTAATAATTAAGATTTTATAAATGTGTTTTTTAACTTCTATTTTTTAACCATTAGAAAAATACCTTAGAAACGGAAATTCCTACTGTCACTGTTTTAGCTGATGAAGAATTCCTTCCTTTCAGAGAAAATACATTTAACCTGGTGGTTAGCAGTTTAAGGTTGGTAATTTATTTGTACTTTTAAAAAATAGGTGTTATAAATAAAATAGATAAGGGAGTATAAATTCTTAATGCTTTTTTTTTTTTTTAGTCAGAAACCTGGTCTTCTTTGTTAAAAACTGTATGATTTCTCTTGTAAAGGATTATGGCTCCCTAATAGAGGTAATATGATATAGTACCTCAATGTTCAAAAACTCACTAGAGGCCTGGTGCATGGATTCATGCATAGGTGGAGTCCCTTGGCTTTTTCTTATTTACCAAAATCTATATATATAAAACCCTAAGTGACTGTCCGACTGTTTGACCAGTAGCTATGACACACAAAGGGACTGTGCCGAAACCGGTTCTTGGATGACTCACCCTGCAATTGGGTTCCCTCCTCTCTGGTTCCAGGTGCATCATTCGAGAACCACAGCTGCCAAGTCACTGCAGTTTGTCAGCTCCTGCATTGAGCATCTGCCCCTGGTGATCATTGTGTGTCATAGTTACTGATCAAACAGTCGGACAGTCACTTAGGCTTTTATATATATAGATTTTGGTAAAAAAGGAAAAGCTAGCGTTTCCTTCTATTTTAATTCTTTGTCTACATAGAAATATAGTCCTCAGGATTACTTTTTCCCCTTTGTTCTTTCTACCATGTCTTTCCACACTTATTACACAAACATGTATTATAAAATATTTATTGGGGGGGAGAAATATATATATATAGAAGGCTAATATGCAAAGTGTCCCCTCGGGAGTTCAACCAGGAGACCAAGAGTTTGATTGCTAGCTATCACACGTGCTGACCACCAGGGGGTGGCAGAGAACGAAGGACAGTCCTGGCCGGCAGCTGGAAGGACCCTATCGGCCCTGATCGCTGACCAGGCCTAGAGACCCTACCCATGCACGCATTTTGTGCACTGGGCCTCTAATAGATTACAATATGCAAGGCAGTGAGCTAGATGCTTTAGGGCACATGTGTCAAACACAAGGCCCTCGGGCCAAATCCGTCCCATCCAGGCCTTGCAATGTGGCCCGCACCGCGCTGTCATCACTGCACTCCGCTGCGTTTCCATCACAATGACAGTTTATGACTGTTCAGTAAACCATTCGGCCCGCAATTTAGGCTGGATTTTAGATTTTGGCCCCTTCTCTGATTGAGTTCGACACCCCTACTTTAGGGGAATGCCAAAATGAATTCAGACAGGGATCCTGTCCTTAAAGAACTTAGTGTCTAATAAAGAAAAGAAAATATTCTAGTCAGATTTTCTTTCAAAGATTCAACATGCTCAATACAACCCTTTTGATAGCTGTTTTTCAAATGGGTGGACAGTCATCAGTTTGCTCATTACTTTGCCAGTGTTAGCACTAGAAAACCTGTGTCCCTGAACACTCCTCAGTCCCAGGCAAACTGGGAGAGTTGGTCACCTTTGCTGTTTCCTTTCCTTTCCTTCTTTCCTTCCTTCCTTCCTTCCTTCCTTCCTTCCTTCCTTCCTTCCTTCCTTCCTTCCTTCCTTCCTTCCTTTTTTCCTTCCTTTCTTTTCTTCCTTCCTTCTTTCCTTCCTTTTATTTCAAATATATGTTTATCACTTTCAGAGAGGAAAGGAGAGAGAGAGAAAGAGAAACATCAATGATGAGAGAGAATCATTAATCTACCACCTCCTGCATGTTCCCTACTGGGTTTAAGCTCACAACATGGGCATGTGCCCTGACCTTCTAGTTCATAGGTCCACAGTCAAGAACTGAGCCACACTGGTTGGGCACCTCTGCTGTTTTCTTCATTGAGTTTGTAACTTCTTCCCTGTTTGTTGAGGTGTTCTTAGCAAACTTAGAAAAGTATTCAGAATCTGTCATGAAATGAAATCATTTCAGAAGCTTGGTCTAAGACAGGTGTGGTTAACCTTTTTTCTGCAAGACACATTGTTTCCACATCTTGACTGTTGTGAATAATGCTGCACTGAACATGGACGTGCAGGTATCTCTTTGAAATAAAAAGTGTTTTCATTTTCTTCAGATATATACCTAGAATTTCTTTGAGTTTTATGGTAGTTCAATTTTTAATTTTTTTTGAGGAGCCTCCTATTGCATGGTGGCTGTACCAGTTTACATTCCCACCAATAGTGTACAAGGGTTCCCTTCACTCCACATTTTTGCCAGCATTTGTTGTTTCTTGTGTTTTTTTCCCATAATAGTTATGCTAATAGATATAAGGTGTTGATAACTCAAATGACATGCATTTCCCTAATGATTAGTGATGTTGAGCATATTTTCATATACCTGTTGATCATTTGTATGTCTTATTTGAAAAATTTACTTTTACTTTATTCAGCGAAGAATAATTGCACATAAAATCATATCGACAAAGTGAAACGCTATCACATTTTCTAGTCTGACAGAAGGAAAGTTTTTCCCTGAGCATATTTTTAAAAACCTGTATCAGATCAGTCAGTGAATTTTGATATGCAATTTTAAACTTAAAATTAAGTCCTTTTTTTGGTTTGTCCTTATATTAGTGATTCTTATGCTAATTAATTACATGAATTAAGCTAGAAAAAATAACGTGTTTTCATTCTTTAGTTTGCACTGGGTGAATGACCTTCCTAGAGCACTTGAACAGGTAAGAAATTTAATGTTGATTCCAGTAGCATATGTTATTATATTTATTATTAGAAACTTATAGATGTTTTTGTTTTCACATGGAAACTTATAGATGTTTTCCATTTATACATCTGACAATTGGAAATTGAAGCAAATCAATTAAGTATTTATTACACATTCTGTGGGCTGGATATGCTTGGTGCCCTTTGACATATTAAGTACATTGGGTGATTTCCCCCCAACCCTGCCAATTCAAAAAATCTAGTATGAAGATATTTAAATATTTATGAAGACTCTGGTAACTTGTACAAGGTAATATTGATATTATTAATACAAGACTTTTCTGATTTTTTTTTCTCCTTAATTGCCTATAAATTTTTTTGTGAGTACTAATTTATTTATATTTGTCTCTTCCTCATGCCTTTACTTAGAGAGTTCTCACTAGATGTTGGTTGGCTCGTATTTATCAGCGAATAGCTGAGTGGTAGGTAAAAGGCAGATCACTCTGCTTGGTTCTGCCAAGAAAGCTTCAAGAGGAAGGGATTACTTGAACAGGGCCTCAGAGGATAGGTTAGGTTTGGAGTGGGAAGACATTCCAGAAAGGCAGAATCAGGATAGGTGCGAGGTACAATAGCCAGGAGCATGAAAGGACCAAGAGGAAGCCTCTTTGGAGGATTAGCTTGGAGATGAAGTATACTGGGACCAGATTTGGGAGGACTTGGTGACAATAAGGAATTTGCAGTTTATTCTTTAGGCAGTTCAGAGTCACTGGAGACTTTTGAAGAGTAAGGTGACATGATTAAACAACTGGATGGCAGGATAATAATTACCATATGTGAAGCACATACCATTACAATCACATTGTTCAATCAATGTGTTAAATAACTGTGCAAGATGTCTTCCTTCTGTTGATTAGAAAGCTGTTGCCAAAAGTTGGTTCAATTGAAGTGAGATTGTTTCAGTGTTCCTCCTGAGATAAACTAAACCTAGGTGGGAATGATAGGAGTGAAAAAAAAGAGAGAGTTATTTAGGACTCTGCAAAGGAAGAATCCATGGTTTAGTGCAGCGTTTTTCAACTGCTGTTCCGCGGCACACTAGTGTGCCGCGAGATGTTGCCTGGTGTGCCGTAGGTGCAGACAAGACAAGAATTTTATAATTTTTCACTATTTTGTTTACTTAATATTTCATAATAAAGTAATTATAAAATACTTTCTTTGTGTTTATTTGATTCCTATTCAAGAGAATTACTTTATATTAATATATAGTCAATATAGGCACAGAGTTAAATTTTTTAACATTTTCTAATGGTGGTGTGCCTCGTGATTTTTTTCATGAAACAAGTGTGCCTTTGCCCAAAAAAGGTTGAAAAACACTGGTTTAGTGGCTGGTTAGATCTGAAGATCAAAAAGAGGGAGGAGTTGAAGTTCTGAGTCTGGATACTTGGGAGAATAATGAGTAAAAGTAAAGGGGAAAATTATAGTGATCAGATAAAGGGAATAGAAGATGATAATTAACAGAAATGTGGCAATTGTAAAAGGGAGGGCTTAAGAACCAATATGTGTTGGATGTGCAGGGGAATGAGTTTGCCAGGAGACAAATGTAAATGGCATAGTAAGTTGAAGATGAATTTAGAGTTCTAAGAAGATGTACAAGCTAAACATAAGGTTTGGAAAATAATCATTGTGAAATCCATGGGAATTGATAAGCCCTCTGAGGTAGAGAGAAGCTGCAGAAGCTGAGGACTAAATGTTAGATACTTGTTATGTTAGAGTCTGGTGACTGGAGAAGGAAGGGAAGAAGGGAAGAAACCAAGGATTTTGCAGTTTGCTTATTACTAGTAGTGTATTATAAATGCTTCATGTTTTATAATATTTTGTAATATAAAATATATAATTAAATAATATTTTTAATATAAATTCAAGATGGATACTCTGAGTAGAAGAGCCTGCTGTGATTTGGGTCCTGGTTCACTTCAGATGTTCCTCATTGTAGAGAATAGCCAGTTAAAGCGAGTTACAGATTGTAGGTCTAAGAGGGTCATGAGTAAACATTGGTGATTCTGGAATTCCTTCTAACCACTACTTTGCTTAAGTTACCAATTAAAGTGTTTTTGTTCTCAAGCTAGAAAGAAAATTAGCTACTTCTCCTGAAGGAAAGCTAATGTGTTTCCAGGTTAATGTTGAGAATCATAATGGTTTCTTTATAAGTTAGCTTTTTCTGCATATCAAGCCACCGCAGCTTAGTGATTTAAAACAATTTATGTAGCTTATGATTTTTGTGGGTTGGGAATTTGGGCTAGACTTAGGAACTTCTTCTGCTTCTGATGTGGCTCACCCATGTGGTTGTGATCCGTGACTAGATTGTTTTGGATCTTGCTGGTCAAGAATGGGATGCCTGGCTTACCTCTGCTCCTCATGTCCCTCATCTTTCACCAGGCTAGCTTGTTCACCACATGCTAGCCACACAGGCTCCAAGAAAGGAGATAGAAGTGTGCAAGGCCATTTGAGACCTCAGTTTGATACTTACACACTGTCACTTGCCCTTGCTTTGCCCAAAGCAGGTCGCAGGCCAGCCCAGTTCAAGGAGGGGGGAAGTAGACTCCATCTCAGAATGGCATTTCAGAGGACACAGACACAGAGGGAATTGTGACTTTTGCAATCTTCTAGACTATATATATTTTTTCTTTTGCTATTTGCCTGAATATAAAAATAAGTTTTCTATTAGTAAAAAATTTGAAAGCATATAACATTTTACAGATACTAATACTATTAATATATGTATTGTCTATCTTTACAACAATGTTAAGTATAATGCCTTTCTGATAGTTGTTGACTTAGGTGTTATTTATTAAATTATCTGATCATTAATTTGACAAAATAAAAATATAATCACAAGATATTGATTTAGACACCATATATTTATTCTTTTACCATTTTTATATATAACATTTTGAAAAGTTTTGTTGTCTTGTATTTATTACAGATTCATTATGTTTTAAAACCAGATGGAGTTTTTATTGGCGCAATGTTTGGAGGCGACACCCTCTATGAACTTCGATGTTCATTACAGTTAGCAGAAACGGAAAGGGAAGGAGGATTTTCCCCACACATTTCTCCTTTCACTGCTGTCAATGACCTAGGACATCTGCTCGGGAGAGCTGGCTTTAATACACTGACTGTGGTAACTATCAGGAGTCTCGAATAACCCAATAATCACACCGTTCAGTAACAGCTTCTCATTTTAAAGGTAGACAACTGTAGGTATTAACAGCATTATGGGAAGGTTTTAGCACTTAATCTATCACTCTCTTTTTTTTTTGTTTTTTTTTGTTTTGTTTTGTTTTGTTTTTGTTTATCTTAGCTATTTTTTTAAAATTAAATTATTATCTATGTACATATCTTACTATTGCCCTCTCCCTCCCATACATACCCTCCCTCCCCAGAGTTTTGTGTTCATTGGTTGTACTTATATGCATGTTTGATCTCTTATTCTTTTGTTTTCTTAATCCTCATCCAAGGATATGTTTGGTTGGTTGTTTGTCTTAAAATTGATTTTAGAGAGAGAGAGGAAGGGGGAGAGAAAGAAGCCATTGATAGGTTTCCTTCTGAATGTGTCCTGACCAGGGATTGAACTAGCAACCTTGGAATCTGCCCTAAATGGGAATTGAATGCAGTATTTTGGTGTACAGGATGGTCCTCCAGTCAACTGAGCCACTCAGCCAAGGCTCTCTTTCTCTCTTTTTAAATTTAGTGTATATAAACACATCTTGATTGATACAAGATAGGAATGTAAATGTTTAATATTTGTTATCTGAATAGTAGCTCAAAAACTATGTACCTCAGTTAATAAGGAGGTTATTTTCTTTAAAAAACAAAAACAAAAAACACCTTTATTGTTGCAAGTATTATATAGGTCCTCCTTTTTCCTCCATTAACCTCTTCTAGCCTGCTGCCTCCCTCCCCTGCCCCTGGCCCTCACCACCCCATTATCTGTGTCCACGGGTTATGAGTTTTTAGATGCATACAAGTTCATTGATTGATCTCTTCCCATCCACCCACTTCTGCCTTCCCTCTGAGGTTATGTTATATGCATGAATACAAGTCCTTTGGTTAATTTCTTACCCCTCTCCCCACCTTCCCTCTGAAGTTAGACAATCTGTTCGATGCTTCTATGTCTCTGGGTCTGTTTTTGATCATCGGTTTATTTGGTTCATTAAGGAGACTATTTTCTAAGACATAGTACTGCTCTATAGAATCTTCAAATGCAGAGGTTGGTGTAATGTGAGCGTTAAAGCATTCCAGTGATAGGTGCCGGGGCTGACCAGCAGACCCTAGTGATGGATGAATGGTTACTCTGACACAGGATTGCTGTGAAAGACAGGGCTAAGGGACTGCCTGGCTATAGGACAGACAGCCTCTGCCTTTTCAGAGATAAACTTTTTTTAAAAAAATATATTTTTATTGATTTCAGAGAGGAAGGGAGAGAGAGAGAAGCATCTATTCTCTCTGATCGGCTGCCTCCTGCTTACCCCACACTGGAGATCGAGCCCACTACCAGTAGCATGTGCCCTAATGGGGAATCGAACCCCGGACCCTTCAGTCCTCAGGCCGATGCTCTATTCACTGAGCCAAACCGGTTTTGGCTTCACAGATAAACTTTTGAGATAAAGTTTATCTTTTAGATACACTCCATAGGATAAGTAATCTTAGAGGACATATATGTCTGCAGTGTTCTTTATGCAAGGACACCTAAAAATTCAACATAATGATTCTGGTAAACAGCAAGGGTCCGTTGGAAAGGTCAAGGAACAATTAGGGGTGGCAGCCTTCTGCCAACTTCCCTTTTCGGAATTTCCATTTTACAGACTTCCAACCAAGTCTCCTGTGCTTGCTTCCATACAGATAGGAAAAGAGGTTGTACAGGAATTTACAGCACTACCTCCACTTCCAGATCCTTAGTTGAAATAGTGCCATATGAGGCAGCCATGACATAATGTGCACAAGGCCTAGGGTTAGATCAGGATTAGGAAAAGTAGGATGGGGGATGTACTTCATTAGGGCTGAAGAGATCTGGAAAGCAGACCCACAGGCTATCAGGGCAGAAGAAACATGGAATCAGCATGGTACATTGTTGTCTGACAGGTGTCATTTTGGATCCTTACCTTATCCCTTTACTAGCTAAAGACATTTAGGGAATTTACTTTACCTCTCTGAGCATTATTTTTTCTTTTTATTTTTTTAATGCGAATGTTACTCACCTTAGATGGCTGTTAGAATTAAATAAGATAAAGGGTGTGAAGTGCCTGTATTTCAGTAGGGGCTCAATAAATAGTAGCTTCTGCCTTCCTCTTTCCCCCTCATCTTCCCCTAGCACTTTTCAGACTAAGGCTTTCCAACAGGGGTTCATGTGTAAGGAAAAAGATTACCCCCTTCCAAATCCTTTCAATAGCAGAGTAATTCTGAAAAATGCCATTACTGCCTTCAGAGATTGGTTGAGTAGACTTTCCATCATTTTCCAAACCCTTCAAGGCCTAGAAATATCTCTAAACCTAATTAGATGAAATAGGTCTTGAAGAAAAGCTCTTCATTACATAATTAGGATGATAGTCTGTCTTAAAACCATCTGTTTAAGGTGATTTAATGTGAATATATTTCATAAAATCAGGCAACCAAAAATGAATTGTCATATCCGTCCTTGTTTTGAAAGAAAGGAGGGGCATAGACCAGGGTCTCTGATGGTGGAAAGAGGCTTTCAGGGAAGGAAGAGGCAGTAGGCTAGGAACTAATACCAACCCTTAAGATTTCACAGTTCAGTCTTTTGTAAACTCTTAAATGGCATGAGCCAATAGAAACTGCATTCTGACATGGTGGGCAGCTAAAAATGAAAAACTGCTTCATGTGAGGGTTCTGGTTTATAATTAAAGCAAACACTCTCAATGTAGGCAATTAATTGTACATTGAGGAATCACTATATAATTTTAATGCATTTTTAATTATATAAGTACAAATATATTGGTTGTAAACATTGTACTCTACAGATAAAGTGAAAGTCTGTCATTTTCCTCTTAGTCCCCCAAATTTTAGTTCTCTCCTGAGATCAACACTTCTCAAAAAATTTGGTCTCATGATCCCTCTACACACTTATTGTGTGAGCCACATACTGCATGGTTCAGGGTTCAGGATCTGGAGAAGGGCCGCGCACAAATGACAGAGATGAGACAAAAAATAATAATTTGGAAATATTGGGGGCCAGGCGAGAAGCCCAATGCAAGGGGAAGGACTTCCACTGGTGCCCAGGCCTTGCCAACGTTTTATTCAATTTTGGATACTCATACAGCCCTTAGTCGGGCAGACAATTCTGGTAACAGACAGACTATCTTAAAGGTCAGTAAATATTAGAAAGATTTACTCTGGGACTATTTGGCCAGGTAATTGCTTGAGCCACCATTGTCTGGACTAAACAATTGGTGTATAGCCTTGGCCCTTGCCAGGGCTCAAGGTTCACCAGCGTTCCAAGCTTTTTGTTGACACTTTTCTGATAGTGAAGAAAATGGGTGGCTTCCTACACTTATAATTATTAAGGATCTTAAAGGGTTTTTGTTTATGTGGGTTAGAGCTATCAATATTAGCTTATTGGAAATTAAAACTGAATTTTAGTAATTATTCATTTAAAACTAACAATAATATACCAATTATATGATAATATCTATTTTTTTATGAGAAAGACCTGTATTTTCCAGAAGTAAAAAAAAAAAATTTTTTGAGTGAAAAGAATGTCATTGCTTTGCAGTTTTGCATATTTCTTTAATGATGGCATAATAAAAGCTAGAGTCTCATGTCTGCTCTGCATTTACATCAATTGCAATATCACATCAGGTAACTTCTGAAAAATCCTATTGTATTCTTAGAGAATGGAAGATGAAAAAGGCAGATAGCATTTTAGTATTATTATGAAAATAGTTTGACTTCCTGAAGCATCAAAAGGGCATCCAAATCACATTTGAGATCTAGAAGTAGCTATTGTCATCAGTTTTGTGTGTAATGTTCCAGATTTTTAAAAATAACAAATACTCTACCATACTATATATAGTCATGTATGCAAATATATGTATATATTTCTGAAACTTATTTTTCATTCTTAATGGAATATTTTAAATTGTTTCCCAAATCAATGTGAATATATTTCCCCCAACTTCTATGTATTGTTCTCTAATATGACTATATCGAAGTTTTTTTTAACTACTAGAGGCCTGATGCACGAAATTCGTGCAAGAGTAGGCCATCCTTCCCCCAGCTGCCAGCGCTGGCCTCCCTCTGGCACCCGGGACCTTGGCTTCCCTTGCAGCCCTGGTTTCATCCGGAAGGACGTCTGATCTAATTAGCATATTACACTTTTATTTTAACAGATTTTCATAATGAACAGCATTTAGGTTTGTTTCAGTTTTTTGTTGTTGATTCTTTTGAAACAATTCTGAAATGACTATCACAGTATTGTGTTTTTTTTATTTATTCAATATTATGACAAACATTTATTGAGTACTTTCTGTGTGCCAGGCACTATTTCAGGTACTTTGGATGTAGCAGTAAAAAAACAAAAATCCCTGCTTGGTTTTCTTGGGTTTATAGGTGGAAACTTTTGGTGCATCCCTCTGTGGGCTGTGTGCACAGTCTTGTTGTAGTTAAGCCTTGATTGTTGTTGGCATCACTAGGAGGAATTAACCTCCAGGCCAATTGGCTGTGAGGATCAGCTGTGTCTACAGTGGGAGAACTCTGTGCTGGAGACACCCTTATGAGCCAAGACTTGCTTCAGTGGGGCTTTGGTGCTCACTGAGTCTGCCCCCTGAGTCTGTCCCTTATGGATCTGAGGAGTTGTAATTTGGATGGTACCAGTCTGATTCCTGGGTGCACTGGCTTTTGGATCTCCAAGGAGGTGCTAATTTATCCTCTGCCTGAGGCCACCCAGCAGGAGCTATGGAGATATCTGCATATTCCTCTTCTTTGTTTGGGTTTTGGAGGTGCCCAGATGAGGTCCAGCTGTGAAGCAATGCAAGCTGCTGTGGCTGCCTTGGGCCTTCTTTTGTATATTCTGGGTCTCTCTGACTCAGCTGCGGTTTGTTAGGTAAGTTTAGATTTCAAAGGACCAAGCAAAAGCCTCTGCACACAGCTTGTATGGGGCGGAGTCTCACTGGGGAGCAAACAGCAATGGCTTCTTGTCAACCTTGCATTAAGAGACCCCTGGGTCTCAGTGTCCCTTAGTAATCACTGCAAGCACCTCTGAAAGAAGGCCACCCTTAAGTTCTGCCCACTGCCAGACAGTCCATTTTCTACCCGTTGAGTCTGGGTCTCCAGAGTTTCGTCTGAAACTGGAGTTCAGAGCAGTTGGGAGCTTGTATCTCCCTCTGGATTGAAAAAGCCAGCTGCATACTCAGTGCCCAGCCCTCTCTGTGCACATGCCTCCGTACCTCTGCACTTTATTTCCTCAGCTCCTGTGAGTCTCAGTGTGTTTTTCTCTTCCCTTCTACTTGTAGAAAATCCACTTAGCCAGCCTTCCTGTGGTTCTGGATGATGTCCGTTTTGTCTTTTAGTTGTAGTTTTGAAGTTGTGCGAGACAGCAAGTTCAGTTGTTTATCTATGCCACCATCTTGGTTTTCTCTTCTCCAAACATGAACTGAATAACTTAAATATTAATATAATACAAAAATATTGGTGTAGAATCTTATTTATAGTTTCCAAAATTAGAGAATTGCTGATTTAATAATAAATTTATAAATTTGTTCCTTGAGACATATACACTGTCTCTAAAGTGCTGTATTAACATTGCACTCTAATTCATTTTCTAAAAACCCATCCAAAAAAGCTTTTATCTAATCAATTATAGGGGTTTATGTTGCATACAGCATTAGATATATTGCTTTTATACTGCTGTAGTTTCCTATTTTTAAGTGAAATCAAGTTAAATTAAAGCCAAATAGTTATATTTACATTTATATGACCCTCTTAGTGAATTATTTTCAGAGTCATTTGGCATTCTAAATAAAGCTTATTTCCTTTTATGACCAAATGCCAGACTAGTATATTAGGAGAAAATGCAGGTGGTCCATCTTTATTTCAGTAAGACCTTTGACAAAGCTATTGTGGTCCTCTGATTGAAATGAAGTCAGTGCTTTTAGATTTATTTCACTGAAGAATGGTTTTCAAAGGATATTGCTTAATGGCTGCATATCAGCTTGGAAGAAATTTTGTTTTTAATTTTAGGATCTCTTTTTAAAAATAGTTTCTTAATGTAAAAAAAATATGTAGAAGACATGAATTACCCAAGGACTGTCTTGTTAAAAAGTTCACACACAAACTGATTTACGCATTTTTTTAATTAAAAAAAATATATATTTTATTGATTTTGTACAGAGAGGAAGGGAGAGGGATAGAGAGTTAGAAACATCGATGAGAGAGAGTCATCGATCAGCTGCCTCTTGAATACCCCCTACTGGGGATATGCCGGCAACCAAGGTACATGCCCTTGACCAGAATTGAACCCGGGACCTTTCAGTCCCCAAGCCGACACTCTATCCATTGAGCCATACCGGTTTCAGCTTTAATTTTTTTTAAAAGTAAACCCTGGTTGCTCAGTTAGTTGGAGCATCATCCTGTACACCAAAAGATTTAATTCTTGGTCAGAACACTTACCTAGGTTGCTGGTTCAGTCCCCAGTTGGGGATCGTGTGGGAGGCAATTGGTCTATTTTTTCTCTCACATGATGTTTCTCTCTCCCTTCCTTCCTTTCTCTCTCTAAAATCATTAATAAAAAAAATACCCTCAGGTGAGGATTAAAAAGAAAAACTGAAAACAATCTTAATGTCCATTAATAGAGAAATGGTTAAATAAATTTAATGAAATGGTACACAGCTGTTAAAAAAGGAATCCTATATGTTTATAGGGGAAGATCTCCAAGATGTTATTTTCTATAAAAACAAGAATGCAATATAGAAAAAGAACAAAAGAGTATGTATGTATGTACACATATACATATATAGTTGCTTATGTAGGTTTTAAGTGATATAATTGTATTTGGGTCTATGGGGGAAAATTGTTCTGAAAGAATGTATAAGACAGTTAACAAAGGTTATCTTTGGGAAGAGGGACAGAGTATCAGAAGTCAGGAGGAGGAAACTTCTTTTCACTTGTGACCTGCTCTGTATTTATCGCATTCTCTCTATACATTTTTTATTTCTTTTTAGGTGGTTAAGGTTAAAAGCTTTTCTGAAGCCTTTTGATTTTAAAAAAGAATCAGCCTAAAATAATCCAAAGAAACATATTTTGGGGTGAAATCCTGTTCCACTACACTCTCCTGGCAGAATTTTTAGATGTGAATAAGAGGGTAATGGTTTGCAGAGCACAGAATGGACTGATTCTGTGTTGTTCCCAGAGAAAGAACTAGAATTAGTTGATCGAGTTTTAGAAAGTATTCTCTTAAAATGGCAAATATTCATTCTGCAATTTGAAATCATCAAAAATCAAGCATAAGCCAGATGACATCTGTGAAGAATGTTGTAACTTAGAATCCTGCTTACGATGAGAGATTGGTTTGGGTAATTTCTGTGGCCTTTGGAATCTGGATTTTTTTGTGTGATAAATGTCAAGTGAATATTTTCTTTTTTAATAGGACACTGACGAAATTCAAGTTAACTATCCTGGAATGTTTGAATTGATGGAAGATTTACAAGGTAAGGCACTTTAAAGCATTTTTACATTTCTCCAACAACACCAGGCACAGAACAGATAGTTAAGTTTGTTTGGGTTGTGACTTTGCTAGTTGAGAATGACATAAAGACAAATGGATACAAAAGGTAAAGGGATTAAGAGGAACTGATTGGTAGTTACAAAATAGTCATAGGGTATAAAGTACAGCTTAGGAAATATAGTGATTAATATTGTAATAACTGTATGATGCCAGGTAGGTACTAGAATTATCAGCCAGGCACTTTTTAAACTATATAAATGTCTAATCACTGTGCTATACACCTGAAACTAATATAATATATTGGATGTTCACTGTAATTGAAAAATTTAAAAATAATTCCAAGAGTGTAATTGAAATAATCTAAACTAGAAGGAACAGTACTTTGAAACAAAAGAAGAACAAGCTAATGGATTGGAAAAAAGTAGAGAAGTCATGCACAAGTGATCCCCAGGTGGTCAGAGAGTGATTTTGGTTAAAACACCAAGAACGCTGGAGCACTGGAGATGGTCAGCAGGTGGGATATTTGAATTAATGATTTTGGAACATGTTGTAGGTGTGATGGAGAAGTCCATTAGTAGTGAGGAGACTAAGAAATCTTAGAGGCTGTGGTACTTGACACTGAAATCACCTGTGCTGGTGGCAGGACTTGGTTACAGAGGAAAATGGAACCAGGTGAACGACAGAAGGGCCTGGCAGCCTGATATCTGACAGCAGCAGGAGTTGTGGTCTCAGCAGGGCAAGGGTTTTAATAGGCAGAGAAGTAATGGCTTGGAAGAGTCTTGGACACAGATCCTGCACTGGCCGTGAAAGAGGCAAGATATGCAAAAATCTACCTCTGGGGGATGCTGGAAAAGTGACTCTCAAAGGAGAGCCTCAACTTACCCACAACCCCGGGAGCATTTGTGAGGTTTGATTCTTTTGTTATACAAATGGCATGAACAAGTATGGATTAAAGTGTGTTGTGTGAAACCAGGGAGCCTTCATCTGGACCTGAAAACTTAAGGTGACTTAAAACAAAAGGATTATAAAAAGAAATACTTTGTTTACAGACTTACAATTTTTTGTAAGTGTTATTGCACTTGCTTCCCTCAACCACTCTCTGGTAACTACTTCATCTCTGCATTACAAATAAGAAAATGGAGTCCTAAAAGAGAATACTTGCCTCCTAGTGAAAGAATTAGGTGCCAAACTCTTGCCTTCTTGACTCTTGAACTGGGACTCTCTTACCTGATTCTACCGCTTCTCGTAGCTACTCATTCGTAGCAGTTCTCTTTGAGCCATTGTCCAACCTCCTTTGAGAATTACAAGGGGAAAGATGTGTAGTGGAAAACTTACTATTACAGTCATTATTTATTTATTATACTTCAGTACAGGGTTTGACAGCCTTATCGTGCAGAGCCCAATGTGACAGGGAAGCGACCATAACTCACACACTCCCTCCTGAGCACCGCCCCTAACTCTTGGCTCCCCCTGATCCCTGAGCCTCTTTACTGGAAAGCTTGAGAGATGATGGTATGCTGGTAATTTATCATTCAAATTGTTATGATAAGTGTACTTCTCAAATACAGCATTTATTTTTGTTCTGCTATACAATAAATGCTGTGTTCATGATTCATTTCAAGAAAGAAAAGAGAGACTAGGAATTAGACATATCAGTTGAAAGAGGTTTTAACCTAATTTGAAAATATAGTACTTACTCTGCCAGGTGCAGTTCTTTGAGATTTCCTAGTATCTAATTTTACAGATGAGCATATTGAAAAGTTAAGTATCTTGTCTGTGATCACAATAAGCCTGGAGTTATGATTTGAATCTGTAGTCTTATACTGGGTATTTGATCTATATGGTGTGTTTTTTTTAATTGACGTTGGATGTTCAGTAAAATGCACTAATCTTAAGTGTACAGCGGCTTGTATTTTTAACTGTCACCCAAATGAAGCTATAAACTGGAAGGTTGACTCGTACCCCCTCCCAGTTGATAGCCTGGGTTTTAAATTGGTCATTATTTGGGGAACTGTTGTCCTTTATTTACCTTCAAGAGGTTTGGCCAATGCCCTATGTTTATTGTAAAGTCTTTTACACAAATCATGTGTTTTAGTCTTAGATATTTCCTGTCCTTAAGAGGTTTAAGAGGAATTATTTAAAGATAACTTGTAAAAATGATATCTAACAAAGTAGATACAAACATTAATTGATTGATTTTGTTTTCATTCACTAACCATTTATTGAGCATCTACCATGTGCCAACCACTGAGCTAGTGATGGGAATACATAGTACCTGATGTCAGGGAGCTTATGCTTTATAGAGAGACGGACATCTGTATTTAGCTGTAAAGAGAGATCATTGTTTGTCACAGTGCAGGGAGAAATGAGAAAAAGCCCCTAAACCTTCTTAGGGGGTCAGAGATGCTTTTGCAGAAGAGGCAGTACCTCAGCTAAATGGGCTTGCCAGGAGAATGAAAGAGTGGTGCAGGCTTGGGGCAGGGTGGGCATTGCATTCCAAGCCAAGAAAGTGGGCTGTGTAAAGTTAGAGATGTAAGAGGACCCACACTTCTCCACCTAAGGAACTGTGCAGTAACCCAGTACTGCTTGAAAATGTAGAATGGGGAGATGATGGAAAATGATGCAGGGGAGTCCATCAGAGGCTTCTAGATTTTCTCAGGTGGGCCTGATAGTATCTTGGAAGAATTTTGCACAGAGGAAAGACAGTCAGATTAGTGTGTCAGAAGGCTCACCCTGCAGCTATGTTTATGAGCATATTTATGAGGAAAATGAGGCCAGAGCTACCATAGTTAACTGCCTGAGGAAATTGAGGCACAAAGAGAAGTCACCTGCTCATGGTGATGTGTTTAGTAAATTATAGAGCCAGGGTTTAAACCCACTGTAGCAGCCTGATTCAGATCCTGAAGTCTTACTACCCTCTTGATGAGAGGTCAGAGGCAGCTGGGACAGGAAGAAATGGTCAGGGGGTGAGTGGAGGAGGGAGAAGTGTGGGAGAATTCCAGCTGTGCGGCTTTGCAGGCTGGAAGATGGTGCTTCCTTCAAGTTGTTTTTTAGTATTTTACATTGCATTATACATTTTTTTTTTTCTTGATGGTTGTGGTGTTTGTCATTCAAGCTGCCATTATTATTAATTCACAGAAAAAAAGTCAAGAATGTTGACCTAATTTTACAAAACAAGTTGTATATCAGTGATGAATGCATGAAAAATTTTGGAGACTATCACAGTAGTTTTAAGGTAAGTTCAGTTATTATTACTATTTTTTTTAGACATTACTCAGTAATTTTTTTAGTAAACTGGAATACATTAGATTTTTTTAATAAACAATTGAACTTAACCTTAAAAATACTGTGAGAGTCTTAATCAGTTACCTCCTTCCTGATTTTTCTGTTACACGCAAGTGCAGAGCTGCTCAGGGGTCCCCATATGTGTTTCCCAGGGAGACTTCAGTAAAGGCCCATCAGGACGTGTTAGGAAGTGCTATAATTCCACTTTGAAGATCCCAAAACTGAGTTTAGTAGAGATTAAATGACTTTGCTCCAGGTCACGGGAGGGTCAGATCCCTCAATCTTTGCACCCATCACAGCGCTTCTGCAAGGAGGGAGGTCAGGGTGGCTGTGCCCGTCCCTATGAGGGGTGGACTGCCCTGGCAGCACAGTTGCTGACCATGCTGCATATTGGTGCTCTTGCATTCCTGTATCAGACAGAGCATTATGCCTAGTGATCTCAATTAGCAGATCCCAATAACAGTTAGTTAGAAGGCATTTCTCAGAAATGCATTAAATATTTAC
This sequence comes from Pipistrellus kuhlii, assembly GCF_014108245.1. Taxonomy (NCBI): domain Eukaryota; kingdom Metazoa; phylum Chordata; class Mammalia; order Chiroptera; family Vespertilionidae; genus Pipistrellus; species Pipistrellus kuhlii. Next base: position 65,487,486 of record NW_023425562.1, read on the forward strand.
ATTTAAAAAGTGAAACCTGTTTTTCACAGGTGCTGCCTGTTATCTAATCATCATCCGTCATGGAAACCACAACCATTATCAGCAATAGACTCTTTCAGTTTACCTATAGTTGCTAATCATTATATAAAGAGAATGTTTTAAAAATTAGATTATGTAATGGGTCCAAAATGTCAGCATTGGGAGCCTGGGAGATCCTAGACTACCTTAAAAGACCCAGAGCCATTGCTCAGATCATCTAGCTGGGTCATGACTGCAAGACTGAGATACACATTTTTCTTTCTGGTGATTAATCCGCTGGTTTGTTTGTTGTTCTTCATGAATTAGGTTCTTGTATTCACAGGATTTGGGGCATTGCTTTTAGTATTGAGATTCATGATTTAGGGAATAATAGGAGCCTTTTAAGGGTTGGAGAGAAGAAAAAGGTTTATTTAGTACAGCAAATTTGTTGATTGTTTTCAATCAGAGCATTGAAAACTTGGAATATTATTTTTAAACTAATAAAGAGCATTGATGTTGAAAAGTTTATTGGTTTCTTTTTGAATGTAGAAAAACAAAACCAAGAAACTGATTTCTAGTCATGTAGTAGATAGAGAATAAATATAAAGGATTTTGCTTTTGAAATCCTTTTAATATTGAGGACTAGTTTAAAATGTAGCCTTATAAAGTAATTTTATTTAAGTAAATGCATTAGGAAAACCCAAATGTAGCTTTTAGCTAGCAACTTGAAAGAAAGAAATCTAAAAGTGAATTTTAAAACATTAAGGAAAATGCCCCTGAAAAGAATGCACCTAATTTTTTTTTCTAATTCAGGACTAGCAAAGTGTTGTAAGATCTGAAAACACATTAGCTTTGGTATTATCTAACAAGTCTCGGAGCCCTTTTCCAGGTTTCATGAGCATATTACATTTATGGCTTAGAAGGGGTGAGGCATCGTAACAGTGTCCTGTCCTCCTTTGAACAGCAGCTCAAAGGGGCATAAAATGTGGCATCCTTCAAAAGGCAGTTGGCAGCTCCTAATGACTCACTGGGAGGGCCACTCACTTTGCTTTTTGCCCAACTGGCTTACTTACTTTATCTATTTATTTATTTGCTTATTTATTTAATCCTCCCCCAAAGATATGTTTATTGATTTTAGAGAGAGGAGGGCTGAGAGAGAAAGAGAAAGAGCGAGAGAAATAGAGAGAGAGAGAAACATTGAAACTTGCCTCCCATTCGTGCCTGGACCAGGGATTGAACCACAACCGGAAACCTTTTGGTGTATGGGACAATACTTCGACTAGCCCCCCAGCTAGGGCCCTACCGGCTCACTTTACACCATTTCTGGCAAGTAAAGTATTTCAGGGGCTAACCTCCTGAAATGTGACTTCTTCACTGTCTTAATACCCAGACACTCTAGGTAGTTTTGCCTTAGAGTCACTTAGAAGCCTTACTACATTCGGAAAGCAAAATGAGATTATTTAGGATGTTTTACGTGACTTACAGCATGGTATGCTGTTGGAGGAGACAAGAGTAAATCTGTGGTATTGATTAAGCTGCTCAGGGTTTTTGCTGTATTATCTCCAACTGCCTGTAGTGTATTTTTAGGAATGGGTGAGAGTAACTGTGCCTGGAATAGAAAAGCTCTCCTGCACCGAGACACGATGCTGGCGGCTGCGGCGGTGTACCAAGGTAAGGGAGCCGGCCCTTCCCCCCCGGGACTCACTGAGAAATGTGCCCGGTCATCTTTATCCCTTAATGCTTTTTCCTTTCCTGTTAAGTACCATCAGATTTATTATTTTTTTCTTTTAATATATTTTTTTTTTATTTCAGAGAGAAAGGGAGGAGGAGAGAGAAACAGAAACATCAGTGATGAAAGAGAATCATTGATTGGCTGCCTCTTGCACACACCACACTGGGGAGCAAGCCTGCAGTTCAGGCATGTGACCTGACTGGGAATCAACCGTCACTTACTGGTCCATAGGTCAATGCTCAACCACTGAACCACCCCGGCTGGGCACCATCAGATTTCTTGTCCTCCCTTCCAAACTCAGATCCCGTGTCTCCATATCCCTTTCCAAACAGTCCTTACTCCTCCCCTACTGTCAGTTTCTCCGGTGTGGAGGCATTTTTAGAATCCCACAAGTTCCTAATATCCATTCTCTTTGGAGGATATGACTTTTGTTGAGCAGATTATTTTCCCTACTGGCATTTTTTCAGAGTTTAACCAATGTTTGTCTTTATAGAAATGTATAGAAATGAGGATGGTTCGGTGCCTGCCACATATCAGATCTATTACATGATAGGATGGAAATATCATGATTCACAGGTAACAGTAAGACCAATCACTTTATGTGGGCTTATGTTTCCATTTGCTGTTTATTATTTATTTACTTAGGGTGGGGGATGTTTAATAGCTTGAAGGGGTTCATTAGGACTACATATTTATCTATTTCTGATGTCTTTAATCTTTCTCATTAATTTTAGGCAAGACCAGCTGAAAGAGGTTCTGCAACTGTGTCATTTGGAGAGCTCGGAAAAATAAATCTTGTATCACAGGGGAAAAAGTCACAATAAATATTCTATTCAATGTTAACGTGGTCCAGAATTTTCATCTGAGATGGGTAACTTTCACATCCAAAATTATTACATTTTGAAGCAAGAAGCAATATACTAGCTATTTACTAACAGACTTTTCAAATAATTAGAATAACCTAACACTATCTTTAGTAACCTTTTCAGTTTCTCATAGTTTCTCTTTTCTAGTGATTTGAGTGTCTTATTTGCAGATTCAGCCCCAAAGCAAGAAGATACTTCTCCAAAAAAAATCCACAAATATGTTCACATAAAACGCTGACTTGATGAGAAAACATTACACATGCTGACATTTTATACCTTTCTCCGGACCTGTTGTTTCTAAACAAGGACCCTAGCAATGGAAATGAGGGAAGAACAAGTTGTTAGATTCTCTGGTGTTCTGGCTCATTTAGAATAGACTTTTTTTTAATGACTGTTATATGATACTTACGACAAAATTATTTGTCACACTGCCGCTTTGTCATGAAGAGAACAGAGATTTATGTATTCTCCAGAGCTACTAGGCAGTTTTTCACTTCAGAAGAGTGTGTACCTTTATTGGATCCTTCCTCACTTGTTTAAAGCATCAGAACTTGAATCTTATTTTTTTTTTTACCTCCAGGATCTGGGCAGGACCCTCATGCCCCCCCTAGGATAACTGAAGAGGCAAAATCACACATAAATGTGTCTGCACAGTGATAACAAGTGCTGTTTGTGGTTGGACTTTTCTTTGTCATTTCAGCCCTTTGGCACTGTTATTCTAATCCAAGTCCGCTAGGAGCGATCACAGTCATTTGGAAGCATTTAAGCCCAGACAGCGTAGTGTCAGGGAGGAAGGTGGCCATAGAAGGAAGCAGGGAGGAAGCTGGGAAGCACACAGGAGTGCGAGTTTGTTTCCACCGGTCAGTGGTGAGCACTTTGCTGTCCTTTTCATGTAACTGGGCCTGGTCCCAGCCTCTTCTTCAGCGTTAGTGATTTATTTTACAGTACTTGCTCCTCTCCCATCTGCCTCCCTCCCTTTAACATACAAGCACTAAGCTCTTCCTTGGTAGGGGCTGGCTCTCACCTTGTACTCCTAGTTATTCCATTAAATTTGAATTAAATTGTGCAGAAAACACATCCTTCGGAAGACTACATTAAAAAGCCAAAGTTTTGTAAGAAAAGAGTTACTGTTTTTGCTCTCTTTAGTTAGGAAATTCATCAATATTAGAAGTTGGGATACTCTTGGTAGCCTTTTTGTTTTTAACACAAAGGTAAAGAATACCTAGGAAGTAGAATTTGGGAAGGTTTTATTTTTTAGCTTAATTTTCAGAATTTAAAGGGAGATGAGAACAAAAACAAATAAAAATACCCACCAAAACCCTGTGTATTAAAGTGCAAACTGGTGACTGAGGAACGGATAAATTCCATGTGTCTGTGTTCCCTAAATGATATGTGTTTATAGGCATTCATGTTTGTTTTTGATGAAGGCAGACATATGTGGTTACTGCTGAGGAAAGGGTCTGTCTGTCATTGTGTTTGAATGTCTGTCAGGGGTGCAATTGGTAGGCAGAAACCAGGAGGGAGACTTGTACTTCTTATCTTTATAAATCATCAAGTTTTTACTGAAGATATTACTTTTGTTTATTTCATGCCAACTGCACATGTGGATGGTGGGGTGGGGCTGGAGAGGAATCTACATTGAGCTATTTAAAAAATAAGCTCCATTGTTTAAAAATAAATAAATAAAGGAAAGCCCTGGCCAGATAGCTGAGTTGCTTAGAGTGTTATTCCAGTTTACTAAGATTGTAGGTTTGATCCCTTGTCAGGGCATGTATAAGAATCAACCAGTGAATGTAAAAATACATGGAACAATAAATTGACCTACCATTCCAGAAATTGATATATTTGGGGTTTTTTTAAGTTCAATTATTTTAATGAGAAAAAATAATTAAAGTAAAAAATGACTGACCAACAGGTTAAAAATCTCAAATCCAAACCATACTCCCTTTTAAAATCAGCACTGCCACACATTGTGTTCTTTCAGAAATCAGTTGTATAATAAATTACAGAATACGAATTTCCAAACCATGATCTTTTAAAATTCTAGGCTGAAAATGTTCACGGCTCTGGTGAAGAGAAGAGTTTACTTCGGGAAAACAGGTGGAATCTCTGTGTAGACATCAATAGTGGAGGGTAATAATTTTGTCCCATTCCTTATGTTTCTATAAAGGAGATGGGATTTCCTCTGCATTCACCAGAAGGGAAAATAATGAAAAGATCACTTCTATCTTCTTTTGGCTGCACCATCATAAAATAAAAATTTAAAAACAGACAGGCAAAAATATGTTGCTACACCCTATTATTTGGTACAACTCAACCAAAAATCAGAACAGAGGGAAAGAGGAAACACTGAAAAATCTAGGTGTTGGCCTCATTAGATCAGTGAACTCAAATTTGGACAAAATCTCCCAATAAGAAAATAATCTCCCAATAATACTCTTAGCACATCCTGAGGATAAATCTGCCTACATATACTGTTAGCCTCTGACAGTAGTGTTTGCAACACTCCAGCCTTCCTGAAAGGTCTGAAATTTATTTATTTATTTATTTATTTATTTATTTATTTATTTATTTTAAATCAATCTTTATTGTTCATATTATTACAAAGGTTACTCATTTCTTCCCCCCTCCACCAGGTTCCCACCCCACCCTCTGCCCTTTCTGCACCCCACATTGTCCTCATCCATAGGTGCACAGTTTATGTTCAGTCTCTTCCTGAATCCACCACTCCCCTTTTCCCCGAGAACTGTCAGTCCACTCCCCTCCCGTATCTCTGATTCTATTATAATCAACAGTTAATATTGTTCATCAGGTTTTTTAATTTCCCTTTTTTTAATTAATAAAATTTTATATTTTTAAGAATAAATTTTAAAATCTAATAATTTTAAACCTTGTTTTTTTCTGCCCTGGGAACTGAGAAGCAAACTTGTTTACATGTAAACTTGCCCTTAGGCTATCAAAAGGAGTAGCCATTCAAATGTAAATGAACACATTGTTTAAAGATAGATGCTTGCTGGAATTGGATTACCTGTTCTGGGTGGGAAGAGCTTGTTTTCCCCTTTCTCCATTGAAATTAAGGTGTTAGCTTTAAAACCTCTTTTTGGAAAGAGACCTTAAACTTTCAGAACTTTACATTTTTCAGGTAGTAAATCAATTACTTAGTATTTTCTCAAATCAATACCTCCACATGCCCAAGGATACACTTCACACAAAAGACACTTCCAAATAGATCAACCAACCTCATCCAGGCACTCACAGATCAACACCCCAGTGCTATAATAACTCAACACATCCAGATCTAAGCCTTCATCACTTGATTCAGCAGACTCTCAAGTTCCCCCAAAAGTTTCCAGCCATGTCTGAGAAGCAGTCCTGGAGCATGTGCAGGTGAGGAGCGAGCTGTTTTGGGCCTGGCTGCCTCGGGCCTGGCCTCTGTTGCTCTGGTCCGTTCCACAACCAGCTGCTCTAGGTCTGGCTGCTGCTGCTCCGGGATGCTGCTGCTCCGGGCCTGGTTGCTCCCAACCTGGCCGTTTCGGGCCCGGATGCTCCGGGCCTGGATGCTTCTGGCCTGGCCGCTCCCAGCCTGACAGCTCTGGGCCCAGCTGTTGCCGCTCTGGGCCTGGCTGCTGCTGCTCCGGGCCTGAGAAATTGATATATTTGAATTCTCTGCCTGGATATCTGACAGATTTTTATCTTGTTGATTTAAAATATTAATTTGAAAATAATGGAAGGTATATTGAACCCTGATAAGTTGTTAACAGATAAGGAAAGAATGTTTCTGGTGTCTGTGGTGGTTCTAAAATCTATCCACAAATTTTTTGACATGGTTCTCTCTAAAAGGTGGAGCCCCAATAAATTCAAATAAAAGGAAAAAGCAAATAAACTACTATTTCAAACATAAAAATGAATTAATTACAAGGTGGAACTTCTTTGCCCTCCCTTTGAGTGTGAGTTAGATTTAGTGACACCTTTCCAACAAATAGAATATGGAAGTGGAAGTGTGTTGCTTCTGTTAATAAGGGCCATTGCTGCCTCCCTGCTCTGTCTGGGGTTGCTCATTGGGAAAGCCAGCTGCCATTCTGAGAGGGCACTCTAGCAGCACAGTGGAGTGCACCTCGTGGTGAGGACTGCCACGCTGTGGGATGAGCCATCTTGGACATAGATCTTCCAACCCCAGCTGTCAGGTGACTGATCCCTGCTGACACCTTGATGGCAACCTCAGGAGAGACCCTGAGCCAGAAACCCCAGATTAACCTCCCAAATTTCTGATTCACAGAAACTGAGATAAGAAATGTTTGTATTTAAGCTACTATGTTTGGAGTAACTTGTTAAGAGTATCTATTAACACAGTAATAATAGATAACTAATTCGCTTTCTTTGTGAATAATTGGGTGCCTAGCATATATGATATTGGTATTTCAAGTATAGAACATCACTTTCTTATTTGAAATTATGTAAAGCCAAATACCATATTACATTTGTTTTCAGGAAATACTGGCTCTGAGATTCTCTTACCTTGAGGTTTGAGTCTATGGTATCTCAAAATAGACCTAACCTTCCAAGGTATATTTAGTAAACCTCAAATTTCACTTCCTAGGAATATTAGGATCAATTTTCTGGAAGTCTGATGAGGCTTGTCCAAAATTAAACCAGAGAATTTGAGAACACTCTGGCCTTGAAAATTCAGGGAGCTAAGCAACTGCACAGTTTCCTCAGTCACTTCCCTCTGCATTAGCTTTGGGTGGCTGACAGCTGGCTATCAGGATGGACCGTTGACGCTGCACTTGTTACCAGACTCTCAGGTGTGCATGATGCTCTGGAAATGGGCTTTTTGCCTTGTTGGCATGGCTTGGTGGTTGAGCATCGACTTATGAACCAGGAGGTCATGGTTCGATTCCCTGTCAGGGGACATGCTTGCTTGGGTTACAGGCTCTATCCCCAGTGTGGGGCATGCAGGAGGCAGCCAGTCAATGATTCTTATCATTGATCTTTCTATCTCTCCCTCTCACTTCCTCTCTGAAATCAGTTAAATTTTTTTTCTTTTAAAGAGGAGCTTTTTAAAAGCTAGAGTTGATCCTGTCTTATTCTCTATGGTTGATACAAAACAGGTAAACAGACTTCACTTTCAGAATGCAAATGTAGTCCGTCCAATCTCCAGACACCTCGTACAAGAATCTTGTGAATGCTAAGGACGTGGTTCCAGGTGTGTCAGAGCCAGCCCTGCAAACAAATAACCGGGAACAGCTCCAATCTAAACTGTGCTTATGCTTAGATTGAGAATAGGAGATTGGGGAGGAAGTTTCCACAGGATCGGGCAGCACTTGCCAAAATAAACACTGGAAATAGAGGGCCTCGCAGGGACTGGGAGTCAGGTGGTCTGGGGTTAGTCCTGCCCTGCTGGTGCCCAAGGCTGAGGCCGAGTCCATCTTTCTGGCCTCAGGATTTTCATCTAAAATTACAGGTTTGGTGCTCAGTCTCAAAGGAGGCCAAACGCCTGCCTCCCAAGTCCCTAAGGGGCTTTTTCAAACAAAATGTTCCCACCTCCCCTTTTTGGTTAGTAATCATGGCCTTTGGGAGGGAGTCCCTGTCACTGAGGGAAGCATGGGGCACCCCTCTATCATGTTATGGTATGAGCTGTTGGGCTGGATGATCTTGGCAGCATTCAGTCTGATCCTAGGACTTAGGTCCTGGAACGGAAGAGACAGGGTTCCTTTTCCGTCTTTACATGCTCTCAGACTCCATGTTGATGTTTTGGGAACTTTTTTCCCCTTCAGAGATCACTTTAATTTCATCTGAGGATAAGGTTTGAGGTGGACACGGATTAGCCTTGGGTTCCCTAGCCCACAAAAGTGGTATAGCATGTATTACTGCTGTAAGTATATGGGACATAGTGAATGTAGTGTGGACTGCCTTCTACAGTTTCATGGAAGATGACATTTTCTCCTAGGCACCAAGCATTTAGCATTTGGTAAGCGTCCGTGAATTTTGTTGAAAGCGCCCGGTTACTCTTCTGGGTAATGAGGTTCTGACTATAAGTCCCACCTGAAAAGGAAATGCTCAGGCTTCAGGTGGCTGGAGGACCAAGTGGAGAAATAGAAACGAAAGTCCTTTGGGATCTCTAAACAGGTTGCCTACATCATTTATTGAGAAGCCAGCTGAGCACGCATTGTTCTCAGATGCAGCTTATTTAACCTCTTCTAAGGGGTCATGAGTTGGTAAAGCCCTTCTTTGAAAGCTCAGTGTGTTCTACATCCTTGCCAGGCAGTGTGCCAAGCCTTTGTCACATCCTCACATCTCAGTGTGCCAACCCTCACATCTCCCTCTAAGGTGGCTAACTGTACCATTATCCCCATTTTTCATGAAGAAACGGGTCTATAGAAGTTCTCCAAAGTCACAATAAATGGCAGCCTGCATGTGACTTCAGTCCTGTATGTGACAAAGCTAGTGCAATTAACAACTTCATTACAGTGCCTTCTTCTGAGGTCAAAGCCTTCTATGAAGTACCAGTCTTTTCCTCCGTGTTCTCCCTCCTGCCACAACCTTTGTGTGTGGGAGCCAGACAGGTGACTGCATCCACGGTCTCCCCAACACACTCAGCCCTGTGCTTGAATGTGTCCTTGTGCAGCTGTCTGCCCTCCCAAGTCTTTATCTCTATTACGCTAAGCTCAGGCATTCTTTAAGTCCAACTCAAGTTCACCTTGCTTTCTTGTCCCAGACCATCTTGAACTCTTGTTAGTTCCCCCTCCTTCAGCATTTATTTTACATCATTTCTTGTTGATGAGTTCTTCCTCTTCAGCTAAATGTTCAGTTCCTTGGGGATTGACACTCATGTTTTGAATCTGCTGGAGGAGCCTATATTTTATGATATCTTCAGATCTAATGACCAGCAAACTATCAGGAAGCAACTTGCAAGATCTTGAATCAGTCCTGGGAATCATTAGCTCTACACAATGCTAGACATTGCAGAGACATTGAATAATTTGAACAGTTTTAGGAAAACCTACATTCAGTTACAGTATCCACACACCTACAAAATTGTTTATGAAATTTGTCAATGCAGTGCAGTGCATTGGTCAAGAAAATGGTCTCTGAACCAGCTGTCCTGGCTGTGTGGTCTTGGGAAAATTATTTGACCCAGTTTTGACATCTTCTGCAAAAGAGGGAAGATGATGGGGTATCCTCTCAGGAAGGCAGTTGTAAAGAACAAATGAGTTAATACATTTAGTTAGAACAGTGCCTGGCACATAATAAGCATGATATGTTAGCTGTAGATTCATTCATTTGGAGAGAATGAATCTTAGGCTTTCAAGAATTAGTGACTGCTGTTGTGATGCTAACTTACCATTTGTCCTATGTAAAAGTTGCTCTTGCTTACACGAGAAGATGGATTAGTAGACAGATACTGCTTTTAAAAGGAATAAGCCACAAGACCTCAGCCAGCTGTTTTACATCTATGCCAGAATCCAAATAGCTCTCCAAATGTAAGAGATTTGTTCTAATGCTCCTACGTGAAGATTGAATGCTCCTTTTATAAAAGACACTTTATCTTTACCTAGACTTTATTTTCTGGTGAATGAAATACAACTTAAGATAACTCATTCTATATAATAAAATCCTAATATGCAAATTGACAAAACCATTGGATGACTGGTGGCTATGATGCTCACTGACCACCAGGGGGCAGATGCTCAACACAGAAGCCACCCCCTGGTGGTCAATGTGCTCCCACAGAGGGAGCATTGCTCAGCTAGAAGCTGGGCTCATGGCTGGTGAGCGCAATGGCAGGAGCCTCTCCCACCTCCGCAGCAGCACTGAGGAGCGTTGTGCCAAGTGGTGAGGAGTAGTGAGCAGGCAGTAGTAAGGAGCGAGGGGTCCTGGACTGTGAGAGGGATGTCCAACTGCCAGCTCAGGCCTGCTGGGGATCAGGCCTAAGCTGGCAGTTGGACATCTCCCGAAGGGATCTGGACTGCAAGAGGGCACAGGCCTGGATGAGGGACTTCCCCCAGTGCACAAATTTTGTGCATTGTGCCTCTAGTGATGTTATAAATATCCTAATGGGCCTTGCCAGAAAAAAGGTTCCTCACCCCTGACTTAATTTCTGCCCTGACAGAGCTCACAGCTGGGCTCACTGGAGACTACAGTGAAACTGACATTGGGTATTTTCTTACAACTAAAAGTACTTTGAGATTCTTAGTGAAGGCACTGTGCCAAATAGGGTACTATGACCATCAGGTAAATAGGGCGGGACCCTGCCTTCATTTTAATGATGTCTGGTAACAGGCACTCAACTGTAGTTCAAGGTAGAACATGAGATACACCAGAAAAGAGGTCTGACTGAAGGGCCTCATGAGTTCAAAGGAGAGAGGTGACATGCAGTCTATGTGTGGTGGGGGTGGGGGGCGCCCTTGCAATCATTCCACCTATTCACTGGGCACTGCGAGGTCCTAACCATGGTGCTAGGTGCTGGGCTGCTAGGGTGTAAGGATGAAAGAGCCTCAGCCATTCAGGGGCTTCCTATTAAATGGAGCAGAACAACTAATAAGACAGGAGTTCTTCAAATCTAAGTGCCATTCATTTTGAGTGTATCCTAGTTTTGGAAATGTTAAGACTTGGAAAGAAATTTTAGAATTAATGAATTAAGGTAGTAGTAGAGAACCCAGAGTGCTTCTTGTGGACCTGACACTATCCTAAGTGCTTACACATAGCAATTTTTACTTAATACCAGTGAAAAGCAAATTATATACAGTGACAAGTGGCTTGTACTGAGTAGGCTCTTGGAAAACATGGCGAATAAGTAAGTGAATGAATGAATGAATACTAGGAGGATAAACATTCTGACCTTCACCCTTAGACCCTCTGGTGAAAAGAGTTTCTCATCCTTTACAAATAAATGGTAATTTCAAAACTTTAGTGTTACAAGGAAACAGCCACTAAGAGAGGTCTCAGTAATGCTCTAAACCACTCATATTTTCAGAGACCTTGCTCCGGAAACTTGGGTCACATTGCCCTTGCTCCTATATTTTAGCCAGAGCTGAGATTCAAGCCTGACCTTTGAGTCATGGGCCTTTTCCACTCTCCTTGCCCACCCTGCCTCCAGTCCTGGGCTCCTGCTTTGGCTGTCATTGGAGACAGACATCTGGACCCTTTAGCTTCTATCCCAGGAGGCTGGTACCATCTATGGGTACTCCAAGGGAATTCCACCCAAGTCCTGGGTGAGGAGTGTGAGTTGGCCTCTGGCACAGATGCCACAGGAACTTTTTCTCATTAAGTTTTTGATGTGGTTCACAGGATCAACCCCACAAGAGGAAGGTTCTATGTGTAATTTCTGTATTTGTCAGATCGGAGGGATCTGTGTTCCTGCCCTTCCCGGACTTGGCCTTCTTCCTATCTTACTATGTCTGCAGGAGCTGAGACACCCATTTGTTCTCTTGAAAGGTTGTTAGCATGGAAATTGGTTTGGAATTGGAGCTTATATCCCTGACTCAGAACTAGATCACTAAGATGATAAGTTAGTAATGAAGCCTCAGGTGACTAGTCTTCAGTACCCCTCAAGTGGTCACCTCAATTAAGCAGAAAGTGAAATGATTTCTCAGAGGACAGGTCCCAAACTTTGTCCATTTTCCATCACAGGCATTGGGAAATTGTGCAGACTCTCGAGCTTGACAAGAAAATTCTTTATTTAGTGAGTGAACTGGTTCTCATGAGCAGGTTTTTCTAGAATCCAGAGCCTACCGGTAGCGATTTTTAAGCAAGTAGATCAGCATAGCAATAATGAGGCCCATCGCAAATAAATCCCAGTACTGTCCAAGGGTATCATCCAATTTTATCCATTTCCATCTCATTGTAAACTGTTGGGAAAAGACATTTTGTTAGGAAAAAAAAAAAAAAAATCCAAGCCTCCCACTCTATTCAGGGGAGTAGATCCCTCCATTCCATCACCCAACAGTTGCTCACTGGATTTTTTCAGAGATCTGGGATCTATTTGAGACAAACTCACATTAAATAACAGGATATCTTGGAGCAAATGCATAGTCTCCAGTTTCATGAGAGCAAAGAAGACAGGTATATGAGCGTCAGGACTTGTTTGAGCAGCCATGTCATATAATCTCCTGGCCAGGTGAATGTCCTAGAAATAGAAGAACAGCCCATACTCATTAGTAAACAGAAGCCACTGTGTAAAATATTATAATTTATCTTGGGTATGCAGCATGGCTCCCCCAGAGATGTTATGTCCTATTCATTGGAACCTGTGAATATGCTACAGGACTGAAGACAGAGAGATCATGGTCTATCCAGATAGACTCAATATAATTACCTGAGCTCTGAACCACAGAGTTTTCTCAGGGCTGAGGGCAGGAGAGAAAGTTGGAGAGCTTAGCAGAAGTCAGATATTCTACACATGCAGAGGGCCACAGGGAAGAAATAAGAAGGAATGCAAACAGCCAGGAGGGAAATGAAGTCCTTAGTCCTATAAGTACAAGAAACTGAATTTGGCCAACAACCTGAATGAGCTGGGAGGTGGATGCTTCCCCGAGTCCCAGTAAGGAGCATAGCCTACATAGAGGACCCAGTCAGCTCACCCACACTCACGACCTACAGAAACTGTGTGATAGTAAATGTGTGCTGCTTTCAGCTACTAAATTTGTGATGATTTGTTACAGCAGCCATGGGAAACAAACGTAATCTCCAAACACTTTCTTGGGTACCTCTCGACCCAATATTAGTTTAGGTATGATTCCTTTTAAAGAGGCAGGAGAACCCTAGACATAGTACAGTTCCCTAAAACAAATAACAATACAGATAATAATAAGCATTTAAAATTCCTAGTTTTCTTCGTGTGCTTATCATCACCGACATTAATAGAATTTGTTTATTCATTTGCCTGTCTCTTAGTCCTGAAGACAAGGACTTGGACTCCTGCTTAGCTTTGAATTCCCAGTGTTTTATGATATGCTGAGTACATAGTAAAACTCTGATAATGCTAAATAGAATGAATGAATAAACTATTTTGGTTCTCAGGCTAAAATTCGATTTCTCAAAAGATACACTATATTTTTAGGGACTTTCTTTCTTTCTTTCTTTCTTTCTTTCTTTCTTTCTTTCTTTCTTTCTTTCTTTCTTTCTTACCATTAGCTTATGTGATGGCACATAATCATTAAAAAAATGTTTCACCTGATATGGCTTATTTTGTTTGCTTTGTTTTCTAAAGCAATGTAGTGAAAAGGCTAAGCAGAGTTGCTTTTAAAGATTGAAGTGACCTGGGACAGTCCCAGAATTGTACTTTGCTGGGTGGCTGTGGATTATTTTCAAAAGAAGGGGAAGAAGAGAGATTTTTCACAAATTGTGGCCATTCAATATCTCTTTCTTGTTTTTCTCCATCTCTCAGAACTTCATTACACAGAGTTCAATAGTTATGAATCCTTGCGACCTGTGCTAAACCATTTCTTGGGCAGTGTCCTCTCTCAGCTGTGTTCTGCTGGTCATTTCTTAAGTTTTCTCAAAGCTTTGTGATCTAGTAAATTGATTTGGGGAAAAAAGGAATAAGCTTGTTTAAAATACTAAAATTCAGAAGACTGGTTCTAAGAAATCTTCCTGGCAATAGAGAAAATGGATGTCATAAAAAAAAAAAAAAACTCCCCTAATTTGTGTCTCTAATTCTAACAAGTCCAGTGGGTGTTCATTTGAAAGTGCCCTGCAGATTAGAATGGCGTGTCACCCGCCCCACATATGAAAGGCTTATTGACATGAATTGTTCAAGAAAGGCAGCCTTTTTCAATATCTCAGGCATTCATTTTTATTTGAGGCAGGCAATAGTTATTAATTTATTTCTTGAGGCACAAACATCAAAATTTAGTCACTGGCTTATACTAAAAATAGTGAGAAGTATTTAATGCCCAGGCAGCCTCACAAATTATAGTGGAGGTGGGATAGGATAGGAAAATCTTTAAAATTCCCATAGAAAGAAATTTCTGAACACTTGTGGCTAACTAGGATAACCCATGTAAAATAAATTATATTACTAGACTCTAGAAAAGACTCCCTATTCTTTAGTCTATTTAATAAAAAATCCAAATGGCTCAACTAAAAGATTTCCTCTGAATAGTATTTTGATGATGACTAGAGTTCATTAAATATGTCCATTGTACTCCTACCCCATGAACACTTAAACTTTCTGTAGTACATTTGTGTTTATTTTGCTTTAACTTCAGTGATTTAACAGATTATGTAAAGCAATCTACAAATTCTTCTTAATCACTTTTCTAACTAAAATGTAAGGTGTGACAATGTTCACATGTTCAAGATAGCTTCTTATAATTCAACTAGAGGCCCGGTGCATAAAATTCGTGCATGGGGGGTCCCTTCAGCCCAGCCTGCACCCTCTCCAATCCAGGGCCCTCGGACATGCCTCTCACAATCCAGGACCACTGGCTCCTAACTGCTCACCTACCTGCCTGCCTGATCACCCTTAACTGCTCCCCTACCTGCCTGGTCACCCCTAACTGCCTCACCCACCACTGGCCTGGTCACCCCCAACTGCCCCCATCACTGGCCTGGTTGCCCCTTACTGCCCTTGTTGCTTGCCTGGTCATCCCTAACTGCATCCCCACCCCCGCCGGGCTGGTTACCCCCTAACAGCCCCTACGCCCCCATGGCCTGGTCACCTCTAACTGCCCCTCCTGCTGGCCTGGTCGCCCCATGAAGCCTGCTGTTCAGCCATTTGGTTGCCCCTCACTAACCCCACTGCTGGCCTTGTTGCTCCACACAGCCTGCTGTTTGGTTGTTTATGTTACTGTGACAGCATCCTGGACAATTTACATATTCCTTCCTTTATTATTAGTATAGAAGATACAGAATTCTTCAGCAATAAAGGATCTGGCTTATGAAAATACTGAATTACATGATACAGGAGCCCCAGAGTGTACAACAGCATGGGTGGATATGGAGATTATTATGCTAGTGAAATAAGCCAGTTAGAGAAAAACAAATACCACATGATCTCACTTATATGTAGAATCTAATGAATGAAGTAAACTGACAAACAAAATGGGTCCAGAGGTATGGATGTATGGAACAGAATGACAGATCTCAGTGAGGAGGGGGTGGAGAGGACTGGAAGAGATTAACCAAAGAACATATATGCATTTATGCATAACCCATGGATACAGATAACAACATAGGGAAGGCCTGGGGTGGGAACTGGATGGAGGGGGCAAAAGAGGAGAAATGGAGGGACATCTGTAATATTGTCAATAATAAAAAAAAGTTTATATTGGGACAGGTAATTTTTGAATAATTTATTCTTTTCTTATAAATATACTAATGCTAATTTAAGGAAACTTTGAAAATATAGAAGTGAACAAGTTTTAAAAATCAACTACAATTTCACTGTAAAGATGTAAGCTCTGATAATATTTTATATATATTAATCCAGCATTCCAGCATTTATATATCTATATTAGAGGCCCAGTGCATAAATTTGTGCATGGGTTAGGGGGGCCTTTGGGGGCAGGGCCAGTCACGGGGAGGTGCTGCAGGAGGTTGGCTGGTCAGTCCCACCCCCTCTTGGAGTGAAGGGTGCAATAAGGGGCAGGTCAGCCAGGGAGAGGGGCCTTGGGAGGTGGCCAGCTGCCCTCTCCCCCCCCCCCTTCCCATCAGGCTGGTTTGCTGGCTGCAGTGGGCATCATAGTGATTGATCATTCCAGTTGTTCTAGCGTTACGGTCCCTGGCTCGCTCGCTCTCTCTCTCTCTCTCTCTCTCTCTCTCTCTCTCTCTATATATATATATATATATATATATATATATATATATATATTTACTAGAGATTCTTACTAGTAAGAATATAATACATATAATTTTAATTTGGGAATTTTTCACTTTGGGTAATATTATATCTTCTGCTTTCAATATATTTCAATACATTTCAATACATTTCAAACAATTATACCATGAGTTTGCTGACCACTGGTCTATAATATTTTATTTTTAATGGTTGCAGTGTTTCATAACAAGGGCTAATAATTAAATACTTATGCTACATGCCAGTCATCACTGTCATTTAGTTAAAACTCATGACAATTCTATAGGGCAGATGATATTATAACCCCATTTTAAAGATGAAGAAACTAAGGCACAGAGAGGTTAAACCACTTACCCAAATTCATGTGACTTGTAAGTGGCAGAGCTGAGATTCAAATTCAAACAGTCTACTTCTAGCCTGCTCACTTAATGAGGCCACAGAATACCTGATGGAACCACATATTGCCACACAATAGTTCAAGTAACAGGGTTTCTACTGGGGAGCATTTTGGTTGTTTGTAGGTGGTTTTTTTTTTTCTGTAATAAATCTTTACACACACAATTTCCCCCCATATTTCTAATCATTTCATTAGGAAATATATTTATTTCAAGAAAGGCTGTGACCATATTTAAGAGGTATATATTCTATCCTGACATATTCATGAGAGGATCATTTTAAATTTCTAACTTTAACTTGTCCTTTCCAGAAAAGAATTCTATTCTGGTTTTTAAGACTACAGTTCTAACTCTCCATAGGTGGTCAGACAAGTGAGAAATAAAAATGCTTTGTGCCATCATTACTTTTATTTTTGACAGGACTATTTATAATTTACTCAGTATATGCAATTTTTATTTTCCCTGAAGGATCCCCAAAAATGCGTTATCTACTAGGTTACAATATTGTGATTTGTAAGAAATATGTATTTGTTCTCTCAGATAACCAAATATATGTAACTGAAGGTCAGGATGGTTCAAGGTCTTTTGAGAGGGAAGGAAAAGTAGTCTAGAAGATAAATAGAGAAATAGTGATAAATAGAGAAATAGTGATAAATAGAGAAATAGTGGTATATCAAGCCTTTATAATTAAGGAAGGGTAGGTCAGGGTAAGAAGTCTGGACTTTATTAGGCAATAGAAAGTCAATAAGATTTGTTTTTTGGTTTGCTTGCTCATATTTGTGTGTGTGTGTGTGTGTGTGTGCACACGCGTGAATGTGCATGTTTGGGGTGGGGGGAGGGGAGAAAGGTGAAGAAATAATGGTAGCAAAGTTACTTTTTATCAAGAATAATCTGACAGTATTTTGTTAAATGGATTTACTAAAGAAATGCTTATATCGGTAACAACCCCCAAATAGCAGCAGTTTAACATATTTAGCATTCCAAGTGGATGCTCCTGTTTAGCAGAGAATTTCCTTCTTGTGATCACTGAGGAACCCAAGCTCCTTCTGTCGTGTGCTTCTGCGTGTCCCTAAAGCCTCAGGGTCTCTGTGTTCAGCCAGTGGAAGGGGAAGGAGACTAGGGAGAAGCTCCATCTACTTCTCAGCCACCTTAGACCCGAAGCGACACCTTCACCTTCACTCCCATTCCTTTGGATGTGATGGGAACCTGGAGATGCAGCCTATGACTAGGAGACACACAGCAGCAGCGAGACCTCCCTGTGGATGGGCATTACAGGGAACTAACTGGTGGACAGATCTATTTTTCAAAGGAAAATGCTAGAATGGGAGGCTCCTTTACAGAAGCCTATGTGAGGAGAAATTCCAGCCTACACCAGAATATGGGCAAAAGGAATGGGCAGGAGGGGATGGGCACCAGGTTTTGTCCTAGGTTATATTTCTGAAGTAATTCTGAATCAAGTATAAATTGAGAAGGAGTTTCATAACAACTTGTGAAATAAAAATAGAATTATATATAGAATGTAGAATTTCTAAATTTAGAATTGGGAGGTCATCTCCCAACTTCTCTCAGGTAGTTATTTTTTGTTCTCAGGACAATGGTGCAGTCAACTCTGGGCCACAGTTTAAGTAAAAGAAAACACACACACACACACACACACACACACACACACACACACACAAACTTACTGAGTTTAATCGGAAGTCAGAAATTGAGGAGTGAGATGCTTTTCAGTGAGGCTATTAGGATAACTCTCCTACATCATCCTAATCCCAATGTTCTTTCCTAAAAATAGATGAGAACCGTGTCCCATATTTTACACTAATTTACTTAGAGTTGATTTATATTTCACTTTCTTCTCCCAGTGGGCTTAAATACAGTCTATGAAACCTGATTCCATACTACACCCTTTTTGATTCTCAGAGAAAGCCTAGTGGTAATATTATACTCACCTTTCCCACGGGTTTGCACAAGGATTAACTAATAAAGAGGATTGTGAAGTGCCTTTCTGAACAAATGTGTAATCACTGGATGATTTAAGTGCTGTGAAAGCCTGTTCTAATTGTTGTTTTGCTTTCATTAACCATCCCTGGAACAAGCTCTGGGCTTTTAATTATCTTCATACTCATTTTGAGGATTAGAAAAGGTGGGAACCCCTTGTTAACCTGACTGTGAGATAACAAAATTAATATACTGGCACCTGACTACAGTACTTGGTTATTATTTTCTAATTGCTAAACAGAAGGAATTAATAAAGACAAAGAGCAATGGCCCTCATTAACTAAATCTAAAATTTCCATATCACAGCCTGAGGTTGAGCACACCTGTGTATGTGTATGCGTGTACAAGTGTGTGTATGCGCACGTGAGTGTGTGTGTGTGTGTGTGTGCGTGTTTACATGTAGAGACTTTCTGTAGAAAAATGTCTGTGAATGTGAGACTGATCAAAGTGCCCTGTGATAAAACAGGAACCCTGACAGAAAAAGAACAGAAAGTCAGAAACTCAGAGAGAAACTTCAGAGTTTTTTCTAAATGTATGAAATGTAGGTTTCGACAATTATTATTTAACATTGTGAAGCAAGTGCCTAGGGGAGCCATCAGCAGTGACTCCAAGGAGGAAAACCCTCTGGCACACCTGGGGGTGCGTGGGATGGGGGTAGGAGAGTTAATTTGAATTTAATCTGTGGGGTGGGATCACTTTTATCTTTTTATACAAACTACATTTCTCTCAGCATTATGGTTGTTTTCCTTGGGGAATGACGAAGTAAAGCTTTAATCTTTCTGAAGCTGCCTGGGGCAGGACAGGTATCACTATTCTGATTTGCAGACATGGTGACAGTTAGAGGGGAACTGGGTGTGGCAGAATAACAGCCAAAGAATCACCTAATACAGCTATACAATCCAATCCCAATACCTCTCACTTCCCATAAACACAGGGAGCTTTCAGCTTCTAGAAATGGAGAAAACAGACTAAATTTGGGGTTAATATTCTTTCTACTACTTAGGGTACTGGGGCTGAGGAAAAGTGATCAGCCAGCCTGGCCAGTGTTCTCAGTGGTTAGAGCACTGGCCCACACACTGAAGGGTGGCTGGTTTGATTTTCTGTCAAGGCATGTACCCGAGTTTCAGGTTCAATCTATGGCCCCAGTTGAGGCACATGTGGGAGGCAACCACTTAATGAGTTTCTCTAACACTGATGTTTCTCTTCCCCACACTCATTCTTTCCTTTGTCTCTCTACCCCATCCTCCCTTCCACTCTCTCTGGAAATCAGTGAAAATATATCCTCGGGTGAGGATGAACAACAACAAGAAAAAGTGATCTGCTAAAAGGCCACAGGGCAGGCAGCACAGAAAGGCAGAGATCTTCACTGCTGGATGGTTAGGACCCGAAGAAGGTACTTTGGTTGCAATGAGGACCATTAACCGATGTCACATAGGAAATTCCCTGCCTCTAATTCTCAATTACTGGCACAACTGGAAGAAAAAAAAGAGATCATTAAAAACAAACAAACTAAAAGCATAGAAAAGCTGATAACCTCTCATTATTTGGCTCTGGGAATGCAGCCCAGACTATAAACACTGAAGTGAAATATATCCTTGAGCATTAAGGATGACACAAAGCAAGGCCCAGGCTTTCCCCAAAAAGTTAGGGGTCAGGCAGTCCTGGGTTCAAATTCTGACACTACTACTAACCTCTCTGTACTCAGTTTCTTTTTATTTTTACAAAAATATATTTTAATTGATTTCAGAGAGAGAGAGATAGAAACATTAATGATGAGAGAGAATAATTGATCAGCTGCCTCCTGCACTCCACACACTGGGGATCAAGCTCACAATTGGGGCATATGGCCTGACTGGGAATCGAACCGTGACTCCATGGTTCATAGGTCAAAGCTCAACCACTGAGCAACACCAGCTGGGCCTGTTCTTTGGTTTCTTGATGCATTCATTGAGGACAATTATAAGGCTTATTTCATTGAGTGGTTCTGTGATTTAAATAATAAACCAATACCTGGCTATTATCATTATTGATATTTAATACCTTTCTCACCCAGCCAGATTTAGTCTACTCTGTAGTTGTGTCCTTGGGTATAAATGTAGGAAATAACTTCTACCTCAGAGGATTCTTAACAGGATAAGTAATATGTGTTGGCACATGGGATGGACTTAGCAAATGTTAAGTCTTTTCCTTCCTTTCTCTACATTTTGATGAAATCAATGAAATGCAAAACATTTATTTATAAATTGCCCCTTCCCATAGAGCCGCCATTACCAGGTTTGGATTATTACCAATACAATTACCTTTGCGGTACCTAAACCGTGTTCATACATGTAGGCCAGATTGAACATGGCTTGTGCGCTCTGGTATTTATGGGCTGCGATGTTGTAATGTGTGACTGCTGTTTGATAGTCCTTCTTAGTCCCATAGCCATAGTAATGGTAATCTCCAATTTTCACTCTAGCTAATGCATTGCCTGGTAGAAATATTAGAAAAAAACATAAATGATTCATGTTTAGTTTTTAACAACTCAACCTATAACATATATAAAAGAAAAAAATTACACTCAAGATCCAAGAATCAGGATTAATTATCATCTATGAAAAACAAATATTACACCCAATGCTAGCTATCTTCACTATTGGATAACTCCCATGCTATAGTACAAATAGTTTTAAAGAATAAAAATTGTACCCTAGCCGTGACTCAGTGGATAGAGCATCGGCCTGTGGACTAAAGGGTGCCAGGTTTGATTCTGGTTAAGAGCACCTAACTTGGTTGTAGGTTCGATTTCCAGCCCTGGTCAAGGCTTGTGTGGGAGGTAACTAATACGTGTATCTCTCTCACATTGATGTTTCTGTCTCTCCCCATGCCTTCCATTCTCTAAAAATCAATGGGAAAATATCCTGTGTGAGGATTAACAACAATAAAAATTGAGAATATTGTCTTTTTTACCCCAAAATATATTTTATTAATTTCAGAGAGGAAGGAAGAGGAAGAGAGAGATAGAAACATCAATGATGAGAGAGTATCATTGATTGGCTGCCTCTTGCACGTCCCACATTATGACGGAGCCCACAACCCAGGCATGTGCCCTAAATGGGAATCAAACCATGACCACCTGGTTCATAGGTCGATGCTCAACCACTGAGCAATGCTGTCTGGGTTTAATATATATATATATATTTTAAGATAAGTCACTCTTGAGAAACTGGACTCTACCCATTCTGTCCTTAGATTCACTTCTGAAACTTGACTCTTCTGCATCATCAGTTTCCTCTTCTTTTCCTAGACGAATCCCATCAATCATTCAAACTCACTTGGTATTTTCTATGGAAAAAAACATACCTCTTTCTTTCTCCCATGGTGTCTCTTTCTAACTATTCCCATATTTCTATTCCCTTCATCTCTAAAACTTCACTTCCCCTCCAATCTAGCTTCTGCCCCTCCTCCATGAAATGGCTAATTTTAAGGTAGTCCATTCAGCCAAATCCATTGGCCTCTTCCCTGTCCTCATCTCGATGGACCTCTAAGCAGCCCTCAAGTCACTGGATCTATGTTCCCAAGCAGTTTTCTCTCTTGACATAAATGACCATGCATCCTCTTGATTTCCCTTCTACATCATAAGCTTCCCTTTTCACACCCTTGACTGACTCCTCTCTCTACCCAACTTCTAAATTTTGGAACATTAAGGGCTTGTTATTCAACTCCATTTTTCCCTTTCTTATCTTCTTTCTTTTTTCTCTCCTCCCCCAAACCCTCCTTTTTCCTCTACTCTCCTCTATCTCAACTCTTCCTCTAGGTAATGTCATCTAGTTACATGGCTATCTTTATGTTTATTATTCCTGAATATATTATCTACAGTCCTATCTCTTCCTAAGCCCCATACTCTGATAATTGCCTTATTGACTTCACTGCTTAGATCTAAAACTTAAAACATCCAACAGAGATTTCTAACACCCTGCTACCAGGCCCCCTCCCCTTGCCCCAAACACACACACACACACACACACACACACATCAGTTTCTTTCCTATTTCAGGGCCAGCACCACCAATGTGCAGGACATGAATCTAGGATAATTATTTCTAATTCTTTCCCCTGACTTCAATGACCAAATCCATTTCCAAGTTGGTTCTACCTCTAAAACATACATATTTCTTATATTCTCCATCTAATCCAAACCTGGAGTACTACATTAGCTTCTAAAGTATCCTTTTATTAATCTATTCTCTATACAATAGCCAAGATGATCTTTAAAAACGTAAAATTAAATTATGTTATTTCCCTGTGCTAAATCCCTCCAGTGCTTCAGTTTGCACTTGGGATGATTTCCAGATGTCTTACCTGACCTACAAGTCATGCCTTTTCTGCCTCTCTGACTAGCTAGCTTTCTCACATGTCACTTTTTTTTTTTTTTATATCTTCTAGCCTTCTTCTTCTTCTTCTTCTTCTTTTTTTTTTTTTTAGAACATTTTAAAAAATATATTTTATTGATTTTTTTACAGAGAGGAAGGGAGAGGGGCAGAAAGTCAGAAACATGGATGAGAGAGAAACATTGACCAGCTGCCTCCCTGCACACCCCCACTGGGGATATGCCCACAACAAAGGTACATGCCCTTGACCAGAATCGAACCTGGAACCTTTCAGTCTGCAGGTCGACACTCTATCCACTGAGCCAAACCGGTTCTGGCTAGCCTTCTTAATATTCCTTAAACACATTTGAGTTTATTTGTATGATCTGACGTATATCACTAAGGGCTACAGGACTCCTTCCAAATTCCATTTGGCCTAGTACAATGCCTAAAATCCTTTGGAATTGATTATTTTGGATACTGAAGTTCTTTTAATCTTTCAGAATCCTCTATTAAAATGTAATACCACAAGCCATTTAGCTCTTTCTGAGTAGAGGTAACGTCATACAATCCTTAAACTGCCAAGACATTAGTTATCAGGATTTACTTCCCAGGTACTTCAAACTGTACAGGTAGCTGGCAGCAAGACCTTACAGAAGTGATACCCAGAAAAGGAGTCTGCAAGGACCTAGAAAGGCCAGAGGCCCCAGGAGCCCTGTGAGAAACCCATTCAATCTCTAATTTTCCCCAAATCTGCCTTCCTTTGACTCCAAGATTCCTTTTGGGCCATAAAGCAAAAGGACAGGACTTCTGTGTACTTCTGAGCTGTATAAGCAGTAAGCAGGACCCCTGAGGTCTCTAAGAATAGAAGGCAGTGAACATCAGGTTCTCCTGAGGATTTGGCTGCACCCTAATTAGGGAGATAACTGGGGCATGGAGGGATATCAACAGGCTCCCAGGGGTCACTAGACAAGGGTAGGAATTTCCCCTTCAATTTCATAGTCACAGGCAGTGGTGACTTAGTCCTGATGGCTCACCACCCTCCTCACACATAGTAACTGCTGAAAGAAGCACCACCGGAGACTGATTAGAAACTTTCATTATCAGATTTCCTAACCTCAAGGGAGCATCATCTTTGGGGACACTCATGCCTGACCTCTCTTGTGACAGGTGATTATTTTTAGTGGCCTAACATTTTGTGAATTCTGTTTAATATTAATGTCCCTTCATTTTCTTTTGTGTATGTGTATCTGTCTTTTTTCCTTTTTATTGAATTTGTTGGGGTGACACTGGTTAACAAAATTACACAGGTTTCAGGTGCACAATTCCACAACACATCATCTGCACACTGTATTGTGTGTTCATCACCCCAAGTCAAGTTTCTGTCCATCACCATTTATTCCCTCTCCCCTCATTTTCCTTTCTTTCTTTTTTTTTCAAATGACTTAGATTTAATCATCGTAAGCAAACTAAATGAAAAGCTTACAATAGAGAAGAATTACATGTCAGTGCCTTTTGCAAACTGAGTTGGGACAGAACTGGACTGGGGCTGCCCCTCAACCTATCCTTTCCAAACAAAGACATCCACAGAGTCCCTGCCGTCTGGCCCAGGCAGGGAGAGACTGTTGGCTCACTTTGCCCACCACTCACTCCTGGCCAGCATCAGGAGGCCCGCACTGCTGGTTCTGGTCATCGCCCTTCTTTTTGTGGCCTGAGACGATGTCATCAAATCGCAGCAGCAGAACGGCAGTCTCCACTGCCGTCTTATATATTTGCAATTTTACAGCCAATAGCTCCCAGATGCCCAGTTCTTTCATGTCCACCAAAGTACCGGTTTCACCATTTACACCCCAGGTCTCACAGTTCTCCTAGGTATGCTTGGCCCGAAGCCTCTCCCCTCATTTTCAATGGCTCTTTTCCTTGGTGCAATTTTCACACCATTTTCTGGCTTTGAATAAACAAGTATTTGTTGAAATTGGGCTAATTTGCCACAGCTGAGAGGTTGCTGGTGTTGTTTCTCCACTCCAAACAAGGTCTTTATTGCACTTAGAAAATATAGACTTCTTTTTTAGGGAATTTCTCACTAAAACTGGCTGGATGGCTTGCTGCTGTGTTACCAGTTCAGCTGGGTGTGAGGAGGCACCACTGTGACTTTTTCTTCTGCCTCATATTAACATCAACTGAGAATCACTTTTTATCCCTTTCCCTTCTTATAGAAAAGGGCGATTTAGCCTCAGCATGCGATGATTTTAAGAAACTTAATTGGAAGCAAAATTGCTCTCTTACTGCAAGAGAGTTCTTCACATATCCGAATGCCAACAGTGACAGCTTTGCAGTATCTCTCAGCTCTCAGTAATATAATTGTAGGGAAAGAATGGAATGAGACATAGTGATGCAAATGTCACTTGTCAAAGCTTCCCCAGGAATGCTATCTTAACATTCCTTATGGCATGTGAGCATGTGATCCTTATCAGCAGGGCTCCAGAAAGGAATAGGATCTGGCTAATTAACTCTGTTGCTTTTTGTTTGTTTGTTTTCTGATGCTAACAAGCTAATGGTTATAATAAAGATCTGAAGTTTGTGGCAATCATCG
Organism: Pipistrellus kuhlii; assembly: GCF_014108245.1. Classification (NCBI taxonomy): domain Eukaryota; kingdom Metazoa; phylum Chordata; class Mammalia; order Chiroptera; family Vespertilionidae; genus Pipistrellus; species Pipistrellus kuhlii. The sequence continues at coordinate 65,513,216 of NW_023425562.1, forward strand.
AAGTGATATTTTAAAAGAGAAAAAATAAATAAAAGAGAAATCAAGCAAGTCTTAGATCCATAAGTCATTTTACCTATAAACCCATTGAGACATAACAGACCACATTTTGATTAAATTCAGAAAAAAAAACAAAAACAAAACTCAGCAAATGAGTGAATGAAGCCAGACCCCCAAAAATTGGTTTCTTGAGCAAAACTGTCATGAGTCAAACAACTCTTCTGGTGCCATTGAGACAGAGCCACAGAAAAATTCATATGGTTTGCTAAACTAAGACTTGGAGAAAAGAAAATTTTGGAAATGACCTGAAACCAAAGGCTGATCCTAACATCAGTCTGACCTGAAATACCACCTACTTGTGCACCTCTTTGTCTATTGCCCAAGAACTCAGCTGGAGCAAACCAGATGGATAATGGTGGACAGGGACCAGGTAGTGCTCATTTTTTTAATCTGGTTCTATACCTTGAATGGCAGCTCGATTCCACAGGAGAAGTGCCATTGGATACATCTTCTCTTTTTCAATAATTTTAGCTTTTTCTAAGAAAAAAAAAAAAAGGAGATATTCCATTAGGAAGACTTAAAATACTCCTGTAGTGAAATCATATATGAATATGTATGATTAGAGAATTTTAACTTATCTTACTAGATTCCAAAATGAAGGCTGAATTGCTTTGAGCTACTTCATACCCCATTTCTGCAAGTAGTGCATACTGAACAAGGGAAGAATCTATATCACCATCCTTATAAGCAAAGTATGCTGTCAGGAATTTCTCAGCCCAGTGGCCTAGTTCACAGACACCTTTATAAAGCTGTATATGGGAAAAGAAACCAAGTAGATTAGTTAGACAATATACTTCATTCCAGGTAGGAGATAAATGGCATCAGTCTTCAGCTCCTGCTGGCTGGTCAGGCAAGCATTTCCAGTCTAAAGCATAGCTTTTGCAAATTATTTAGGTTTAAGAGTTAATTCCTTTCATAGACTCAAAGATTACAGGTGCATTTTTGTTTTGTTTTGTTTTGTTTTGAGCTGAAACTTCCTGAGGCTCATTTTATGTTTTGTAATGAACTTTCCTGACTTACAGGTGATTTGGCAGGACAAGACTACATTGACTTCTGTTTTTTTAAATGGGCCTTTCTGGGCACTGCTGCTCTGTAAGGGCAAGTTATAAGGTCACAGCTGATAATGGAAAGGAGGAAATGAAGGGAAGAAAGTGCCTGGGGCTGTAGGTGACATAATCACGAGGGAGCTGTGAGAGTTCTATGGGGACAAATGTCAACTTAGCTGAATAGCCCTTATGTAACCAAAAGAGGTTGGCCATACATAATTCATTAGGAAGTTGGCAAAGGAGCAAATCTAAAGATAGACTATTAGCTGGCAGCTTTTGAACTGAGTTTCAGAAGGGGCCAGATTGCAACATGGATATATTTATATTGGTGCAGCTGAAGTATTTAATAAATCAATGAAGGGCATTAAGGTCCTAAAAGCATTCTTTTGAAAAGTACATCATTGGCTTAGGCTGAAACAATCCACTTTGTCAACCAAATCATCAAATACCTAAAGACACTGCTTTTTGGGAGGAAGTGAACTACATTTTCCAGGCTAGATCAAGCCTTTGATTCCCAAACTGCATTGACTAATCCCATTAGAAGTGCCAAATTGTCCTGGTGATTTGATTGAAGGCTGAGACAGAGCTCCTTAACTGCATTTGAGGGAGCTCTGAACTTGATGAAAAGCCAAATGCAAGAGGAGAGGGATCATTTCTTTTCCTCCCTTTCCAGCTTGAGTTACATCAGTGCTTTCCCTCCCTAACCAATGTCAGTGCTCATGTTGTCAACTGGGAGAAAAGAGGTGATATTTATAAAATCAAAGGCATCAACAATTTAAGGGCAGTATAGCCTCTTCTGTATGATAAATAAAAAGTGCTTTAAAAACATCTCATTATTTACCTCCACAGCAGTTCTGCATGACCTCAACACTCCTGCTCCTGTTGCATACATCTCAGCCAGGTAGTAGATGGCGAGGGGCTGCCCACTTTGAGATGCCAAGTAAAAATATTTGAAGGCAAGTTTATAATCCTTCCAAACTCCAGAGCCAGCTGAAAAGTAAAATGTTTGCGCCATCTCTTATTTATTTTTTACATTATAATCTACGAATATAATGGTCATAGTGATGCCTGCTATTTCAAATAGGGTGGGAAAATCCAACCCAGTTAAGCTGTTCTAGTGCCACTATTTTGTTTGTTTGTTTTTTGGGGGGATGGTGGTGTTGGTGGTGGTGATTTTGATTATAAGTAAGAATATAGAAATCCTTGTTCTTGACCCATTCAGAAAACTGACTGTTTAGTTCATGAAAATATATTCTCAATATGAAAAGGAGATCAAATGCTGGTCTCTGAAGACCAGAGCCCCACCATGATGTATCTCTGCATCCTTATCATCTTTATACCAGGAAACCACAATAGCCATAACTACAGAGTTTGCAGCAGGCAAATCCCAGCTCTAGGAAGCTTTGCTGGGACTCAATGTATGGTCAGAGCAAAGGAATCAACATACTCCCAGCAGCTGGGATTCTTGTCTTGGCTCTCTTTTATGAGTTGGGCACCTCTAGGCACTTCATTTGCAAAAGGAGGAGGTTCCCCTAGTTGGTCCTTAAATTCCTCTCCTACATTAACGTTTAATAGCCTTCAGAAGCATGTCATGTAAAGGCTACTAGCAAAGGCTCTTTAGCAGTGGTTCTCAACCTGTGGGTCGCGACAGGTTTTTAAGGTGGTGAGAGTTATGAGTGTAATTTTTGACAGAGGAAAGAAAGCCAGCCAATAAAGATGGTTAATGAATTGTGGGAGAAATGAGATAATGAGAACCTCTTGGTTCTCAGTCCCCTTCATGCTACCATCACATCTTTATCCTTCCATTTAAAGATGTAGTGCTTCCAATAATATTTTTACTTCACTTTGCCCTCACAGTTCAACCCACTGTATCTGGCTTCTAGACCAACCTGTCCAAGAACCTCACTAACATCCTCGATATTGACAAGTCCCATGGATACTCAGTTCCTCTTTTAAAATTGAGAACCAGGCTTCTTGCTGCATTCAGAGGGATGCTCACTCATTTACTCTTTCTTGAAAGTTCCATCTTTTGGCTTCCTAAGATCCTCCTCAAACCCCCACCCCCCTGCTCCCACCTCCTCTAACCAAGCCTTTCCAGCCTTCTTGTGACCAGTCTTCTCTGTTCATCTTTTTAATGGCACTGAGGATCACCATATTTCTAACCATGGTCCTCTCACTCTCATTTGCAACTCAGTTATTCTTAACAAACACCTGCAAATTGATGTTTGTCATGTCCCAAATGTTTTGCTCCAAATCTGACCTTTCTTGTTAGTTTCTTTAAAAAATATATATTTTTATTGATTTCAGAGAGGAAGGGAGAGGGAGAGAGAGAAACATCAATGATAAGAGAGAACCATTGATTGGCTGCCTCCTGCACACCCCCTATGGGAATCAAGCCTGCAACTGGGGCATGTGCTCTTCACTGGAATTGAGTCCTGGACCCTTTAGCCCAAAGATTGATCCCCTATCCATTGAGCCAAACCAGCTAGGGCTCTTCTGAGTTCCATATTTGTTTCTGGATATGTATACTATTGGATATCACAAGGCAATTCAACCTTTTCTAAGGTGTGTTTCCTGACTCTGAACCTCCTTGCCTCCTCCTCCCAATCGTATTCTTTCCTTTCATCTTCTTTAAATTCCCACTCAAATTGCTGCCTGAATGTTCTATCTAAACCACACATACCGGTCCTTTGATTTTTGTTTAAAAAGGAGTAAAGTTAATAATGATATTCATAGCACTTACAGTAGTACATGAAGCCTAATTGAAACTGTGCATTGGGCCATCCTTTCTCTGCAGCTTTCTGAAAGTATTTAAGTGCTTCACCATAATTCTGCAAGATAATTATACTCTATTATTCAGAGGTATAGGTATAACTCCATGGTAACAATTGCCTTCTACTTTTTAAAAAGAGTGTAGATAGTGCCCTATGTGATTTAGGCTAATTAAAATAGTTTCACAAGTATTATACATTTTGTTTCATTATTAAATTATGTTAGGAAATAATTATCTCATTTTCAGTGTAAATTATAACTTTTCCTATCTTGATAGTAAGTCTTGTTAGACATTGGGGAAGGTCACTCAAAGACAGAGGCTATCAAATTTCTCTATTAAAAACATCCTCAGGGGTTAGATGATTTTTAAGGTTACTATTACATTTGGCTATTATTTCTTAGGTAATGATTAGGGTTTGTAATTCTTGTCACAAGGCTGTTCTATGTCTTTTTGGCAAACATTTCACTAGATTATTTTATTCTCTATTATCAGATGTAATCGTTTGTCAAACCAGGTAATAGAGACTAATTTCTTTAAATTAATCAATGACGATGAATTTTACTTTATAAGTTGCTAGAAACATGTTGAAAATATAATGGGAATTATTTAACTTACCACAGGAACGCCTTTTCCATAAAAATAAAGAAGACCAAGCCCATGAAGACCAATTGCATTTCCCTAAAACAGTTTTAAAAATCCAAGGTAAGTTTCAGAAGAATTCATGATAAAGAAAATTACTGAAAAATCACTCAAAATATTTGAATTTCACCCCATAGTGATTAATTAAAGCAGTTTAATCAGGCAGTTGCCAAGTTATTCTGACTCTCTCTAGTTTCTCCTTTCATACCTTCATATTTCCCTCTGACTGAAAAACAAAACAAAACAAAACAAAAACAAAAACAAAAAAAAACAGAGGAAAATGAAAGTAAAATCCTTCCTTCATTCTTTCATTCAGATTTCATTTATTGCTCTCCCTGTGTGTGACTCCTTAAGAGGCATGGGGCAGAGGAGGGAGGTGAAAGGTAGAAGATGAATAAACCATGATCCTTGTCTTAGAAACTTCACAGGTTAGTGATCTCTGACTCACTAGGTAGCTCTTCTTATTTTAAAGTGATCATGCCAAATGTGGTAAGTCCTATAATAGAATTTGGTGGGTTCCTAGAAGAGGAACTGCCTGGATCAGCTTAGGGTCTGAGGAATTTGGGCTGTCAGACTTAGCCACATTTGAGCTTCATCTTGGACTATATATAAGAATTTTCATGAAGGGAGAAATTTATCCAGACACTTGTTACCTGCTTTGGTCAAAGGAGATTACAACAAATGGCCAAATAACATTTTAGTGTGTGAATTTCAATCAAGTCATTATGAATGGTCAAGCATTGTTGATATATATTACTTTATGCAAACATACCTTATGGAAGGGAGTACTTAGCACTTTAGTATTTAGTACATATTCAAAAATATTTATATTTAGCATATTAATCATTGATGAAGTAACTTCCCCACCAGAAAACTTACTTTTTCTTTCTATCTGCCATCATGCATTTCATCCTGTAGTAATTAAGTAAGGAGCTACACTTGGCTACTTGGCTTTCATTCAGCAGATCTATACGATTGTTTTATTGGTTTATAGTATTTTCTCTGGAACTAGTTCTAATAGAAAACTCTCCAGAATTCTCACCACCTAAATGTAATTATTATAGATGAAGCCAGAGTACCCCTCAGTGATACAGGAATAGCACACAACTAGAGAAGGCATACTTAAAAGACTACTTTAAGATTCCAAAGTTTGGGGCAATGAATATGAAAGGGCCAGCTATTGTTAAATTTATTTAATTAAGTACAGTGTTTTATTTTTTGATGCAATTGTAAATGGGATTGTTTTCTTAGTTTTGCTTACCAATAGTTCAGGACTTAGTATAAAAATGTAACCAATTTCTGAATATTTATTTTGTATCTGCTACTTTACTGAATTCATTTATCAATTCTAGTCATTTTCCCCCTGATGGAATCTTTATAGTAATTGTTATACATTATCATGTCATTGCAAATGATGACAGTTTTACTTCTTCCATTCTCATTTGTAGTCAGTCTGTTTAGGTTTTTTGTATCTACTTGATTCAGTTTTGAGAGATTGAATGTTTCTAGGAATTTATCCATTTATTCCATACTATCCAATTTGTTGACATATAGTTGTTTGTAATATATATATATATTTTAAATAATCCTTTGTATTTATATGGTGTCAGTTACTTCTCTTCTTTCATTTTTTAATTTTATTTATATAGGTCCTCTCTTTTTCTTGATGAGTCATTTATCTTCACAGAGAAACAGATTTTGGTTTCATTGATCTTTTGCATTTTTTAAGACTCTATTTCTTTTATTGCCCCTCTGATCTTTATTATTTCCTTTCTTCTACTCACTTTGGTCTTTGTTCAGTGCTCTTTCATTAGTTCTTTTAGGTGTAAGGTTAGATTATTTATTTGAGATTTTTCTTGTTTCTTGAGATAGGCCTGTAATGCTATAAATATCCCTCTTAGTACTGCTTTCACTGTGTCCTATAGATTTTGAGTTGTTGTGTTCTCATTTTCATGTGTCTCAAGGCATCGTTTGATTTCTTCCTTGATTTTCTTATTAATCCATTCATTATTTAGTAACATTATTTAGCCTCCATGTTTTAGTGTGTTTTTCAGTTTGTCTTATAATTGATTTCTAGTTTCATAGCATTATGATCAGAGGAGATATTTGATATAGTGTCAAGCTTCTTAAATTTATTACAACTTGTTTTATGTCATAATATGTGGCCTTTCCCAGAAAATGTTCTGTACTTTTAACAAATGTATATTTTGCTGCTTTGGGATAAAATGCTCTGGAAATATCAATTAAATCCATCTGATCTAGTGTGTCATTTAAAGCTTCTGTTTCCTTGTTGATTTTCTATCTGAAAAATCTATCTATTGGTATCAATGAGGTGTTAAAATCCCCTAGTATGACTATTATGGTGGACCTCTTCTTTCTTTATATCCACCAAGATTTGCTTTATGTATTTAAGTGCTCCTATGTTGCATGTATAAATATTTAAAAGCATTATATCCTCTTGTTGAATTGTTCCCTTTTTCATTATGCAGTATCCTTCTTTGTCTCTTATATATAGACTTTGTTTTAAAATATATTTTGTCTTACTTAATTATTACTACCCCAGCTTTTTAAATTTTCATTTGCATAAAATATCTTTTTCCATCCCTTTATTTCAGTCTCTGGGTGTCTTTCATTCTGAGGTGGGTCTCTTATACCAATCCAGGCATCTTCAAACTACGGCCCGCGGGCCACATGCGGCCTGCAGAGGAGTCTGATCCGGCCCGCCAGGTTTTTTGGGCAGTGAGCGCAGCCGAGGTGTTACAGTAGGAATTAGTAGTTCATATAGTCCGGCCCTCCAGCTCTCTGAGGGACCGTGATCTGGCCCCCACTTTAAAAAGTTTGAGGACGCCTGACAGTATATACTAGTATATTGGTCTTGCTTTCTTATCAATTCAGCTACCCTTTATCTTTTGATTGGAGTTCTTAAACCATTTAGATTTATAGTGATTGTTGATAGGTACATAGTCATTGCTACTTTATTCTTTATAACTATGTTCCTTTATTTCCACTTTCTTTTCTTATAGAAGTCCCTTTAACATCGCTTGTAATACTGGGATGGTGGTAAAAAACTTCTTTAGCTTTTTTTGTCTGGGAAGCTCTTTTTCATACATTTTAAAATGATAGCCTTGCTGGATAGTCTTGGTTGTAGGTCCTTGTTTTTCATCACTTTGCATATTTTATGCATATCCCTTCTGGCCTGAAATGTTGCTGTTGAGTAATCAGCTCTTAGAGGAACTCCCCTATTGCCAATTAACTTTCTCATGCTGCTTTTAAGATTTCTTTATTGTTAACCTTTGCCATTTTAATTATGATGTATTATGGTGTGGGCCTCTTTAGGTATATCTTGTTTGAGGCTCTCTGCATTTCTGGACTTGTATGTTTTTTTCCTTCACTGGATTAGGAAAGTTTTCAGTTAGTCTTTCTTCAAATAGGTTCTCAATCCCTTGATTGCTGTCTTCACCCTCTGGTACCCCTCTGATACAGATGTTGTTACACTTCATGTTGTCCTTAAGGTCTCTTAAACTATCCTCATTTTTTAAAACCCCCCCCCCCCCCGCCTTTTTTTTTCTGTTCTGATTGGGTGTTTTCTGCTACATTGTTTTCAAAATCATTGATTCGATCTTCTGCTTCATCTAACCTATTGTTGATTCCTTCTAGTGTTTTTTTCATTTCAGATATTATATTATTTGTTTCTGACTAGTAGATCTTTTTTATGATTTATGTATTTTTTTTTTTAAGCTGTTGAAATTCTTGCTAACTTCTTTGAGCATTTTTGTAACTACTGTTTTGAATTCTACATCAAGTAGATTGCTCATGTCCATTTCCTTTAGTTCTTGTTCTGGAGATTTCTGTTCTTTCATTTGGGGCATGCTTCTTTGTCTCTCCATTTTGGCTGCCTCTCTGTGTTTGTTTTTGTGCATTAGGTCAATCTGTTATGTTTTCCTGTTTTGGCAGGGTGTCCTTATGTAGAAGGTGTCCCATGGAACAGTCTCCCCGATCACCTGAGTACTCCAGGAATGTCCCTGTGTGGGTTATGTAAGCCTTCCAATTATAGATGAGTTTTGACTGCTGTTTGCCCCTCTTTGCAAGAGGTTGTCACTCTGGCTAGCTGACTGTGAAAACTAAATCCAACCATAGTGTGTGAGCTACTATGCAGGTATTGTCCACACTAGCCTCAACAGAGTTTGGGCCTGCTGAGTCTCACTTTGGATGCAACTCTTGTGGAGTTAATTGGGTTCTGCTCTGATATTGTCTGTATTCTGCTATAGGATGTGCTGATTCTGGAACCTCTTGGGAGGGAGTCTGGTGCAGGTCAACGTCAGATGCTGCCTGTGACTGACCCTAAGAAACCTCTTCGTAGCTACAAAGTGATCCACAGTTTGCTGCTGCCCTTACTGGGCCTGGGTGTGTGTTGAAAGTGCCAAGCTCTATACGAAGGGCAGCTGCATCCCGCATCAAACTGGGGGACAGGTCAGCATAAGGTCCAATGCTTCCTGATAGCTGCCTCTGCCTACCTTCACCTGCTGGCTGCCTGTTAGGCTCAGTCACTGAAATAGCCTCTGGTGGTACTCAAGTTACATGAGGTAGGCTCTCAGTGAGTAATTAAGTAGGGGCAAGTGGTATTTACTTGACCGATACAGATCCAAACTCTGTGTAGTGCTGGATCTGACTCAACTCCACAAAAGTCCCAAAGTACACCAATGCCAACTACTACCCATCAGGCCCCTGCAGACCTTTGTGGTGGGACAGGTCTCAGGGAGTCATCAGCGTGAGACCTGCAGAGCTTATTGGGCCCAAACAGAACAGTTTGGCCATGGGAAGGGAGGACTCTGCACAGGAATATTGTGAGGAATTCTGTGGAGACTTCTTTAAGAGCCTGAGCTCAGCAGTGTAAGGTGGCAAGGAGTTGGGAGGGTGGGGATAGTGGATCTGCTGTGGGGTGGCCATGCCAGCCAGACTCTCAGGAAGGGGAGAAATGGACTCAGTCTCTGATACAACTCCAGTCCACCCAGACCTCCACCACATGTGTAGGCAGTCAAATCCTTTGCAGTGAGCTCAGCAAGATGGGGTGACAGGGAGCCAGGAGGGTACTGCATTTCCTAAGGCTATTGCATTTCCCTGGGTTGATGCCCTATGGAGGGGCGTGCTCAACCCAAGAAAGATGGCCTCGATGGGTGGTGGGGGAAAGGGACACAACTTAGGGACTCTAGCAGTTGTCCCTTCAGCGCCCTTCTCTTACTTTCCCTTGAGAACCACTCAACTTAGTCTCTCCTCACACACTCTAGACTGCTCAGAACTGCCCTCCCTCTGCTGGAGCCAGGGTAAGTGGCTGTGAACAAGATTTTGTGTACTGGCCCTTTAAGAGGATGCCTGGGTTTCTATTAATAGCACACTCATCTCTCCCTGGCAGAAAGAATCCCTGCTGATTCTCATAGCCTAGCTCTGGTGCTTTGGTTTGGGGAGCCAGGTGTGGGGTTGAGATCCCATGCTCCTCAGAGAGAACCTTTGCAGCTGAGATATCCCTCTAGAATTTCAGCTGCCACCTGTGGGAGCCAGGCCAGGCCTTGGCAAGTCTCTGCCCGTCCTACCAGTTTCTTTTTTTTTTTTCTTTTTTTTTTTTTTATATTTTTTATTGATTTTTTACAGAGAGGAAGGGAGAGATATAGAGAGCTAGAAACGTCGATGAGAGAGAAACATCGACCAGCTGCCTCTTGCACACCCCCTACCGGGGATGTGCCCGCAACCAATGTACATGCCCTTGACCGGAATCGAACCTGGGACCTTTCAGTCCGCAGACCGATGCTCTACCACTGAGCCAAACCGGTTTCGGCCCGTCCTACCAGTTTCAATGTATAATAGCTTCTGTAAATCCTTCTGTTCAGTTGGTCTTCAGTTGGTTATTCAGGTTAATTATTCTATATGTTAGTTATAATTCCAGTTTGTTCCTACTCTGCTTTATCCTCGCAGCTGTTATATGGAATAGTGGCCTTATAGGTCAGCTTTTCCTATTTTCCAAAAAAAAAAAAAGCTGGATATTGAGATTTTAATATGAAATTTTATAATTTTAAAAACACTTTCTGAGCTAAATATAACATGTGTAGGCAATCGCATTATATATAACTTCCACTTTAGGGCTCTTGCTTAGGTTAACTGACATGAACTCAGTGAGCAAATGATCATTTATCTGGCAAATATTGTACTAAGACTGTAGCCCTTTTATAATTGAGGAGACATGACTTCAGATAGCAGGAGAGACAGCACAAGGTAGAAGCAGTGAAGTTCCAGCAGTAGGTAGCACGGATGCAGGGCAATTTCAGAAGAGAAAAAAGATTATGTGAGCCAAGGAGGATAAGGGTGGCTTTGTGCAGGAAGAGAGGTTAAATTCTCATCTGGCAGATGGGTAGGATTCAGAATGGGAGAGTCTGGGAAGGGAGAAGGAAGGACAAAAGTATGGAGATGAGGGTGGACCTGATGTGTTCAGAGGTATGAGTGAGAAAACCAGAAGAATATGGGCCCATCCCAAGAAGCTAGAAACAACAATTAGGAAGGATATATGCACCCCTATGTTCATAGCAGCACAATTTACAATAGCTAGGATTTGGAAACTGCCTAGGTGCCCATCAGCAGATGATTGGATCAAAAAACTATGGTACATCTACACAATGGAATACTATGCTGCCATAAAAAGAAGGAATTCTCATTGTTTGCAGCAACCTGGATGGAATTGGAGAACATCATGCTGAGTGAAATAAGCCAGTCAATGAAAGAGAAATACCACATGACCTCACTCATTTATGAATATTAAAGAACATTATAAACTGATGAACCAAAAGATAGATATAGAGACAGTAAAGCAACAAGCAGACTGTCAAATTACAGCAGGGAGGGAAGGGAGATCTGGGGAAGATAAGAGATCAACTGAAAGACTTGTATACATGCATATAAGTACAACCAATGGACACAAAACTCTGGAGAGGGAGGGCATGTACTGGAGGGGGGGAGCAATGGTATATGTACACAGATAATAATTAAAAAAAAAAAAAGAATATGGGCCCATATCACATAGAATAAATGTTTATGATTTTGAGTAAATAAAAATCCAAAGAGGTTATAACGTTTATATCTTTGCATCCTGGTACTGATATTACCTAAAAGCAAATTGAAAACACAATGGTTTAAAAAAAATTATCAGTGAAAGAAGAGTATGAATGTGCAAAGAGTGAAAGATAGAATTTTTTTTTACTTTACTAATGACCCAAAGTAAGAAATCTAACTGTGTAGGTGCTGATAAAGGAAAAAATGGCCTCCATCCTAGAATATTGGTGATGTCAACCCAATGCCATTCAGAGCAACTTCTTTAAATACATGTCAGATTTCCTCTGTAAACGAAGGTAGCTCAGGTTTAGAACTTGAGTAGCTCAGATCACTGCTGGTTATACAACCCTGGATAGTTTGGGAGCTGGGTTAATTTACACACTCAGCTTCCTGGCATCATTCCTCTGGACTGACAAATCAGCATTATTTGCCAGGTTCTAAGAGATCTTCCCATTACACTACCTCTTTTTCAGTTGGCTTTCCCTTGTCATCCTAATCGAATGGTACTTCAGATAACTGTCTTGCTGCACCACAATTTCATATAAATTACAAGGAAGAGGAGCCTCCTACCAGCCTTCTCAGTAATTTACACCACAATAGCAGCAGCACCAAAGTGCTAGTCACTTATAAATAGGCTCCTAAAGCAGCATGTGGGTTTTTAAAAAAGAACAGTAAAAATATTCCCCAGTTTGAGCACATCTTTACTGCTAGTGTTATAGTATGACTTAGACAACACAATGTTTTCTATTGTGTAGGGATAGAAAGTTTATTAGGTCCATTCACCAACATTAGGTTGATGGGTGTTGCCATTAGGAGCTCTTTATGTACTAAAGGGATTCAGAGTAGTCTACTAAGTTTTATCTGACAAATACCAGTCTCACTGAACCTAGGAATGAAGGCAAAACTTCAATGGCAGGATCCAAATAACACCATTTATATATTCCCTCACATATTCAATCCATTTTGTCTTAGCTATGCTTTGAAGCTCTCTATATCTAACTGGTCCCAGGCTGCAAAATATAATAGCAGACACATACCACTTACAATGTGTCAGGCAATGCTTTATCTACTTTATAACAGGAGACACAGAAATATTAACTCAATAAATCCTGACAACAACAATATGAGCCAAATCTTCTTACACTCCCATTTTATAGATGGGGAAATTGAGGCACAGAATGGTTAAGTACTTGCTCATGGTTACATCGCTAGTAAGCAGCAGGGCTGGCATTCAAATTAAATGTCTCCAGAGCCTTGCTTTCAACCATCTTGTCCTGGCTACCTCTCTGACAACCTTCTTCTCGGGCCAGGAGTATTTCTGCTTTAGGGTAAGATCGAATGGGAGAAAACTGGGCATTTCTTTGTTGTTTTTGTCCTGAAAGAATTGCTTTATTGATTGAGTTTTCTCTTCCTCTGTCCTTATCTTTTTTATTTCTTGTTTTATGAGCTAGATAGCCTCATCTACAGCATGAGAGAAGGGAAAGCATGGGAGAGGGACTCCTCCTGCTAGGAGTCACTGGCATTTTCCATTTACCAAAAAGACAAGACATACCTCCTACCCAACCAAGCCCCATGTTTTATTGTTAACAATATTCTTCCTTTCCTGGACACCAAAGTTCTCCCAGGTCAAGTAGCCTGGCAGGAGGCTTATGAGTCCATGTAATACAAGCCAAACGCTTTTATGTATTTTCAGAAATGGGCTGAGTACATACCTTATTGGCTGCCATGGAAAAGTATTTGAAAGCAGTAGCATTATTTTGTGGTGCTGCATCATTACCTTCTAAATACATCTAGAAAAAAAGTCAAAGAGAGTGTAAACACTAAGGAATTTAAGGTGATGGTTACACAGAACTGTGAGTATAGTAACTGCCACTGAAATGTATACCTTTGAATGGTTAATTTATGTTCCCTGAATTTCACTTCAAATTTTTAAAAAGGAAAAACTAAAGAAACAATCTACTACATACATTCTGGAGTGAACTTGCACAAGAACCAAAACACGAGCCCTATTTGTGTTTTTTTCATGTTTCCTTGTATCTACAGTTATTGTAGAATGCACTTCTGAAGGCTGGGCACTTGTCCCCATGGTAAATGCAAACTGGCTGCAGGAAGTCAAAGGCAGGACCTGAGAGAGCCAGTGGTCTTTGAAGAAGACAGAACATGCCCTTCTAAAGGGACCCTCCACAAAGGCTGCTCAGGGGCTGGAGGGGGCTCCCATCAGAGGCAGCCCAAGGCTGCATTTTGGTCAGCCTGGATCTGGTCTCACTCTTGGAATTATGGAAGGAGGCACTCATTGGATTGAGGACTCTACCAGTCTTGGATGCAGACCATTCCGGGTCTCCTGTTGCATGCCAGGGGAAGGGGTCATGGGAAGGATTCTGAGCTATATTCAGTCAAGGAGCCCTAAGACGGGTGACCTTTCAAGGTTGCATTCAGTGTCCGAGATAAAAGCTGCTGTTTCCTGGGGCTCCTTCCCAAATGATCACCTCAGGAATGCCCTCAGTGTGTAGCCACATGCCTCTCTCAGCTGCTTCCATGAAAGAGGCCAAAGCATCATTGTACCTCTGCTGGATTCAATCAGCTGATACCATTTAAGAAATGAAAATTATTCATCAAAGATGAAGCACATACCTTTCCTATGAATGCCATGGCATTTGCACTCCCAGCCTTTGCTGCCTTTAAGAAGTAGTATAATGCTTTCTGGAGAAAAAAGGAAGAGTATTATTGGTAGTCATGAACATATCTTACAAAATGGTTTTTCAAAGCAAATAATTTCATTCAACATGCATTAAAAAAATATAAGAAACATCCACTTCCTTCAAGGTAATATTCCAAATGCTATTTGAACCATAAACCAGAAGAGCTGGAGATTATATATCTATCTCATATACATATTTAGAATGTGAGGACTTCTCACATTGAGAAAAGCTTGATGGGCATGTGGCTTAGTGGAGGACAAATGAATCCTAGTTGCAGACCTAACAGTCTAGTGTTTTGAAAAAGTAAGCTTTTATGTTGATACTATGTACTTATAAGACAGTTTATACAACTGACAGGATTTATCCTAATGTTTATAAGGCAGAGTGAATAGGACCAGACACACATGACTGCCTGCTGCGACCACATCTTCCTGCAGAGGTAAATTCCAAACCAATTCTAAGTCAATTTGAAGGAGGCCAGCAAAGCCTCTGATTCTCTCTAGGTCCTGACATTAAATGAATGGCTCCATCTAGAACACATAAGGGTTGCCCTGTACCTTGCTGCCTCATTCCCTAGCCTCATCCTGAACTTCCAGAAGTTTTCCTCAGAAACCATATGGAGTGATGAAAGAAATCAGCCCCAGAAATGAGAAGTGCAGAACTCTCCAAAGTGTCTTATTAGGTCACAATTCTTCTTCTCTTCATGCTGAAACCGGTTTGGCTCAGGGGTAGAGCTTTGGTCTGCGGACTGAAATGTCCCAGGTTCGATTCCGGTCAAGGGCATGTACGTTGGTTGCAGGCGCATCCCCAGTAGGGGGTGTGCAAGAGGCAGCTAGTCGATGTTTCTCTCTCATCGACATTTCTAACTCTCTATCTCTCTCCCTTCCTCTCTGTAAAAAATCAATAAAATATATTAAAAAACAAACAAACAAACAACAACAAAAACAGCCTTGACTCGGTTGATGTGCAAGGCTCTGCTCCCTCATAAAGAGGAGAGAATGTTTAAGGAAAACAAGTGGGAAGTTTTTTTTTATGTATAAACTAGAGGCTCAGTGCATGAAATTCGTGCACTGGAGAGGAAGGTCCCCCAGCCTGGCCTGCACTCTCACAGTCTGGGAGCCCTAGATTACTATAGTTATAGTGTCTCCAGGCCTTGGTTTCCTCATTCATGTTTTCTTCTGTGGTCTTAGGGTACCCTATCCTTCCCTATCAGGATATGCATTCATTGATTTAACTGTACTTGTTTGTCTCCTCCAATGTTGATGAACTCTGTACTTAGCTCAATGGCTCCTGTATGTTAAGCACTCAGGAAATATTTCTGGAATGAATAAGAAAATGAAAGGATCATATAATAATAAAAGCTTGATATGCAAATTGCACCTTCTACCAGGAATTTGACTGGGAGTTTGGTCCTTATAACATGTGCTGACCACCAGGGGGTGGCACAGAACATGGTGGGTGTCAGTGATGTGGCACTGGCAGTGGGCAGCATTGGAGGTGCTGCTGCCCCAATTGGCTCTGTCGAGAGCAGGACCACAGTGGGATGGTGGCGTCAGGACAAGGTGACCAGAGGCAGCAGCAGAGGATGGCAACCTCCAGCCATCTACCTGGGGGTAGGGATGATAGGGATGGAGGTGCGGTAAGAATATGGGGTGTCTGCTGAGCTCACTCTCCCTTTCCCTGCTATCCTTCCCTGGGACGCCAGGACTCGTTCACCGGGGAAGCCCCTGTGCTCAGGTGCCAGGTGCGAGGAGCCTGTCCCACACTTGCATGGCCTCTTTTGGGTGAGTTGGGCCACAGCTGCTGGGACTGCATGGGACAGTTGGGCTCCCCGGGGATTCGTGCAGGAGCCAGTCACACTCACTGCATCTCTGTGAGGACTCAGGCATCATGACTCAGGCAGAGGGGGGTGCATGGGGACCTGGGGGCCCAAGTGCTGCTCAGGGCCCAGAGGTCAGCTGGGACCTGCCCTTCCATGCCAGACACTCATGCCTGAATTGCTGGGCAGGCCTAGTGACTGCTCTGGTACACGAATTTTATGCACCAGGCCTCTAGTACATTTATAAATCTTTAAAACAAAGGGGCTGGATTTTAAATTTATGGCCCATTCCAGCTCTAATATGATTCTGTGTAACCTTTTTCAAAGTTTAGTTTCAGAACTTGGCTCTCAAATATGGCAATAAAGAGTTCTAGAAAGATGTTTCACTCTAGAAAACTAGATTTGAACTATTACAATATAATAATCTATTCCCCAGAAACAAACAAGTATCCTGGAGCTTTCCTCATTCTTCAATATGATCCATAAAGAACAAAGGAATTGAAGCTTTCTGTAATTCCTTGTTCTATACTCCTTCACTAACATGGCTTATTTGGCATTTCCATTCTCTTTTCTTTCCATTTAAAGTAACCTGTCTTTAATGCTATTACTTTATTAAGCACTGTATGAAAATACCATGCAAGTTGTTTTGATGGATAAGGATGAACCAACCTGAGTTCTTGCTTTCAAAGAGTAAGACCAAGTATCCATTAATTTATCCATTTATTTATTCATCTGCGATGGTCTCTATATTTGTGTCTCCCCAATTCATATATAGAAAACCTAATGTCCAAGGTGATAGTAAGGAGGTGAGGCCTTTGGAAGGTGATTGGCAGAACCCTAGTGAATGACTTTAGTACCTTTGAAAAAGGGGCCCAGGGAGTTAGTTCACCCTCTGCTATTCGAGGATATATGAGAAGGCAGTCCTACCCAAACATGATCTCGGACTTCCAGCTACCAAAACTGTAAAAAATAAATTCCTACTGTTTTAACTCTCCCAGTCCATGGTCTTTTTGTTATGGCAGCTCAAACAATTTAAGATAGCATCAGTCTATCCATTCTTCAAATAATTCCTGAGCACCTACCATCATATTTTAAATTCTAAGATATATATCTTCCCTTTTAATCAAGACATTTCTTGACATAGTATAACATATTGGCAATGTTTTTTCTTACTCAATTGAACATAAAATAAGGTATCTTATAATTGATGGTGTTTTGAGATAAACATAGTATGTCACAGGTATTATGCTAAGTTAAGTTTTATTACTTATTGCACATTTCTTTTTTAAAACAAAATGGGCATTTTTTTTGTTGGTTCTAAGAAAACCCCTCGTCTAATCAGTTTGTAACATTTTCTTCAGAATGAAATGCTAAGAAAAATATGTTGTTTTAAAAACATTTATGAACGCTTTTATCCTAGGCTCTGTAAATCATCTCGGAAATGGGTAATATTAGTTCTTTTCTTTTTAATGGGTGACAAAGCAGTTGGCTTTAAATATTTTAATTACCCCTCTGCTAAGTTTAATTTAATTATGTCTTATCCATTTTAATACTATGCACCAAAACACCCAGATTTTCATTCATTCTGACCTATATATGTGTAGAAATGCAAATGACATTAAAATGTATGTGTAGAAATTAAAGATAATGTAATCAAGAGTTGTATATACAATACTTTTTGGTAATTAAGAATTTTGTGGTGGGTGGAAGGGTGAAAATGTTGCCTGTGGTGACAACTCATGATAAATTAATGCAATGAGTTAAAAAAAAAAAAAAAAAAAAAAAAAAAAAAAAAAAAAAAAAAAAAAAAAAAAAGCAAGCTAGTTGTTTGTAGTGAGAAGAAAAAAAAAAGCAAGCTAGTTATTTGCAGGTATTTTGATATTTGCAGGTATTATTGCTTGGCAGTAAACTGGGCATCACATTTATAAAGGGTCTTACACTAATAATTTTCATTGGTGGACTGAAACATTAACATACTGGTTCAGTATATGTTGTACTCAGACTGAGGAACAACATATACTGCTTAGGATGGTACATTCATTCATTCATTCATTCATTTAATAAGTACTTGTTAATAACCTATGTATCAGGTAGTACTAATCTGATTACAAGACACACAGTAGTGAGCAAGACAGATAAGAACTTGTATTCCATTTTGGGGAGACAATAAACATGTCAAAATCAACATAGTTCAGGGAGTGATACAGGCTAGAGGAAAATAAACACAGAGTGATGCAATGAGTGATGGAAGAATAGAGTTAATTAAATCTTTTCTGAGGAGGTAAGAATTAAAAGATGAGAAGTTAGCCATGGGAAGATCTGTATAGAAAGTCTTTCAGAAATTGGTTTTATACTTTTATCTTCTCTCTCCCCTTTACATTCCCCATGTTATTCCAAGTTGATTTTGGTGCAACTAAGCTTGTTGCAGAAATGACCATCACAGTACTCTGGGGTTCTGCCTATTAAAGGAGATGCCTTTTACCCTATTTCTTCAATGCTGCTGGCCTTGTGATCTGCTTTGGTTAAATGAATGTGAGTTCTGACCATATGCCTCAACAGACTTTCTGCTCTGTGTTCTTAGAACCTTAGAACGAAAGCAATTTCACTGCTAGGTGAAAGCTTGAGCCAACTGGCTGGAGAATGAGAGCATATGGAGAGATCCAGTCATCCTGTCACAGATGAGGCCATTATAAGCCAACCAGCTCTGGCCAATAATACTCTAGCTAACTACAGATGAATGAGCAACCTCAGCCAACATTAGCTGAGTCTGGCTCAGACCAGAATTATTCTGCTGAGCTCAATCAAAACGGCTGACCTGCCAAAATCATGAATTAAATAAGTGGCTGTTGTTTAAAACTTCCTAAGTTTGGGAGTGTTTTCTGATGCAGTCTAAACTAACTATAAGCCAATCAATATTGAGCTCCAAGACATTGACTGGAGTGTCCCATAGAAATTCCAGTTTATTAGGCTGAGGAAAGCAGCAAGGACCAGCCGGTAAATGCACAAAAATGTGCCTGAACCATGGGGGGTGGTTGTGGAATTAAACTAGCTTTCCCCCCTCCTAATCCTCACCCAAGAATATGTTGTGTGGCTTTTTAAAAATTGATTTTAGAGAGAAAGAAAGGAGGGGTGGAGGAAAGGAGGCAGGAAGGGAGGGAGGGAGGAATGGGGAGGGAGAGGGAGAGAGAGAGAGAGAGAGAGAGAGCGCTCAGTTGGTTGCCTCCTATATGTGCCCATACCAGGGACTGAACCATTGAACCTGCAATCTGAGTATATGCTCTGACCGGGAATCAAACCCATGACCCTTCAGCACTCCAGATGATGCTCCAACCAACTGAGCCACAATGGCCAGGGCTAAACCAGCTATTTTGAGATGTATGGATGGATGGCCTAACCCATCATCCAAAGTTAGATCTGGAGCAACCAGAGAGATTATGTCATTCCATGTTTTTGCTTTATAAGAGAAGAAACTAGATTTTAGAATCACTATCCCCTCCACCCCCAGGTCAAAAGGAAATAAAATTTAATGGAAAGAGCCCAGGTTTTAAATGCTGAAACCCCATGTTCAAATTTTGCTTCATAATAACCTTACTACCTAGTTGTGAGGCTTGAAGCAATTTACTTCATTTTCCAGCCTCAGTCCCACATCTGTATAATAGAGATTAAAACCCCTGTGACTGAGCTCATGGGATGGCTAGATTGAGCTCCTGAGTGATGGCAACTGCTTGGCTGTTGCCACTACAGAAGCAAATCCTTCAATGCCAGCCTTGGATAGCACTTCATCCTCACCTGGAGGCAGCTACCTTCCATCTGGTGTTCACAAAGCTAGGCGGCTGGAATTGACCAGAAGACCCTAGCTTTGTGGGGTTTTATGCACTCTACAAAGATTGGTGGATTTTCTTTGTAGCTGAAACTTTAATGCCTTAATGATCAAGGTTCATGCTTGCGGAAAATGGAGAATTTTTCTTAGTTATACATCCCATGGTTGCATGAGAAATTCATTGCAGGCTGAAATCTGACATTGGAATAATATTGTGAGTCTAGAAGTTCCCATCTAAAGAGCTGAAACCTTGGCTAATGATTAAGATAATTTAATCTGAAGGCCTTCAATTGAACTGTCATTGGCACACTTATGCTTATTTCCATTGCTACCTATTTTTATCACATTTTATGAACTTTGAATTTACATAATGTATATCTCATATAAAAATATATATTACCAATGACATACTCATATCATAACAATATGAAATTATATGCGAGGTAATAGCAGATTAAAGTTTGAGTAACTGACTTAGAAAGTATTTTCTATTGCTTAGTTTTTGGGACCATGTTAAAATAGGGTATGTGCTCCTTTGAGCACATGGTTCTGATAAAATAACAAGGATTGAAAAAATCACCTTTTAAAAAGAATCCTAGTTACTTCCCCAGGCCTATGGGGATCTAGGGCCTTGAAATCATAGCCAGGATCTAGACAAGACCTCATCCCAGGGCTATGGTATCTAATTGAGGAGGATCCTGTATAGGATTTGCTCTTTCTTCACTAAATTTGAATTGTTAATTAATCTTCTAACCTCACTGGGATAAAGTTAGGTTAAGCAAGGTGATTGAAAGAAGCTTTGAAAATTCATAAATATGATGAATAATTCTTCTAATTACTGTACATTGAAAGCTGTCTGTCCTCTGATATAGCTAAATGGGGCTGAGGCTGGTCCTCAGGCTCATTGGTAGGAGACTTCCAGGTAGATTTGGGGAATGGCTAGTCCAAGGCCAGCGGTGGGGTATCCTCCTCACCTTACTCCAGTACAAAAATCTGTTTGGATAGAAAGAGGCTAAGTTCAGAGCATGGGAATTTCCCTGCCCCAACTGTTCCTTCAGAAGTTGCTACCCCTTTGTACTTGGAAGCAGAGAGGAAGAGCATTCTTACTGGTGAACTTCGTTCTTCAAAAGCTGGGAAGCTGATCTGACCAAGGAAGCAAGCAGCAGGGGGCTTTCCCCAGCAACTCTTCCACACCCACTCTCCTTTCATTAGCTTACCATCCTCCCCCACTACTATGCTCCCCTCCCAACATGATGGAATCTTGAGATTGACTTACGTAGTAATCTTGATCTAGACCTTTCCTCCCAATTAGATGTAATTGTCCAAGAGAAACCTAGGAAATATGAGTTTTGAAAATTATTTTAGCAGTTGTATTAATTTAAATAAAGAAAAAAAATTTTTACTTGGTGATTTTACTATAGTATGTTGATCCACTTTGATGCAGTTGGCATATCTTAAAAAAAAAAAAAAAAAGCAGGAAAACATTCCAGACTATATCTTTAATTGGGTAATTGGTTGATGCTGAGCATATGGCTTCTTTAATGAGTGGCCTGCTACTGTATAGCAGCACGTAGGCACATAAACCTAAAGGCCTTCACTCTTGGCTAAGAAAGGCCCAGAAATGCCATCCCATTCTCACTCCCATAAACAGAACATTTCTGGATCCTGGTAAGAAGGAGTTCATTCACATTAAAACCAACATTGGGTGGTGTTTTTTTCTATAATTAAAATCTATGTTTTTTAAAAATGATTTTTTATGAGTACATGAAAAAAAAATTGCCATTACTATGGCAACTGGCTCTTCCATAGGCCATAGGAACTGCAAGTAGCAGGGGACAAAAAAAGAGTAGGACAGAAAGGAGATGGTATCTTTTCCCTTTCTCATTTAGGACGGAGCATTGTTAACCCCTCTAAGTCACAGAGCAGATAAAGCTCCTTGTAATTTAAATGTTCATAAAATTTAACTTTGTTTATATACTTTACTTGTATCTGGACATCTCCTCTTTCAGCCAAAAATTTATAGTATTGGTATATGTCCCAATCCAGAATCTCACTGTTAGAACTCAGATTTTCAGGTCTCTCAGTTAGTCTCACTTTTTCCACTGGAATACCTTCACTTTTTTCCAGTTTGTCAGCAACTGTGAGTAGAAACAAGCCAGAGAATAGCCAAATACGCAAGTTTGCAAAAGGTAACAGTCAACTGAGAGAAAATACTGTTAGGTCTATTCTCTTTAAGTTGTACAAAGATATGGTCTATTAACAAAGGAAATATCCTTAGGTGATATACATTTGCTGGGTTTATTTGGTTCTGAGAAAAGTGCAAACAATCTTTGCAACCCATACAAATCTTTTATCAATATATATCAAACCCTTCTGAAGATCTTGGCCAAGTAGGTTTAAGAATAAAAAACAGCTGTCCAGCTGGTGTGGCTCAATTGATTGAGCATAGTCCCATGCAGCAGAAGGTCGCTGGCTTGATTTTAGATTAGGGCACATGCCTGGGTTGTGAGCTCAATCCCAATAGAGGGCATATAGAAGGCAGCCAATTAATGATGTTTTTCTCTCTCCCTCTCTCTTCCTGTCTCTGAAGTAAATAAAACACATATTAAAAACAACAAAAATCTGCCACACCTTAAAAAAAAAAAAAAGAAGAGAGTTATTGTATGACTAATAACACAACAACTCTGGTAGATAGAGTAAAACTTTTTTTTTAAAAAAAAGGAGAAAAAAAAGGACAGCTTTTTTGGATTTTAGGAACAAGCAACTAACTCCTACCACTGTCTTTTTCAGAGACTGAACCTACAACATAAGTGCAGTAACTGCTCCTTACTTCCTATGGGTAATCTGAAAATAAATATAAAGATAACTATGCTTGAATAAATACAACAAAGCATGCACTTTGAATTATACATATAGTGATTCTAGTTTCATTAAACATATGAAATAGTCTTGTTTTATATAGCATCTTAAATTCAAAATTAGTTATTTTCCTTAGATCCCAATAATGCCAAAAATGTGTATTTAAATGTTGTGATTATAGAAATTAGCCAAATGGACTTTGCCTTATTTACTCCTTGGCAGACTTTTATTTAAAATTCCATTATGTAACCTGATTCAGTGATTTTTGCATAATGAAATGTGACATACAGCTCTGAAAATTATTCTAGGGGAGAAACCAAAATGATGGCATCGGTAAACATTTGAAATTGCTGCCTTGCACAACCACTTCAAAACTACAACTAAAAGACAAAACGGCCATCATCCAGAACCACAGGAAGGCTGACTGAGTGGAAATTCTACAACTAGAAGGAAAGAGAAAAGCACACTGAAACCAGAGGAGGTGCGGAAGGTAGAGGTATAGAGGTGCTCGCAAGTGCATGAAAAGGGCTAGCAACTGAGTACGCACCTGGCTTTTGTAAGCTGGAGGGAGACAAAAACTCCCAACTGCTCTGAACTCCAGTTCCAGGCAGGGACCCAGACTCATATGGGGAGAAACTGAACTGTTTAGCATCAGGCAGAACTCGAGGGCGGCTTTCTCTCAGAGGTGCTTGCAGTGATTACTGAGGGACACTGAGACTTGGGGAGCCTGAGGATCAGCCATAGCGGTTTGCTCCACTTTGTTGATTCCCTGAGACCCTGCCCCACCCAAGCTGTGTGTGGAGGCTTTTGCATATGAATGGCCTGGCCCTTTGCAATCTAAAATTACCTAACAAACTGCATTTGGGCCAGAGAACCCCAGAACATCCAAAAGAAGGCCCAAGGCTTCACAGCTGGGCCTCATCTGGGCACCACCAAAACCCAAACAAAGAAAAGGTATTTGCAAATCTTTCTGTAGCTCCTCCTGGGTGGCCTCAGGCAGAGGATAAATTTATACCTCCTTGGAGATCCAAGAGCCAGTATACCCAGGGGTCAGAGTGGGACCATTCAGATTACAAGTCCTCAGATCCATAAGGGACACACTCAGGGGGCAGACTTAGTGAGCACCAAAGCCCCACTGAAGCAAGTCTTGCCCCATAAGGGTGTCTCAAGCACAGAATTTCTCCCATCGTAGACACAGATGATCCTCACAGCCAGTTGGCCTGGAGGTTAATTCCTCCCAGTGATGCCAACAACAATCAAGGCTTAACCACAACAAGACTGTGCACACTGCCTACAAAGGGGTGCACCAAGAGTGTCACCTCAGGTAATTGAGCCACTGGGCCCTATAGGATACCTAGCACACAAAGCTACTCTGTCAACTCAGGGAAGCAGCCAAAATATGGAGACAAAGAAACAGGTCATAAATGAAAGAAATAGAGGAAAGCAAACTACTGGATATAGAGTCCAAAACCACAGTTATAAGGTTTTTCAATAATTTTCTAGAAAAGCCTGATTTAGTGAGACCCTCAAGGATATGAAAAAGGACCAACTAGAAATTAAGCATACACTGACTGAAATAAAAAAATAATATACAGAGATCCAACAGCAGACTGGAGGATTGCAAGGATCAAGTCAAAGATTTGAAAAACAACAAAGCAAAAAACACCCAACCGAAAAAGCAAAACAAAAAAAAAAATCCAAAAATATGAAGATAGTATAAGGAGCCTCTGGGACAACTTCAAGTATACCAACATTCTAACTATGAGGTTGAAAACCTATTGAAGAAATAATGACTGAAAACTTCCCCCACCTGGTGAAAGAAATAGACTTACAAGTCTAGGAAGCGCACAGAACCCCAAACAAAAGGAATTCAAAAAGGACCACACCATGACACATCATAATTAAAATGCTAAGAGTAAAAGGCAAAGAGAGAATATTAAAAGCAGCAAGAGAAAAACAGTTAGTTACCTACAAGGGAGCACCCATACAACTGTCAGCTGATTTCTCAACAGAAACTATGCAGGCCAGATGAGAGTAGCAAGAAGTATTCAAAGTGATGAATAGCAAGAACCTATTACCAAGATTACTCTACCCAGCAAAACTATCATTCAGAATTGAAGGTGAGATAAAGAACTTCACAGATAAGAAAAAGCTAAAGGAGTTCATCATTGCCAAATCAATATTATATGAAATGCTTAAAGGTAAGAAGAAGAAGAAGAAAAAAAAAAGATAAAAATTATGAATAAAGTGACAATAAATTATATATATCTCAAATGATATATATATCTCAAATGATATATATATCAAATTTATATATATATCAAATTTATATATATATCAAATTTATATATATATATCAAATTCATATATATATCAAATTCATATATATATATGAATCTAAAAATCAAAGAATAAAAAATCTGATGAACAGAATAAACTAGTGAACATAATAGAATCAGGGGCATAGAAAGGGAGTGGACTGACAATTCTCTGGAGGAAAGGGGTGTAGAGGGTGCGTGAAGAGACTGAACAAAAATCATACACTTGTTGCTGAAACCGGTTTGGCTCAGTGGTAGAGTGTTGGTCTGTGGACTGAAAGGTCCCAGGTTTGATTCCGGTCAGGGACATGTATGTTGGTTGCGGGCATATCCCTGGTAGGGGGTGTGCAAGAGGCAGCTGGTTGGTGTTTCTCTCTCATCAACTTTCTAGCTCTCTATCTCTCTCCCTTTCTCTCTGTAAAAAAATCAATAAAAATATATTTTTTTAAAAATCATACATTTATGGATGAGGACAGTGAGGGGTAAGGGCAGAGAGTGGGGTGGGAACTGGGTAGATGGGAACTATGGCGGGGGAAAAGAGGAACAACTGTAATAATATGAACAATAAAGATTTATTTTTAAAAATCTTAAAAAAAGAAAATTATTTTAGGAACATATATTAATCTCATGCTTTTATGTAGCTACAGGTAGGGTGATAGAATAATGATTATTTGAATTGTTCTCAAGTGCAGTAATAGAGATCTCCAATGTGTACCTTACATCCATTTATCCTGGAATTTAAACAAGTCATGCCATATTATAAATGTTAATATATATTGATGTTACGTTCAAATTCTCAATAGAAGGAAAGAACATCACAAGAACAAGTAAGCCAAAACTGGTTTGGCTCAGTGGATAGAGTGTCAACTTGTGGACTGAAAGGTCCTAGATTCAATTCTGGTCAAGGGCATCTACCTTGGTTGTGGGCACATCCTCAGAATGGGGTGTGCAAGAGGCAGCTGATCAATGTTTCTCTCTCATCGATGTTTCTAGCTCTCTATCCCTCTCTTCCTCTCTGTAAACAATCAATAAAAAATATATATATATAAAAAAGAACAAGTAAAACAGAATTGTTTGGGGTCATGAACTAACAAAAATAAAAGATGAGCACAATAATTTAAAACTTGAAAAATAATCAGAAAACTACATTGCGTTAAAAGAATTTTATTATAACATATGTTAAAAGTATGGTCTTTTAATACTTTCATAAATATGTCAATTGGCATTGATTTATTTTTTTAATGCTTAGCAAGTCTGCTTATTTTAAAACAAACTGTATGGATTACTCACTATAATCTGCCACTTTCTTGTAATAATATAGGGCAACTTCACAATTCTGTAGAACATTGATTCCTGACAAATATCTGTATCCCTAAAACACAGGCATGTAATTCTTAGTATTCTGACAATGCTGTATTTACAACATAACTATCTAGGTCCAAGAATATTTAATTTACAAACCAATATCATCTGGGACATCATGCTTCCTCCAGCACTTCCAAAGGTGTAATATATCAGTGCCTAGTTAAAAATAAACGAATATATATAATCTAAATTTGAAACTCAAACTAATCATTGTTCTTCTTATTTTTAGCACAGAATAAAAAATAAATTCCAAATTTCATTCTCTTCTTCTGTAAACACAGTTGACTTTTATTTTTTTTTGAGGGAGGGAGGGAATCTTAGTGATCTTGGTGATGCAGTATGTGAAAAGGGCATTGTACATGAGATTGTATTTACTCATCACAAATCCCTATGAAGTAGATATTATCAATCTTTAATGAAGAAACTGGAATACAGAACATTAAAAAAGTTATGGTATTTTAACCCTAAACTTCTCTGTCTATTGAGCTGGTGATTTTAATCACTGTACTAGCCTGAGCCTAATTATCTAAAGCAGAGGTGGGGAACCTTTTTCTGCCAAGGACCATTGGGATATTTATAGCATTATACACATGCCATATAAAAGTAGCAACTTAAAAATTAGCCTGCTATATTTGGTCAAACCTTAGTTAACTCACCCCCAATGCATTGGCAGCTTAAATGATTTTGCCAGCCTTATACAGCCTGCAGGCAGGATGTTCCCACCCCTTATTAAAGCATAGACTCTAGTAAATGTTAATTTTCCTTTAAAAAAAATCAGTTTTGTTTCAGAAAAAAGTAGAATGATCTTACCTTGGCTTGATTATATTCCATTCCTATTCCATAAGAAGACAAAAACCCCAATGCCTAAAGCTCAAAAGAAAAAGTCAATAAATACATTTATTTCAAAATTATTCTTATCTATATTGGTAAGGGATATTTTAAGTATCTGTTTCATAATAATTAGTATTGTTAACTTATTTCTTATACCATAACAAAGTGCATACACACACACACACACACACACACACACACACACACATACACACATCTCTCCAATAAGCACATTAAAAGATACTGAACATCACTGACATGTAATTAGGGAAATACAAATAAAAAATATAATCAGATATTATATCCATTAGAATGGCTACTATCAAAACAAACAAACAAGCAAAACTAGGAAATAGGAAGTGTTAACAAGGATATGGAGAGACAAAAACACTTGTGCATTGGTGGGAATGTAAAAGTGCAGCCACTGGGGAAAATAACATGATAATTCCTCAAAAAGTTCAGCAGAATTACAATATAATCCTGCAATTCCACTTTTGGGTATATATCCAAAGAAACTGAAAATAGGATCTCAAAGAAATATTTGTATACCCATGTTTATAGCATTATTATTTACAATAGCTAAAGTTGTAAGCAACCCAAATGTCCATAATCAGAGGGTGAATGGATAAACAAAATGTGGTTTGCAATTGTGTTGATTACTGCAGCTTAAAGTATGTCTTGATACTTTATGGAGCAAGTCTCCCCTCATTATTATACTCCCAATTTGTTTACTATTCTTAAACATTGTGGATACATTTTAGTGTATGCATTCCAAGTGTTGCCAAACATTCATAACATAAATCACCTATATCACTTTCTCAGTTTTTCTCTTCCCTCCTCTCCTTAATAGGGTCACGACACTGTATTTTGTCAGAATATAATTATAAAATTTGTTTTGGTGTTTCCAATCTCTTCAAGGTTCTACTCATTTGGAGCTTTATCATTCCTGTCAGCATTTTTATTGTATAAGCTTGTTTCACATTTTTATGTATATCATTGGTAATATGCTTTTCTTTCCATGCTTTATATTAAGAACAATCTGCATTGCCACCATCTGTCCATCATCCAGATATCATTGTTGACATGTACACATAAGGAACTATTTGACATTGAAACTGGGTCTCAGAACTGTTGGACACTGAAATTGGGACTCAAACGTTTTTTGCTATTATATGTTTATTTCTAGTCTGCAGTTGCAAGATTTTTCAAAGAAAAGAAATGGAGGGGAAATAGTTACAGAGATAAATGACCATTGAACATATTGTCAAACTATAGCGGGAAGGCAAGGGAGGTTGGGGTGGAGCTGTAAGAGATCAATCGAGGACTTGTGTGCATGCATATAAACATAACTAATGGATACAAGACAAGGAGGAGGGTAGGTGAAGGCATGTACAGGGGGTAGGGAAGGCTGGGGGAGTTCAAGGGGGGAAAAAGGGAGACATATGTACTACTATTTGTAATCCTTCAAACAATAAATAAAATAAAGTAATAAAAAATATTTTTAAAAAACAACAACCTGGTATTAGCCATTCAACTAAATAGTTGATGAAATATTTAAAGAGCACAGGGTCATAGGCAGAATTCTTTGGCAGACTGTGAGAGACTTTATTTTACATTGGCATATATATAATTTGTATAATCTATTTAATCCATAAACTGAAAAAAATATTCTATGATTCAGTCAGTTCCTTTTTAATCTCTAAGGATCCCTTTTTTAGGATCATTGAGCAAAAAGGCTATTATTAGTAATGGAAAGCATCTGGAATACTGGCACTCTTGTAATCCTTTTAAGTTTATATTTAAAACTAGAGGCTTGGTGCATGAATTCGTGCATGAGTGGGGTGCAGCTGGCCCTCCTTGATCAGGCCAGCTGGGGGAAGAGGCTGTGGGCCGTTGGCTGGCTGACATCACCTCTTGGTCGAACTCCCTGTTGAACTTCTGGTTGAGGGGACCATTTCCATATTAGCCTTTTATTATATAGAATTATTTAATTGGCTCCTTTTTAGGAGTCAATATTAGATTCTTATTTTTCTTAAAATGCTTGCAATTTTTGATTCTGCTTAATTTAGAATCTGGTTTACTTGTGTAGAAATTTTGATAGTAAACAAATATTACATCAACTATTAAGTTGAATGGCTAATGCCAGATTGTTTTCTATATGAAAATTAAGATACTGTGCTATTCAGTTGAGCTTGTATTTTTAAATATGCTTCACCAACAGTGTATTATTTTGTGAAAAGCCTACCATACTTTTGGCCTGATTTTTCTGAAAAATTTGTGAAGTCTTGAAATTATGAAGTGAGTTGTGTAAGAGTTAAATTTCCATCCTGTGACTGTGGAGAAGAGCTCACCTCTGTATAAAGCTCACTCTTGAAAGAAAGGACTAAAGCCGTCATTTTACCAGCTGCAAAGAACCATCCCAGAGAGATACTCCCTCTCTCTTCAGCAGAAATCCAAAAAGGACCACACCAAGACACATCATAATTAAATTTTTCTTGAGAAATACAGAGTGGCCAGATTATGATCTCTGAATGCATAATAATCTGGCCACACAGTGTATATCCTATATAATAAAAGGCTAATATGCAAATTGTCCCCTCGACCAGGAGTTCGACCAGCAGACAGGCTGACCAACCACTTATGTCCCTTTACCTTGGCCAACCACTTATGTCCCTTTACTTATGTCTAGCTGGCTGGACCCCACACATGCATGAATTCATGCACCAGGCCTCTAAAACAAAAACAAAAACAAAAACAAAAACAAAAACAAAACAGAAAAATTCTTGCTCCAAAGCTAGACAACTTCCTTCCTTCTTGTATGTTCCTGATGCCCAGTGCTAAACTCAGAG
Organism: Pipistrellus kuhlii; assembly: GCF_014108245.1. Lineage (NCBI taxonomy): Eukaryota > Metazoa > Chordata > Mammalia > Chiroptera > Vespertilionidae > Pipistrellus > Pipistrellus kuhlii. The sequence goes on from NW_023425562.1 coordinate 65,543,386, forward strand.
TGAGTGACTCTGAGTAACTCTGTGTGTCAGCCCTTTAAGATTAACTTCCTAGGACTTCCACAGCCCTCCATCTCACTCAGCCACAAAGTTCACTGGCTTTACCAGCCAGAAGTTATTGGGACTTCTCTTCCCAGCACTTGAATCCTGAGTTGGGGCCCTGGTGTGGAGCTAAGACCCCTTGATTCTCAGGGGGCGCCACTGCATTTTAAATAGCCCTACTAATTTTTAACACATATGGGTGTGGGACTAGTCCATTCTGCATCTCACCCCTCCTATCAATCTCAATGTGGCTTCTTTTTTATATTCTTAGTTATAGCACATCTGTTCAGCTAGCTTTTAGGAAAATCTGAATGATGGTTGTTCTATAGTTTAGTTGTGGGAGGAATTGAGTACTGCATTTATCTATATTATCATCTTGACTGGAAGGGCTTGGTACTGCATTTACCTATATTATCATCTTGACTGGAAGGGCTTGGTGGTATCATTTTAGTGGTGGACATGATAAAATTTGGTCTGTCTTGAAACTTTATATTTTTGATTATCCAAATATTGAGACAGAAGATAACTCATATTTTATTACAACATTTATAAATCTGTTTACTGTTTTGTAAATATAATTATTTAACTGCAAAACATTGCCTAGGGTAAAAATAGTATTCAACAACTCACATTAATTAAAATTATATGACTATTTAAAATTATGATGTTAATTTGTATATACTTATATAGGAAGATATCTATGATATATTGTTAAATGAATAAAGAGCAGATTAAGAAAGAGCAATTAAAGTATGATCTCATTTTCAAAAATAAATTCTACATAGTTATAGGTAAAATTCTAGAAGAATAATAGTGGGAGTAATATTTATATTCTTTCTTTATAATGAATGATTATAAAGTTCCAGGTTGGAATTAAGTACATTCACATATTATTTTAATTCTTATAATAACTCCATTGACTAATTCATCATTAATTGTTATATAGTTAATTACATATAAATATATAATTAATTATATAAGCATATAGTTATTTGCATAATTACATAATTATATAATTAAATAATTATATATTTTTTGTCCCAGTAACTGTACTCAATGTTAGAAATACAGCGGTGAAACAGACAGACACAATACCCAGTGAAGTTTTTTTAAATTATAATTTACATTCACTATTATTTTGTATTAGTTTTAGGTGTATAGCCATAGTGGTGAGACAACCATATACTTTACAAAATTGTTCCCCCTGATATTTATAGTATTCACCTGGAATCATATGTAGTTATTACAATATTATTGACTATATTTTCTATGCTATTTTTTATGTCCCCATGACTAGTTTGTAAAGATTTACATTTATACAATGGAATATTACTCATCCAGACACACAAAAAATGAAATCTTACCATTTGCAACAGCATGGATAGACCTAAAGGATTTTATGTTAAGTGAAACATCAATCAGAGAAAGACAAATATCATATGATTTCACTTACCTGTAGAATCTAAAGAACAATATAAATGGACAAACAAAATAGAAAGACTCATAGACACAGAGACAGACTGATAGTTTCCAGTGTTTTATCATTATCCCAAATACAGATAAAAATTAGAGAGGTTGCCCAACAGTCTTATGGGCCAATTTCTGCTTCAACTAAACATAAAGACTCAGAAGACTCCCATAGGCTACATTTACCAACAGTCTATTCATTTGGGTATAGCACAGGAACCACAGTTTCAGAAGGCAACATCAGGCCCTCTTGTCTGTGAGCGTTTTCCCGGCAGTTTGCACAATATTGCAACAGCCATCTTTGGTCCCTTTGGTGATGGCTCAGATCCAAGGGCTTATATCAACACTGGCTAGGTGTGGGAGCCACCCTGATATAAAAAATGTCATGCCCCATATAACAACTCCATAGATTGTCCAGGGTAAGAATCACTATGACTATCTGGTATTTATAGTTCATTATGGTTCCTCCCAGTCCAAAGAAAGTTTGCCAATCAGAGATCATTTCAATCATAAGCAATGCTCCCTAGAAACACAGTTAACATTTTACTTCTATCAAATTACCAGGGAAACAGAGCTAGAGTGAACGGAAGGTCAAATTGTCATGCAGAAGAAGAGAAAAAGGTTTTCTTACATAGCTACACAATAAGCAAGTAGCAGTATAAATTCAAATTTAAGCTTTTCTGATTCCAAAGCATAGTTTCTGAAATTTGCTGGATGGTAAAACACACACACACACACACACACACACACACACACACAACAAAACACACACAAAAAACAAAAAAAACACACACAAAAAAACCAAGCAAACAAAAATATCTGGGAGGAAATTTTTAGACAACTTTGACTTTCTTCTTCATACTTTCTGAATTCTCAGATTTCTTTTTGTAATGAGCATTAATTTCTTTTGTAATTAGGAAGAAATATTTTCAATAAAAAGATTAGAAACATGAAAATACGATTTTGTTATAGCATTAAGTAGCCAGAAACAAAATAATATATGCACTTGTATTGTAATTAGAATAGTGTAAAAAAGAAGATGCAGAGAGGAAGAAACCAAGGGAAAATGCAATAGTTGAGTCAGGGTATTTGGTTTATGAAGGTCTTTTTTTATGTCTTTCAAATTTTCTATGAAATGCTTATATTATTCTTGGAATAAAATTTAATGCATTTTTTAATAAGAAAGGAAAAATATATATAGTTTATAAAGTATTTCAAATGTAAAAACCAGAAAGAAAAATCATCCTAAGGTAATAGATTTAGTTCTATATTTCTTTGTATAGGTGAATATACTTTATGTATAAAATGTATGTTAGAAATTCAGAGTTCTCAAATTTTCTCAGAGCACACATGGACATGGAAAGTGGGGTAGAGAAAAATTCTGCTCCATTCCTGAAGGTCTCTAATGTAACTAAGGATTTGCCAAGGGCTACTTCTGGGTCCCTGCCCTGACACTAAACTATTCTGTGTATTGTAGTAACTTCCCTAGGCCTGGATTCATGAAATAGAGTGGGAATACTATTGCCCAATTTCTCTTACATGTTATAGTTATTTCAGGATGTAGTTATTTATTTAAGATTTATTTTTTCCAAAACTCACATTTTGAGCTTTATATGATCCTTCTTTGGCCAACAACTCATATAACTGGATAGCTGCTGTTATGTTTTGCATGCCAAAATTTCCAAATAGCAAAGCATCAGCCATTTTCTCCATAGCTTTCAAATTTCCCAGATCAGCTGCTTTGGCAAAGAATATGTAGGCTCTGTTTCAAGAATATTAGGTTAGAAGTTTGGTAATAAAAAAGGGAAATTTTCTGTTCCTTCTTTCATAGTAGTTCCCTCTAGGACCCAGTTGTCATTGCTATTGACAATATGGTTTAGGTAAAGTCCATTACATTTCTAGACTAGTAAATTATCTTATTCTTAGATTAGTCTAAGATTATAATTTCAATATATATGACAAATAGGGAAGCTGATAAAAAGGAGAAATACAGCAAAAAACCCGATTTGGCTCAGTGGATAGAGCATCGTCCTGTGGACTCAAGGGTCCCAAGTTCAATTCCAGTCAAGGGCATTTACCTTGGTTGTGGGCAAATCCCCAATAGGTGGTATGCAGGAGGCAGCTGATCAATGTTTCTCTCTCATCGATGTTTCTAACTTTCTATCCTTCTCCCTTCCTCTCTTTAAAAAAATAAATAAAATAGAAAAAAAAGAAAAAAAGGATAAAAAGGAGAAATACATAAAATATATTATATATACCAAGCTTCTATACCAAGTAAAATAAAAAATTGAGACACTTGTCCTAAAATAGTGAATTCCAAGTTCACTATGAATATTTGTTTTATAAAGTAATCTTTGGAATACATAACAATATATTAAAAATAAATTGAAAATAAACTGTCACTTCTAGGAATTTACCATCATGAGAACAACAGTCCCTTAATATTCTGAAATGGTTTTTTTTTTTTTTGTTTTTTTTTAACACACAACATATTCTTATCAGATCAAAGCCAGGACTATATGGAAAAACAAAACTTAATGATTATAAGGGCTTTAGATTCTGACTGCCTCAGTTCAAATCCTGGCTCAATTAGTTCAGATATTTGCGCAAGTTATTTAATTCCCTTAGGCTCCCTCACCTATGGAATAGGGATAATAATAAAATCTATTACATAGGGTTGCTGGGAAGATTCAATGAAATAATCTATAGGAAGTAATTGATATAGCACCTGGTACTGAGTAAGTACTCAATAAATTTAGCTATCATCATCATCACCATCATCATCATCATCACTTTTGCATAGGTTCTAAAGTTTTATGGCATTGTAACTTTCTTCTGTAATTAGTGGGTAAATGATGGGAAAGCTTAGTGATTGCAAGTATAAATGCCATAGAATTGCTTCACATTGAATTTTCTGAGGGGTCAGAAGCCATGTTCTGTACAGCAGTAACAGAACTGTGTAGCGAATCTGTATGACAGCAGTGATAGAGAGACTTGCAGGGTCAAAACTTGTGTCAGAGACAGAGAGTACTTTTGGGATTGATTTTCACTATTATAACTTCCTTTATGGTAGTAGTAAGACATGGAAGCATTAACCTTTACCTGTGACCTTGACTCAAATGCTGGGACAAGCACACATATCTGCCACTGCTACCAGTTTAGAAGGATCAGGAGACTCAGCTTTAAGTACCATCTCTCCAGGCTGATGCTAAGATAGCCTGCTCTTGGTAAAAGGCTGGGCTAGAATGACTAGACAAAAAAAGATGGGCTAGTGATATCCAGGTAGGCATTAGGGTCCTGGATGGCAAAACAGAGAGTAGACTCCAGAGGGGGGGAGAAAAAAAAAGAAGAAGAAGAAGAAGAAACCAGGAGGTTAAGCAAGAAATTGTCAGAGCAAGCTGAGACCTGAGAAACAGAAAGCAAGTAAGCTAGAAGGTCTCAAAGGTCAATGAATGCACATGTCTGGCATCCAGAGATAGATTTGACATCAGGATACAAACTCCCTAAAGATCTTCTGTCACATGGCTTACTGCTGTAACTGCATAGCCTGCTGGGATGCTCAGAACAGAAGGGCATTGACCTGGATCCAGGCAGAGAAACCTTGGACTGCGGATCCAGAAGTATATCATTCACTGTTCCTGGGTGCAGCAATGGGTTGCAAAACCAATCTTTCTATGTGTCTTTGATTTCGAGAGAGAGAGGTGTATATCAATCAGGAAGGTCCAAGATGATATAAGGAATAGTAGAAGTAGGACCTAGGGCTGGAGAAAGTTGTTGGTAAATTAAATAGGATTAAGATCTGGGGTACAATCCCCAAGAGGAGAAATTGGGCAGCAGGGGCAAAAGGGAAGTTCAATTAGGTATCTGTATTAAATGCTAAGTTGGGTGCAGGGAGAGGGGAAGGCTAAATGCATCTCTAGAACACATCAGAAACTTGGTGTGAGGCAGCAGCATAGTTCCCAACCTTCTTTGTTGATGTGGAATAATTCTTAATGGCAGCTAACCCTGGCTGTCACAGAGGCTTCTTGACTCCTTCAGACAAATTTCTATTTCCCTGACATGCTTGCTTAACATCTCTAATTCTAACAGCACTGACTTGTTTAACCATTTGCCTCTCATATAAACAAAGAGGCTGAATGAGTGAATGAGAAGACCAACTCCCTTACGTCTTTCTTTTTGACTTTGAAAGAATTACAGAATCCTTTTGACCTTCCATTTCATCCTCTGTAAATTGAGGATAAAAGTCTATGTCTATCAATATAATAGTAAGCAATGACTAATATTACACATAAATGCCAATAACTTTAATTAACACAGAATAGGTGCTTACTGGTATAGATGGAAGTTGCTGGTGCTGTTATAATCAGGTTCATAGTTGAGAATCCCCCTCAACTTTTATACTCTTACACTCATATCACTTTGAGTTTCAAGAAAAATTCTGCTGTTGCCCTGTCTCAGGTTGGCTAATACAGCTCTGGGATGCTTCCTCAGGGCTAATTAAGTATGCTTAATTTGTGAGAAAACAAGAGATGTTTCCTTGTTGGGAGTTCCGAGCCTATTCTTTCTACTATTGGTACAATACACTTGCTTTCTTTTATCTCATACCTTCCATTTATTGGTTAGAGGATTAGAGATAAAAATAAAAATGCCTATCATATTCCTGGTTACTATGTGTCAGGCATTGTTCTAAGAGCTTGACTGTATTTTTCAGGGCAACAGGAGGCTGAGTAACTTGGCTGGGATCACATAGCCAGTAAATGGAAGAACTAGGATTTGCTCCAAAAGCTTTAACTATAGACTTGAAGGGTGACCTCATGTTGTGCCCTCTACTTAGAGGAGGAGATGTTTCTAATTCTCTTGAAGACAAAGTAAACAAGTGAAAAAATAGACATGCACAGCTTAGTCATTTCACAGCTGTGTATTTGTGATCACCTCAGTTTAACATCCTCAATTCTGTTCTTAACTTTTTCATGTGGAAGAATGATGCTCTTCTTAACTCATAAGTCTGGGGATAAAATGGAATCATATACATGAAAGTATTTTAAAACCAGAAAGTACTGAATGAATACATAGGAGAATAAAGCATTCTAAAACAACTACACTAATTTAAACAGCACATTTAATTTTATTTGGAATCCTATATAATAAAAGCCTAATATGCTAAGTGTCCAATCATCCAGTTGATCATTCAACCAATCAAAACATAATATGCTAATGATATGCTAAGGATGCTCACCTGCTCGAGGTGACATGCACTGACACCAGGAGGCAGATGCTCTGACCACTAGATTAGCTTGCTGCCGGGGTCTGGTTGATCAGGACTGAGTGAGACAGGCCAAACACACCCTGGAGCCCTCCCACAGTCCTTCCAGGGCTGGCCAACCTCCTGCATCCTTCCTTGGTCCCAATCATGCACTGGTGGAGTCCCTTGGCCTGGCCTGTGCCTTCCCACAATCTGGGACCCCTTGGGAGATGTCAGAGAGCCGGATTTGGCCCAATCCTGCAGGCCAGGCTGAGGGACCCCACTAGTGAATGAATTTGTGTACCAGGCCTCTAGTATCTAATAAAAAGTCAAGAATTGTGGTTCTATACTTTAAGTGAAATGCAGGTAAAAATATTGTCATATTTTTACATGCATTTCACTTAAAGTATAGAACCACAATTTCACATATGGTTCTATTTATTTATGCTGATAATATGTGGGATTCCTTAAACATGATTTGATCCTATTAATAATAAAAACTTATGGACAAATGTCTTTATTTGTTATTTCAATGACATTTTAATAACATTGAAACTAGATTTTAAATTGTTGTTTTTCTCAACCTGGAAATTTAACTTGGCTTATGTCACTGGATGAAGACTTACTGTGCTTTTTGTCTTTGGCCCTTAGACTGCTGGAGAATCTTGATGCCCATCTTAAACAGTTGTTCACCTTCAGCTGTGAAATTTTTCTTTGATTGCTTTTTTACTATATATGAAAAAAAACAAGAAAAAGTAACATTAGTTTTGTGTTTTATATTCTAAAAACAATGTGCTGGCATATTAGCTTGACTTTCATCTCCTTATTTTTTAATCTCTGTATTTCAAGAAAATCACCTTACATTTGGTCAGAAGGTAGAAACTGCTTATAAAAGTACATTTGTTCTGCCTTTTGTGAAAGGGTCTGGAAGATGGAGGAGACACAAAGATGCTTTTGATAGTAAAAGGGAAAAAGATGTTCCAAGTCTGAAAGGGGATACAAAGTCCCAAAGCAGAAGGCAGGAAGCAAGGTCTCCAAGAAAAGGGTTTGCCTGGTATATCTAGAGGCCGGCTCTTAGACATCAGGCTCCCTTAATTAAGCGTGGACCATAAACCTCAGAGCCATAAGATCCCAAGAGGACATAAGGGAGGACATAGGTAATGGGTATCTCCAAGATGACTGCTGTACACCTAAGATTGGAGGTAAAAATTTAGCTTTGCCCAAGGCTCTCCACTCCTCTCCTAGAATCTTTCTGAGATCTTTCTAGACTATCTGAGAACTGTTGGGGATGAGCATCAGAAATAAAAGAGGGCCGAGTAAGTGTGCCACCTTTAGGACATTAGGGAAGACACAAAGAAAGAGTATCAATAATAACTTGCTTTGTGGGATGGGGATATAGAGTAACTTTAATAGGATTTAATGAAAATAAAGAAACAGAATTTAACCTGCTACAATCATGATATTTCTCAAATGTATATAACACCTCACAATTTTCAAAACATTATCACCAGTTTACAGATAGGAAAAGCTGGCTAGCTTTAGAGTTCTTCACCACACCGCAACACACACACACACACACACACACACACACACACACACACACTCACACACATTCACAGTGCATCTTAAAGTCCATTAAAGCAATCAGTGAAACTAATTATATGAACCCCTTCTGAAGCCATTTTAAAGGAAGGCATTCTGGGATTTGATGCTTCATTAACAAGACCACAAAGACTTAAGTGCCTCTTGTTTTTCTTCTCCTTGATAAGCTATCAGAATTGTTCACTTTCTTTTTAAAATGTAAACATTTTAAACTAATGTCTAAATTTAAAACTAATTCATAATTATTTTTAATGTTTCAAGTTATCCAATCAATTTAGTAATACCAGACATTTTAGCATCTAAATTGCTGGTTTGAGTTATATATTATCCATATTCATAATTAAGGAGGAAAGATAATGGGGAAAATCCTAAGGACACATATGTAATACCTTAATCAATAATAATAAAAAAAACACCCTTAAACAACAATAACAACAACAACAACAATAACAAAAAGACAACACAAAGCAAAACAAAAAACCTACTAATGTGTGTTTAGATTAGCAATGTTCCTATTAACATGCTTTCAAAGAAGAAGAATAAAAGATTAACTCTGCCATGCATATACAAAAGAGAAATGACTACTACTAAAGCTTTCCATCCATGGCTTTTACTTTTACATTACTAACTCTTTTTTGTGCTTTCCAAATATACTGAAATACAATTTTTATTTACTATAAGAGAGCTCAATTATCAGAGAAAGTTATCTTCACAATACTTTAATTTATTTTTTACAGTTTAATGATTCCCAAATTTGGGAAATCATTTGAGAACATCCTGAACTCGATGTAAAGAATTTTCACGAGTCTGAAGTCCTCTGAGATAGCCATCTTTAAGCCAAGGGGAGAAGCTATAGGATGAAACTAACCTTGCTGATCATAGACTTTTGCCTCCAGAACTGTGAGAAAACAAACTTCTGCTATTTAAACCACCTTGCCTCTGGTATTTTGTTATGGAAAACTAATACAGATACCAACTTCATATAACATGGAAAACTTCCCCTTTTCCCCATGGGGAAGAATGCACCCAAAATCAACTTTCTGTCAGATCAGTAGCTACATTCTAAGAGAATATAGGAGGGATTGCAATTTCCCCTGGACCCTTAAGGTCTCCAGGTGCTAGACATCTGACTTTCCCAGGCAGTTAGATGCCCCAGTAGCTCACCTCTGAGAAGGCTACTTTTTTTTATGATTGTACTCTAAGTAGGCAGTGTAGCAGGTAGATTTTCCATGTGTGCAGAAATCCCTGGACCTCTCTCAGCTCTCTGAGGGATGAGGGAGAACAGGGAACCTATGCCTTCTCATGTTGACCCTTCAACTGTAAATTTCCCTAATCAAGTCTATTCCTTAACTTCCATCACTTGTTCTTGTGGAATTAATACCAATTCTTCTTGTTTATAATGAGAAGAAGCAAATCTTGTTTATAATGAGTAGTAGTGCATTTTGCTAGAATGGGATAACTTTAGTAATTTTCTTTTAAAAACAACTCATTTACATACAACTTCTGTTGATTTAAATAAAAACTTTTAGTACGGTAATAGGAAATGGCATGTAGATTGGGTTTCCTGATAAGCAGACTAAGAGTTCATAGTGTTATAAAGAAGTGCCCATGGGAACTACACTTGGAGAAGAAGATGGATTGGGCAGAAGGAGAACCTATAATGCAGGCCCATTAAATGCTTCCCTGACCCCACAGGGTGCTCTGAAGTTTAAATGGCCTTTCTAACTCATCCCAAGTTAGGCTGATATGGCCCAGTCTTTATGCTCCTTAATTGACTAGTCATAGAAAGTGAGCTGCCCCAGGGAGGAGACATAACCTTGGCTATGCAGTATTCTGCACCTGAGACAGTCCCTGAAAGTAATGACTGCTTGAAGGCTATCTGCATACAGCACTTCCAGCAACTGCGGCAAGTCCCTCATTGAAGAGAGGATCTGAGTGGCACTTCACAATATCCTCCACGTAAATTCCAAAAGTCCAGAAAGTGAAAAAACAAGTGATAAATTTAGCCTAGCTGGTCATAGGCCACAGAAACAAGAAAAAGAATGCTAAGACTGGCTTAACACAAAATTCCAGAACAGCTCTTCCCCAAATCAAGAACACTTTAGTGATCTGATTTCCAAAATTAATAATGATTAAATCCAAGAAATGCCATGAAGGATCTTGTCAGGAGAAATGCATTGAAGAATATAGAAGGCAGCATTCCAGTGGCCTGCAGAAACAGGCTCCATTGTTCCCACTGCATGATTAATTATTGATTTGTCTTGCTATCAATGTAATAAAGATAATTACTCTTTTAGACTCAATTCTGATACAGAAAGAAGAATTAGCTGAGTGAAATGAACATGCCATTTAAAAAATGTAATGGATATAAAAGCATTATGTCCAACTGTAAAACTATTCAAATGTACTTTCTAAAAATGTAAGGCTTTGTTATTTTTATATAGTACCTATATTGTTGTATATTATTGTGAATGGTAGACTTGGAGTAAGAAGACCTGAGTTTATATCCTAGCTCTATATAGAAATAATTTAACTCAGTTTAATTCAGCAAACTTGCCTTGAGGTAATGGGAGTAAAAAATGCTATTGGTTATATTTGAGAAATTCTAGGTAAAGCTACAAGTGGCAGAGAACGGAAAATGGATAAGTAGTTACTCTATTTTCAAGATATGGAGAAATATATTAAAACCAGAGGCCCAGTGGACTAGTATTCATGCATGGGAGGCGGTGTTCCTCAGCCCAGCCAGCACCCTCTCCAATCTGGAACCCCTTGAAGGATGTTCTACTGCTCTCTCCCAATCCAGGACTGCTGGCTCCCAACTACTCGTCTGCCTGCTTTCCTGATTGCCCCTAACTGCTTCTGCCTGCCAGTCTGATCACCCACTAACCACTCGCCTGCCAGCCTAATTGATGCCTAACTGCTCCCCTACCAACCTGTTTGCCCCTAACTGCCCTCTCCTGCAGGCCTAGTCATCCCTAACTGCCCTCCCTTGCAGGCCTGGTCCCCCCCAACTGCTCTCCCTTGCAGACCTGGGTCTCTCCCAACTGCCCTTTCTTGTAGGCCCATTGGCCCCAACTTCTTTCCCTTGCTGGCCTGGTCACCCCTAACTGTCCTCCCCTGCAGTCTTAATCACCCCCAACTGCCCTCCCTTACAGACTTAGTCCCTCCCAACTGTCCTCTTCTGCTAGCCATCTTGTGATAGCCATCTTATGTCCACATGGGGGCAGCCATCTTATGTGTTGGAATGATGGTAAATTTGCATATTATTCTTTTATTAGATAGGAGGATTAGATAAGATAGAGGCCTGGTGCATGGGTGGGGGGCAGCTGGTTTGTCCTCAAGGGTGTCCTGGATCGGGGGGGGGGGGATCCCTTGGGGCATGGGTGGCCTGGGTAAGGGGCCTGTGGTGGTTTGCAGGCTGGCCACGCCCCCTGGCAACCCAAGTGGAGGTCCTGGTACCTGGGATTTATTTATTTTCTATAATTGAAACTTTGTAGCCTTGAGTGGAGACTAAGGCAGACCAGGGCAGGCAGAAAGCTTAGCTTCTTCCATTGCCAGAGAAACCCAAGCCTCCTGCTGTCTCTGTGGCCACATCCATCTTGGTTGGGTTTATTTGCATACTTGCTCCTGATTGACTGGTGGGAGTAGCTTGTGGGTATATTGGTTTGCATATTACTCTTTTATTAGATAGGATTCCAGAAATGGCATATGTTAATCTCTTTAATTTCTTTTTTTAAATTCTCACCCAAGGATATTTTTATTGAATAGAGAGAGAGATACAGAGAAGCAGTAACATTGATCAGTTGCCTCCCATAAGCGCCCTGACAGGGGATGGAATGCACATCCTTTTGGTGTATGTCCTGATCAGAAATCAAACTCCAAACTTTAGGTGTATGAGATGATGCTCCAACCCACTGAGAAATATAGGCGAGGAAAATCACTTTAATTTTCAGAACAGATTATTATACATGGTTTTTGAGCCTTCAATTAAGATGATGTGATCACTAAGAATAAGGAATGTTTTTTTTTATAAAAATTTTAAATAAAATCTCATTTCTTACTTCTGAAGGACTAGCAAGTCAGAGAATAACATTTATACAGAATACTCATATCCCATCTTTCATGATATCCTTTGTACAAAATGTTGAATGAGAATAGAATTTAGTACAATTTTAGCCAGTCTGACAACCATGTGTAGCCCATATTCCTTTTCACTCCACAATCTGTGAACTTCAAACCCGCCCTTTAGGGAAGGATACTTCTCCATGGCTTCCTTTACTTTAACTTGATTCCATAGGTACATTTCCTAGGTTGTCCCATATACACCCACAGATAACTCATCAGTACTTCTAATTTCCCCCCCAAAATATTCACTCTTACAACGCATTTATGAGGAAGGTTGATTTTTACCAAAGATTTTATAAAACAAAATGAGATCATTAATTCCACTAACAAAAACAACTCTAACGATTATCAATGAGTTGAAAACCTCAGTTGAGTTCTCCAACTTTGATGTTTTATTGGTTTCTTAATTTGACATAATAACCATCTTTCTGACACCTTAATTTCTCCATATTTCTCTTCTATTCTCTTTTATTCTTACTCTTACAAAAATAAATAAGGTTTATCTTTTTGGCTCTACAGTGCAATTTCTTTTCACCCTTGAATACTTGGAAATAGCTGACACAAGGCTTCTGTGTGGATTAGAGGTGGGGCATCAGAAAAGGGTGTTTGCCTACCTTCTATCCATAAATGCATATTAAGCCAACTTCCATAACAAGTACAGTGATCACTTTACAAGGTTTTCAGGTTAATAAAATTTTATTTTTTCAATCTCCATTACATGTAGATTTGTATCTGGTTGATCAATGGGTAACTATAATTTTAAAAATTTATGGTGGATTATTAAAAGTTTTAGGCTCTAATGTTGACCCTGTCTTGCTAACTTCTTTAACAAGAACTTGAGCAAAAGATTGGAAAGCATGCTTGTCAACATTTTGAATGATAGAAAATAGAAAAGAATAGCTGATGAGTTCGTTAGAATAATAATATAAAATGAACACAATAAAATTTAATGTACATAAATCTAAGATTTTAGGCTTAGATTCAAATATCGATATTTAAATGAACATATAAGAATTGGAAGATATCTGTTTGTAATAATTAATTTTATGTGTCTACTTACCTAGGCTACAGTCCCCAATTATTAAATAAATCAGTAGTTATTGCTGGGAGGGTATTTTATAGATTTTATTAAAACCTGTAAGCAGGTGATTTTAAGTTTGTGAGATTATCCTAGATAATCTGGGCTAGATTGAATTAATCAGATGAGAGGCTTAATTAGTTAAATGGGAGCTGGGGTTTCCCTGAGAGGGAAAAATGTAACCTGTAAACAGTGGCTTCAGCTGCTGGACTGGGAGATCCAGCCTGCCCTTGTTGACAGCCAGCCTCCCACAATTATGCAGGCCAATGTCTTGTGATAAATCCTTTAACATATATCTCCTATTGATTCCTTTTTTCTGGTTGAGACCTGACTGATACACTGGTCTAGTACTTTAGGTGATAAAATATTTCAACTTGCTGTAAGTTCATTATATGTCATCACTGATAGTGGTACCAAGAACAACTAACAGGATCTTAGAAACAATATGCATGAGCCACAGTAGTCAGGGAGGTAGAGCTAACAGCTCCACTATACTCTGCATGGAACAATCAATAACAGGATGATTAGGTCTGGCTCCAAATGGCAAAGTTTAATACCAACATAGACTACTACTTAAGATCACTGTTGGCAAGTGATTTTGGCTTAATCTAAGTTAAGAACATAAGAAAGAGACTGTTGTAACCAAAACAACCAAATGGAAAATGGAACAGGCTGTGTGGGGTGACCAGGCCAGCAGGGGGTTAGTGAGGGACAAACATATGACTGAGCAGCAGGCTGCATGGGGTGACCAGGTCAGCAGTGGGGACCGTTGGGGGTGACCAGGCCAGCAGGGGAAGCAGTTAGGGGTGATCAGGCAAGCAGGTGAGCAATTAGGAGCCAATGGTCCCAGATTGTGAGAGAAATGTCTGACTGCCGGTTTAGGCCTGATCCTCAGGATTGAGCCTAAACCGGAAGTCAGACATCCCCTGAGGGTCCTGGATTGGAGAGGGTGCAGGCTGGGCTGAGGGAACCGCCCTCCCCTGTGCACAATTTCATGCACTGGGCCTCTAGTAATGTCATAAGCTGCTTTGTATGATGTAGTGAGCTTAGTCACAAATATTTAAGTAGGAGCTGGTTGTCACCTGCCAGAAATACCTGATAAAAGATGACATTAGATTAAATGACTTCTAAAGTTTTGTAATTAATTCTAATATCCTGAAATTTTACTTTTAATAACTATAATACTACTCCATATTACTGAAAGTCCATCCTTTTAGTTCATGCCATCTAATTTCTTTGTCTGGAATACCTGGTGTATTGGATGTCTTCTGATTGCCTGTCTAGATAAACTCTTCTCTACTCTGTTCCCTGGCACACAAACCCACATGGACTAGATCAATGAACTCCCTTCTCCTCCAGCTTCTGGTTAGGTTGGGCTGAAAGGCACCAGCAGGAAGGATGGAAGACAGGAAGAGCATGAGGAAGGCCACTAAAAATTACCCAATTTAATTGTAGGTGAAGCATATAGAATGAGTAAGGGGAAAGTCTGCAAATATATGTCAGTATTCTACCCACAGATTGCTCCATAAATGTTTTTAGTGCTTCACTTTATTAAATACCTGAGATGGGAAATTACAAATGTTTCAGTTTGAGTGAGGTTTATACTACAAATGCCAATCAGTGGATCTATGCTAAATAAAAGGCAGGCCATGTTTTGAAATAAAAAAGAAATGGTCAGGTGAAATGTTTCAATGCATATCACTTAGATTTAAAATAGATTAAATAAATGTATATATAATATTTTATAATGCCATTAAAATTGATCTTACTTTTTTTCTGTCAGAACTCTTAAATGAGATGCTAATAAAATAGATCTTCATACATATGTTCAAAAAGAGAAAGCTTTCATGCATCAGACTAAATAAAATGTTGAAAATGACTCTTAAATTTTATGATTGAGCACTAGGTAACTCATATAGACAGAATCTATGCAGGCTTTGTTTATATTATCTAGATCACTCTTGCATCCAGAGAAACTGATGCATTAATCAGGCATGTCTTTACCAGGGAAATAAACTAGGAAAAATAAGATAGACTAGGGAAAATAAGAGTATTACATCAATTTTTATTTTCTTCAAAATATGAGGATTTCAATTAGCAGAATAGCTAATAAATGATTTATCTGCACAATTTTTTTTATTCCCTCCTCCCAAGAGTTCTATTTATCAACCTTACTTATTTTCATCTATACAAATTCTGAATCTAAAATGAAGGTCAGAAACTGCCAAATTTAAGGCTTTTGTATATATAAATATTTATTACTATAACCTAAGTATTTTTAAAAAGTATTTCTAAAATTCAATTTTAGATTACGTACATAAAGTTATTTTACACGTGAAAGGCAATTTAACTTACAATAATTTTTATTTCTTTTCGAGATACCTTTATTTCGAATTCCTTTTATTCTTAATTTATGTTGATTCTTCTTTTTTTCCAAAAGATTTTCTCTTTTATTGATTACTTTGACCAATTTTCTTCGTTCCAATATATATGATAAAAATTGTTTGATTTTGTTCACTGATATCTACAAAGAAAAATATTTTTGCTCATGTTTTTAACAACAAAACAGGATAGTAAAAAATTCATCTATTCGTGGGAAAAATAGTAGTTTAATGCAATCACTCTAATGACTACTTAGTTCACTTTAAAAATTCATGTCATTTTTAAAATCCTCACCCACAGATATTTTTAAAATTAATTTTAAAGAGAGAGAAAGGGAAAGAAAGCAATAGAGAGAGAAACATCAATGTGAGAGAAAAACATTAATTGGTTGCCTCCAATACGCGCCCTGACTAGGGATTGAACCTGTAAGTTAAGTATGTGCCCGACTAGGAATCAAACCTGCAACCTTTTGATATACAGGACGACACTCAAGTCAACCAAGTCACCCAGCTAGGAAAAAAATTCATATCTTTTATAAATAAAAACCTTTAAATCTATTGTTTTGTCATCTGAACTGCAGAACCAAGCATTAAAACCTAAATGTTATAAACAGAATAGTCAGAGAATTTAACCAATTTTACTTTTCTACTGGTAAGTTGTCATGGTAATATCAATTGTGTACACTTAAAAAATATGAAAATGTTGATACTGCCTTCACATTACAACAAACTTACGATAGAGAGTAAGAAAATCCTGTGACTGACTAAAATAAAAATGTTTTTCCAAAGTTCTTTCCACAATTTAAACTCCCTCTTTCCAAGGTCACTCTTTAGACTGCTTAACACCTTCCCATGTTGTAGCAAAGACAGAGCAATGACCCAGAAGCTAGAACAAGCAGGAACAATTAGTAAGGACTTCGTGTACCAGTGAGGTCCCTCACCCAGGCCTGTGGGAATAGGCTGAAACCGGCTCTTTGACATCCCCTGAGGGGCTCTAGATTGCAAGAGGTCACAGGCCAGGACGAGGGACCCCACTGGTGCACAATCAGGGCCAGGGAGGGGCATGGGAGGCTGGCCATCTGGGGAGGGACCACAAAAGGGCTCCAGGGCATATCTGACTCATCTTGCTCAGTCCTGACCAGCCGGACCCCAGCAGCAAACGAACCTACTGGTCGCAGTGTCTACACCTGGTGGTTGGTGCACATTATAGCGAGCAGTTAAGCAGCCTTAGCATATCATTAGCACATTACGTTTGATTGGTTGAACAGAAAACTGGACTAACAGATACTTAGCATATTATATAGGCTAACTGTATGTTTAAATGAACAATTGAATGGCTTTTAGAATATTCACAGATATGTGTAACCATCATCACAGTCATTTTCAGAACATTTTTTTCACCTCAAGAAGAAACCATGCATCCTTTAGCTATTACCCTCCCTATTTTCCCAATACTCTCAGTCCCAAGCAACCACTAATCAATGTTCCATCTCTATAAATTCCCCTATCCTAGAATTACTATACTATGTGGGTTTTGGTAACTGACTTCTTTCACTTAGCATAATACTTTTAAGGTTGATCCATGCTGTTGCATGCATTAGCATTTCATTATTTTTTATGGCCAAATAACATTCCTTATATAGATATACTATACTTTGTTAGTCTGCTGATGAACATTTGAAACATTTCTACATTTTGGCTGTTATGACTAATGCTTCTGCAAACATTTCAGGTACAAGTTTCTGTTTGGATATGTAAGGGCTCTGAGTGTGGGGTGGCCAGACTTAGCAAATAAAAATACAAGATGTGTAGTTAAGTGTGAATTGCATATAAGCAAAAATTTTTTAGTAAGTATAAATATGTGCCATATGTATTTATCTTTTAATATATATATATATATAATTGATATTTTACATAGAGGAAGAGAGAGGGATAGAGAGTTAGAAACATCGATGAGAGAGAATCATTGATCAGCTGCCTCTTGCACATCCCCGATGTGCCCAAAACCAAGGTACATGCCCTTGACTGGAATTGAACCCGGGACCTTTCAGTCCGCAGGCCGATGCTCTACCCACTGAGCCAAACAGGTTTCAGCCATATATATATCTTATATCATAGAAATGTATACTTGAAACCTATATGATCCTATTAACCAATGTCACTCCAATAAGTTTATTAAAGTCTATGATAATAAAAGTATAATATGCTAATTAGTCTGAATGTCCTTCCAGACAAAGCTGGAGCCACGAGGAAAGCCTGAGTCCCAGGTGCCAGAAGGAAGTTGGTGGTGGCAACCAGGGGAAGGAAGGCCTACTCTTGCACAAATTTCATGCATCGGGACTCTAGTAAGTAAATAAACAAATAAAACCAGTTAGACTATAGAGAAAAATAAGTATGTGCCAAATATTGCATGTTAACAAATAAACCCACAATGTATAATGGCTCAAAATCAATAACAGGTGCTCAACTTAGTGGCAGCTGTCACTCAGGGATCTAAGTAAATAGAGAGTATGCTGACTTCAACATGGGAATCACAAGGTTTTCCTAAGCATTTATATCTAGCAGGCAAAAAGGGAAACCTTGTGAAGAAGCATGGAAAACCTTGTGAAGAAGGATTTTTGTTTTGTTTCCTTCAATAGGCCAGACCTGGAAATGGCACAGTGCTTTGAGCCACTTTTCTCTGGGTAAAAACCATAAAATAGCTCTACCCAAGTGCCCAGGCAGCTGGGAACATAATATCTGGGAATCACAAAAAGAGAACATTGATGATGATGAGCCTCCAGAATTCTCTGGTACAGTGGGATTATCATAATCTATTGTCATTAATAAAAACCCAAAATTTTGATTCAAAACTAGCCAACAGCTAAGTTAAGGAGACAGTGCTTATCAAATGCTTCTGATTGTCTAGTATCGATAGTTTTATCTTCTACAGTGGCCATTGTTTCTTGATTTTGATTCCTTTTTCAGTCAGTGGGAGTGGGTAGTACAACAGCCAACTGGAGCAAGTACTACCGTAGTATAACAGACCTCAGGCAGATAGAGAACCTTTCTCTAACTCTCAAAAGTATCTAAAGATTATAAATTCAATAAAAGACACAAGTATTTACTGAGTGTCTATCTCAGGCCCTGTTCTAAGATAGACATATATAAGGGAGACAGCCATGCATAGTAAAAAGACTTTGCCCCCATGAAGGTGATGTTAATAGTCAACTGATAAAAGGAGGTTTTTTATAAAAAGAGTAGGAGGGATGAAATTGATAAAAGTTGATGTTATTTGATATAGGATAGTTAGGGATAAGTCCTCTGATAATTTTTTAGTAGACTCTTCTGTGAGGAAGGAGGGATTAGTAATAAAAGTACCTCAGGAATATGAAATAACTCTTACTTTGTGCAGTATAGATGGGCCTGGAGATTATTATGCTAAGCAAAATAAGCCAGTCAGAGAAAGACATGTATCATATGATATCACTTATATGTGGAATCTAATAAACAAAATAGAACTAGAGACATAGAGACATGGAACAGACTGACAGAAGTTAGAGCAGGAGGGTGGTTGGGGGACTGGATAAAAAAAGTTTAAAAGAGTAACCAAATAACATATATACATAGTCCATGGACATAGGCAACAGTGTGGTGAAGGTTAGTGGGGAGATGGATAAACTGGGGGAAATGGGAGACTTCTGTAATAGTGTCAATGATAAATAAATAAAATTCATTTATTTAATGGAAACTTGTCTATTATCACATGTCTTGCTTATTTTATATTTTAAAAGAAGATAGTATTCATCTATGTGTTTTGTGTAATGATTATATCAAGTGTAGGGGTTTTATGTCATGTTATTAAAATTAGTTAAGCAATTAAAAAATTCTTGCCTTTTGAAAAAAAAATTGAGGAGGAAACATATGAGTAGATACCGGATGTATTGAGGACAAAGAACCATGTGATTATTTGGAAGATCATCCTAGCAGAGGAAAACAGTAGGCACTGAGGTAGAGGTATCCTTGGGTATTATAAGCTAGTATGAAAGCTGAGATGGCTGGAATGGAGTATTGGGGAGAGTGGTCAAAGTTCAGATAAACAGCAAAGACCAGGTTGTGTAGGATCCTGTGGGACACAAAAAGAGTATATGTCTTTGTGTAATGGGACATATACTTTGAAGTGAATAGACTGCAGTGGGGCAAGATGTAGGCAGGAGACCAAGGAGTCTACATGGGTGAAGCTGGTGGCTGGTGGTAGAGTATTTAAGTGACTGGATTCAGGATATATTTTAAAGACCCCCACTAGGTGTTGTATTGGGCATGAGAGAAAGAAGTTAAATTTTTACCCTAAGAATTTGGTGGATGAAGGAGCCATTTACTGGTACAATTAGACACTAGGGAAGGAACAGGTTTGGGGTTGAGGAAAATCAACATCCCACTAGGCAACATATCAAGTGTCATGCCTTTTAGACATCCCAGTAGAGATGTGTCTTAGTTTGTGACTTAGGTTGAGGCACTGTACATGGTTATAGATGCTGGTAGACTGATAGAGTGGTTGATATAGGAGGACTGTCTATTTTTTTTTCCAATGAGAAAACAAACCCAGCTGAAAAAAGTAATCATCTGAGAGTGTTGAATTTTGAGAAGAATATATGAAACAGCAGCATTAGAGAGGGAGAAAATTTGATTAGGGAAATGTTCTGGTTTGCTGGGACACATTGAAGGCCTACTTGAGGCTTGTGGTCATAAAGTTGAAATGAGATTGGTTGCCTGATTTTGCTCATTTCCAAGCACATTCAGATACTCAGATGCAGGAATTGATATCTGGAGAACTGCATTCAATCAGGGTTGATGTTTTACCAATAAAGTGGATGGAGTGCAAGAGGGGTAACTAAATGGAAGTTCTGTAACAAGGGAGAGATTTCACAGGACTCCCAAACTCTTATCTGCAATTCCAAAATCCAAAAATATCTGAAAACTGAAAGCATTTCAACAATTTTATGTTCACATTCAGATGGTGAGAAAATCTGCCTGCACCTGATTTATCTGATTTAGTGTGAATATGTGTTTTATTACATAAATGTTAATGTGTTTGAAAACAACTTATTTTTCCAGACTCTGTTGGAGGTATTCTATAAATATAATATATAATCTCTCTCTCTCTCTCTCTCTCTCTCTCTCTCTCTCTCTCTCTCTCTCTCAAAACCACAATGGTATACCATTAGTTTGGTTACTATAAATAAAATCAAGCACATGAAAAATAAATTCTAGCACAGATATGAAGAAATTGTAGTAATTGCTGTGAAAACCAACATGATAGTTCCTCAATAAATTAAAATTAGAATTACTATATGGTCCAGCAATTCCACTTTAAGGTATACACCCAAAAGAATTGGAAGCAGAATATCAAACAGATATTTATTTGTATACTCATGTTCATAGCAGCATTATTCACAACAGCCAAAATTTGTAAAAACAAAACAAAAAACAACAACAACCCATGTCCATCAACAGATGAATGAATAAACAAAATGTGGTATATACATATAATAGAAAATTATTCAGACTTCTAAAAGGAGAAAAATTCTGACACATACTATAATATGGATGACCTTTGAGACATTATGCTAAACCGCCTCTGCCTTGGTCCCGCCACCATGGCTTTGTCCGAAAGGTCGTTTGGAAGATGTTTGGTCTAATTAGCATATTACCCTTTTATTGGTATAGATGGAAGGAAAGTGACAACAAACAACAAAATATGGTTTGTACAGCCCTGGCTGGTTTGGTTTAGTGCGTAGAGTGTCGGCCTGCGAACTGAAGAGTCCTGGGTTTGGTTCCAGTCAAGGACACATGTCCAAGTTGCAGGCTCAATCCCCAGTAGGGAGTGTGCAGGAGGCAGCCATTCAATGGTTCTCTCTCATATTGATGTTTCTTTCTCTCTCTCCCTTTCCCTTCCTTTCTGAAATCAATAAAAACATATTAAAAAGTATGGTATGTATAATATACATAATAGTAATTCTGAGAGAAAAAATACAGAAAGGAAGGGAGATAGAAGGTGTCATGATAGGGTTTGCAATTTTAGAAGAGTGGTTGCAAATTTAGAGTGTGTTAAGGGACAGACTCTCCAAAAAGATAATATTTGAGCAAAGTCCTAAAGAGGTGAGTGAAGGCAGCCACATGATATCTGGATTCAAGGGCATTTCAAGCAGAAAGAACAGAAAGGTGAATCCATGCCTGAGGTTTCTGAGGAATAGCAGACTGAGTCTAATAAGCAAGACACTGCTTTGACTGAGTGAGATGGAAAGCCACTTAAAAGTTTCAAGTATAGGAATGATTTCAAATGACTTACAGTTACAGAATTATGTTGGGTGCTGAGCTGAAAAGAGACACTGTTGAATTCCTTACTTCAGAAATGCCAGAACAGATTATGAGGTTAATGAAGTTTAAAAAGCATCTGTGACTCTATTAGCCAGACAAGCCTCTGTCCTTTTTATTTTAAGATTTAGGACCTCAGAAAGGTCTTGGCTTATGAGAATGCTTGTCTTATCTTTTCACAGTAGAATAAGTAAATATTTGTTTAATGGATAAATACAAAATACTGATTGAGAATGCAAAAAAAATAAGAACAGAAACAATAGTCAATAATTACCTGTGTATAAATTCTGAGTAGGCCAAATTAATACTAATCGTGTCTACTGCTTAAACTTTGTATTAGAAAATATAATGATTTAGCAAAATATTTACCTGTGTGGTGACATTTCTTTGTTTTTGCTTTTTATTATGTCTTTCTGCTTCAATATCTACAATATAGAAAACATTTCTATAAAATTTGAAATCATCAAAAAAACTTCACTAAATAAAGTTAAAGAACTTTCTAATTTTTAGAACTCTATGAATAATAATTAAAAAATTATTTACAACTTAAATAATGTGTTTAATTCCTTTACTGATAATTTTAAAATATTTTTCTCCTTTTTCTTTTTTCCCTTAAATACACCAGAGATGATACTTAATTAAGCATTTTGAAATAATTCTACAAATAACAGAATTAATCACAATAATGGAAAGCTTTCTGAACTAGACCTTAATTTAAATGTATCTATGTAAACAAATGCCATCTATTGATATTAATAGAGAAAATTAAAATGGAGAAGGAATGCAATCTTTTATATTTTCATAAATTTATAAGTCAGAGAGATGCTAAAAAGTAATATAGTTGAATGATATAAATATCTGAGAAATGTAGACTAGAATAATTACATCAGGCTTCAAAATTTGAGAAAATAATTTTCACAAGCAATTTTAATGAATCTTTTTATAAAGAATAGAATACATACCATATATTCTACATAGAATGTATATCATCTTTAGTATATTTCATTTCTGCACAGTACTTAAAAATCTCTTAACTTACATATTTAGAAAAATAAGTATTTGAAAACCTAGTATAACAGGGTGATATATCATAGCATATCAACTTAATTACTTTATTAATTACTTTAGTACTGATCATTTTTAGTATATGTGCTGCCGAAGCGAGCACAGTACTGATCATTTTTAATTACTGAAAAAATTATTTGATGCTCAGTATAAACGACCTTATATATATTCCCTGAAGTAAAACAAAGTATAATATGAATATCATATGTTCCCATTTTACAAACTGAAAAATTTGACTCAAGATAAATATGGGGTAGTCAAAATTTTATATTTCCCAAATCATGAGTTTTTACTTTAAGAGCAGGCTATAAATTTTTAAATATTACCTTTGCATTATATTTATTAATTTGTTATGTTTTATTCTTTCTCTCACTGGTGAGCTTTAATACTTGGCCTCAGAATTCTGTCTGTTCCATTTACTTCGTAAGCCAGACCTTATAGAAACTGTCCCAAAATGTTTGATATTTAGTCCTTTTTCAAAGTGGAATATTTGGCAAATTCTAGATAATTATTCAATAGCTGTATGTTGATAAATGCTTTAATATCAAGCATATGAAAAATTTAAAAAGATTATGCATAGTTCATACTACTAAGTACATTAAAAATGTTCTTTAGGTTCAGGATATAATATAAATTACACCAAAATAAGATTGTTATTACAAATGAAAGTTTGTCCCAAAATTGATAAGTGATCATTTCGGGCCATGGATATTCATTGTCAGCAGTAACAGAGCGTCATGGTTCACCATGTGGCCTATGAGTCAAATAGGCCTCTGTTCTAGTCCTGATGTTGTACCTATTTCATTAATTTATGGTAATCAAATGAGATAATCTATGTAAAATATATAAAATAATACTTGACACATATTCAGTGTTTAATAAATGTTATACATATTATTATGATTATTATATGATGTCTAGTTTGTTAAAGAATTTAAGTTGCCTTCAAGATAATGTATGTAAATTAGTATTTTTAAAAGGACTGTGGCAAATAAAGCATTATTAGAGACTTAATACATTAGAAGTTATTAATGCTTTTCTTATAATAAGACTTCTTTCTCAATTAAAGTATTTTCTTCAAAACAAATTACTTTGTCTAATTATATGTGTACTAGAGGCATGGTGCATGAAATTTGTGCACTGGGGGAGCAGCCTAGCCTGCTCCCTTTTGCAGTCTGGGACCTCTAGGGAGATGTCTGACTTCTGGCTTAGGCCCCACAGGATCAGGCTTATGCTGGCAGACAGACATCCCTCTTACAGTCTGGGATCCCTCACTCCTTACTGCCCACTTGTTTGCTCCTTACCGTTTGGCTTACTGCTCCCGCCAATGATGCTGTGCTCACCAGCTATGAGCCCAGCTTCTGGCTGAGTGGTGCTCCCCCTGTGGATTGCACTGACCATGAGGGGAAGCTCCTGCATTGAACGTCTGCCCTCTGGTGGTCAGTGCACATCATAGTGACTGGTCATTCGGGTCATTCTGCCATAATGGTAACTTGGGCTTTTATTATATAGATGGAACTACCTGATAGTCAATATGCTCCCCTGAGGGGTCCTGGATTGTGAGAGGGCACAGGCCAGGCTGAGGGACCCCACCAGTGTATTTTGGCCAGCTGGAGAGGGACTATGGGAGGGCTCCAGGTTGTGTCCAGCCCATCTTACTCAATCCCGGTTGGCTGGACCCCAGCAGCAAGCTAAACTACCAGTCGGAGCATCTACCCCCTGGTGGTCAGTGCACACCATAGCAACTGGTCGACCAGTAGACTGTCTGCCCCTGGTGGTCAATGCATGTAATAGCGAGTGGTTGAGTGGACTTAGCATATCATTAGCATATTATACTTTGATTGGTTGAACAGATGACTGGATGACTGAACACTTAGTATATTAGGCTTTTATTATATAGGATTAGAAATTAGACAGTGTGACTGATATTATAGCCACAGGAAATGTTTAGTAATTCTTTTTTCCCCCTCTTTTTTAAAAAAATTTATTTTAATGATTTTTTACAAAGGGAGAAGGATAGAGAGTTAGAAACATCAATGAGAGAGAAACATCCATTAACTGCCTCTTGCACACCTCCTTTTGGGGATGTGCCTGCAACCAAGGAACATGCCCTTGACCGGAATCAAACGTAGGATCCTTCAGTCTGCAGGCCGACGCTCTATCCACTAAGCCAAACCAGTCAGGGCATGTTTAGTAATTCTTAAACTCCATTATCACAATTATAAAAAATAAACTGGAAAAGGCAATGTGATTTGATATATTCCCATTAATATAGTCTCTAAAGTATACAGAAAAATTAAAGTTAGAAAAGGAAGTATAATGCCCAGCCAGCATGGCTCAGTGGTTGAGTGTCAACCTATCAACCAGAGGTCACAGTTCATTTCCTGGTCAGGGCACATGCCTGGTTTGTGGGCTGAATCCTCAGTGTGAAGCATGCAGGAGGCAGCCAATCAATGATTCTCTCTCATCATTGATGTTTCTATCTCTCTCTCCCTCTCCCTTCCCTACTTGTTTGGCTCAGTGAATAGAGCATCGGCCTGTGGGCTGAAAGGTCCCAGGTTCGATTCCAGTCAAGGGCACATTGCCCGGTTGTATACTCGATTCCCAGTTTGGGGACCTACAGAAGGCAGCCAGTCAATGATTCTCAATTCTCATAATTGATGTTTCTATCTCTCCCTTTTCCTTCCTCTCTGAAATCAATAAAAATATTTTTAAAAATAAAAAATGTAGTTTTAAAAAAAGGGAAGTATAAAGCATCATGTTTATTATAGCAACAGGAGAAAATTATAGATATCAAATGGAATAAAGTTTGTATTATACACTGGGCCAGAAAATCAAACTGTCATTGGTTAAATATTAACATGAAAATTACAAATCTAAAAGCAATCATCAAAGGTGGGGATATGTCTAGATAGAATTAGTAAAATGGGAAGAGGTATAAAAATCGAACTGAAGAAACAAACTCTTTAATAGCTTAAACAGTGGTCGGCAAACTCATTAGTCAACAGAGCCAAATATCAACAGTACAACGATTGATATGTCTTTTGAGAGCCAAAATTTTTAAACTTAAACTTCTTCTAACACCACTTCTTCAAAATAGACTTGCCCAGGCCATGGTATTTTGTGGAAGAGCCACACTCAAGGGGCCAAAGAGCTGCATGTGGCTCGTGAGCCACAGTTTGCCAACCACTGGCTTAAACTATAAAAAAAGATAAAAGAGGCCTGGCCAGGTGGTAAAGTGCTTAGAGTGTCAGCCCACGCACTGAAGGCTCATAGGTTTGGTTCCTGGTCAAGGAAAACATTAAAAAAGTGTTTCTTTTCTAAATTTCAGGCTTTTAAGTTTTTTATTGGCTACTGGAAAAAAAAATTCTGTTGCAAATAGTATCTTGAAGAATGCTTTCTCTATCAGTTGAGAAACACTGGTCATTGCTGCTGTTTCATTACTTTCATTACTTTCCTCTTTACCAGTGGTTCTCAACCTTTCTAATGTGCGATCCTTTAATACAGTTCCTCATGTTGTGGTGACCCCCCAACCTTAAATTATTTTTGTTGCTACTTCATAATTGTAATTTTGCTACTGTTAATGAATCGTAATGTAAATATCTGTGTTTTCCGACCCACAGGTTGAGATCTGCTGCTGTAGAGGCTAAGACCATTGGAAAACACAGATAATTAACATTATGATTCATAACAGTAGCAAAATTACAGTTATGAAGTAGCAACAAAAATAATTTTATGGTTGGGGGTAACCACAACATGAGGAACTGTATTAAAGGGCTGCAGCATTAGTAAGGTTGAGAACCACTGCTCTATATGAATACTGATATTTCCATAAATTCCATCCTATGAAAAACACAAGCCACTGAGTGCAGGAAGAAAATATTGATCTACTTATGTGAAGTTTTAAAAAAATCTCCTTTTTAATTTCTACTTTAGAATATGTTTTATAAGATCAGTAATATATCATCATAATGAATAAAAATATAATAGAGTATATCACCAGAAAGGATTAATATACAGTTACCCTTGGAAGGGTTTCATTCAGCTCTAGAATTGTAGCTCTAGCTATAATTATATAGCAGTTGCTTTACATAGTTTATATCCAGCCTCCATAACAACCATTAATACATTAAGCACAGAATATTTGTATTCCTATTTTACTGGTGAGGAAATTGACATCAAATGAGAATAAATAACTTGTTCAAGTTCATATAGCAGAGTGAGATTCAAATGCAGATCTAACTCTAGGGCTGTTCTTCTTTCTACCTCACTGTCTCTCCAAACTTTACCAAAGGATTCACAATAGATTGATTTTCAATGGCAAGCTTCTACAATGTCATAAATCCATTGTCTTTACAAAAGTTGACTTATGTAGTAAATTTTATGAAACTTTTATTTGCATAATGTGAAACATCATTTTATATACACTAGATTTTTAAATTACTAAAATGTGCTCCATTGAGATGGAGTAAGGAAGAAGCTAGCACTACAGCCCATGCCTTCAAAAGAATTATCCATATTGTTTCAGGTTCATGGAGTGAGCCCATCTGATTCACAGAAAACCCACAATGTTTTTTATTTTATTTTATTATTTATTTATTTATTTATAAATATATTTTATTGATTTTTCACAGAGAGGAAGGGAGAAGGATAGAGAGTCAGAAACATCGATGAGAGAGCTACATCGACCAGCTGCCTCCTGCACACCCCCCACTGGGGATGTGCCCGCTACCAATGTACATGCCCTTGACCGGAATCAAACCTGAGACCTTTCAGTCCGCAGACTGACGCTCTATCCACTGAGCCAAACTGGTTTTGGCCCACAATGTTTTTTAAAGAGCTCTCTTGATTAAAAGAGGTTGAGAGCTCAAAATAAAAAATGAAAAGTTTACCTGAGGGCAGACTATTGTGGATTGTTACAACAATGGCCCCACAGTGAACTACAACTACCTGTGCTCATAACTGCTGCAGCCACCTTTCACTTCAAATTCCTTCTCTTGGTTGCTCTTAGCATATCTGCGACAGTCTGGCATCCTATCTAATAAAAGAGTAATATGGAAATTGACCTTCACTCTGCTGCAAAGATGGTGGCGCCCATAGTGTCCCACTCCCAGGCCTCTGAGGGAGGAAGGCTGCTGGGCCAGGGACATGCTCTGAGCCACCACAGCGCTGCTTGGGACACGCCCGCAGACCAGGGTCAGAAACCCAGCTGACAGAACTGGGCCACTGGGCCCCAGTGTGCTCAGAGCTGCCGCCTCCGTGTGCCTTGGGACATGCCCATGGCTCAGCAGACAGAAGCCCAGTGTGTGCTGGGTGGGGGTGAGCTCTGAGCCACTGCCGAGTGGCTTGGGACACGCCAAGCAGACAGACGCTGGGCTGGGGGCTGCTCAGAGCCACTGCCACTAGCTTGGGTCATGCCCCCAGCCCAGCAGACAGAGCCCAGCTAACAGAAAGTGGGGTGCTGGGCTGGGGGCATGCTCCGGGAAGCCCACTGCAGTGTGGCTTGGAGCATGCTCCCAGCACAGTGGACATGTTTGAGCACGTCTGAGCTTGTACATAAGTTGCCGCTGACCAGCCTGTGGTTGGCTCCTGTATACCAGTAGATCCTATGTTGGGGGCTACATTGTAGGGAAGATGTATTACTGACCAGCCGATGATGACTGTTTTACTAGAATGGCTCCTGTATATATCCTATGTGCGGGGCTATGTTGTGGGGGAAGATAATTACTGACCAGCCACTGCTGGCTGTTTTTGCTAAGATGGCTCTTGTGTTTGCTACTGTATTAGCAAGGACTGCTTTACTGGATTGCTTTGTCTAATGTCTCCTTAGTAACAATGGCTATTTGGGCTATAATAAAGACTCTCTTATATACCCACAACTTCTCCTATCTTCTCCCATCTGATACCCAGCGTCTAAGGAGGTCCAGTCCCTGGCAGAGGGACTCAGACACAACAGTTGGCATAGCCAAACAGGACAAAGGACCTGTGCACCCAACAACTGACTAGCCATATACTCTTGCACATTTGGGGGCAAAAATTTTATTCTTTCAGTTCATTCCCATCTATTATTTTGTCCTTTAAGTATTTATTTTTTTATTTTTTTTTATTTTATTGATTTTTTACAGAAAGGAAGGGAGAGAGATAGAGAGCTAGAAACGTCGACTAAACAGAAACATCGATCAGCTGCCTCTTGTGGATGTGTCTGCAACCCAAGTACATGCCCTTGACTGGAATCAAACCTGGAACCTTTCAGTCTGCAGACCGATGCTCTATCCACTGAGCCAAAGCAGTTTCAGCTAAGTATTTCTTTCTTTTTTTTTTCTTTTCTTTTCTTTTTTTTTTTTAAATATATTTTTATTGATTTTACACAGAGAGTAATTGAGAGGGATAGAGAATTAGAAATGTCGATCAGAGAGATACATCAAACAGCTGCCTCTTGCACCACCCCCCCCCCCACACACACACACACACTGGGGATGTGCCCGTGACCAAGGTACGTGCCCTTGACCGGAATCAAACTCGGGACTTTTCAGTCTGCAGGCCGACGCTCTATCCACTGAGCCAAACTGGTTTCGGCATCGGTATTTCTTATTCCTTTTCCATCAAGGGCCTTCCTACTTGTTCTCCAGAGCTGATGAATCTTGATGCTTTAAAAAATATGTTGTTTTTTTTTTATTGATTTCAGAAAAGAAAAGAGAGGGAGAGAGAGAGACAGAAATAACAATGATAAGAGAGAATCATTGATTGGCTGCCACCTGCACACCCTTCACTGAGATTTGAGCCCACACCTGGGGCATGTGCCCTGACCAGGAATTGAACCATGACCTCCTGGTTCACAGGTTGATACTCAACCACTAAGCCATATCAGTAGGACAATGTTTTTTTGTTTGTTTGTTTGTTTTTCTCTTCTTCAGGGAAACTGAAGGGTGTACATCACTCTTTCTGATCCGGGAATAATTATTTTCAATCCCAGCAGTGTAACCTTGGCTCCAAGGTCGGGGGTGGGGAGGAGTTAAAAATAAATTTTAAAAGAAACAAGTTTTTCTTGCCTACTACATCTCATTGGCTGATAAACTATAAAAATTAGATCATAATTACAGTAAATAAATTGCAGATGCCAGTAAAACTACAAAACCAATGAAAAACTAATAAAATGCCACTGTTGGAATTCATGTAATCACCATACTGCCAAAACAACTGGTGGAAAAGTAAATCCATTACTTAACTGTTTGTCCTATATGAAAGCAAACATATGAATACTACATTTAAAAAATTTAGATGATTGGTTAAATTTTTTATTTTACATCTGGCTGTTTGATAGAATGTAGAAACAGCCTGAGGCAAGTAAATATGATTATGTAGCAAATACACAGAGCAATTCACTTTGGAGAATTACAGACTTTGAATAACAAACAGGTGTTATGGAGTAAAAAGAAAAGTACAAACAAACCTTGTTTCCCAGGATTCAGGTCTTACTAAACTCTATACTTCAGGTTTTTGAAAATGTTTACATTTAGAATAATAAAAATGCATGACCTACTCCATATATTTGCAGAATATGTTTTTAAAAATTGAAAAGAATTATACAGATGTTAATTATTAGTCTATTTTACAAGTGCTAATTGAGCATCTACTATATGCCAAGTTCTGTATTGAATATAGGAAATAGAAAAAGTAGGTAAAATATAGTTTCTGCATTTAGGTAGTTAACAATCTAGTGAGGGAGTTGAAACAAACTCAATTATGAGACTATGATGCATAAGAAAATAAAGGCACAGTGTGCCATCAGAAAGGTCTTGGGAAAGTTTTGGAGTATGTAGAATTTGAGATGGAAGAAGATGGGATGACAGCCCTTCATTGCAGACAGTCCATCTGCAGAACAGACTAAGAAAGAGGTGGAAGTGAATTAGGTAGGTATACTGAGTAGCTAATAATTTGAATGGGTTGAAAAAAAATGTGTGAAGCAGAGACAAAACAGAAAGGAACTTGGCATGTGATTGCATAGGATTTTTATGGCTGGACACTTGCAATTTATTCTTTTCCCATTTAGAGGTATAAGATTAAAAATAAATCCAACAAAGGTAACTTAAAGCTCCTTGATTTCACAAGTTATTCAAAACAGCACTGGTAATAGCAAGAACATTGCTCATTACCTCCCCATTCTCTCTGGCATTTGGCACTATTGGCCATTCCAATCTTCTTGATACAATCTCACCCCCGACTCTAATGACACTATTCTCTTAAGCCTTGTTATCCATCTACTCTTCTCTGTCCTCACTGTTATTGCTATAATTTAAGTCCTCATTGTTCTTATTTGGACGGACAACTAGAGTCCGTCCACCTCTTTACTGACAATGTCAAAGCAAAATTCTATTCATGTTCTTCAATGAGTGAATCCCTTAAATGACTCCCCATTGCACACAGGATAAAGTCCAAACGTCATAGCCTGTCTCTGCTTACCACTCCAACCTCATTAATTGCTGTGTTTTTATATCCTATGTCATAGCAAACTGATATGCTTATTTATTTGTCTTGTGTCTTTATTACCTTTATCCAGTTTGGAATGTTCTTGTTCTCCTTTCTCTGTTTGGTGAACACCAATATTTCAAGATTCAACTTATGCCAGATCCTTTATGAAGTCTTTCTGATCAACTGGTTACTCCCTCATTTGTGCCCTACAAAACCCTCTAAAATAAATGTTTCTATTTTAATATCTATAAAACTTTACAATTAATAAAACTTGTTTACCTGTTTTTTTCTCATCTAGATTCTAAACTACTTGAGGATAAGGACTATGTCTTATATAGCCTTGTATCCTCAATATAAATTGGCACATAACTTTTATTAAATATGTCTTTTACCCCTACAAGTCAATGACTTTTAAGATATTCACAGATTTGTGCAATCATCACTACAACTTTAGAACATTTTCATTACCTCCAAAGAAACCTCTTAGTCATAATCTCTTCAATTCCCCTATACCTCTGAGCCCTAGGAAACCAGTAATTAAATTTTTATCTTCTGGATTTGCTTATTCAGAATATTTCATATACATGAAATCATACAATATATAGATTTTTATCTGTAGTTTTTTTTCTCAGCATAGTGTTTTTAAAGCTCATCCATATTGTATGTTTCTTTTTTTTGCTGACTAATATTCCATTGCACAGAATACCAGATTTTATTTATCTATTCATCAGTTGGTATACATTTGGTTTTCTCTTTTTTCTGGCTACTACCAATAATGTTGCCATCTGTGTATAAGTTTTTGTATGAAAATAAGTTTTCATTTTATTGGATATATACCTAGCAGTGGAATTCCTGGATCACACAGTAATTCTATGTTTAATCTTTTGAGAAACTGTCAGATTATTTCCCAAAATATTGCATAATTTTTAAAAAATAAGGTGAAATTCATAGCATATAATTAACCATTCCAAAGTGCATAATTAAGTGACATTTAGTACATTAACAATATTGTACAACTACAATCTCTCTCTAGTTTGAAAACTATTTCATTATCCCAGAAGTATATGCTATACTCATCAAATAATTCATTCCCTTCTCCCCCACCCTTGATAAGCACTAATCTGCTTTTTGTCTCTATGGATGTGGTCTTTTGTATCTGGATTCTTTTATTTGTAATGTTTTTGAGGTCCATCCAACTTGTAGTATAGTACTTTGTTCCTTTTTATGGCTGAATAATATCCCATTGCATATATATATATATATACCACAATTTGTTTACCCATTCACTCATTGATGAACATTTAGGTAGTTTAAATCTTTTAACTCTAATGAATAATCTAAACAAATATAAGTGTAATATGCTAATTATACCTAACGTCCCCTGGATGATCTTCTGGAGTAAGCCGTCACGGTGGGGGCTGAGGCAAAGGTGGCTGCTACAGTGGGTGGGGGCTGAGGCCCTTGCACGAATTTTGTGCATTGGGCCTCTAGTGCAGTGTTTTTCAACCTTTTTTGGGCAAAGGCACACTTGTTTCATGAAAAAAATCACGAGGCACACCCCATTAGAAAATGTTAAAAAATTTAACTCTGTGCCTATATTGACTATATATAAAGTAATTCTCTTGAATAGGAATCAAATAAACACAAAGAAAGTATTTTATAATTACTTTATTATGAAATATTAAGTAAACAAAATAGTGAAAAATTATAAAATTCTTGTCTTGTCTGCACCTACGGCACACCAGGCAACATCTCGCAGCACACTAGTGTGTCGCGGAACAGCGGTTGAAAAACGCTGCTCTAGTGTTTTTTATAAACATCTGTGTACATGTTTTCGGTTTGGACATATGCTTTCATTTCTCTTCGGTTTATACATAGCAGTGGAATTGATGGATCATATGATTATCTTATATTTAACATTTTGAGGAACTGCCAAACTGTTTCCACAGTGGCTGTATCATTTTACATTCTTATTAGCAATGTATGAGCATTCATAATTCTCCATATCCTTGCCAATACTTGTTATTTTCCACTTTTTAAATTATACCCATCTAATGGGTGTGATGTGGAATCTCATTTTGGTGTTAATTCTCATTTTTAAAATGACCAATGATTTTGAGTATCTTTTTATGCATTTGATAGTCACTTGTATATCTTCTTTGAATAAATATCTGTCAAATTCCCTTGCACATTTAAAAAAGTGGATTGTCATTTATTTTTTGATGAGTTGTAAGTGCTATTTATATATTTTGAAAATTAAACCTTATGGAATATATGATTTGCAAAAATTTTCTCCCATTCAATGGGTCATCCTTTCAGTTTCTTGATAATGTTCTTTGAAGCATAAAGTATTTTATTTTTATTTTGATGATAACCAGTTTATCTTTTTTTTTTTTTTTTTTTTTTTTTTTTTTTTTTTTTTTTTTTTTTTTTTTTTTTTTGCTTGTGCTTTGGTAGCACATGTAATCCAAGGCTACAAAGATTTATGCCTATATTTTCTTCTCAGGGTTTTTCAAACTTTAGCAAGTATATTTAGATCTTTGACCCATTTGAATTAATTTGTGCATGTGGTGTGAGGTTTGCACCCAAATTTATTCTTTTGCACTTGGCTCTCTTGTTGTCCTCGTTATTGTGTTGAAGAGATTATTCTTTCTCTTGCCTGCTGAGTTGTCCTGGCATTCTCGCTAGAAAATCAACTGATCATAAATGTGAGGGCTTGTTTCTGAACTCAATGATATTCCATTGACCTACATGTCTATCCTCATGCAAATTCTACACTGTCTTAATTATTTTAGCTTTGTAAAGTTTTGAAATTAGAAAACATTCATTTTCATATGAATTTTCCTATAATTTTGTTAATTTCTGCAAAGAAGTCAACTGGGATTTTGATAAGGATGTATCAAATGGAAGTAGATCCATTTGGAGAATATTACCATATTGATAATATTAAGCTTTCCAATCCATGAACATGGGAAGTCTTTTCATACATTGGGGTTTTAACTTTAAAAAATATATATTTTATTGATGTTTTTTCAGAGAGGAAGGGAGAGGGATAGAGAGTTAAAAACATTGGTGAAAGAGAAACATTGGTCAGCTGCCTCCTGCACACCCTCTACAGGGGATATGACCACAACCAAGGTACATGCTCTTGATGAGAATCGAACCTGGAATGCTCCAGTCCACAGGCCAATGTTCTACCCACTGAGCCAAACTGGTTAAGGCAAGAGTTTTAACTTTTTAGAACAATTTTGCAGTCATCAGTGTATGAACTTTGCACTTCTTTTGTTAAATTTATCCTTAAGTACATTATTCTTTTTGGTGCTATTGCATATAGAATTTGTTAATTTCATTTTTGTTTTGTTCATTGAGGTGATATAGAAATGAATTTTTATATATTGATCTTTCATCTTGTGACTCTGCTGAACTTATTAGTTTTTGTATTTTTTTAGTGGATATATTTTTTAGTATAAAATCATATCATTAGAGAATAGAGATAGTTTTACTTCTTCCTTTTCAAATGATGATTTTTATTTCTATTTCTTATCTAATTGCCTTGGCTAGAACTTCTAGTCCAATGTAAAATAGAAATGGCAAGAGTGGACATACTTGTTTTATTCCTGATCTTAGGAGGAAAGCATTCATCTCTTACCATTAAATATAGTAGGTGTGGTTTTTTTGAGGATGCCCTTTATAAGGTTGAGGAAATTTCTATTCCCAATTTATTGTGTGTTATTTTTTTTTTAAACAAAGGGGTGCTGAATTTTATCAAAAGCTTTTTTCTGCACCAATTGAGATGATAATGTAGTCTTTGTCCTTTATTCTGTTGATGTAGTGTGTTACATTTAATTAATTTCTGGATTATACCAAGCTTTATTTCCTGGGCTAAATAAAAATATTTCTTAAATTGAATTCATGATGATTAACGTATATGAGAATTGGGTAAAGTTAATTGAATAAAATCCACAGAAACAAGATTGAAAAATAATTTCCATTGAAATACAATAACTAGTTAGGAAACATGGAAACTTTGGAAGTAGAATTATTATTGTAAAAAGATCCAAAAAGATTAAATGAATATAAATTTATTACAATTTATTACTCTTTGAATCCTATATTTTTCCTTTACAGTCCTGGAACAAGATCTTCATGGTATTTTAGATTTAATAAAACTAAACTATTACAAATATCCCTACACTATAAAAATTACTTTCCTCATACACTTGCTCTATCTGTTCTCCCAACTTCCTCTCTCTCTCTCTTTCTCTCTCTCTCTCTCTCTCTCTCTCTCTCTCTCTCTCTCTCTCTCTCTTTCTCTCTCTCATACACACACACACACACACACACACACACACACTCACTCACACAAATGTCTTTCTCAAGTATTATCTAAATGAGAGTATAGTTACTATCAACCCTTACTGAATATACAAAAATGGTGTTAAATGGGCATACAGTGAGGTTACTTCTGATTTAAATAACCTTAGTACTGTTAAAGGAAAATAGCCTCACATAGAATAAAAGGGACAGAAAAACTTACATTTAATTGTGATTCCAAGAATTATCAATATCTCTATTAACAGGGACAAGAGCTTCATCTTCTGAACAGCTCCTCCTCACTGTAACACAAGCAGAACTATGTGGCTGGCCTATAGCTTCTTTACAGTTTTGGTAGGGGGGAGGAGTGGTGGTGTCAGGACTTGGTTGCTAAGCAACCATTTCTTTACTCTTTGGCCAATGAGCTGCCAGGAAGTTTCTTTCAACCAGGAATAAAGGCAGGTACTGGAAGAGCAGGTTGTGGGAAGGAATCATATCTAGTTTGTTACTCCTTTGGCAGGAGATAATGGATAGGCTTGAAATAAATAGTTGCTCTTTGAAACTAAAGGAAGGTGAATAAGTCCAATTTGTCCACACTAATATTAATGTTCAGAGTTGCTGAAAGTTTTTTTTTAAACTCTCTATTGTTTACAATGTTACTTATAGTACTACATATGTCTCCTTTATCCCCTATTGACCTCACCCTGGCCTCTCTACCCCCGCCCCCCACACACACATGTCCTCACCCCTTCTAGTGTCTGTGTCCATTGGTTATGCTTATATGCATGCATACTAGTCCTTTGGTTGATCTATTACCCTCCCCCCCCTCCATCTTTCCTCTGACATTTGATGGTATGTTGGATGCTTCTATGTCTATGGATCTATTTTTGTTCATCAGTTTGTGTTGTTCATTATTTCCACAAATGAGTGAGATCATGTGATATTTATCTTTCTCCAACTGGCTTATTTTATGTTACCTCAAGAGGTGCAAGCTGCATTTATGTGAAAACAATTAAGTACATGAGCTGACATTACATCTTTAATATTTCAAGGCTAGGGTGGACAAGAAACATATGGACCTAGTCTTTGGTCTCCATCTGGGTGAAAACATCATTTATCCTATCTTCAAGTAAGGAGCTTTCACTGGGACAAAGACAAATACATATATCCACGTCATCTATAATTCTTTTAAAATAGTCTTTCATTAAAAGGAATTGTAAAATACCTTCTTTACTATCTTAAACAATATGGGAATTTCATGAGTGAGTGATCTCAGGGTAGGACCAGGAACTAAAATGAATATTTGGTTAAAAGGACAGTAATATTAAGGATAAACCAAGAAATTGAGTCAGTTGAGAAGCTATGCCTAAAATATATTCAACCATCATAATACAGTCACATGTCTTAACTACTTTAGGGGAGACTGGGAAATATAGTTTCTATAAACCAAGAGAGGGGAAATTGTATTAGTCAGCATCTCTGCCACATTTACCTGTGCTAGGTACTATTCTAAGTCCTTTAGATGTTTTAATTAATTTATTCCTCACATCAGTCTTATAAGGCATATACTGATTATCATCCCCATATAGCAGATTTAAAAACAAACAAGGTACAAAGACTTTGAGGAACTTGTCAAAGCTCACATCCTATATAATAAAGTGGTAAAATGCAAACTGACCCTCACTCTTTCATGCCATCACAAGATGGCTGCACCCACAGCGGAGGCAGGGTTGCTATAACACAAGATGACTGTGCCTACAGTGGAGGTGGAGTTCCCATTACAAGCCATAGTGAGCAATCAGCAGGGATCTGAGGCTGTATGGCACTAGGCCAGGGCAGGGGACCTGAAGCTGCACCCCCTGCCCAGTGGAGCATTATGGGGACCTCAGGCCGCACCCCATGCGTTGCAGGACTTTAAGGAGGACCTCAGGCCACACCTCTAGTGCTGGGCTGGGGGACCTGAGGCTGTGACCCCGCCCCAGTGCCGGGCTGGGACCCTGTGGGTGTGCTAGGGGACCTGAGGCTGTGCGCCCTGCCCAGTGGGGCTAGACGGGGGTGGGGATGGCTAGGTCTGGATCTTGCCCAATGGGAGTGGGGCCAGCCGATTCTAGATCTTGTGCGATTTCAAGGTGCACATGGTGGGTGGGGACTTGACTCTGTGTCCCATGGCATGTCCCAGTCTCTGACAGGAGGAAGATTTTCATATACATTTTACTAATTTTATTTCATCTCTGACACTTCTATTATGGAGAAAGGGAAAATAGCAATATTAAAATATTTCCTCTAATTGATTCCCTGTTAATGTGCATGAATTTCATGCACTGGGCCACTAATAGTCAATAAGGGGAACTTAGGATTTGAATCCAGGTGATCTGGCTCCAGATGCCTTTTAATGAGTACATAATACCAACTTCTTCAAGTTGAGATTCAGTGTTTGGTAGAATGTATAGGTCTAAAGCTCAAGATGAAAGAGGAGAAATAACAACAGACCCCACCAAAATACAAAGGATTGTTAAAAAATACTATGAACAACTCTATTCCAACAAACTGGACAACCTGGAGGAAATGGACATATTTCTAGAAAAATACAACCTTTCAAAACTCAATCAGGAAGAATGTAAACATCTCAATAGACCAATAACTATGGAAAATCTGAAGTAGTTATCAAAAAACCTCCAGCAAACAAAAGCCCGGGGCCAGATGGCTTCACAGGGGAGTTTTACCAAACATTCAAGGAAGAACTAAAACCTATCCTCCTCAGACTATTCCAAAAAAATTCAAGAGGAAGGAACACTTCCAAACTCCTTCTATGAAGCCAGCATCACCCAGTACCAAAACCAGATAAAGACAACAAAATGAAAGAGAATTATAGGCCAATATCACTCGTGAACACAGATGCCAAAATCCTCAATAAAATTCTAGCAAATCAGATCCAGCAGTACATCAGAAAGATCATACACTATGATCAAGCAGGATTTATCCAAGGGTTGCAAGGATGGTACAATATCCTCATGTCAATAAACATGATAAATCACATAAACAAATAGGTAAAAACCACCTAGTTATATCTATCGATGCAGAAAAAGCATTTGACAAAATCCAAC
Organism: Pipistrellus kuhlii; assembly: GCF_014108245.1. Classification (NCBI taxonomy): domain Eukaryota; kingdom Metazoa; phylum Chordata; class Mammalia; order Chiroptera; family Vespertilionidae; genus Pipistrellus; species Pipistrellus kuhlii. The sequence continues at coordinate 65,582,626 of NW_023425562.1, forward strand.
ACCCTTTCTTGATAAAAACTCTCAGCAAGGTTGGCATAGAAGGATCATACCTTAACATAATAAAAACCATATATGACAAACCCATAGCCAACATCATACTCAATGGGCAAAAATTAAAACCATTTCCTCTAAGAACAGGAACAAGATAGGGATGCTCACTCTCACCACTCCTGCTTGACATAGTACTGGAAGTATTAGCCATTGCGATTAGGCAAGAAGAAGAAATTAGAGGCATCCAAATTGGAAAAGAAGAAGTAAAACTGTCCTTATTTGCAGAGGACATGATATTGTACATAAAAAACCCTAAAGCCTCCATCAAAAAATATTAGACTTAATAAATGAATTCGGCAATGTAGCAGGAATCAAAATTAACACCAATAAATCTATGGCATTTCTATACACCAGGAGTAAACTTACAGAAAGAGAAACTAAAAAAATCCCATTTATCATTGTACCAAAAAATTAAGATACCTAGGAGTAAGCTTAACTAAGGAGGTAAAAGACTTATACGCAGAAAACTACAGGACACACACACACACACACACACAAAGCGATAGAAGAAACCATAAACAGATGGAAGAACATACCATGTTCATGGATTGGTAGAATCAACATCATTAAAATGTCCATACTACCCAAAGCAATATATAGATTCAATGCACTCCCCATCAAAATACCAATGGCATATTTCAAAGACCTAGAAAGAATTCTCCAAAAATTCATCTGGAATAAAATAAAATCCCCAAATAGCCACAGCAATTCTGAGAAAGAAGAACAAAGTAGGTGGGATCTCAATATCAGATTCCAAGCTGTATAACAAAGCCACTGTTCTCAAAACAGCGTGGTATTGGCACAAGAACAGACATATAGACCAGTGGAATAGAATAGAGAACCCAGATATCAAGCCAAACCTGTGCTCAATTAATATTTGACAAAGGAGGCATGAACATACAATGGAATCAAGACAGTCTCTTCAATAAATGGTGTTGGAAAAATTGGACAGATACATGCAAAAACAAACAAACAAACAAACAAACAAAAAAAACAACCAACAACAACTAGATCACCAACTTACACCATACACAAAAATAAACTCAAAATGTATAAAGGACTTAAACATAAGACAGGAAACCATAAAAATACTAGAGGAATCCACAGGCAAAGAAATCTCAGACATATGCCAAAGCAATTTCTTCACCAATATCACTCCTAGAGCAATAGAAACTAAAGAGAAAATAAACAAATGGGACTGAATCAAAATAAAAAGCTTTTGCACAGCAAAAGAAACCACCAATAAAACAACAAGAAAGCCCACTGTATGGGAGAACATATTTGCAAATGTTATCACTGATAAATGTTTAATCCCCAACATCTATAGGGAACTTATATAACTTAATAAAAGGAAAATAAACAATCCAATAAAAAAATGAGCAACAGACCTAAATAGACACTTTTTGAAAGAAGACAGAAGGAAGGCCAATAAACATAGGAAAACATGCTCAAAGTCACTAATTATCCGAAAGATGCAAATCAAAACAACGTGGTATCATCTCACACCTGTCAGAAGGGCAATCATCAACAAATCAACAAATGACAAGTGCTGGCGAGGACGCAGAGAAAAAGGAACCCTAGTGTACTACTGGTGGGAATGCAGACTGGTGAAGCCACTGTGGAGAACAATATGGAGTTTCCTCAGAAAACTAAAAATGGAACTCCCATTTGACCCTGTGATCCCACTTCTAGGAATATACCCCAAGAAGCTAGAAACACCAATTAGAAAGGATATATACACCCCCATGTTCATAGCAGCACAATTTACAATAGCTAAGACTTGGAAACAGCAGATGAGTGGACTAGAAAACTGCAGTACATCTACACTAGGGGTGTCGAACTCAATCAGAGAAGGGGCCAAAATCTAAAATCCAGCCTAAATCGCGGGCCGAATGGTTTACTGAACAGTCATAAACTGTCATTGTGATGGAAACGCAGCGGAGTGCAGTGATGACAGCGTGGTGCGGGCCACATTGCAAGGGCTGGCGGGACGGATTTGGCCCGCGGGCCTTGTGTTTGACACATGTGATCTACACAATGGAATACTACGCTGCTATAAAAAAGAAAAAATTCTTACCATTTGCAGCAGCATGGATGAACATGGAAAGCATTATTTTAAGTGGAATAAGCCAGGCAATGAAAGGAAAATACCACATGATCTCACTCATTTATGGAAAATAAAGAACATTATAACCTGATGAACAAATAGATAGATATAGAGTCAGTAAAGTACTGAACGGTCTGTGAAATTACAGCGGGAAGCTCGGGAGTGTTGGGGGTCGGGGGTGAGAAGAGATCAACAGAAGGACTTGTATGCATGCATATAAGCACAAGCAATGGACACAAGACACTGGGTGGGGTGGTGGGATGAGGGCATGTGAAAGGGGGTAGGGGAGCCTAGGGGGAGGTCAATGGGGAGAAAAAAAGAAGATATATGTACTACTATATGTAATACTCTAAACATTAAAATTAAACACACACACACACACACACACACACACACACATACACACACACTTCATTCTTTACAATTGGAGACACATGGATTGGTTGTCCCCTGGTGATTGAACCTTCAACCCAGACACATGCCTTGACTGGGAATTGAAGCCATAATGCTCTAACCAAAACCACCAGGGATTTTTTCCCTTTCTTTTATTATTAAAAAAATGTTACAAATAATTATTTGATCTTACACACCTTGCTTAAGTAAACACATATAACACAGCACACCAATTGTGGAATAAATGTGGATTCAAGGGATCCACCAATGAGCCCTGTGGATTCAGAAGCACAATAAATTTGGAGAGAGCTTACCAAACTCAAAATTCTAGGTCAATCTACTCTTGTGGTGGACTCTACTGGAACTGGATTTTAGTTTTACCCTGAATATAGCCAGCATCTTGACCTGAAGCAATCGGTGGGAGAATAGAAGGATAACATGACCTGGCTCTGGTTAACATCTACATGAATTTGCTTTGATGTAAGGATTCTGTTTCCAGTATAACATTTTGGTCCCACACTATTGGCTGGTTCTTGCAACACTTGAGTAGTCCAATTTACCTTGGTGTTTTCCAAACTTCACCGAACTCCAGTGAAATTTATAATTTTTACTACAAGGTTGCAGAGCCCGTTGTATATGATCTGGAACCATTTCCCTAACTGTTCACTTCTTTCTGTTATACTGTATCTGCCCACTTAGAAGACAGCTTCGGAATATCTGGGAAATCCTGTGCATGGACAACGTGTGAACTCACATCTCCCACTTCCACTTTTTCCAGTCCCTAAGGCTGGGGATCCCCAAATCACTGCTCAGTCACCTGAAGCACCTGACCTAGAGGCCACGCCCTCCTCCTCGCCCCATGAAGCCGGGTGGGGGTGGGGGGGGCGGTGTCTGCCTCCTTTGGCTCCTCGCAGGCGCTCGCTCCTCGTCCCACTCTGGTCGCGAGGCCATTTCCAGCACCTTCACGCCCTGGCCCCGCCCCCTCCCACTCCCCAACGTCCTTGGCGTCGGGCTCGAGCCTGCGCCTGCGCGTGCGCCCTGGGGCCGAAGTCGGGGAGCGCGGTGGCCGGGAGGCTGAGAGTGGCGGGCGGCGCAGCCAATGGGAGGCGGCGATGGCCAGCGGCTGCGAGGCGGGGCCTGCGCGGGTGTTAGGTTCGCGCGAGGCGTGACCCAGTTGACAGGCTCTGGAGGGGCTGCCGTGGCGGCGGAGTCCGCGGGGCTGAGGCGGGCGGGTGGGAGCCGAAGCCGAGCGCAGGCTACGGGAGGCGGGCGACGACTGGAGGGCTGCGAGCTGCGGCGTGGGACCCAGAGCCCTGTTCACTTTTCCCTCCCAGCCCTCCCACTCCACACAACCACCCTGTTTGCCCGTGAGCCTGGGGAACTTGCAGCTTAAAGCCAGCCACCCCCACGGCAACATGTACCCCAGCAACAAGAAGAAAAAGGTGTGGAGAGAGGAGAAAGGTAACGGCCTGCCGAGTCCTGGGGTGCGGGTGGGGATGGGTAAGGGGTGGGGGCGGGGGTCGGGGCTGCGTGTGCCGCGGTGCCCCCTGCCCGAGCTCCCGCCTCGCGCCCGCCCGCCCGCCCGGTGTCGCCTCCCTCGCGTGTCCGTGTGTGCACACCCGCGCGCCCCCCGGCGTGCACGCGCCGACCCCGGCACCTGCCGCTCGCGCACGTGTGGGCGCACGCCCCTCGCTGCCACCCGCCCACCCGCCCGCTGCGCCCGGTCCCCTCCCCGGACGGGGCTGCCTGAGCCTCCCTCGCGGCGTGGCACCCGCTCGGCGCCGCAGTCCCCGGGCCCCGCACAACTTCCCTTGGTTGTCGCCCACCCGGGCTCCGCACACTCCTGCTGGGACTCGCGCACGCCTGGCCGGCGGGTCCCACGGACACGTGCCCGCCCGCGGACACACCCGCTGGGGCCGCTGGTGTGCCCCTGCTTCCCCCTCGTTCAGGCACTCTGCGCCCCTGCCTACCACGCCCTCGGTTTGCAGAGTGTCCCCATCTTGGGGTGCAGATCCCTGCTTTTGGTCCCCCACTTTTGCACCGCAGGGTGCCTTGAAACCTGGAACTCTTCTTTGGGGAAACCTAAAACAAGCGTCTTATCCGTGAGGATGAGTACCATCAGAGGCATCTAAGTGGGGTTGTTTCTCAGCATTCCACCCCCATTGGTAGTGTGAAGTGGCTCAGAGGAAGGGTGTGAGACTGGTGTCACTTTCTGTGAATGAACCCACCGGACTAATGAGCATGGCAAGGCTTATCCAAATCTCTGAAAGGGGCATTGATTTCTGTAAGATACAAAAGGGGGAAGGAAAAAAAACGCAGAGGAGAGGAAAGGGAGGGAGCGGATAGGCGAGGCGAGGAGCGATAGGAGAGGAGAGGGGAGCGGGCGAGGCGAGGCTCTGAGGAGGAAGGGAGAGGAGCGAAGGAGCGGAGAGGAGAGGAGAGGGATAGGATCAGTAGCGCTCTCGCTGAGAGATCCAGGCGCGAAGGATACGACTAGCGCCACGAGAGTAGCTCGCTAACTAGCGACGCTTCTCAGCACTCAGGTTTAGCAGGTCATTCGCGATCTCTTCTTTCTCTCCGCCTTTCTCTCTCTCTTCTCTTCTCTTCTCTTCTCTTCTCTTCTCTTCTCTTCTCTTCTCTTCTCTTCTCTTCTCTTCTCTTCTCTTCTCTTCTCCTTTCTTCTCTCTTTTTTCTTTCTTCTCTCTCCTATCTCAGGCATTATAGTTAGACAATATTCTGAGGTAAAACTTGAAACTCTGGAGTTTTCTTTCTTCTTTTCACTCCTTTTTAAGCTTTTTTTTTTTTTTTTTTTTTTTTTTTTTTACAAAACTGAAATGAAAAGTACTTACATTGCTATCTGCTGAGATATACTAAACCGGTATATGGAGTGAGGTCGAGTGAGGGTAGTGCACATTTCTCCTAAGTATCCCATCTTCTTTATAAAAGAGGGATATGGAGTGACTAGGTTGAAAGTTGATTTCCTTGATAATGGTTCTCTACAACATATAGATTTTTATTGCAAGTCCTGGCCTCTGTAAACACCTAGGCAAATAGTGGAAAAGAAATGTGGGAAAAGGATCCTCTGTATAGAGGCTATTTCAACAATGTACAAGAAAAGGGAATTGTTTTTCTGATTAACTACTGGGAAGATTTCATATAACAACTGAACAACTGGTTAAAAGGGTTTTTAAGGTATTAAAAGAGTAGGTTGTATGTTATTTAATTATGTTTTAATGATTATGATCATATATAGAAGTAAAAATTCTGTTGTTGCAAAACAAATGCTGTTGAAAACAATAACCTGATATATAAAGTAGTGTGAAATAATTGTTTTGTTTTTGCAGTAGCAATTGCATTACTTTCAACAAGGGTTTACTTTGTAAGCACTGAAAAATCATTTATACCCATTTTTGATGGTCTTGAAATGTTAGCTTTGTATTATTGATAATCATGAAGGCAAGATAATGAAAGATATGGAGATTGATTTTAATACATGAATCATTAATGAAATTATAGTGATTACTTAAGAACTATTTTTTTCTGTCATAATTGACAATGTTCCTGAACAATGATATTATAATTCTTCCTTCATTTAACATCTACACAGTTGAACTGTGATTAGCAGGCTTTTTAGAATCTTCATTGTCTTAATTCTTAGTTTGCTACTAAGAATTATTAGAGAAAATATAACCAAATTAATATTTTCTAAATAAAGGAAGGCATTTAACAAAATACATTTATCTTGTCCAAACTATCTTATTTTTGTCTGAAGTTTAATATTAAAGGGAAAACTTATTGAAGACTTTATGTCTCTGTCTTATTAGGATATATATTTTTGAATAGTTAATATTTTAAAAATACATATTATACCATCAAGAAGGAGCTAAGGATTTTCCATACAGTAGTTAGTATTAAAGAAGCTGGTGGAATTCATGACCTTTTTCAATTTATTGCACTGGAGAGAATGGTATCATATTTTTGGAGCTGTTATTTAAATCTAAAGGCTTACCCGTAAACCTTATTGAAATGTCAAGGTATTGTATAAACATTTTAACTCAGTATACCATCTACTAAGTAGGTCTGCCTGCTTATATGCTTAACAAAGAAAGGATTTATTGCAAAGGTGAAGCATTCTTTAAGGAAAAGTTTTGTGTAATGCCAAAGAAACTATTTAGTATATGTTTAGCTTTCAGTGTGTCTCATTGTTTAAACAAATAACTAGGGAGTTCTCCACATATGTTAACTAGATGTTGTTGATCTAGTAATTTGAATCCTAATTCAAAACTACTTAATGTGATTTATAATGATTTATAATTTCAAGTACTGAAACTTAAATGATTTCATTGTTTTATCTTATTGTCTTATTATATAGGTTATATAGATCTTGTTTTGTTTTAACTATGCACACTTAAACTTTTAAATAAATGCAGTGACAAAGACTAGGTTGCATTCCCATGTGTACCTTTTGACACTTATTAAAACTACAGTTGTTTCATATATTTTAACCTGATTAGTGATGTTTCCATATTAGTGATCTGAGCTTTTTTAGTAGTGCTTTGATAAGTTCTAGTCATTCCTTTTCCTGTTGTGTGATTATTAAAATTTACTATCCCCTTCAAGCTTCCTATTTCATCAAGACCCTATCCTCCTACTACGCAGATAATATTGTCTTTTTTTTTTTTTTTTTTTTTTTTTTAATAAGAGAAAGTTTATTTAGGAGGCCATAGAGGTAGAAGTGAGTTTTAGAAGAAATGAGCTCAGGAAACAAGTTTCAGCAAAAGAAAAGGGCCCTTGGAACTTAGGAGACAGAGACAGGGTGGGGGTGCGGGTGAGGAGGGGAAGAGAGGGGTCCGGGGAGATATTGGGTCTTTAGAGAAGAGAGGAGAGGTTTGGGTGGAAAGGGAGAGGGAAAGAGAATGAATGAATGAGTGAGCACCTTACAAGCCCTGGAGAATGATGGGATTGGGGAAAGGCCTGGGTGTGCTCTGTAGAACTGCCAGAAGTTGCCTTTTAATTCATTGAGAAAATACATGTCATGTAACATAAACAACTGCATAGTATTATTTGTCTCTTTTTTCACAGGTTCTTTGTCTTTTCAGCTTTGTTTCTATCTTAAAGCACTTTTCTTCTCTGTTTCTAAGATTAACCCCTCTGTACTGTCACATCTCCTGAATTCATTCAGATCTTGTGCTATCATTTATCCCTTTCGGGTATGTTTAGTTTCTGATTGTCTTCAGGTTCCTCTCCTCAGCCTATATGAATGCTCAAGTTTCTTCTACCCAAAAGTAGCCTTCCTTTTGATATCATAGTAAATAATCTGGTTATTGATTGACAGAAAAGGAACAAAGGGAAGGCCAGATAATATAGGCATACCATTTATGCCAGGTAGCTGAAGGTCTGTTCCACTCGGAATGGACAAAGGAAAAATAGAATAGATGTATACTTAGTAAGGTCTGGGTGACGTAGGGAAGGTACTCAGTCACATTTGTGAACATGTCATTGGTCAGAATAGGTGTGGCTATTGCAGACTCGGGAAAATTTAATATACATGTCATATAACGTAAACAGCCGTTTCTGAACAAAGGAGCTCTCTCTCTTGCTTCTGGTTCTCTAGTCACAGGTGTACTCCATTGCATTTGCCCACATGGCTCACAGCTATGTAGAGCCCACACACAATGGAATGATGGACTACAATTAGTCTGATACTACACTGGACCAGATTCCACCATGGGATGGAAACTCTGGACACTGGCTTTGCTTTTAGCTCTACTGAATTCCTAGTTGTACCATTTCCAAGACTGGTTTAAGGGAAATGGGACTTTGCAAGCCAAAGGATGTAATTCCATGCAAATAGAGCTTTCTACTATAGTTCATCCTCCCTTGGGGGCCTCCGGGAATTCTTATTCCAGTGGTACCCCAAGAACCCCACACACACTGGCAAAGGAAAAGGGCAATCTATGCAATTCTCCCATAAAACTTTCATCTTGGAGTTTGCTATTTTCATTTATTTTTCTCAGTCTCTCATAGCCTCTTGGATCCCAGTTACACTCTAATAAAACTGGGTTTCTAAAGTCATTCTTTAATAACAATGATGATGGTATTAATACAAAATAGTTGCTGTTACTATTTGAGTCCTACTCATTACTTTTCTAGGTACTTTACCTGGGGTCTCATTTAATTCTAACAATACTCTGGGGTCAAGAGCTTTGTACACCATATTCATGGATTTGAACCCTAGGTATAGTGCTTTCTGTTTGTAACATCTTAGGTAAATTAAAAATCTCTATTTTAGTTGCCTCATTTGTAAGTTGAGAATAATACCTACCAACCTATCTCAAAAGGAAATTGAGACATAAGGAGCTTAAGTAACTCAAGATCACATAGATTTGCATGATTTGGCATAAGAACCCAGACCATTTTGTTCACCACTTTATTCTCTTTTCAGTGCTTTAAGTGATGCAGTTGATAAAACCAATGATTTATTAAATTTTATTGTTTCTGATCTTCCTGTAGCAATTGGTAATAGCTCTTCTCTTCTCCATATTAAAACTCTTTGCTGGTTTACACATCACTGAGACATTGATTCACCATGTGCCCCAAGTGACATCTAAACTTCATTTCATTTTAAACCTTTACTTATTTATTTATTTTTGTTTTGCTCTCCTCCCTTCACTTTTTGCAGGACTAGAAGTTTAAGTTATAATTTCCAAAATCTCTAGCTAGACTTCTCTCTTGAGTTCCAGATTCTTGATTTCAACTTGAATGCCCTTTAGTATCTTAAATCAATAGTGTTGACCATTGAGCATTGTAATATTGTGATTTGAATATATCCATCTGATTAAAATATGGCTTTTGTTGCTGTTGTTGTTTTATCTACTTATGTGGCTGAAGACTTCTAGGAGTGGGGAAAAATATTGGCTCCCTGTTTCTTCTTCACTTGTGTTTACATTAATACTTTCTGCAGTTTATTTCTTTGGAATAATTTTTCAAAGTTGTTATTTTGTGTTAGATTATCTAATGCTAGATTCTATCTTTAAATCCATCACTTAAAGTTTAATACTTTATAATATGCTGAAAGAAAATTGGAGAGGGAGAATACAAACTTTGGCAAAGTGTGTGATATAAGACAGTTGACTTACAGAATGAGTGAGGATGCCAGTATCAGTTTTTATATAGACTAGTAGTAATTTTTAATTTCTTCCTTATTTCTTTAGGTTAAAAAATATAAATATAATTGTATACATTTTTTTTCTTGTATCCTAGAGGATAATTTTTTGTACCTTCTTGGCTATGTATAATTAACTTTGAATATTAGTGGTATACATTATAGGATAAAGGTTTAACTGTTGGGCATGGTATACAAGTTCCTATACATTTTTATTTTAACTTTTGTTTGAAGCTACTTTTTACTTCAGTGGTCACTTCCCTTTTCATAGCATGTCTTGCAGCTTCATTAAACTATTCTTATCTCCTTATCTTTGTTTACATTATTCTTTAGTCTGAAATATCCTTTTTTACCTCTTCATGATAAAATTCTGCCTATTAGGAACCAACAGACACATCACCTCTTTTGGGGAGCTTTTCTTGAGAAGACAGTACAGTATAGTGGCAAATTGCAAACTCATTAGTCAACAGAGTCAAATATCAACAGTACAATGATTGAAATTTCTTTTGAGAGCCAAATTTTTTAAACTTAAACTTCTTCTAATGCCACTTCTTCAAAATAGACTCACCCCGGCCATGGTATTTTGTGGAAGAGCCACACTCAAGGGGCCAAAGAGTCGCATGTGGCTTGCGAGCCACAGTTTGCTGACCACGGGTATAGGCTGTAATTTCTAATGGAGATATCTGATTGGATTTCCATGGGAAATTCTCTTGCTTAGAACAGATTACTGAACTTTGATGTGCTTTATTTCCCTATCTGAAAATAGAGATACTCATACTATTTGTTGACTTGTTGAGAAGATTATTTCAATAAAATTATGTACGTGAAATACTTGGCACACGGTGAATTCTTTATAAATGACACCATTATTATCAATTCTAAGATGCATTTAAAAATATTTTAATCTTATAATCAAGATATATATTTAAAATTTTATTTATATCACTTCCAGACAGGTGTTATTAAATTAAAAGTACACTTTTATTGTTGATGGCATCTTCAAATTAAAATATCTTGGTGACTGCCTTTTTTGTGCTCTCAGCATCCTATCTAGTAATCTAATAAAAGAGTAATATGCAAATTGACTGTCACTCAAAGACACAAGATAACCACCCCCATGTGGACACAAAATGGCCACTACAAGACGTTTGGCGGGGAGAGCAGTTGTGGGCAGTTGCAGGGGCAGGCCTGCAGGGGAAGACAGTTGGGGGGGGGGGGACCCAGGCCTACAGGGGAGGGCATTTGGAGGTGACTAGGCCTACAGGGGAGGACAGGGGCGACCAGACTGGCAGGGGAGGGCAGTTAGGGGCAATCGGGCCAGTCAGGGAGCAGTTAGGTGTCGATCAAACTGGCAGTGGAGTGGTTAGGAGTGATCAGGTTGGCAGGCAGAAGCAGTTAGGGGCAATTAGGCAGAGGCAGGTGAATGGTTGGGAGCCAGCACTCCTGGATTGTGAGAAGGATGTCCCAGATTGGAGAGGGTGCAGGCTGTGCTGAGGGACAGGACCCTCCAACCCCCTGATCCCTGTTCATGAATTTCATACACTGGGCCTCTAGTTTAACTGTTTTAGGATTTAGTGTTTTATTTATGTAGCTGTTATGTTGTCTCATCCATTTCCTCTTTTTGTCTTGTGAACTTCTCAAGGTCAAGGATCTTCTTTGTATTTGCAATGTGTAAACATATCACCTGGTACACAGTAGACTGTCAATAGATGTTGATTGGAAGAGTTTCCTTATGTTTCTTCCCGCTAATATAGTGTTAATTTAACATCTTTAAACACTAAAAAGTAGAGTCATTAGATTTACATTTTGGTGTTTCTCAAGCCCACATTGATTCTTTTGGTAATTTAGCATGGTTAATATTTAAGTTATAAAATAATTCCTGATCTTAAAAGTTAAATACAAATGGAAGTTCTGCTTTTATTTTGCAAGAACGCTTACTGAAGATGACCCTAGAGGAAAGACGCAAAGAATACTTAAGGGACTATGTTCCCCTGAACACTATTCTATCGTGGAAGGAGGAAGTGAAGGGCAAGAGCCAAAATAATGGTAAGTTTCTCAGAATATTTTTCAGGTAGTTACAGTACTATTGCCTTTTTTTTTTTTTTATGATTTCTGCTGGACAATTTTTTTGCAAAAATGAATAACAGGCATTCAATAAAGATGACAGTTTTTCTATTTTAAATTATTGTCATTTGTCAGTTAGTTATTTTTAACAATTTATTATATGTTGTTTAAATTTAGAAAATTATTATTTTTAATTTAAAAAAAAAATCCTATTCCTAACCTCAACCCTAATCATTCTAAAATACACCACGATTATATTATGGTACTCCTTTATGGGTACTATAAAAAATTATTTTGCAGTGGTTTTTGGAGCAAATGATACTAGAGATTATGGTGTGGCCCTTTGAGTTTGTTTTGATTAGGTTTATTTATATTGGATTTCTTTAATTTTATTTTAAAGATTGGATAGATTTCAAAGATTTCATCAAAAAGAATAGAGGAAAACAAAATAACATTTCACATAATTTTAGAGAAGAGTATACAGGGTATCCTTAAAAAATGTATATATACTTTAATAGTTGGTAGCTCAATTTTGAAAATGAAACACATTTTTATAAACACTGCCTTTATAATTATTCAAAATGTGTTTATACATTTTTTTGGGGGGGTAACTATTTTGTGTGGTCTGGCATTATATCTACATATAAAGTATTTGTATGACAAATTTACTCTTTTTCAAACTTGTTATGATTTAGAGTCTATATTGTTTGAGGGAAAATACAGTATATTTATTAGAATATAAATGAAATTTTTAGTATTACAAAGGTTTGTGAAATATAAAATTCTAAAAACAACGTAATAAATTTAGTGTATATTTAATATGTTTATCTCTGAATTAACATTTATTAGTGTTTATGGTCTGAATGTCAAGTTTAAAAGAAATAGGGTGCTTTTTAGGATATGTAACAGTTGAGAAACAAAGGTAATTTTACAAAAGGATATTGGAGCATGCTGATTTCACAATTTGTAGTCTTTGATGAAACTATACAGGATATTATGGCCCAGAATAAGGAGTTTCTATGGACAAAATTTGTGGAAAGTAGCAGCCAAATTAAGCTTTAGAACCTGTGAAGAATTTTGTTTTTCTAGGAAGGCAAATCATGTGGGTTCTTTTAGACCTTTCTCTGCCTGGAAAAGTGTGCTCTTGGGCAAGTGGGTAGTGTATTTACTCCTAGTTTTAATGGGGGTCATTAGCTGATTGGGATGTATAGATCTGACCTTCTTGCCCAGTGTTTTAAGTAAATGCAAGTTATTTTAATGATAGTCTAATCAAGACATCATTGAAAGAGTAGGTAGTGCTGTGTAATGAAAAGAATACAGAGCTTGAGATCAAAAGGACAGAATTCTGGGCCTTCTCTGACCTAGGGCTATGTGCCTCTTAATGTTTGGGTCTCAATGATTTCTTTTGTTTATATGAAGCTGGAATTGAATACTTCAGCTTTACTTTTTATGCTAATAAACCTCTCTTTTCCCTGTGCTTCATTCATCTGGTTTTCTTTCTTGGGCACAGTTTTAGCTGGTCAGTTTTCTAAGGATACAGTACATGGTGTTCTTTTAAAGAAAATTTTGACTTCTGAGATAGAGGTAGATTCCTTTTGCTGCCACAACAATTGACAAAAGCAGTAGTGAAACCCAGGCTGCATTGCCCAAGGTTAGCTTAGCTCACCTTTGCAAAGAGGCTTGGCCTTTATGTTGGCTGCTCCTACTTAAACATTCAGCATGTAACAGTGTAGGGTTGAACTGGGTTATTAAGAACTCAGTATCGGATGTTTATAGAGACACTGCACACCAAAATATGTCCCCCAATCAGATAAGATGCATTGAGTAACATCTGATGTTGTTATTCCCAAACAAGATCCGGTGTATTTATTTAATCCTATTTCCCAATATGAGTGTTATAGGTGTCTTACAACTGCTCTATCTATTTCAGTTTTTTCCTTCATGCTTTTTGAAAATGACAGGCCTTCATGGGGAACTAGGTGATATGATCAAAATTGTATTTCTATTAAGTAGTGCTTTATTCCCTTCATTAAATGTTATTTGGTCCTCTCTGTTGTGATATAGAAATTGATGACTGGCCCCTTCTTTTTTCATGAAACAAAATGGCTCATTCTACATGTAATATCTGTTAATTTATTTATATAATATATACTAGAGGCCAGATATATGAAATTTGTGCAAGGGTAGACCTGCCTTCCCCCAGCTGCCAGCTTCAAGGCCCTGTGGCCCCGGCCCCATGGCCCACCCATACCCGCCTTGGCCCGGCACTGACCTTGTCCACCGCCAAATATCCCTGGTTCCCTGGTTCCACTGAACCCCTCTCCCCCCACCCTGAATGATTGCCTGCCAGCTGGTGGCCTGGGCCTCCCTATGTGGGGCGATCATGTGGTAATGGCGGGCCTGGCACCAGTGCTTGTGATAGTGTTGTCATCTATTCCATCTTTATTATTATAGATGTTTTCTAAGTGCTTTCTTCTAGTGTTATGTATCTAGTTTTAGATAACTAAAATATTGGTCAAAATTTTAGTATTTTTACAGTTTGGAAGATCTTTGAAAAATATAAATTCAAAAAATCAAAGGGCAATTATAAATATAGTTACATTTTTATATTTTATTTTGAAACGTTTAAGCTTATGAATTAACTGCTTATAAATGTATATGTATCTGTGTAGGTCTTGATATTTGTAGCTTTATTTTTTAAATATGAGATTTAAAACTAAGTTTTAAAGGAAGATAATTTATAATTCTTTGTCATATATTTTCTTTTAAATTTAGTAGTTTATTATTATTTTTGTTTTTATAGAAGTTCTTTTGGTCTTGATATTTATAATTACATGGAAACTTCTAAGCTGTTGTTTTAATTTTTCTGTTTTACTTTGCTCAGTTTTTTTTTCTTTAATTAAATGCTTCTTGTTATATTGTAATAGAAAGTTTAAAAAGGAATGGAGAGACTGAATTTTTTGGTTTCCTTTTATTAAACGTTCTAATAAAAGGAAACCAAAAATTACAAAACAATGTAAAATCAATGTTTGTGTAGAAAGGAGGAAGCAAGTAGATAATACAGGGTGGGACAAAAGTATGGAAAATAATCCTATATAATAAAACCCTAATATGCAAATTGATCGAACAGCATAACAAACTGTCACTATGACATGTACTGACCACCAGGAGGCAGATGCTCAACGTAAGAGCTGCCCCCTCGTGGTCAGTGTACTCCCACAGGGGAGTGCCACTCAGCCAGAAGCCGGGATCACAGCTGGCAAGTGCCTCTGCTGTAGGTGGCTGGTAAGGAGCGAAGGGTTCCAGACTGCAAGAGCCTTGGACTGGGGAGATCGGGTCTAAGCCAGCAGGCGGACACCTCCCAAGGGGTCCTAGACGGCAAGAAGGTGCAGGCTGGGCTGAGGGGCACCCGCCACCTCAATGTGCACTGCGTCTCTAGTAATTAACACATTGTGGAGCAATAGTTTTTTTTTTTTAATATGTGTGTGTGTATATGTGTGTGTGTGTGTGTGTGTGTGTGTGTATTTTTTAAAATATATTTTATTGATTTTTTACAGAGAGTAAGAGAGAGGGATAGAGAGATTGAAACATCGATCAGAGAGAATCATCGACCAGCTGCCTCTTGCACACCCCCTACTGGGGATGTGCCCGCAACCAAGGTACATGCCCTTGACCAGAATCGAACCCGGGGCCTTTCAGTCCGCAGGCCAACGCTCTATCCACTGAGCTAAACCGGTTTCGGCGATATATATATATATGTTGATTTCAGAGGGGAAGTGAGAGGGAGAGAGAGAGAAACATCAATGATGACAGGGAATCATTGACTGGTTGCCTCACACATGCCCTCTATGTACCCTTGACTGGAATCAAACTCGGGACCCTTCAGTCCACAGGCTGACGCTCTATCCACTGAGCCAAACCAGCTAAGGCGTGGACTAGTAGTTTTATTGCTAACTTTACTAGTGGCCAGATAAATTTTCTATTGAAAAATACAAAAACGTTTTACATAAATGTTAAAGGCACGCTTTAAAGTTAAATATCCCTTGCATTTTGAAGTTAATTACATATTCTTACAAGCTAATATCTTCTTAAAGTATAATACTTCGTAAAACACTATAATATGAAGTGAGAGTTCTCATGATCCATCCACAATGTGTTAATAGATAATAATATAAGAATAAACCATGTTTTGCTTATTGACAACTGTAAACCTGCTTTTACTGCAACGTATGTTCACATTGACATACTACTTTGATAGTATTGGAAAGCTATGGATCAGAAATGGTAAGTAATGGGAGGTGATTACTAAAACAGAAATCCATTTGTTTATTATTCATGTTCATATTTATCAATACTATTAGTAAATCTCTGGAATTATATGCTTCTAATCACTTCTTCTGTATTAGCAATTATGTAATAATTCTCTTTTATTTGTCAGTTGCTTTGTTGTAGGGAATTTAAAAATTCTCATCTCTCCTATTATATTGTGTCTCTAGCACTTGAATAGTGC
This sequence comes from Pipistrellus kuhlii, assembly GCF_014108245.1. Taxonomy (NCBI): domain Eukaryota; kingdom Metazoa; phylum Chordata; class Mammalia; order Chiroptera; family Vespertilionidae; genus Pipistrellus; species Pipistrellus kuhlii. The sequence continues at coordinate 65,598,916 of NW_023425562.1, forward strand.
ATCATGAATAGGTATGCTCAATTAGTATGTTATATAAGAATATCTCAGAGGTTAACAGGCTACAAAGGGCAGTTCTTTTTTTCCAAAATTTTTTTAAACTTTAAAATGAGCATTTAAAAACATATAAAAACTAGGAGCCTGATGCATGAAATTCGTGCAAGAGTAGGCCTTCTTTCCCCTGGCTACTGGCATCAGCTTCCCTCTGGTACCCAGGACCCGGGCTTCCCTGACAACACCATCTTCGTCCGGAAGGTTGTGCAGTCTGATTAGCATATTGCGCTTTTATTTTTATAGATAGAGAGTATAATGAATCTTTATGCACCCATTACTCAGTTTCAACAGTTAATATGTGGCTAATTTTATTTCACCTATACCAGTGTTTTTCAACCTTTTTTGGGCAAAGGCACACTTGTTTCATGAAAAAAATCACGAGGCACACCACCATTAGAAAATGTTAAAAAATTTAACTCTGTGCCTATATTGACTATATATAAAGTAATTCTCTTGAATAGGAATCAAATAAACACAAAGAAAGTATTTTATAATTACTTTATTATGAAATATTAAGTAAACAAAATAGTGAAAAATTATAAAATTCTTGTCTTGTCTGCACCTACGGCACACCAGGCAACATCTCGCAGCACACTAGTGTGCTGCGGAACAGCGGTTGAAAAACGCTGACCTATACCAAAACTCTCTGTACCTTTCTCCAGACTATTTTGAAACAATTCCTTTACATCATATCACTTTTATTTATAAATATATTTATGTATGCATATATATGTATTTCTAATATGTCTAGGGACACATTTTTATTATTTTAATATAACCACAATACTATTATAAACTTAAAATTAATAATTGTTTAATATAATACAGTATCTAATTTGTGTTCATATTTTCATACTGTGTGAAAAAGGGTTTTACTTTCTTTGTATAGTTGGTTTGCTTGAGTCAAGATCTAAACAAGGTCCGCATATTGCTTTTAATTGATGTATTTCCTAAGTCTCCTTTAGTCTACAAGTTCTTTTTTCTCTGTCCTTTCCCTGGTTTGTAATTTATTTAATGAATAAAGTAGGTTGTTTGTCTTATAGAATTTTTTACATTTTGCATTTTGATGACTGCATCTTTGTGGTGTCATTTAACATGTTCCTCTTTTCCCTGTTTTTCTTATCAGCTGGTAAATACAGAGGCTTATCAGACTTGAGTTTAATTATTTGAAATAATACTTTATAGGTTGTTGTACTTTCTTTCCTGTAAAATTAGAAGACATATAATGTCTGGTTCTCTCTCTCTGTGGTGATAAAACTGACCACTAGTTGAAGTATTATTAGGCTAATTCATCTATTGTAAAGCTCCTTATGAACTTTTCACCTAAATTACTTCAGTAGCCATTAATGATCATTATTTTTAGGGATTATAAAATAATGTTATTTTAATATTATTTATTTTTTATTTATTAGTTGAACTTGTATAAAGAAATTGTTTTGAATCAAGTTTTTTTTTTTTTTTTTGTGCATTACACTTTATACAAAAAAAGAAGAATGAATGCTAGATTTCTTCTTTCTTACCAGTTTTCAGATTGAGTTGGTTCTCTGAAATTTAAAATGACTAAACAGAAAAATGGTATTTAAAAAAGGATGGAACTCATTAGGGATAAAAAAAAATTGTAGAGGAATGTTTTCTATTTAATCATTTGATATTAATTCCTTTTTATATTTACATACTCAGTTTGAACACTATAATTTAAAAGTAAAATAATCTGTAGATGCAGAAGACGACTCAGAGCAAAACACCCCAGCTCCACTTTACTAATTTTTCTCAGCTTTCAGTTTTCAGTTTGCAACCCTTGCATTTTCTCTGAAGTCTTCTCTACGCTCTTACTGTGGGACAGATTCCTTTTTTATATGTTTTCATAGAGCCATGTTCCTTTTCCTGAAACATTATATCAATTTATTTGTATGTACTTAATCTAAGGATTATCTAATCATAGTCAATCTTCTTATGAGATTTTAATGAGCAAGAATAGTGCTTGATGCACAGTAGATATTCAGGAAATATTTGCTGTATGAATTGAACAAATGATAAATTATTTGCCTGATGTTATATTCATGTATTTATTTACTTTCTTTCCAGTGTTTCATGTGGAAATGACAGGCTCAGAAATTAAGCCAGATGCTTTTTATTGTAGATAACAAATACTTTAAATCTCTGTGATATAAAGTTGGTTTTATTAAGTTTTAAAAGTCAGAGAGCTCGGTGATAAATTTCAATAAAGATTGTACTGAACTATTACATAGGTAAGTTGAGACAAATATGAGAATTCATGTGTTATATATATTCATCAGCATTGTATATTATTATTGACCTAGTAGCACTGCGCACAAATCCGTGTGCCAGTAGCTCTCTGTGTTGCATGCCCGCTGCCCAGATGCTGTCTGCGGCCCAGAGGCCCATCCGCAGCTATGCATGGAATGCTTGCCTTGTGGCATGGTGACAAGGCAAGCATTCTGCTAGGCTACTCACACTGCCGCTCCACTTTGGGACTGGGGAACTCCGGCGGGGCTGAGTGGGCTGGGTGCTGCCATCTTGTGGCTATGGGTACCTCCATCTTTGTGATTGAGTGAAGGTTAATTTGCATATTACCATTTTATTAGATAGGCTAGTACTTAGTAACTAAACTTGATGATTTCAAAATCTGAGTTTAAATGTCAACAGAACTTAAGTTAAATGGATGTAAATAAAAAAAATTTAAACCTGTTAGAGAATAATATTTTTTAAATATATTTTTATGGATTTTAGAGAGGAAGGGAGAGAGAGAAACATTAATGATGAGATAATTATTGATCAACTGCCTTCTGCATGCCCCACACTGGGGATCGAGTTGGCAATCCAGGCATGTGCCCTTACCATGACCTCTTAGTTCATAGGTTGATGCTCAACCATTGAACCATGTTGGCCAGGCTATTATAATATTTTGAAATATTGAAAAAACCTTAAAGTATTGCCATTCTAAATGCATTTACTTTGGCATTATTGTGTCTTGACATGTAAAGCAACGTTTAAAAATTATTTTAATGTTATATCCTTTTAAAGCCTTTTACTGAGGTAATTGATTTGCTTCTAAAAAGAACTTTGCTACTAAGAATTTGTTTCTCCATGGAAGAATTAAGCTAAATAGCCTAAATAACTTGTAAGAATTTTGACAATAAATGGCATTTACCATTAAAAATTTTTGTATAATGATATTCCGTGTGAAGGTGTGAGCACTGGTTTAGTCAAACATTTGTTAACTTTTAAAATGGAGAATTCATGATTCACTACATAGTTTTGTTTGTTCTCTGCTTTTATTTCACTCAGTCTTTTTAACTTATTTCCAATACTATTTTAACAACTTATAAATAAGTTTTATTTTGTTTTGTAGTTTTAACTACTAAATACTGTGCAGGGAGCCCACCGGAACCCTCTCTCCTCAGCCACAGCCCCTTGTCCAGCTCTGGTTCTGAGACAGGAGCCGCTTACCTTGTCCTGGGCAGTCATTATCTTCCTTTTCCCTTGGTTGTTCCTGCAACTGGAGCATCATCTCTCTTCATCCTTTCTCCTCACCCTTGCCCTACTTTCAGTCCATTCTGCCTCCATCCCTCTGTTTTAAAATAATGTACTAGAAATAAAATCCATATCTTTTTATGTGCATGGAGACCACAAGATGAAAAGTTCTTTCTTTGTATCTCTTAAGTCTATAATTTCACCACAAATTCTACCAGTTTTCTAATCCATTAAGTTAATCATACCAATAAATATGGGTTTGACTTAAATACGTTTAGATCAGATACTTTGAGATGAGTTACAGAATAGGAGCAGACAAAGTCATCCTTTTCTGTTATTGAATTTTCATATAAGTATTCAAAACAAGGTTTTAAACACAATTTACTATTAATCTAAGTCTTTGATTTAGAACCAAGTTGAAGATTACTGATGAAACACATACAAAAATATAGATAATAAATATAGGTCAATAAAAGTTCATATGCTTGGCTATGTGCATGCGACATCAGAAGATATATGTGCGTTTGGAAGTTTGGAAATATTGAGTTTAGTTTGGTCTGTCTGTAGGGGAAGCCATGGATTTCAGATTGCTGGTTGTTCCTTATAGATTGGACTCAGATATATTCAGAATCCAGACAACCCTAACAAAGAGGGGATTCTACTATCAAACTTATATTTAAAGTTTTGTCATCCATATGAAAATAACAGATGTAGAGATTTTCCAGATTTTATAATTCTCTTGTATTAGTGATTCTGTTGGAGTAAAAAAATTATGAACACTATTAGTTGCTTCTGAAAGGAAATGACTGTCACAATGTTTTTTTTAATTTTTTGGTCATTGAAGTATTTAGAAAGATTTTGGATGAAAACAGTCAAACATAGTAAAAGCTCTTTCTTGTAATTGAACAAGATGTTTTCTAATGTGTCTGTCTATGAAATTCTTATTATAAAATACTATATAATTTTTTATAAGTGGTCTTCCCTTTTCTGATCCTTTGACAATGTAGTTTATCAATACTTTCTGTTGTGAGTGGAACACTAGTGATTTCTTTCCTTAATGTAAGACAGAGAACTAACTGCAGATGACTCTTCTGTTTCTAATTAAGTGATTAAACATGCTAAGCCAAGGTGTACTTGGAAACGCTGATTGGCACAGTCAGAGCATGGTACTTTTTTATTTTGCAGATCTTACTGCAAAATATTGTTACCTGATTTTCGTGGAGGTACAGGAAAATTCTGATTGTTGGTTCTCTCAGGGTTTAGTTGGTGAGAGGGGCCACAATGAATTTTAAATTTATAAAAAGCTTACGGAAATGGCTTGTATGTTTCTCCTACTTTCTTTTTATTGTTAACACAATGCTGGTGGCCAGACTCTTTGGAATTATCAATACTTAAACAACTAAACAAGGAATCTTGTGATCTTTCCCATTAGTGGCTCAAATGGTCATTACCAGGATTGTCTGTATATCTTTGGGGAACAACTTAAATAGATGAAGGACAGCCAATTTTTAGAAAGAGAGATAGGCATCTTATATAATGAAAGGCTAATATGCAAATCGACTGAATGGCAGAATGATATGTCTCTATGATGCTCATTGACCACCAGGGGCAGTCGCTCAATGCAGGATCTTCCCCCTGGTGGTTAGTGTGCCCCCACAGTGGGAGAGCCGCTCAGCCAGAAGCTGGGCTCACCGCTGGCAGGCTCAGCAGTGGTGGCGGGATCCTCTCCTGCCTTCGTAGCAGCGCTAAGGATGTCTAACTGACAGCTTAGGTCCCTTGGTCTGACATCTCCCAGGGGCTCCTGGACTGCAAGAGGGAGCATGCTGGGTTTAGAGATAACCCCCCCCCCCCCTCCAACTCCCCGCCCGGTGCATTAATTTCATGCACTGGGCCTGTAGTATATATATACTTTTCTTATTTTCTTCTACACATACCCAAATCTAGATGTCAAATTATGGCCGAAACCGGTTTGGCTCAGTTGATAGAGCGTTGGTCTGCGGACTGAAGGGTCCCAGGTTCGATTCCGGTCAAGGGCATGTACATTGGTTGCGGGCACATCCCCAGTGGGGGGTGTTCAGGAGGCAGCTGGACGATGATTCTCTCTCATCGACGTTTCTGACTATCTCCCTTCCTCTCTGTAAAATATCATTAAAATATATTTTAAAAAAAATTAGGTTTACTTTTGACCATTCGTAGTTTGCTAATAGTTCCATGGTAGGATATTAAAGACTATTTAACTATGCTCATGTAATACTACTCTGGGTAAATACTAGTTTTTAATGATAATAGAATGAAAACATCTTTTTTTCTTTTTTCTTTTTTCTTTTTTTTTTCTTCTAGATAGGGTTATATTGTTACTCCAAATATGCCATGGCCCTAGCTGATTTGATTCAGTGGATAGAGAGTCAGCCTATGGACTGAAGGGTCCTGGGTTTGATACCTGGGTTGCAGGCTTGGGAGGTAACCAATTAATGTGTTACTCTCACGTTGATATTTCACTATCTCTGTCTCTCTCCCTCTACTCTCTAAAAATCCATGGAAAAATATTCTCTGGTGAGGCTTAATATAAAAATAAAGATATCCTATATAATAAAAGGGTAATATGCAAGTTGACCATCACTCCAACACTTAAGATGGCCACCCCCATGGGGAAACAAGATGTCCACCACAAAATGGCCAGCAGGGGAGGGCAATTGTGGATGATCAGGCCAGCAAGGGAGGGAAGTTGTGGGTAATCAGACCTGCAGAGGAGGGCAGTTGGGGGTGACCAGGCCTACAGATGAGGGCAGTTGGGGGGCGGGGGAGACCAGACCAGCAGGGGAGGACACTTGGGTAGAACCCAGGCCTGTAAGGGAGGGCAGCTGGGGGCAACTAGCTAGCAGGGGAGAACAGGCCTCCAGGGGAGGGAAGTTGGGGGGCAACCAGGCCTGCAGAGGAGGGCATTTGGGGGGTACCAGGCCTGCAGGGGAAGGGAGTTAGGGGTGACCAGACTGGCAGGGGAGGGCAGTTAGGAGTGACCGGACCAGCAGGGAAGGGCAGTTGGGGGGACCAGGCCTGTAGGAGAGAGCAGTTAGGGGTGATCAGGTCCCAGAGGAGGACAGTTAGGGGCAATCAAGCCAGCAGGGGAGAAGTTAGGCATTGATCAGGCTGGGAGGGGAGTGGTTTTACAAAGTAATTACAAAGCCTTAACTTACTTAAGGCTTTGTAATTACTTCTAAAATCTAATTCTAATTAGTTACAAGTAAATAACATAACTTTCCTTTAGATGTTGTTTGTATTAATTAAAAATTATTTTAAAAAGGATATATTAAAACTAATGATAAGTAAAATTTTTATCATAGGCATTAATTTATTAGACTTGGTCCCTACTATACATTTATATATCTGTGTTAAATATTTTGTTATCTATCAATATTTATATAAAAGCCTAAGCGACTGTCCAACTCTTCAACTGTTGGACCAGTAGCTATGATGCATACTACCACCGCCAGAGGCAGATGCTCAATGTAGGAGCTACTGAGCTGTGGTGATTTGGCAGCTGCAGTTCTTGGGTGACACATCTGGAACCATGGAGTAGGGAGCCTGATTCCAGGGTGTGTCACCTGAGAACCACCCTCTTACAATCTGGGACCCCTAGGGGGATGTCGGAGAGCTGGTTTTGGCTTAGTTCCCACAGGCCAGGCCAAGGAACCCCACCTATACATGAATCTGTGCACCGGGCCCTCTAGTATTTTTATAAAAAAAAGGAATGCATTAAATCATGGCCATTATAAAGTACTCAGAAGGCATACAAACATATATGGTTTTAAAAAATGATAGTTTTCCCTTCCCCAAACACAGAATTTCAAACAGGTAAGCATTCATAACATTTAGGTGATTATCTTTCTAGACATGTGTTTTTTAGTTTATTTTTATTTAATGCAATAATGTGTCAGGCATTATAATAAGGATTTATAAATAGTAGGGAGTTTTTACGAAGAACTAAAAACCATAGGAAGTAATAAGTATGGGGAACTGAGGCTAAGAGGGTAATTGTATGGTTAACTCAGCCAGCCTAGTACTAGTATCTGTACTCTTAATCCTGCTTCCTATTAGGCTTTTATAAATAATTTTCTACTGTATGTATACTCATATATAGTATTTTGTTAATTTTAGTTTGAAAACTAACATTATATATGCATGGTGCTTTGAACCTTCCATTTTACATTATATTTTCACATTGTTTTGTTTTAAAATGGCTATGTGTTTTACCATAATTTACTTAATTTATTTACCATAAATTATTTTATCCTTGATCAGATCAATTTTTTTAACTATTGCAAACAAGGTTATGATGAACATGTTTGTAATTCTTGTGTATATGTTATTTTACAAGATAGAGTCATAAAAGTGGAATTGTTAGGTCATAGTACATGTTCATGATAATGCTGTAGAAAATTTTTATCTTTATATAAATGTATGTTTAGAACGTTTCTATCCTTTTTTTTACATACAGGGTCATACTCTAATACTGTTAATTTTTTGTATTTTTTTAATCTCATAATCTATTACTGAAATCCTTTTATAAAATCTAATGATTTACTTGATTTTATTTTTAAAGGTTTTATAGTCTATATTGCATGAAGATATTGTGATTTTCACTTTACAAGTTTTGAATCATCATTTTATTCCCATGAATGATTTAAAATGATTTAAATAATGTTTAAATGACTTAAAGTATTATTTAAATAATATTTTAATAAGTTTATTAGCCACTTGTTTTCCTGTCTAAGCACTTACTATGGGCCATCTGTTATAAGTGGATTGCATGTTTATTTAATGATTTATTTCCTGATATTATTTGCTTATTTAAAAATTATTTTTTTCTTATGTGTCTCTCAAGAGTTTATTTTGCATTAAGGAAATTACTTTTAGTTTTATGTATTACATATTTTGTTGTTTTTAATGATTGTGTATATAAATGTTTTATACCCAATTTTACAGTCTTATTTGATCAGGTGGTGTTTTATAATGTTCTTCATCTTGTTATTTTTGGTCAGGCTTGTTGCTAGATATTTATTTAATAGATTTAAAAAAGTACGAATGGGATGTTTATTCTCGTTTAATTTTCTACTTAGTTATTGATGAGGTAAAAGGAAGTAATGATTTTTGAATTAATTAATAGGATAATAATCACTTTATTATTGATCTTAAAAATAATTTGTATTTTTTAATTACAATTCTTTATTGTTTAAAGTATTACATAGGTCTCTTTTCCCCCCCATTGACCTCTCCCCTGCCACTTCCACCCCCAAGCATAAGCCCTTACCTACTGTCTGTGTCCATTGGTTTTCCTCATAAGCATGCAGGCAAGTCCTTTGGTTGATCTATTACACTTCACCCCCTGCCTTCCCTCATAGGTTGACAGTCTGTTCAATGCTTCTATGACTCTGATACTGGTTTTGTTCATCAGTTTATGTTGTTCATTATATTCCACAAATGAGTCAGATCACGTGATATTTATCTTTCTCTGACTGGCTTATTTTGCTTAGTATAATGCTCTGTAGGTCTATCCATGTTGTTGCAAATAGTAACGCCTTCTTTTTTTTTTTATAGCAGTGTAGTATTCCATTGTATAGATGTACCACAGTTTTCTAATCCACTCCTCTGCTGATGGGCACTTAGGCTGTTTCCAAATCTTAACTATTGTAAATTGTGCTGCTATAAATATAGGGGTGCATATATCCTTTCTGACTGGTGTTTCTGTTTTCTTGGGATACATTCCTAGGAATGGGATTACTGGGTCAAATGAAAGTTCCATTTTTAATTTGAGGAAGTGTCATACTGTTCTCCACTAATTTTTTTTTTTTTGCATAATATAGTGAAAGCTTTTTCAAACTTCTTATTTTTTTCCTGTTAGCTCTTAATTCATAATCAGGAAAATAGAAAGGTAAAGTAGTATAGGTAAACAAAAGATAGTTAGCATACCCATTTTGTAAATCATTCAGACATCTGACAGGAATTCAATAACATACAAGACAGAGTTTCTGCCTTTTGAATTCTATATGATGTTTAGTACTATTATCTTTTCAATTGAGATTTACCGAGACAATTTTAATAATATTCAATTCCTGGCACAATGACTGGAATCTGTATAATTTTGCTTAGCATACTTCAGTAGTTGGCAAACTCATTAGTTAGCAGAGCTAAATATCAACAGTACAATGATTGAAATATCTTTTGAGAGCCAAATTTTTTACACTTAAACTTCTTCTAACACCACTTACTATTCAAAATAGACTCACCCAGGCCATGATATTTTGTGGAAGAGCCACACTCAAGGGACCAAAGAGCCTCATGTGGCTTGCGAGCCGCAGTTTACCGACCACGGGCACATTTACTGTTTATGAAACATATTCAGCATCCGATACAGATTCTGATTCAGTTGGTATGGTTAGGGTCCAGGAGCCTGTACCTATTAACAAGGAATTCAGGGTGGTTTTTTTCTTGTGGTTGCTCTCTATAGGTACAAAAGTTTTTCTGAATAGTGATTTTTCATTGTATCTCATAGAAAATAAATTTTGGGGAGAGAGATTCATTGTTATCTTCCATCCTTTAGTAATGTAAATTTGCCTCTTACTTTTGACTTTAGTTTTTCATTTTAGAGTAATCTGGGTGGGTGGGTTCTTGGTATCCACTTCTTAGTAAATTTGTGGTATTAACATTGATAACTAGTAATGATTATGGGATTAGCTATAATTTTTAATACAATGGTTCATTTTGTCAACTTTATTAATTTGAATGTATTTTTAAAATAAAACTTCTAAAAAATTGAATTGATCTTTTTTTCCTCCTTGGGATCTTTATCATGGCCTAGGTACATGAGCTTGAAAAAGTTAAGCATTTTATACACACACACACACACACACACACACACACACACACTCTTAATCCTCATCCAAGGATATGTTTACTGATTTTAGAGAGAGAGGAAGAGAGATATGAAAGAGAAATATCAGTTGATTCCCTCCCATATGTACCCTGACTGGGGATCGGACCTGCAACCTAGGTATGTGTTCTGCCTGGGAATTAAACCTGCAACTTTTTTGGTACAGGGAATAACACTTTAACCCAGTGGTCAGCAAACCGTGCCTCACGAGCCACATGCGGCTCTTTGGTCCCTTGAGTGTGACTCTTCCACAAAATACCATGTTGGGTGTGCATGTACAGTACAATTGAAACTTCATGGCCCATGCGCAGAAGCTGGTTTTTGGCCTGGGCAAGTCTGTTTTGAAGTGACCTTAGAATACTCAAGGGCCAAAGAGCCACATGGGGCTTGGGAGCCACGGTTTGCTGACCATTGCTCTAACCAATTGAGCCACTTGGCTGGGGCATAATATATTTTTTAATGAAAAAAGTATAACCTTCATTTTAAAAAAGTATTGCACATGAGTAACTGGTTATATTCTAAGATAGCTTGTTATATTCTAAGATAGCCTTTTTTGTATTGTTATATTATACACTAAGAAATATGAACAAATCATGACAAATAGAAACAGATTGCAATTTTGTAGGATTTGCTAATTTTATATTCATTGATTTGCACAAAATAAAAGTGCTAATGGGGATTTAATCTGTTATAACATTTCTATCAAAATCCTATAATAAAATTTTATTTCAGCAAATATTTTTTAATTGAAATATTTTTATTTAAGTAAATATTGGTGAATAGAACCAATTGTTTTCTATTTTGCTTTTGTTTTTTTTTCATTTATTCTATTGCATTTCTTTCTTATCTTACAATGTAAGTTTAAAAAATTAGTTGTAAGAGTTACAAAAATATTTTTACGAAGTCCTATTTAGTAATTTACAAAAAGCTCATTTCATGGAATGATATAACTGATACCAAATGTATTCCATCATGATGGGCATGTAAATATTTATTTCATATTTTTAGTAAGTGATACATACATATTTTCTTGATTTATAGCTCAGTTGAGCTTTACCCAGCTCAAAGGGATGGATATTTCATTTTTTAACTTAACTCAATGATGTTGCTAACCTACTCTATGTGAACAAAATGCCTATGTTTGTGTGTGTGGAAATGGATAGACTAAGAATTATTTGAGGTTAATGATAAGGGAAACAAACATTTTCTCGGAACAAGGAAAAGGCCTTTCTTTATTTTATTTATTTATTTATTTATTTATTTTTTAAAAAACACACAAAACAGATATGTATAATGTTCTTAATTTCTGCCAAATATAGTTATAAGTGCTTTACAAATGTTAAATTATGTAATTATCACAACAGTGAAGTAGGTACTTTAATAAGAGTAGGTACTATTATTATCTCATTTTACAAATGAAGTCACTGAGGTACAGTGGGGTTAGCTTGCTGAAGTAGCAAAGTCTGAACTTGATCCCAGGCCTTCTGGCTCTATATCTTCAATTATCTTCTGTTAAACGCTGCCTTCTGTTTTCTAAAAGCATTACTGATACGTTTATGTGTTACATGTTTACTGTTAAATATATTTGATTTTTGGAAAGATGTATTTTATGTTGTGCGTTATAAAAATGTTCATAGATTACTACTTATGATGCCATGATGTTTGTTTTTAATTTAAAAAGCACAAAAACTCTAGGTAAAAATTGTGGATAATAAAATTGGCAATAATAACTGAACACTATGAGGAGGAAGGCTTCGTCTCCTCAAGTAGATATGTATGTAATGACTACCACTTTACAACATTTAAAAAATCATTCACATTTCTTTGTAATTCCATCAGTGTTCCAAGGTTGCACTTATAATTGAAAGTTTTAAAAATCTGTTTTTTTACTTTTTTTTTTAATCAGTCACCATATTTTTAGTAGGGTGGACCACATAATAACATAAAACTACATTTTGCAGTTTTTAGCTGCATCTCTATGAACTTGCTTATCAGACTGGATCACTGAAGTATCTATGGATACTTACCAGGGAATATGTGAAGCTACACAATAAAATAATTAATCTTTTAAAGCACCGTTTCTACTAAAAGATTGGTGTGGGTGGAATATTAAGTAATTTAATTGCTTAGCACTTAAGAAGTTATTTATGTTAGGACTAATGATTCTCAAGACAAGAGACAAAGAATTTCATAATAATGGTTTCTACCCTAGAAATCCTGAAGGTATATCAGTTCATTCTGTGGAAAGGTTTCAGGAGTGTTTGATTGTGTTTGGAGTCAGTTGGTATCTTGGAAAGTTATAAAATAAGGGGTTATTTAAACAACAAAAAATGGTCAATAAAGTTGAGAAAGAACCTTCCTTCACTTTATTGGTCAGTTAGTTGCCATATCAATATACCCAAATGTTAATCAGTAATGTTTGTTGGGCTGCTGAAAAGAATTGCATTATCAAAAACACATCTTATTTAAATCTTGGAAATACAATAATGTTTTCTTGGCTTTTATGTTAGCAAATCCAACTTTTAAGTAAATCCTAAGTAAAATAGGATTTATATAAAATATAATTTTAGGGTTATTTAATTTATAAAAGGTTGAACATGCTATGTTTTTAAATAGTTTCTTCATTTTATTATATGCACAGCATCCAAGCTTACATATGATATGATATAATATGATACAATACAATACAAGTAAAAAACAAACATCATGGTGAAAGATTAACTGAATATAAAATCAGAAATCTGTATAGCCAGTGTTTTATTTTATTTTTTAAAATACCTAGTTGGTTTGGGTATAAACAATATTAATATAATTGCCTTTAATTTTATTCTAAATACTGAGGCTATGCCTTGAATATGCCACTTATTTTTTAAAAAATAAATCTTTATTGTTTAGATTATTACAAATGTGTTCCTCTTCCTGCCCCCCTCTCAATTGCTCCCCTCCACCAGGTTCCCACCCCACCCTCTGTCCTTTCCCCATCTCCCATTGTCCTCATCCATAGGTGCACAGTTTTTGTTCAGTCTCTTCCCGTACCCCCACTCCCCTTTTCCCCAAGAATCGTCAGTCCACTCTCCTTCCATACCTCTGATTCTATTATATTCACCAGTAAATATTGTTCATCAGATTTTTTAAATTCCCTTGGTTTTTAGTTTCACTTGTTGATAGTTACATATTTGTTGTTCATAATTTTTTATCTTTATCTTCTTCCTCTTACTAAATAACCCCCTTCAGCAATTCATATATTATAATTCTGGTTTGGCGGTGATGAACTCCTTTAGCTTTTTTTTTTATTGGTGAAGCTCTTTGTCTGGCCTTTGATTCTGAGTGAATAGCTTTGCTGGGTAGAGTATTTTTGGCTGTAGGTTCTTGCTATTTATTACCTTGAATATTTCTTGCCATTCCCATCTGGCCTGCATGGTTTCTGTTGAGAAATCAGCTGACAATCGTATGGGTGCTCCTTTATAGGTAACTCCCTGCTTTTCTCTTGCTGCTTTTAATATTCTCTCTTTGTCTTTTGCTTTTGGAATTTTAATTATGATGTGTCTTGATGTGGTCCTCTTTGGATTCCTTTTGTTTGGGGTTCTGCAGGCTTCCTGGACTTGTAAGTCTATTTCTTTCCCCAGGTGGGGGAAGTTTTCTGTCACTATTTCTTCCAGTATTCTTTCTGTATCTTGCTCTCTCTCTTCTTCTGGGATCCCCATAATTCTGATGTTGGTTTGCTTGAAATTGTCCCAGAGGTTTCTTACACTATTTTCAACTTTCTGGATTCTTTTGTCTTCTTGCTTCTGTGGAGGAGTGTCCTCTGGCTCTTTGTGTTCTAAATCTTTGTCTTAATTCTTGCGATCTTCCATTCTGTTTTTAGGACTCTGTGTAATATTTTTTATTTCAGACAAAGTTTTCTTTATTTCTAGTTGATCCCTTTTTATTTCTAGTTGATCACTTTTCATATCCTCATAGGTCTCATTTATTTTATCAGCCTTTTTTAGGACATTCTTGAAAAGCCTTATAACTGTAGTTTTGAACTCAATGTCCATTGTTTTCTTTTCCTCCATTTCCTTCCTTTGTGTCCTGCCTCTTGTCTGCATTTTAGTTGTTTTCCTGATTTGATGGAATAGTTTTGTGTGCTAGGTGTTCTGGTAGAGCCCAGTAGCACAGCCTTCCCAGTTACCTGCGATGGACAGTCTTGTTGTAGCCCTTCGTGGGCTGTGTGTGCAGTCTTGTTGTTAAGCCTTGCTTATTGTTGGTATCACTGGGAAGTGTTGATCTCCAAGCCAATTGGCTGTGAGGATCAGCAATGTCTCAGCTAGGAGGGCTTTTGTCCGCTTGGATGGGGCGAAGTCTTGGGGTGGTGCAGACAATCTTTAGTTCCCTGTCAGTCTCGCCTTAGAAAAGTCCTGTTCTCGGTGAATCTCGCAAGTTTGATTGCAGGCGCACGCATTTCTTTGGTAAAGGCTCAGAGAAGCTTTGGATTCTGGCCAGTCCCTCCTTAGAGAAAGCCAGCCTCTGGGAGAGCTTCTGTGCTCAGCTTGGATGGGGTGGAATCTCGGGGTGGTGCAGACAAGCTTTGGTTTCCCACCGGCCCCTCCCCGAGTCCTGCAGTAATGGCCACTGGCTTCACACACCTCCGAGAGATCTGCCCGCTGCCTGATAGTCTGTCCTCTCCCTGACTGGGGCCGTCTGTCAGAGCAATAGGGTGATTCTGTTTTCCTCTCGAACAAAAAAGCCAGTCTTGCGTTAGCTGTCCACCCTCTCTGTGTGCCGGGAGTAAGTCAGCAGTAATCTCGGCCTGGCCCTCCCTCTCCACACCGGGAGTAAGCCAGTGCCTTTTCATGTGCACAGTTCTCCGTACCTTCACAGTTTCTGAAGGTCAGCGCGCCTTCTTTCTCCTTTCCAGATGACAGAGCTTCCTCTCAGCTAGCCGTCCGGTGCTTCAGGGCAATGTCTCCCCTGTTTTCCAGTTTTAAATTAAAATTTGTTGTGGTAGGCTGCATTCGGGTGTCTACCTTATGCCACCATCATGCCAGAATGGAAGAAACATCATATTGAGATGAAACAATGGAAAAAATTGTATATAGTTAAAAATATTATTGCCAAAAAATTGTATATAGTTAAAAATATTATTGCCTAGAGGCCCAAAACCATAGAAGATGCTAGAATCCAGAGTGCTAAGTTGACTTTAAAGCTGTTCTTAGAACATTTTAGTGACCTAGAGGCTTGCATTTAAAGTTCACATTGGTTTGAGGGGATAGATCTTAGTGACTCTACTAGATGGGCAGTTGAAATTGAGGTCTCTATATAAGGCCAAGGCTCTTTAAGATTATGCTTCAGTGAAAAATAGCTTACAAAATAGAATTTAACTTCCAGCAGAGAACATCACAAGAATTTTCTACTCTTGGCAAATGTGTGTGAGACTGAAAAGTCTCCTCTACAAGTTTCTGACCATAAGTCAATCTTCATGTGGATGTGAGAATTTAATCTTTTAATTCTGGAAAATTCTCAATCATTCTTTCTTTGGATATAGACTGTCATTAATCTCTCCATTCTTCTCTGGAGCTCCATCTTCATATACATTGGACATTGAAACATTACTAAAAAAAATTGGAATTAAAAGATGTGAATCATTAGATAAAACACAATAAATTTAGAGGAAGAAAAGTAACTGAATAATACTAAAGATTAAGAAACTGAAAGTAGCCAGAAATAGTCAGATTATTTATTAAAGTATAAAAATTAGACTGGTTCAGACTTCTAAATTACCACAATGAATGCCATATGTCAGAATTTAGGTTTCAAATACTAAAAGGAAAAAAATTTCATCTGACAAATGGTCTCATGTATTTTTTTCTTTTTCAGTGATTTTGTTTTGTTTTGTTATTGTTGTAATGTGTGTGTGTGTGTGTGTGTGTGTGTGTGTGATTTTAGTTTGGTATTGATTTGTCCTATTTTGTTCTGTCAGCATCTGTGTAACAGTTGACATGATGTGGTCAGGATTGAATCTCACAGTCAGCAAGCCTGAGGGCTGAGCTCCTCAATGAATTGGGCAATAGCAATCAAGATCCAAGTACAACAGGAGGGCTCACAAGGGGCATCACTAGAGCACCCAACCCAGAAGATCAAGGAATCTACACCACTAGGTCCCACAAGAAGACCACTAAATAAGTCTGGGTGGCATAGCATTCTCATCCCTATATAGAAACAAAAATAAATAAACAGCAAAAGCAGAGAAATTAAGAAACTGTGTCTCAATGAAAGAACATGAGGAGTCTTCAGAAAAAGAGCAACATAAAATGGAAGCAAGCAATTTATCAGAAACAGAGTATAAAGTAATGGTTTTAGAATGCTCCACAGCTTGACAAGGGATATAGAAGCCATGAAAAATAACCAGTCATAAATGAAGAATGACATAGCTGAAATAAACAGTACACCGGAAGGAATTAATAGTAGATTAAAAGAAACAGAGAGTTGAATCAGCAAATTAGAAGACAAGGTAGAAAAAAAATCACTCAATAGAAAAAAGGAAAAATACTTTAAAAGCATGAGGATAGTTTAACCCTATCAGACCGCTATACCAATTTTTTGGTAATCTCCGAATCTGCTGCTATACTGCTGTACCTAATTTTTGGTAATTTGCCTAGACCTATTTTCTACAATGTCTCTAAGTTCCATCTTATTCTAACCACTTGTTTGCATTTAACTAACATTTTTCTATATCATGTTGATTTTTTTCTCTTTAATGCTCAGGAGCCCAGGTATAGGGGATAGTTAGGTTGAGGACCTCAGGTCTGGTAGGTATAAGGGAACTTTGGGACAACATGAAACATAACAATATTTGCATCATAGGGGTACCAGAAGGAGAATAAAGTGAGCAAGGAATAGAGAACTTGCTTGAGGAAATTAACCACAGAAAACTTAACTAACATGGTGAAGGGAAAAGTCACAGGAAGCATAGAAACCCACAACAAATCACGTCATAATTAAAATGGAAAATGTTAAAGACAAAATCTTAAGGACAGCAAAAGAGAGTGAGTTATCTATAAGTGAGCTCCTATAAGGCTATCAGCAGAGTTTTCAACAGAAACACTACAGGCCAGATAATGTCATTAAGTATTCAATATAATGGAAAGCAAGGATCTGAAACCAAGACTACTCTATTAAGTGAGGTTGTCATTGAAAATTGAAGGTGAAGCAGAAAGCTTCCCAGAAAAAAAAGAAAAGAAAAAGGCTAAAGGAATTTATCACCACCAAATCAGCATTGTAAGAAACATTAAAGGGACTGCTGTCAGAAGAAGAAATATATTAATATATAGAGAGGGACATAGGCATAAAGAATAAAATGGCAATAAATAAGTACCTATCAATAGTAAACTTAAATGTAAATGAATTAAATGATCCATTCAAAAGATATAGGGTAGCTAAATAGATAAGAAGACATGACATATATGCTGTTTACAAGAGACCCACCTCAGAACAAAAGACTCACACAGGATGAAAATTAAGGGATGGAAAAATTTTCCATTCAAATGGAAATGAAAAAAAGGGGGGGTAGCAATACTTATATCTGACAAAATAGACTTAAAAACAAAGGCTATAACAGGATACAAAGAAGGTCATTACATAATACTAAAGGGATCAATGGAACAAGAGGATATAACTCTGTCAAACATATATGCACTCAATATAGGAGCACTGAAACATATTAAAAAACACACAACTCTTGGAGGACTTTAAGGGAGAAATTGAGAGCAATTCAATCATACTACAGGACTTTAACACCCCACTGAGTGAACAGCCACCGGGATCAGATCTAAATGGTCAGTGGGACATCCCTCGAAGGGTCCCAGATTGGAGAGGGTGCAGGCTATGCTGAGGGATATGAATTTCATGTATGAAATTCGTGCACCGGGCCTCTAGTCTATGAATAATGACAGTTTTACTTCCTCCGTTCCTATTTGGATGCCTTTTTTTCTTCTTGTCTGATCGCTGTTGGTAGAACCTCCAGTACTATGTTGAATATGAGTGATGAAAGAAGACATCCATATCTTGTTCCTGTTCTTAGGGGAAACACTTTTAGTTTTTGCCCATTGAGCATGATATGGCTATAGGATTTTTACATATAGCCTTTATTTTGTTGAGGTATGATCCCTTTATTTCCACTTTGCTCAGAGTTTTTATCAAAAATGGGTGCTTGATTTTGTCAAATGTTATTTCTGCATCTATTGATATGATTATGTGATTTTTATTTATGTTGCTTATGTGATGTATCACATTTACTGATTTGCAAATGTAGTACTAACCTTGCATCCCTAGAATAAATCCCTCTGGGTTATGGTGTACTGTATAATCTTTTTAATGCACTGCTGGATCCGATTTGCTAATAATGTTTTGAGGAGTTTAGCATCTATGTTTATCAAGGACATTGGATTATAATATTCTTTCTTCATGGCATCTTTATCTGGTTTTGGAATTAGGATAATGTTGGCCTCACTAATCCGAGAGAAATGCAAATTAAAACTGCAGTGAGTTATCACCTCACACTTGCCAGAATGGCTACTATCAATACGGCAACAGTCAACAAGAATGGCAAGGATGTAGATAAATGGGAACCCTAGTATACTGCTGGTGGAATGCAGACTAGTGCAGCCACTATGGAAAACAGTATGAAGTTTCCTCAAAAAATTAAAAATGAAACTGCCATTTGACCCAGTGATCCGACTTCTAGGAATATATCCTAAGAATCCTGATACACCTATCAGAAAGAATATATGCACCCCTATGTTCATAGCAGCATTAATTACAATCTAATATAGTAATGGATTAATATGCAAATCAACCATCACTCCACCACACCCACCAGTCACGCCCACTAGTCAATCAGAGAGTATGCAAATTAACCCAACAAAGATGGTGGTTAATTTGCATATGCGGAGTGAAGACTGAAGACATCATAGAAGGAAGAGGGAGGGAAAGTCGAAAGCAAGGTGGCTGGGGCTGCTGGAAGGAAAGCACTGGCATCACATGTGGGTGGGGCGAAGTGTACAGCAGGGGCACACAAGGCAGTGGAGGTGGTGGTGGGGGGCGGGTCAGGTCAGTGGAGAGGGGCCTGCAGGTGGCAGTGGGTGCGGCTGAGGAGGCAGTGGCAGCAGCAGGTGCAGTGGGTCAGGCGTGCGGGGCTAGGTGCTCAGTGGTGGTAGCAGCTCACGCGCTGTGGAGGCAGTGGCTTCGGGCGTGATGGGGCAGGCAGGATGGGCGGGGCCTGCCTGTCCCGCCTGCCCCACCCCACGTAGCCCCATCCCGCCCACCATAGGAGAGGTGGGGCGGACGGGGCGATGTTCCTGCAACAGATGCCTAGTAGCTAATATTTGGAAACAGCCCAAGTGCCCATCAGAAGATGAGCTGATGAAAAAGCTGTGGTATATTTACACATTGGGACACTATGTAACTGTAAACAGAAGAATTTCTTACCCTTTGAGACAGCATTAATGGACTTGGAAAGTATTTTGTTAAGTGAAATAATCCAGTCAGAGAAAGACAAGTATAATATGATCTTACTTATAGGTGGAATATAATAAACAAAATAAACGGATTAATAAAACTGGCTCAGAGGCATGTATGCATGGAACAGACCAACAGATTTTTGAGAGGAGATAATACAGATAGAAGAGAATAACCAAAGAGTTCATATGCATATATCCATTAACACATGGGTACAGACAGTAGTGTGGTAAAGGCCTGATGTGGGATGGGCCTGGGTAGAGAGGGCAAATAAGGGACATCTATAATACTGTCAGCAAAAATGAATGAATGAATGAATGAATGAATGAAGGGGCCAGTTTTACCACAGAGAGGATGCTCTGCTTTCTTAATTTACAAAAAAAAAAGGAAAACCATTAATATATATAGTGTTATAGATATACACATATGTAAAATTGTACAAAGTAATCCATGGAAATGATAGACACCATACTTAAGTTGTGTCTGGGAGGGAAAGAAAAGTATTTCTGCAATCTAGATATTTTCTTAAGTAAGGTGGTAGATACATCAGTGCTTATTAAATAATATGTTGCTTTCTTTGAATATCTAAAATATGCATATAAATCTTTTGTTAATCTCTTGCATCTCTTCTACCTATCTCCTCTCAAAAGTTTTTTGAAAAGGGAGGAAGCAGTATTGACAGTGAAATTGAGATTTTTCTCAGACAGAGCAAAAAGAATTGAGCACTTTTGAGGAAAGTTTGAGACCTTTAAAGTAGATCTAGGAGATTAGTATCTGTGTAATAGGAATTTCAGAAGTAAAAACTATATACATATTATGAAGCATTAGATAAAGAACTTCTTCACTGATACTGCCCTTAGGGCAATGGAAGCTAAAGAGAAAATAAACAAATGGGAGTACATCAAAATAAAAAGCTTTTTTACAGCAAAAGAAACCATCAACAAAACAACAAGAAAGCCCACTGTATGGGAGAACATATTTGCAAGTGTTATCACTGATAAAGGTTTAATCTCCAACTTCTACAGACAGCTTATACAATTAAATAAAAGGAAGATAAATGACCCAATTAAAAAAATGGGCAATGGATCTAAATAGAATCTTCTCAAAAGAAGACAGAAGGAAGGCCAAGAGGCACATGAAAACATGCTCAAAGTCACTAATTATCCGAGAGATGCAAATCAAAACAACAATGTGGTACTATCTAACACCTGTCAGAATGGCCAACATCAACAAATCAACAAATGACAAGTGTTGGTGAGGTTGCGGAGAAAAAGGAACCCTCGTGCACTGCTGGTGGGAATGCAGACTGGTGCAACCACTGTGGAGAACAGTGTGGAGCTTCCTCAAAAAACTGAAAATGGAACTCCCATTTGACCCAGTAATCCCACTTCTAGGAATATATCCCAAAAAACTAGGAACACCAATCAGAAAGGATATATGCACCCCTATGTTCATAGCAGCACAATTTACAATAGCAAGGATTTGGAAACAGCCTAGGTGCCCGTCAGCAGATGATTGGATCCAAAAACTATGGTACATCAACACAATGGAATATTATGCTGCCATAAAAAGAAGGAATTCTCATCATTTGCAGCAACCTGGATGGAATTGGAGAACATCATGCTGAGTGAAATAAGCCAGTCAATGAAAGAGAAACACCACATCACCTCACTCATTTATGGATAATAAAGAGCATTATAAACTGATGAACCAAAAAATAGATACAGAGACAGTAAAGCAACAAGCAGACTGTCAAATTACAGTGGGGAGGGTAGGGAGATCTGAGGAAGATAAGAGATCAACTGAAGGACTTGTATACGTGCATATAAGTACAACCAATGGACACAAAACTCTGGGGAGGGAGGTCATGTATGGGGGGGGGCAATGGTATATGTACACAGATAATAATTTAATTAAAAAAATAAAAAATAGATAATAAAATAGTATAATAAACTTATCTTGGCCTTAAGAATGCCATCAAATAAAATACACTGGGATCAAGTTTCTGGTCAAATCAAATACTGGTAAAACTTACGAATTCCAAAAGTGAAAAGAAAATCAAATTTCCAGAAAAAATAAGCAGGCGTACCCTAATCAAAAAAGATTCAGATTGGTATCTGATTTTTCTTACACAGCACTGGATATTAAGAAACAGTGAAAAATGCCTTTATCCTATATAATAAAAGGCTAATAAGCAAATTCAACAGTGGAACGACCAGTCTCTATAGTGTGCACTGACCACCAGGGAGCAGATGCTCGATGCAGGAGCTGCCCCCTGGTGGTCAGTGCGCTCCCACAGGGGGAGTGCTGCTCGTCCAGAAGCCGGGCTCACCTCTGTGGCAGTTGGACATCCCCTGAGGACTCCTTGACTGCCAGAGGGCATGGGTTGGCCCGAGAGACCCGTGTCTCCACTTCCCCCCCCAAGTGCATGAAAGTTGTGCACCAGGCCTCTAGTTCTGAGATAAAAGTGTCATGAAGCAAAAACTTTTTCAGGAGAAAGGCAAAATAAATATTTGTTCCATAGTACTTAACTGTTATACTTGGAAACTTAGATAAATGAATGTATTGGTGGAAGTACTTATGCAAAACGAAATGTATCAAGATAAAGAATTCTGGACACAAAAAGGGAAAGGTACAGAGATATAATGGGTTTGATTCCAAACCACTGCAATAAAGTGAGGGTCACAATTAAGCAAGTTGTAATTTTTGCCTTTAATATCTAAAAAACACAATAAAGTGAAGCACAATGAAACAAGGTAGGCCTGTATCCATTAACCATTAATGAACAAAACTAAACAACAAACCCAAACCTAATTAAACAGTGAAATTTATGCTTAAATATAAAATATTGTTAATAATTTACTTTAAAATCTAACTTTAGAAAAATATTTCTAATAAAATGAGTGAGATGAAAAAATGGCAGTTAGGAAATTAATTCTAGATGCTTGAATAATAAAACATGCAGTCTACCAGATGAAATTGTGAAGAAATGGGGAAAGTAAAAGAACATTATACATAGTATACTTTGCAAATATTTCTACTTATAGAATTATATGAGTGTATACTTTTTACTTGGTAGTTTTGAAGGTGTTTAAGTGAAAGTACATGCTAAAAATTTGAAGAAGTATTTATTAAAAGATGGCAAAAGTTTTCTCAACTTCGCTTGTATTTGAAATGATTAAAATGTATTTCTTTTTTTAAAAAAAATTTAGACCAATAATAGCATTGGTATAGCACATTTTGGGAAATTCAATGAAGATAGAAAACAGAATAAGAGGAGCACAGAAACAAGAGCAGATAAAGTGAGAAGTTTTTCTTTAGTGGACCTCAGGAAATTCCATTTGTGTTAACATTTTTAAAGATTTGGAGTGGTCTGTGGGTAGCTAATTTAAAAACTGTCTGTAGCAGCTGGGGTTTTCCCTTCCTCATTTGTACTGAATGATTATCAGCTGGAAATAGTATTTGTCTCTAGGATAGAGACATGGGTTCTGTTCTGCAGATAATGAGAAGATTTCTGGTACTTGGGGTTGGAGAGAGTTGCAGAGCAGAGCCAGAGAACTCTACCAAGACAGAGAGTAGAGGTGAAGGGAAGGGAAAAGAGAAAATGGTCCCACATATGAGAAATGCATTGCAATATTATACCTCAAAATTAGAGTCTTCCTGGTATTATCAATCTTGGGGGTTCCATCCTACAGCCTGCTTTATGACCACATGTTGTAAAATAAAACATGCCTCTTGATATGTTCCCCCAACTCATATTCATCCTGAGATCAGCTCTCTCATCCTGGGAAGTTGCCTTCAGAGAGGGACAGACATAAATCTACTGGAAAAAAAACTAAGCCATTTAGCTCCAGAACACCACTCACAAATTTGGAATACCAAGGATCATCAGAAAAACAACAATACAAATGAACTCTGAATTAAGAGAAAAAGTGGTGCCTGGAATATGGGAATGATACAAGTAATAGATGGAACATAATGGTATTTATTTATTTATTGGTAGGCCATCACTAAGTGTCTATTGACTTAGGAAAGAAATATAGCCAGGCCAGTAGGGCTCAGAGGTTGAGTGTTGACCCATATGAACCAGGAGATCAATGTTCAAGTCCAGGTCAGGGCACATGCCCAGATTTTGTGCTTGATCCCCAGTAGGGGGCGTGCCGATCGATGATTCTCATTGATGTTTCTCTTTCCCTCTTCCTCCCTCTCCTTGAAATCAATAAAAACATATTTTAAAAAAGATAATATTGTATAAAAGATACATATAAATGGCTTTGAAATATAAACATGTTCAAATTTACTCACTATAAAATAATTAAAATTTAAACCAAAAATGGATGCCTTTTGAGAATAAACAGTTTGATAATAGATGGTAATGGTGAGGAAACCAATACTTTAGCATAAATGTAATTTGTATCTTCACAGAGATTTAAGAGGATAAAGTAGCTTAAAAAATAGGTCAGACTGTCCTGAAGCAATCTGCAGAGTTGTCAGAAACAAAAATATATTGTTAATTTTTAAAAAAAGAAGAGCTAAAAGCTGAATTAATGATCTAGAAAAAAAGTGGGGGAAACATCCTATAATATAAAGATAAAACAGTGGAAGTAAAAAATATGAGCAAATGTTTAAGAGACATGGGGCATGGAACCAGGTATTTCTATTTTCAGAGGAGATTAGAGAAGGGGAGAGAATGAGCAGAGAAATAGTAGAGCACAATGCCTAGAGGCAAATGCCTATATAAACATTTGAAAAGATGAGTGAGATCATTATCTGAAAAAAAGTGGTCAAGATATATTAAAAAAAGCAAGAACAGTCTGTTTGTTGTCAGAAATATATGTTCAGGTATGCACAAGAAAGAGGAAAGGACATGAAATTTTAATACTTTTTTTTTTAAATGTTTTATAAGGAACATATTTTTATTTTAAAAAGTTAAGCACTAAAAGTTATGTTTAAGAGAAGGGGAGATGAGCAACATGAGGGTAGCAGTGGTTACCTAAGCCACTTTAATTTACATATAGTCTCAATTCTAGTTTTCCTTGTGACATACTTTTCTTTTACTAAGTTTTTAGCAATCATATCCTTCACTCATTATTCCTAGGCTCTCGCAGAAGTGTATTTTCACATACTTCTCTTAACCTTTTTTTACTCAGAATATCAGGGTGTGTTTTGGTAAGTTCCTTCATTGCATATGGATTTTATGAGAGATGATATATATGTGGAGAATACCTTCAAGTAAGGATACTTCCTAGATGTTGCTTTATTAATAAAGAGTAATATCAACCCAACATCTTTTGTGGAATGAGCCAGGATATAAATAAATTAAAATAATAAGTAGCAAAGGGAAAAATAAGAAGAATGATCTATTTAAGATTTTGAGGGATATGAGGATGGGATTTGGGGGGTTAAGAGGAGAAATTGCTCAATATCAGAATAGTAACATGTAGTGTAATCATCTGAATTACCTGAAAGGCCCCATCCCTTTTTGTGAGGAGATGGATATGATCCTTGATCTCAATATGCCACATCTACTATAAACTTCTGAATCCTCCACCATCATTCAGGATGCATCTCTAATGGTTGAAGAAGTGGTGGAGGACAACATGGAGAGAGTGCCTGAGGATCCTTGCCTGAGACAAGTATGGGAAGAAAATCTTACAGGTATTCTTCTTATGTATTTTACCTGGTTGCTCTGTTTTGGTTTGATAATTTTTTTCTGAGGGGAGTGGGGCGTGGCTAGTGGAGGGTGGCATGGGAGATGAGAAAGTTGGGGTTGGAGCTAGATTCTTTTGTAAGGTTGGTAAAAGAAGTAGGGAAGAATACTAGCATTTTTTTGTATTTTTCTGCTCTTGCTCAATTTTGCTTCACAATATAGGAAAATGTCTCAGAGTTCTTGAATCACAGCCTCACTTCTATAGTAATCAGATTCACCAGGAACATTTAGGTACATAGCCTGATGACATAATAATATTAGCTAGCAGCAACTTTTAGAAACCAATGAAAATGTTTGGAAGTGAAAATTGAGTTTTAAATATTTTAGTATATGTTTTGAATTTAGTATATGTATTGAATTTTAAATATTTTAGTATATGTTTAAACCTCTTATTTGTAATTGATGATCTCTTCTTTGGTTATTTAACCATTTAACACTGACTTCTTGGGCATGAAAACGTTTAACACCGCTAGCAGTTAAATTGTTGATTAATTGGAACTCTTTAAGTCTTATATTCTTGATTTTTTCCTAGAAGAGCAGACTTAAGTACCAAAAACTCAGTGAATGGCTTCCAAGATAGCCCTAGTCTTAGTGCAGCTTAAAAATATTGCACAAAGATTTATTTCTTTAAACCATATAGTAGGGAATTTCATAGAGATTTTCTAGATATTTACTTATTGAGGTTTTAGAAATGCTATTTTCAGTTGTACTCCTGACAATTTATAATTCTGTTTTGCTTTTTGAGTGATAATACAAGAAGTATGCATGAGTATATGGGGGGAAGTTGTTTTTGAAAAACTTGGAGAAGTGGGAACTTATACCTGTAACAAGTTAGAGGATATAAACAAAGATATGTCAATAAAATTGGTCAAGTGAGAGTTTTCTTTTTTCTTTCAGTGAAAATAAGAAATGTTATTAGGTAATCTGTATAATTTTTCTCTTCTTCCTCCCTTCCCCCTTTAGCTTGGGCACAATGAAAAGACCTCTTTTATCTCATCTTGTCTTCCAATCCATTTTTTATCAAGAAATTCTCATTGAAGACTCCTTGAGAAGAATCTGTTTTGAAGAAGAAAGGGAAATACTGTTGAGACAAGAAGACAACATAGCAAAAGAGTGATAGAAACATATATTTTTGTTGTGTGTTTAACACCAATAGGACTTACAGAATGAACATGAAGAGCGGAGAAGGAAGAAAATTAAGAAATGAATGAATTTTGTGGGTCCTGATGGAAAAACATTGCCATCTTCTAAAGCAGAAAGACAGTTGATGCTTTAGTTCCAGGATTCTCTGTCTACTGTTTGTAGTTATCATAAACTCTTTTCACTTTCAGAACCACTCCTATATCCTCTGAGATGATGGTACCCTTGCTTCTTTTTCAGCAGAACTTCGAAGGATGAATGAAAATACAGTCTGCCAAAAACTAAAAAGTACATTTATTTATCATAGAACTTTGCAAGGTACCCCTCTTGTTTTTAAAATTCTGTAGAGCTCAAAACCAGCCATTCATTGTAGAGATTTTTTTATCAATAAATATATTTTCAAGATGAAGTATGATAATATTCTGGTCAGTTTTCTTCAATTTGATATCTATAGGAAGCTTGATAGAACAGGTTTTAATTTTTACACTTAAAAATTTTGCTATTTCTGATGTTATATAATTTTGTTTTTTTTGAGATGTTAAATAATCTTATTTTACTGTATATGACAATATTTTAAAATAGTAAACATGTTATAATAAAATACACATATTAATTTCTACTAAATATTGTTTGGTTTTGGTATAAATCCTGATCCTAAATGACAAACTTATCTCAAGTATTAGAATTGTTTATATGTGTTATATAGGAAACATTTATGCCTTTGGCTTGTGTGTGCTTTTTAAATTTAAATTTTATCTATAATTCTTTTTTAAATTATGTAATCATACGCTATTAGGCAGCTTCTCTTTGGAAGACAAGAGGACTATAATTGGTTGTTTCAATTCTCCAGGCTAGTAATACGAACTCTGGACCTTGTTCCTAATTCTTCAGTCTTTCCTTATTTTAAGAACTTTTAGAAGAGATTGTGATCCATTTTGAACATAATATCTCAGTTATCAAGAATGTGTTCTCCTGAGCCTTTCCCCAAAGAGGATTTCTTGATCAAAAGTCCTTTTCATAAACTGGGTTCTCTTCTGAGTGCTCTCTTATTAATTCATTGACTATATGTCTATATAAGGTTATAACTTTGTTTCAACATAACATAGTCAATGATATAGACATGTTTATCACTGCATTGCTGATAGTGACAAAAAACTAGAAATTAATGTACATCAAAAAGGAAAATGGTTGCAATGTATTATCATGGAGCTCTTAAAAAATGGTTTCTATGATTATTTTTTCTTTTTCTAATCCTCACTCGAGGATATGTTTCTATTGGTTTTGAGAGAGAAAGACATCGATGAAAAACAATGATCACTTGTCTCCTTTACACACCTTGACTGGGATTGAACCCGAAACCAAGGTATATGTCCTGACCAGGAATTGAACCTGCAATCTTTTTGGTGTTTGAGATGAACCAATTGAGTCACTTGGCTTGGGCCTTTGTGTTCATTTTTTAAGGAATGTCTGTGATGTTTTAATAAGTGAGGAAAGCTAGTTATAACTCACAGAGTACCCTATTTTTAAAAACTTGTTTTTATAAAATACATTGCATATATTTGAAATAGAAAGGTATAATTATCTTGATATATGGGATGGAGGATAAAGAAGAAATAGAGATGACCTTTTTTTTCCTTTTAATATTTTTTAATTATCATATTTGTTTCAGTGAAAGTATTACTTTTTTTTAATTTTTGAGGAAGAGTATAAGAATTATGGAACAAGTACTTAAATGCAATCTTGTATCTTATAACTTTATAGAATAATAACTTTATAGAGAAAAGTAAAAATACTTAATGTGGCTAATGATATACATAATCTGCCATTACTATGAAAGCAGTTAAGGGCATGCATTGATTATGCATCTCATCGATTATGACCCAGGAGGACACTAAGATAGAAGCCATCTTTACCTATAGGAAATAATGAGTCAGGGTTAGTATGCACATTTGAAATTTGGTGCAAATTCTTATTTAGGGAATAGTTTTAGTTTAACCTGCTTTCTTTTCTTAGCCTCAGTGTTTTTGCATTTGAGACACTAAATTACCAATCAGAATTTTATTGAATTTGCTTGTATCCCTTCTCTCTACTTCTTAGAAAGGAGCAGGCAAAGAGGGAGTATTCAGCAGTATAAAGAGGAAAAAATGAATGTTTTTTTTTCCTTTATTGATTAAGGTATTACATATGTGTCCTTAATCCTCCTTGATTTGAATACTGCGTGGATCTGTTCTGATCAAAAGCTTTCTGAGCCTCTGTTTGCTCAGCTATAAGATAAGGAGTTTTGAATCATAAATACAAAGGGCTGTCCTGGAAATAAAATACGTAAGTAAAAAATCCTTACAGAATAGAGATTTGAATAGATTTACCTTTTTAGGGGGATGGAGTTAATGCAGTGATATGGATGTGAACTTGGGCATTATTTTGGGCGACTAGAATATTAGAATATTTTTCTTTAAGACCTGTTAACTGCTACACAATGATAATTATTACAGTAGCAAATATTGATGGCTGTGTTAGATTTGTAGAGTTAACATCATGAGTTCCTTAGGGTGTAAGTTTTAAAATACAACAATTTAAAATATAGCAAAGTGATAGGTAATAAATATGGACGTGTCAGGAAATAATATTGAAGGAAACAAAAGCCTGACATTAATTTTGTATTATACCAAGGAATTGTGTATATAACTTTTAAAAACTAAGCAGTTTCCTCGAGGAAGAAACATTATGTCTTTGGGAGAGAGATGAAATTTTACTCTTAAACTTTTCATGTCAAGTCATTGAACCCAGTATTCACAGTCAGAGGTTATATTTACTTTTTAAAATATATTTTTATTAATTTTTTACAGAGAGGAAGGGAGAGAGATAGAGAGCTAGAAACGTCAATGACAGGGAAACGTCGACCAGCTGCCTCTTGCACATCCCTACTGGGGATGTGCCCACAACCAATGTACATGCCCTTGACTGGAAACGAACCCGGGACCCTTCAGTCTGCAGGCCGACACTCTACCACTGAGCCAAACCGGTTTCAGCTATATTTACTTTTCAATTTAGTCTCCACTAACTCTTTCCATCAGCTTGAATAATTATAAATTCCTCGGGTTATCTTATTACTTAAATAAATTATATTCTAATGTTTTTCTTCTTTCAACTAGATTATCAAAGGTTTATGAAACCCAAACTTCCTAAATCTGAGTTTTATACAATATTATAAATCAAGTCTGTAGTATATGTGTACAGCATGAACTGTAAACTGATTTATAAGTTGTGGTTCTGTATTTCGCATCTGTATGTTCCAAACACTTGTCTGTTATTTGCTTTCTGTTATAATGGATAGGATTATTATAAAGACTAAAAGAGACTAGGAATAGAAATACTTTGAAAATAAGCAAGATATACCAACAAATTCTTTTATTCAGTGGTTAAAAAAGATTACAGGGCCCATAAGTATGTTCTTCAGGGCTGAAAATTTTTTGAAAATCATTTACTTACTAGAGGCCCAATGCATGAAATTCGTGCATGGGATGTGTGTGTCCCTCAGCCCAGCCTGCACCCTCTCCAGTTAGGGACTGCTTGCTCCCAACTGCTTGCCTGCCTGCCTTCCTGATTACCCCTAACTGCTTCTGCCTGCCAGCCTGATCATCCCCTAACTACTCCCCTGCCAGCTTGATTGATGCCTAACTGCCCTCCCCTTCAGGCCTGGTCCCCCCCAACTGCTCTCCCTAGCATGCCTGGGTCCCCGCCCCCCCCTCCCAACTGTCCTTCCCTGCAGGCCCAGTTGCCCCCAACTTTCCTCTTCTGCCACTCCCAATTGCCTTCCACTGCAGGCTTGATCACCCCCAACTGCCCTCCCTTGCAGGCCTGGTCCCTCCCAACTGCCCTCCCCATCCACAACTGCCCTCCCCTGCTGTCTATATTGTGGCGGCCATCTTGTGTCCACATGGGGGCAGTTATCTTTGACCACATGGGGGAAGCCATCTTATGTGTTGCACTGATAGTCAATTTGCATATTGCTCTTTTATTAGATAGAATGCAAGGTATGGTTTTATGATACAGTTTTATGAATAGCAATATTTCTGTTTTTCTAAGGGAGAAAGTTGAGATGATTCTACTAGATGATTAAATGCCAATCCTATACAGTGTGATATGAAAATATATCAGATGTAAATTTTAAGTTTATTGATTTCAGAGAGGAAGGGAGAGGGAGAGAGAGATAGAAACAGTGATGAGAGAGAATCATTGATTGGCTGCCTCCTGCTTGCCCCTGACTAGAGACTGAGCCTGCAACCCAGGCACATTTATCACTGTTTATCCCCTCTTGACCTGATTTATAAGGAATAAAACTTGGGACCCTTCAGTCCGCAGGTTGATTTGACACTCTTATCCACCGAGTCAAACTGGCAAGGGCTCTGAAGATTTTTTACTTGGATTATAATGCCACCCTCAGAACTCATCTAACCTGTCTTTAAAGTCTTGCTCCATCCCATCCATACCTTCTATGGTGGGATGGAGCAAGCAATATTTCTAAAGGCTAATCTGATCGAATTATTTTGATCAGATTTTTTTGGCAACTAACTCTTTAAAGACCTTTTTTGACAAAGGACTAAACTCATATAAAGGGCCTCTTTATAATCCTGCGAGATCTTTGGGTGCATATAACTGGTTCAGATTCCTCCTCTACCCTTATCACTGTGACTTCTAGTAAGTTTAGACTTTCTTAGTTTCCTCAGTTTATTAAAGGAGGTGATTATAGTCACCTCCCTTGTAGGATTATTATGTGGATTTTATATACATCAAAGTGCTCAGTATTTTGGTTGGCTCATAGTGTTACCTCCTGTTATTACATCTCCAGCCTCATAACTCTTAACTCTCCTCCCTCTATATAATATTATCCAAAGTACTTCTTAAAAATGTTTAATTATTTTAACGGTCTGATTTTTTTTTTTTTTGAGGTGACACCAGTTAACAAAATGATACAGGTTTCAGGTGTACAGTTCTACAACACATCATTGTGTATTCATCACCCCAAATCAAGTATCTGTTTATCACCGTTTATCCCCTCTATGCCTTTCTTCACCCCCCACCACAATCAACAAACTTGTTATTCTTGTCCACAAGTTTTTTCTCCACCCTTTTTCCTTTTTTACTCAATCCCCCAGCCACCCACTAAGATGTCAACCTGTTCTCTACCTATGAAACTGTCTCTATTTTGCTTGCTAGTTCATTTTGTTCATTAGATTCTACGTTAGAGTGAAATTATATAGTAATTGTCTTTTTCTGCTGGGCTTATTTAACCCTAAGTACTTTTTGCACTTTATTGTAATTGGCTGTTTACTTTTCTGTTTCAACCACCACATTCAAAGCTTATATAGTACAGACCAGCTGCCTTATTTTTCATTATGTCCCTGTGCTTTGTATTACACCTGGTATTCTGTATGTCCTTATTAAATATTGGCAGAAGAAATTAATCCTGTTAAGTCCTGTTACCTATATCTCTTATACTGAAAAATGATTCTCTTCCTTGAGCTCTGAAAGAACTTTTGCAAGCACTTTCTTTTTATTGGCCATTGTCTCTATTTCATTTAGCATAGTGCTTGTCAATTAGTAAAGTGTACAATAAGTGTTGAATTAATTGATAAATTTAAAATCAAAATTGGAATCTAAGTTTGGATGACACAGTGGGTATGGGACATAGTTGTTTTGGTGGAGATGTTAAGTTTTTATATTCTATTTCTACTATAGTTGAGAAGAAGGAAATTCTTTATTGCTCATCTTCTGAGCCTGGTAGTCTCTTACCTAAGCATTTATTTGAGGGTTTTTTAATTGTGTGGTGTTGTTTTTTTTTTGTTGTTGTTGTTGTTTTTATGGTGGAGAGTCTTTTCTGTGTGTCTTTCCTCAATAAATTTTCATTTTGGTTCTCTTTCTTTAGCCAGTTCAAAGGTGGCTTAGGGATACTTCCTCTCTATGAAATGACTTGAGCCATTGATCAGCTGAGGATATAAAAAAAAAAAAAAAAGGTAAATCACCATAAAGGAAAAAGAAGCTCCTCTTCCTTTCTATGTGTGAAATACAAACATTATTTATCAATAGCCAGATAAAGTTGGAATTAGCTAATTTGCCACATTGCTAATTAGATGTTACACTTAATTATTGATCCTCTGTCTAGACTGGGTATTAGATACACTTCAGATGGAATTAGTTTCTGGGATTTAATTATTGCAAACTTGAAAAATTATTTATTAACCACTGATTGTAGATGTTTTTCCTATTACAATTTGTACTAATTTTTAACATCATGAATTAGTCAACATTCATTTTGTCTCTCATTTAATAAATAGCCAAGTACAATTGATATGTAAATAATGTCAAGATAGACATTAAAAATAAGGAGAAATCATTTCATAAATCTTAAGGTAAAGTTTTTCTTCCATTCAGGCACATTTTACGTTGAAATCAGTATACAGGATTTAGTGAAACTGTATTATCTATGAATTCATTTTACAAGGTCAACCAATTGAACACTTAAAGGCTGTTCCTCTTTCATCATTTTACATGTAGAGAATTCATACATGACTTCTTTTCTCTGAAAGTATTAAATATTCTTTCACTAGTAATCCTACTTTCTCACCCACAGAAATAACTTCAGGTATAAATTACTACTTGGTCATTGTGCACATCCTGCTTTGTGAAAGTTAACTGTTTACAGTGGCAAATATTTTAACCCTTTACTCTTATTCCCATTCCCACAAATGCACACATAATTAGGCATTCAAAATCATTATCCTGTTTCCTCCCACCTTGAAACTTGTATAAACTTATCTGGTGTAATGGTTCCTTTTTATGATGAGTGATTTTTTTCAGAGATAGCTCAAGGTGACTCTTAACTTGGTAGTACTTTTTAATTGAATTAATCTTTCATCAAATAAAATTTCCAGTCACCACCAAATTATTTCTTGGAATAAGATCTCTACGTTTAGCTTTCATTTGTTTACTTCTATTTATTTTTATTTTTACAGTAAAGGGGAAAAATGTGTATTTATTGTCTATGCAGAAACTGACCTGAACAGAATAGAAAACCCCAACCTACTTTACCAGGACTTGTGACCCTCACTTATCTTTTAATTCAATTAACATTTTTAAGGCCCTCCTACCTTTGCTTCAGGTGCTTGGAATACAAAGTTGGAAGAGATAAAAATTCTGATGCCATAAGATTCTTTAAATTACAAAAAGAAATTTTAAAAGAAGGAAATGTAGTCTTTTATGGGACTAACGGGACAAAAGACTAAATGGATAAAGTTGGGAGGACTTTAAAGAGGAAATGATAAGGCTAAGACTTAAAAGAAGAGAATTGGATTATGAGTAATTGGGGGAGCAACAGGTAATAGGAAAAAAGTTGCATGATAAATACCTACTGAGTTCTAGAGTGCTCTTAGCCATTTCTAAAGTCAGGAAGCTCTCTGGGTATGGGGAGAGGCAGCTGAGGCAGTGACAGAGAAAGGGACCATTGAATGAAAGGTCTGAGATCAATGTATTTTTATGATATAAAACTAATATATGAATTCCCTGTTAAAAAGTATAGATTCTGATTCAGTAAGTCAGGAAATAGGACCTGTTGTCAGTAGGAGAGGTGATGCTGCTGCAGGACTCCTAACCACAAGGAGCAACAAGATTATAGACTGTTCTGTAGAGTTCTGCCTTTATTCTGTGTGCCTTGAAGGAGTGATGTGACTTTCATTTTAAGAACATCTTGCTTACATAGAAGTAGAAGAGGAGAAATGCTAATCACTAGGCTTGGCAAGGAAAAGGAATTGTGTGATACTGGAGAAGAGAAGAAGAGGCAAGAGATATGCAGAAAGTAGAGTAAAAAACTGTTGGTTATTTGGCTGTGGAGATTTGTTGAGGGGCAGATAATTTGGTATGTCCCTACGTTTGGAAATTGGCTAAGTGGCAGGTGATATTTATTAAATTAGGGAGAAGCTGGTTCAGCTTCTTGTGCCTGGAGGGCAGATATCCATCCTCCTGGGAAGTTTCAAATGACTAAATTGTCATGTCTGGAAAGTATGTGTGGACATTGAGGACTTATTTGGTCAGTTAATTTCAACATTTATCGAGAGCCTGCTGTTGCCAAGTTCTCTGCTAATAATAATGCTTAGCCTACTAGAAGGGGTAAGATGGGATGTTTTCCCCAAAGGATCTCACTACTGAATGGGGGAAAGAGAACCAAATGAGTAATTTCAATGTGGTGTGATCCACACAGTAATGAAGCAAATCAAGTTGGGAATTCCCACAGAATACTGAGGAACTATTTAGAGTAGATGACAATTCAACAAGATGTAGAAGGGTGAAGAATTCCACAAGTAGGTAGATAGGAGAGTGAGAAGTGAGATGGACATCCCACTTACTCAGAATGGGAAGTTATCTTTTGAGTGCAAGTTGTAGATCATTTGCTTTAACAGCTCAAAGTAAGAGGCAGGATGGTGGGAAAGGAGGCTGAAGAGAAAAGCAGAGGTATGATCACAAGAAGTCTTGACTTTGTGTAGTCACTTCACCTGGAGATAATCAGGGGGAGGGCATTTGAAGTGCTTAGTTTTGCACTTTGCATTGTAGAGGGAAAATTTTATCAATATGAAGGATGAATTGGAGAGAGATAAAATATGGGACTTGAATCCCAGGTAGACAAATCTAAAGTAGTGTTTTAAGTCTGTAAAATTAAGCCCCAAGCTCAAATTCTTTATAGGGTCAGACAGGAAAGATGGATATGGGAAGTGGCAATGGTGGGAGGCATAGAGAGGGGCAGGTTCTGTGGTGAAAGAAAATGTAGCATGTGTTCCCGTTTCCCTACCAAGGAATCCACATTCAAAAGTTTAAATAGTTAATAAAACACCCTTAAAATTGTAGCTCCTGTTTAAAACAAAGGCTATTCCAGTGGTGACAGAAATAAAGAGTGATTTGGGAAGTAGAATTTCTGTCTTGCAAGACTGGATTGATGGTTATCTTCCCCACTTATGGCAAGGAAATGTAGGAGGTATCACCCAGTTTTGGTGAAAAGTGAGAAATTAGGTTTGGGCATGGTGGATTTGAGATGCTTATATAACATCCAAGTAAAGATAGCTAGTGTACAACTGTCAGAACTAGACCAGAGAATAAAATTTGGAAAGCCTTCTATATAGTAGAGTGGAGATTCTCTAAGAAAAAAAGTCATGGGAGAGAAGCGGGCTGAAGATGGAAATCCAAATTCTGAACTTTAACAATGGCCAGTGGGAGAACCAACAGAGGAGTGATCATCGTAAAAGCAAGTCATAGTAAAATCTGATTGCCAGAGACAGAATCAGTGCTTCAGAAAAGATGATTGGTTATGACAGTTGCTGCAGAAAGGTGCACAAACAACTCAAGGAGTCATTCAGGTCTGTTACGAGCAGCCACTGACAGATTTGTCTAGAACAATTTTAGTGGGACCAAAACCTAGAAAAGTGAATTATGGAGTAACTGGAAGGTGAGAAAACCCAGAAAATTATTTTTCTTCAGAAAAATTTTTGCTCTGCTTTAGTTATTTTTAAAAGGCATTATCTCAAAGCTTAAGTTCATGAGTGAATGATCTAATTATAGGCTGCCTATCTGAAAATAGTTCTTTTATATGGAATAAACTTATATGGAATACATTAATTTAATTAATATAATTATGCTGACAGAAATCCTAAGAATGTAAAGGTAGGGGTGATTATTTTTAAACTGAAAGCTGCTATAACAAAGCTAATTTAGAAAATAAGTTTTTATGTTTTTAGGCTTATTCATCTATCTTCATTATGTTACAGTAATCTTTGTGAAACTCCAAGGAAATGTTTCTATACACTTCAGGTTAAAAAAAAATATTCTGGGCATTTTTTTGTTTGTTTGTTTTACACATGCTTTAACCATTCTAAAAAGTATTTGAGCACAGGAAAACATTTCGTTTTTAGTACTTTAAAAATGGGCTTAAATATTGCAGTGCTTTTAATTTTACCCTAGATCTTTTTTTCCTAGTGACTTGTTATTCATAGTGTTTGCAATGTCGCCCTCTAGTGATAGCTTCCCTCAATGCATTAATTAACTTGAAAGGCTGTCCAGTCTCTTTTTTTTTTATTCCAAAGGGGTCCTTTGCCACAGCATGTATTGTTTGATGTCCTCTTTTATTGCATCTCAGTTGACGTATGTATTTTATAGCCAGTTAGACTTCTTATTCTACTTTAAGGAAACATCAGGAACTCTGGGGCCAAAAAAATTGGATGTGACTTTTAAAAAATAATTTAAAAAAATTTTATTTCAGAGGGGAAGAGAGAGGGAGAGATAGAAACATCAACGATGAGAGAGAAACATCAATTATTGATAGGCTGCTTTCTGCCTGCCCCCTACTGGGGTTGAGCCTGCAACCTGGGCATGTACCCTTGACCGGAATTGAACACAGGACCCTTCAGTCCACAGGCCGACACTCTATCCAGTGAGCCAAACCAGCTGGGGCTGGATGTGAATTCTTATACCTCCATTTATCAGTCTGAACATAGGGCAAGTTATCTGTCCAGAGTTGTCCTGAGGAGTGAATGAGGATTTCTTTTTAAGGCATCTGACACAGTAAAGAGTAGGTATTTGATATGTGCCAACTCTTACAACCCTCTTCTCCCCATCCTCATTGACTAAGGTAGAGGCCAGTTTTCTTCCCCTACCATTCCAAACTTCTCTTTTGTTGAAACATCTCAGTTGTAATTGCCTATTCACTTGTCTGCGATATGTGACTTTTAGAGGCCAGAGATCATGTTGGCTTGTGTAAGTTTGTATTTAGTACATACTCTAATACATACAGGATCCTCACTAGATATTTGTTGAACGACTAAATGAATACCACTTCTTAGTAGGAATCCTTGAGTGTGTTTCAGAAATTTCTCTGGTATTATGCAAGTTGCAAATGGATAATACATGATATAATTAGTTTGTTTGTTTGTTTTACCTTGGTCTTTCATAGAGATACTTATTTGATAATTTTTGTAAAAAGTTGTACATAATAATTTCTTATAATATTTGATCTCTTCTATTTTCAATAAAAGTCGTTTTATTATTTTATGTTTTATGTTTTTTCTTTTAAATATTGAATTAGATTAGAGGTGTGTATATTTTGATATTTTTGAGGTCTCAGATTATTTTGAATTCTTCCATTGTTCTACTCTAAAAATTATATAATATCATATTTCCTCTTCTAGGTCTTTCTAATGATTTAATGCTCCCATTAATTTTTGTGTGAAAATTACTTCTAAGTTTGCTTCTTATCATATCTTTGACCAAGTCTAATATGGTTTGATACACACAGGTTTTGCTATTTATAAGGGTTGAATAAATGTAGCTGTGATTTCCTTCTTGACCTAAGAGTATTTAGGTGGATATTTTAAAATTATGAAATGTCTAGGTTTAAAATATTAATTTCTAGTTTTATTATAATGTGATCAAAGAATAGGCACTTGTACTTTCAATTTTTTAAGATTTTGTTCACAGGATAAATATGAGATCAGTATTTAAAGTGTCCTTTAGGCACCAAGAAAGAAGGTGAATTCCTTGTAGGGTTTACAGTTCTGTATATTTATTGGATTTATTACATACATTCAGATGCTTTTTATATTTTGACTGCTTTAGTTGTTATGTTCTTATGAGAATTATATTAAAGTGTGTATTACTGTTATGTTTGTCATTTTTCTCATTGTTTCCAACATGTTTCATTGGTTTGCTATTTGATGCTTAAAAGTTTGTGATTGACATTTTCATAGTGGTTTTACTTTTTACCAATTAAAAATAATTAATATTTTAAATCCAATGTTGCTGGTCATTTGGATACTCAAATGGATGATCTCTACTTCCCACCATTGCACATTTGATTGAAGTTCTAAATGTGAAAAGTAAAATAATGAAGTCTCTAGACGAGAATCAAATTAGATAATATCTTTATTATCTTCAGGTAAGAAATAGTTCTTAAATAGGACACAAAACTTACAAACATAAAGGAAAAGATTCATAAACTAGATAAAATTAAGTTGATAAGTTGAACAAGTTAAGAATTTTTCTCACCAAAGGTACTGATAAAATATAAAAAGTAAACCAAAGGATAAGAGAACATACTTGTACCTATACTTGACAAAATGTTTATATCCATATTGGATAAATAAATCCTATAAATCAATGTGAAAAAGACAGACAATCTACTAGAAAAATTTGAGAGACTTGAGTAGGCATTTCACAAAGAGGATACTCACATGGCTAAAAATATGTAAAAAAACTGCTCAACTTATTATTTATCGGGGAAATGCTAATTAAAACTGTAAGGAGATGCCGTTGCAACACTCATTAGAATGGCTAATACAAAAAAGATTGACATTACCTCGTGTCAGAATGTGGATAGCATTGAAACTCATTGCTGCCTGGAGTATAAATTGGGAAAATTACTTTTGCAAATTCTGGCAGCATCTTCTAAAGCTCTCTGTACTCAGATATATAGGATGAGGCAAAAGTAGATTTACAGTTTTTCATAGGGAAAATAATAATATAAGAAGAAATGGAGTTTTGCATACTCACAACTATAAATCTACTTTTGCCATACACATAGTTCCTAAATATCCCAGCAATTTCAATAAGAATTTAGTCATAGTTACTAAAAGGTAAGTGCAGTCATGTTCAAAGAAGTATTATTTGCATGAATACTTTATATGTTGGAAATTAACCCCTTATCTCATATATCATTAGCAAATATGTTCTCTCATACAGTGGGTTCCCTTTTCATTTTTGATGCTGACTTCTTTTGCTGTGCAGAAGCTTCTTATTTTGCGGAGGATTTAAATAAATACTTCTTCAAAGAAGACATACAAATGCCCAAAAGACATGAAAAAATGCTCAACGTCACTAATCATCAGAGAGATACAAATTAAAATAACAATGAGCTACCACCTCACACCTGCCACAATGGCTACCATCACTAAATTGACAAACAAGTGCTGGCAAGGATATAGTGAAAAAAAGTACCCTAGTACACTGCTGGGAATATACTAGGTACAGGAATGCAGACCGGTACGGCCACAATGGAAAACTGTGGAGTTACCTTAAAAAATTAAAAATGGAACTGCCATTTGATCCAGTGATCCCATTTCAAGGAATATATCCTAAGAAGCCTGAATCACCAACCAGAAAGAATATATGCACCCCTATGTATTCAATAGCTAAGCTCTGGAAACAGCCCACAGGACCATCAGTAGATGAATGGATAAAAAAGCCGTGTTACATTTACACAATGGAATGCTATGCAGCTGTAAAAAAGAAAGCCCTCTTATCCTTTGAGACAGCATGGAGGAACCTGGAGAATATTATAAGTGACACTAGAGGCCCAGTGCACAAAATTCATGCACTTAGGGGTGATCCTTCAGCCTGGCCTGTGCTCTTTCACAGTCTGGAAGTTCTCAGAGTGGGCCTAAGCTGTCAGTCTGATATCCTTAGTGCTGCAGCAGAAGCAAGAGAGGCTTCTGCCACCACTACTGTGCTCGTCAGCCGTGAGCCCTACTTCTGACTGAGCAGTGATCCCCCTGTGAGAGCACAATGATAACCACCAGGCAGCTCCTTCATCAAGCATCTGCCCCTCTGGTGGTCAGTGCATGCCACAACAACCGATCATCCATCATTGGATCAATTTGCATATTAATGCCTCTTATTATATAGGACAAGTCAGTCAGAGAAAGACAAGTATCACGTGATCCCACTTATATGTGGAATCTAATGAACAAAATAAACTGACAGACAAAATAGATTCAGAGATATGGAAGCATGCAACAGTCTGAGGATCCTCAGAGGGAAGAGCAGGGGAAGAGATCAACCAAAGACCCTATATATATATACGAATACCCCATGGACACAGACAATAGTGGGGTGAAGACCTGGGAAGGGGATAGAAGTGGGAAGAGGAAGGTCAATGGGAAAAGAGGGGATATCTATAATACTTTCAATAATAATTTTTCTAAATAGCAATATTATTTGTGTTAGCTAAAACCTGGAAATAATTTTCATCAGCAGTAAAATGGTATAATCAATCCAATATTGGACAGTCATAAATAGATTAATGAAAATGCACAAATTACAGCCTCATATAATAACAAAAATTATACAAAATATGTTCATCAAAGGAAACCAGACACGAAAGAATATAGTTTATGATTTCAAATACATAAGATTTAAAAGCAGTTAAGACTAACCTATGACTGACACTTCCAGTACAGGCTGATGGTTGTGTAAATGTGTATATTATTTTACATATCTGTGCTGAAGGATAATGTTAAGAGAGTGCTGACACAGAGTTTCAGGGTATTTATTTCAATAGTTGAGAATTGCAGATTTCATAATTTTCCTAAAATGTTGAACATTTATGACATCAAAAATAATGATCATGTGTATAGTTATGGAATTTATCATTGCCAGCATCTGAAGCATAACCAGGAGTTATATCTCCTTCCACATTTGTGACAGCATGGAGAAGCTCAGAAACACACTGTGAGTCAGAAAGCTAATAGTTTTTCCTTTCTCTGAATGTTATGCATAGTTTTCAAAAGTCTGTTTAACTGGTTTGTCTCAGTGATAGAACTTCAGTTTATGGACTGAAGGGTTCTAGGTTAGATTCCGGTCAAGGGAACATGTCTGGGTTGTAGTGTGGGGTAGGGTGGGGTGTACAGGAAGCAGTCAATCAATGATTCTCATCATTTATGTTTCTATCTCTCCCTCTCTCTTCTTCTCTGAAATCAATAAAAATATATTAATAAAATAAAATAAGAAAAAAATACGTGTTTAAAAAAATCACACACACACACACACACTCACACACACATGGTCTTTTGGATTGCCAATGTTATTTTAAAAATTGTGTCAATGATTTTATATATAAAACTATTAGCCTTGTACACAATCCATGCACCAGTAGGTCACTGCCACCCTCCTGTAGCTCTTCACCTGCTGTCTTGCCCTCCTCTAACTCACCCCACCTCATAGTTTGCCGCCCTACCCCCTCCTGTAGCTCTCTGGCCACCCACTTGTAGTTCACTGCCCCACCCTCCTGCAGATCTGTGATCTGGTCATTATGTGGTTGGTCGTTATGCCTCAGAGAATATTCCTCTCTTATTATATAGAATTAGAGGACTGGTGCATGAAATTCATGCACTCAGGGGGTTCCCTCAGCCTGGCCTGTGCTCTCTCGCAGTCTAGAAGGCCTTGGAGTGGGCCTAAGCTGTCAGTCGAACATCCTTAGTGCTGCAGCACTAAGTGCATGAATTTTGTGCAGTGGGCCTTTAGTGCCACTTATAAATTTGTGCACAGGTGGGGTCCCTCAGCCTGGCTGGCAATTGGGCTCAGTCAAGACTGTATCTCCTAGTACTGATTTGGGCTGATCATGGTGGCTGGCTATGGGGAGGGACCATGTGAGGTTGGCCAGCGTGGGAGGTTGACTGTGGGAACACACTGGCCACTAGGGGCAGCTCCTGCTTTGAGCATCTGCCCCCTGATGGTTAGTGTGCATCATAGCTACTGGCTGGTCATCCGGTTGACTGGTTGTAATTGTCACTTAGGCTTTTATATATATAGATAATCATTTAGACAATGGTTCTCCAACTTCAATGTCCTCAAGAATCACTTTAAACTTGTGAAAAAGATGGCTTCAGTCCTGTCCCCAGAAAAGTTTCCTTGTTCTTCAGAACACATTTTGTGAATCTACCTTGAAGACTAAAGAATAAAAAAGTAGTTTTGGATGTTAGTGAAGTAGGAAATTAAAATATATCCAAGTCATTACCATTTTTGCTTAGAAACTTACATTAGTTTAACATAAGCTTTCTTGTTATTGTCCACTAAAGTATTTAAAGTGATTAGCCTTGCTTTTGAAAATATCATTGTGTTAGGTTTCTATTTCTATTCTGTCTCTTCAGTTTTCCTTTCCTCTAGGAAATGTTTCAGTATCTAGTGTGTCAGTAGTTGTGCTAGGAATCTGGAAAGACTCAAATGTGCAAAAGACATAAATCTAGCCTTGGCAGTCTCATTTCAGAGACTGAAAATCATAAAGTAATAACTGTATAATGTATTAAATGACAAAATCATTTGGAGTAATTGAGAAGAATTCATGAAATGTGGCATTTATAGTAGCTCTTAACAGGTGAGTAGTAGTTTGTCAAGGGGATGAAAGGGAATGGCATTTGGGTTATTGAGAACAATGTTAGCAAAGGCATAGAAGCATTAAAAAGGTTTATGTAATTAGAGTACAGAGTGATGGGGGAATTGTGGAAAATGAAGTTGGTAACATAGATTGGGGCAAGAGATATTATTTTTATTTTTATTTATTTTTATGTTTAACTTAATACACCAGGACACTTGTAGTGAATGTCAAGAGAAGAAAATTAATTTAAGATATTTTAAGAGTAGACTTGGTAATATTTATAGACCAGTTGGATATGTGGTAGGAGACTTAAAATTGAACTGAAGTTAGAGGACTTAGGATAACTAACTAGAAGAGGTAATGACTGCAGAATCTAAGAAACCTCATTTCTAAAATTTTCAACCATCCTATATAGTAAAAGCCTAATATGCTAAGTGTCTGTTTGTCCTGATGTTCATTTAACCAATCAAGGCGTAATATACTAATGGTATGCTAAGGCCACTCAATCACTCACTGTGATGTGCACTGACTACCAGGGGGCAGATGCTCCAATGAGTAGGTTATCTAGCTACTGGGGTCAGGCCGATTGGGACTGAGTCAGGCTGGGCACACCTTGGGGTCCTCTTATGGTCTCTACCCAGCTAGCCAAAGTCCCTTTCCATGTCCCTCCCTAGCCTCAGTCGTGCACCAGTGGGATCCCTCAGCCTGGCCTGCTCCCTCTTGCAATTCAGGACCCCTCAGGGGTTATTGGAGAGCTGTTTTTGGCCCGATCCTGCAGGCCAGGCCAAGAGACCCCACTAGTGCATGAAGTTGTGCCCCGGGCCTCTAGTGTATGGTTAAACAGGGAACTTCTAATTCCAAATGGCCT
Organism: Pipistrellus kuhlii; assembly: GCF_014108245.1. Taxonomy (NCBI): domain Eukaryota; kingdom Metazoa; phylum Chordata; class Mammalia; order Chiroptera; family Vespertilionidae; genus Pipistrellus; species Pipistrellus kuhlii. The sequence goes on from NW_023425562.1 coordinate 65,642,786, forward strand.
TATTTCGGGCCTTATATATATTTTTGGCTTCTTTTTTAAATTTTTTATTATTTTTTATTTTTACAGTTTATTGAGGTATAATTGACAAATAAAATTGTAAGATATTTCAAGTGTACAACATGGTGATATAGATACATACTATAAAAGGATTCCCTCCATTACCTTATCTTTTCTGAAGTCACCAAATATATGAGCACTTCTTCTCTCCTCTCTCACAGTCAAAAGCCATGTGTGTTTTTGTTTTTCTCTCACCCATATGCAAATAAAGCAGTGTGATCTTTTTAAAAAAATATATATTTTATTGATTTTTTACAGAGTGGAAGGGAAAGGAATAGAGAGTTAGAAATATCGATGAGAGAGAATCATCGATCAGCTGCCTCTTACACACATGTGCCCGCAACCAAGGTACATGCCCTTGACCGAAATCGAACCTGGGACCTTTCAGTTCGCAGGCCGACTCTCTATCCACTGAGCCAAACCGGTTTGGCAGTGTGATCTTGTAGTCTGCATCAAAAGCGTGTGTGTAACTTGGTAATTCTCTTTTAGTAATTAAAAACAAAGAAATAATCAGAGATGAGTTCAAAGATTAATGTATAAATAAAGGTTTCAGATTATGTTATTTTTAATAAAAATGGGAAATGATGTAAGTGCTCTCACAAATAAATTGATTAGATAAATTGGTATATCTATTTGATGGCAAGTTAAGGAAAGGTTGGGCTGTTGTAACAGAGACCTATCAATGATTTCATGGTTGAATGAAGATTGAACTTTATTTCTTACTAAACAGTAGGATTTTCTGGTCAGCTGGACATTCTATTCCTATGAGGTCACTTAAGATATAGATTCTTTTTATCTTATTTCTTCACCAACTCTTGGGGCATTATGGTCAGTCCACTTGTAGACACATCCATATTTTGGCTTTACTGACACTGTAATTACTAAGGTCACCAGCGATGACATAATTGTTATATCTAATGAAATGTTTTTAGTTCTCTATTACTTGTCTGTGACATTTGAAAGTGCTGGTAACATGTTTATTAAACTTCTTCCTCCATAGGCCTCTGTTTATTTCTCTCTTGTCTCTCTTTATTCTTCATGTCTCTTTCAAGTTCTTTCTCTTTGCCTTACCTATAAAGGTTGGTGTTCTCCAGTGTTCTGTATTTGCTCATTTTCATTTCATGTCTAACCATGATGATTTCAGCCAGGGCCCTTACACATGATGATGTCTCCAAAATCTGCATTTCTAGCCTGAAAACCTTTCTTTTGAGCACCAACACTTGTAAATACAGCACCTTTACTTAAATAATCTGTAGGAAGTTCAAATCTAAGATATTCAAGATGGACTTATCTTCCTTATTAAATTGGCTCTTCCATGCATTGCCTCTCATAGCCACCAAATGAGAAACCAGGAAGTCAACCTCAGCAATTTCCTATCTTTCCTCTAACACTTTATTAAATATACCTCTTGAATATTTTTGCTGGCGTATGCCATTCTCTGTATTTCCTTGGTCTTAGTCCAAATACTATTTTAAGAGTTTCTTTGGGGATCTATGTTTCTGTTTAGGTTCCCTTCCAATTCTGCTTATTGATTAAATAGGTCACTTTTATTTTTTTCCCCTACTGATATTTAGTGGAAAGCAGCTGTGTGTTTAAATTATATAACATCTGGCATAGTGTCAAATGCAATTCAGTTGTTAATAACAAAATTATACAAATGATAATACATTAAATGAAAAGAGCTTTTAAATACAGACAAAACAGGATTAGTAATTATATTAATTAATTATTACCATAATATCAAAGAATCCTGAGAGAAAATGAAATGCTTATTATTTTTGTGAAAATTCTATTATATTGTTAATAATTATTATAGCCTTAAAAGTCATGCTTTCAAAACAATGAGGATTCAAAGGTCACTTCATCTTAATTAAGATTTAGTTAACAGTTTATTTCTCCTATGTATCTTCATGTTATGAGAGTGTTAATGTATGTTTCGTTGACTTTTGTTATTACTGTAGCATTGTATTGTATTTCTACCTCATAGAATAGATCAGTATTTCTGAAGTGGCTTATTTATGATTAAAAAGAAGTGAAATAGTAACAATATGCCAGAACTCAGAATAAATGTAAATAATAAAGAGTACCAGTGTAAATATAGGATGGATTGGGACTCAAGATTTTGCATAAAAAAGAGAAAATTCACATATAAGGTACATGATTAATATCTGCAGATTTAATTTTATTAGATAGTCTTCTAATCCCTGGTGTGTGTTATGTTATGAAACTTTGTCAGTTAATAGCAGAAAACTGCTGAGGCCTTTGCAATATTTTCAAAGCATGTTAACCATTCTGATAAACCAATTACATTTTTTTTGTAAGGCAAACCAAATAATGACTCTGTTATGGGTGTGAAATTGCATTATTTTGCAACTAAAGGACAGATAGGACCTAAACAATGGATACCTCATTTAGAATTGGACTCTTTGAAATAAAAATAGGTAAATGAGACCCTGCATAGTGTGTTTTTAAGAGCATGGGCTACCTGGGTTCAAATCCCAGGCTTGTACCTAATAGCTGTATATACTTGGTCAGACCACTTTATTTCTGTATGCCTCAGCTTCTTTATCTACATAGAGGGAATACTAGTAATATGTTCCGCATAGTTTTTTTTATGAGGATTATAGCAACTAATATTTGTAAGCATTAGAACAGCATCTGGCACATAGTTTGTGCTATACAAGTATTAGTTAAATATATAAACCCAAACTAAAAATTATCTATTAGAGGGAATGCTTTTATAAAGATGAAATTATGACTCATACAAATATAAAATGAACACTTATAACATTTTATTTAACTCTGATTCAAAGGAGAATTTAAAGAACCACACATTTACAGGCAGTAAGGAACTCTGAAATGAAATTTACAAATAAATGTAAATTACCCACAGGACAATATCAGTTCCATTAAGAGGAACATAATTTATTTGCGTTTATGTGGACAAAATTGTTTTCTACAATTTATGGAAATGTAAAATAGCTCGTAGACAATGAAAGGTAGAGATCATGTTGATGGGTAAGATAGACAGGATGTCCACTAATCTCTTTCTCCCCATATCTTTCACAATTTTTTGACGTGCCAAACTATTACAAATAATTATAAATTCAATGCAAAGTTAATAATATGTTATGCTCAGAGAAGTAGAATGGAACAATTATTTTTTAAATACCACTTTTGAATGTCACATATTAAAAAAACACATAACACTTTAGTCACATTTTTCTAAGCCTTTCCATTGTGAGACCTGCATAGCCAGTTTTAGTAAGAATTCTGTTAAGTAAACTTAGGAAGAATTTTTTATACTGGCTATCTGATCATCTTCTATATCTTATCTTAAAAGTCTTCCTCATCACTCTTGACTGATTGGGGGTTCATTGTTAAGTAGAACTCCTGAAGCAGCACTCTGGATGACATTAGTGGAAGCATAAATATAAAGAGGTAATATGTAAATTGTCTCAGACACTGTATTAGTCACAACCGCTCAGGAGGAGGCTGTGTGAGCAGATTGGCAGGAGGAGTCTGCGTTCATGGTGAGGCAAACATGGATAGTGCAGGCCAGCTTGCCATGGTGGTGAGCAAGCAGGCCTGCAGAGAGAGCAGGACCTGCCAGCTTGCTGCAGTGGCAGTGACCACTCATTAGCTAAGCTCCCCTTACTCCACTTGCAGTGTTCTTGGTAACTTGGTAATAAGAATCCAAGAAGGTGATTTAGGGTTTTTCCACCACACTCCTGGAAGAAAAAATGAAGGTCCACTGCTGGAGGGGCTAAGAAATGTCATATCATGCCCTAGTCAGTTTTGCTCAGTGGATAGAGCCTCGGCCTGTGGACAACAGGGTCTGGGTTCGATTCTGATCAAGGGGATGGTTGCAGGCTCCTCCCTGGCCGGGTCACAGATCAGGGCTCATGTAGGAGGCAATCAATTGAAGTGTCCCTCCCTCTCACATTGATGTTTCTCTCTGTCTTTTCCTCTCTTTTCCACGTTCTCTAAAAATCAATGGAAAAATATCCTCAGGTGAGGATAAAAAGAAGGGAAAGAAGGAAGGAAGGAAGGAAGGAAGGAAGGAAGGAAGGAAGGAAGGAAGGAAGGAAGGAAGGAAGAAAGGAAGAAAGGAAGAAAGGAAGGAAGAAAGAAAGAAAGAAAAGTCATATCCTATGAAAGAAATATCTTGAAAATGCCTAAAGAAAGTTGTCTTTTTTTGTGTGTGTGTGGTAAAGAGACTGGAGTCGGTGTTGATGAAAACACTTTGATGGCTGCAGCAGCCAGCAGTGGCAGCAGCAGTGGTGTGATGGGAGTGGCACTTTCCTCTGATCAGCCCAGTTGCCTCCTACAGAGAGAGGCCAGGCTATGGCTTAGGCCCGCTTGCCATGGGAAGTGGGTCTAAGAGATTAGTAGGACATTTCCCCAGGGCTCCCAGATTGGAGAGTGTGTAGGTCAGGCTTAGCCCTCCACCTCCCCCCATGAATGAATTTTGTGCACTGGGCTTCTAGTTTTTAAAGAAGATTCTAAGATTCTAAGTATAGGATAAAAATCACATGATCTATATCAATAAGTGAAGAGAAGGCATTTGCCAAAATCCAGCATCCATTTTTGATAAAAACTTTTAGCAAGTGGGAATAGAGGAATTGTACCTCAACATAATATGGGCCATATATGACAGCCTACAGCCACCATTATAGGCACTCAGTGGGCCAAAACTAAAAGCATTTCCCTTAAGAACAAGAGCAAGACAGGGATCTCTTTTTTCATCACTATTATTCAACATAGTACTGGAAGTCTTAGCCACAGTGACCAGACAAAAAGGAAAAATAAAAGGCATAAAAGGAGGAAGTGAAACTGTCATTTGAAGATGACATGATATTGTACATAAAAAACCCTAAAGATTCCACCATAAAAACTAGATTTCATTAATTAATTTGGCAAAGTAGCAGGATACAAAATTAATATTCAGAAATTGATGGCATTTTTATACACCAATAATGAACTCTCAGAAAGAGAAACTGAAAAAACAATCCCATTTACCATTGCAACAACAAAAATAAGACACAAATAAACTTAACTAAGGGGTTAAAGGCTTGTACTCAGAAAACTACAGGACATTAAAAAAAAGAAATAGAGGAAGATACAAACAAATGAAAGAATATACCATGTTCATAGGAGGGAGGAATTAATATCATTAAATGTCCAAACTACCCAAAGCAATCTCTGGATTCAACATAATACATATTAAAATAACATTGGCATATTCCACACATCTAGAACAAATATTCTAAAAATTTATTTGGAACCAAAAAGGACCCAAAATAGCTGCAGCAATTTTGAGAAAGAAGAATAAAGTTGGGGGATCACAATACCAGGTACAAAGCCATTATAATCAGTGATACTGGCACAAGAACAGGCACATAGATCAATGGAACAGAACAGAGAACCAAGAAATTGACCCACGCTTTACACTCAATATTTTACAAAGGAAGCAAGAGCATGCAATAGAGTAATGACAATCTCTTCAATAAATTGTGTTGGGAAAATTGGACAGGTATTTGCAAAAAAAATAAAACTAGACCACCAACTTACACCATACACAAGAATAAACTTGAAATTGATAAAAGACTTAAATGTAAGTTATGAAACCATAAAAATCCTAGAAAAAAACATAGGCAGCAAAATCTCAGACATCTCTCATAGCAATATGTTTTCCCAGGGCTAGGAAAACAAGGAAAAAAATAAACAAATGGAACTACATCAAACTAGAAAGCTTCTAACAGCAAAATAAATCATCAGCAAAAATGAAAAATGATTCTCACTGTATGGGAGAACATATTTGCTGATGATACATCTCATGAGTTACTTTACAAAATATGTAAAGAACTCAAACAAATTAACAAAAGAAGGCAAACAATCCAATTTAAAAACTGAGCAAAGGATCTAAATAGACACTTGTCCAAAGAGGACATACAGATTGCCAGGAGACACATGAAAAAAAAATGCTCAAAGTCGCTAATTATCAGAGAGATGCAAATCAATATAACAACGAGGAATCACTTTACACCTGTAAGAATGGCTACCATCAACAAATGACAGGTGCTACCAAGGATATGGAGAAAATTGACCATAGTACACTATTGGTGGGATGCAGACTGGTGCAACCACTATGGAAAATGAAATGGAGTTTCCTCAAAAAATTAAAAATGGAACTTCCATTTGACTCAGAGATCCCACTTCTAGGAATTTATTCTAAGAATCCCAAATACCAGTAAGAAAGAATATATGCACCCTATGCTCATAGCAGAACTACTTATAATAGGTAATATTTGGAAGCAGCCCAAGTATCCATTAGTAGATGAATGGACAAAAAAGCCGTGACATATTTACATCATAAAATACTATGCAGAAGGATCTCTTGCTCTTTGAGACTGCATGGAGGGACCTGGAGAATACTATGCTAAGCAAAATAAGCCAGTCAGTGAAAGACAAATATCACATGATCTCACTCAGATGTGAAATCTAATGAACAAAATAAACTGTTGAACAAAATAGATCCAGAGACATAGAAGCATGGGTCAGACTGTCAAATCTCAGAGGGAAGGGAGGGGTGGATGGATGGATGAGTAGAGAGCAACCAAAGAACTTGTATGCCTGTATGCATAACCCACTGACACAGACAATAGGGTAGTGGAGGACTGGGATGGGAGGCAAAGGTGGGTTACAAGGGTCAATGTGAGGAAAAAGGGGTCATATGAAACACTTTCAACACAAAAATTTAAAGAAATTCAAACATAAAAATTTGTATAACCAAGGCTTTAACTGGAAAGTCATACTTGGTGTACAGAATCAGATGTTATCAGAGAGTTCTGAGGAACTAAAGCTGACTTTATAGAGCTAATGTTTACAAAGCCCTTTTGTAAATAACAGGCTTGTAATTGGTTTACAGGGTTCCCAGCCTTGCAGCTAAGTAAGGCAGGTTACTTTCTGGCAAGCCTAGGAACGTTAGGACATTTTGGGAAATGTGAGAATAGAGGAATTCACCCAGATTATAGGTATTGCAGGCTTAGTCTAGTGGTGAGTTCTTGGCTTATCTTCCTAGCCTTGAGAAGTTTTAAAAAGTCTAACCTGAAATTCTTTATTAAAAGTTCTAGAAAAGCAAACTCAAAGGAGCTAAGCCAATTACCATTCTTGCTGCATTTATGTAAATAATCAGGCCAGATTTAAAGAGACAACTTATTTTGTAAACAAGAATAAAAAGAGGGGGTGACTCTAGAGACACATTTTATGTTTCAGTGGAAAACTAACGTGTACCTCTGTGGCTTATCAAATTCAAGCTCTATTTATTGTCTTGAACATTTTGTCAATTCTAGTTTCCTCCAATATTTGGCTGCAACTGTTAAAATGTTTTGAATTTTTTTCTTTCCTCCTTCTGCTTTGGTGTCATCAAGAACTAAAACTGTCCCTTTCCTGAAGCCCTGCAAGCTGAAACTAGAGGACCTGATATAATAGTAAACCTCAAATAAATCATCACAACACATCATGTAGGGTCAACCTTCATGCCTGCTGTTGTGTGGGCTCTTCAGAAAATTCACTGGCACACCTCATGCCATCACCAAAGGCATTCAAACTGCAGAAGATGGTTCTAGACCAACATGAAGAAATATCAACTGTATGCCCTTTGGACTCATAAACTCGGTTTATAGGCAGTTCCATCCATTAATCTTTCTTTTTCTTTTCATAGACATTAACCTTACTAAATGCATGACTGCTCACATCATCTAGCCAATATCATCTGTTGCCAAGTCTCAATTGTTTCAGTTGGTTTTTAATGCACAAAAGACAACCTAATGAAAAATGGACTTACATTGATCAAAGGAAAGGAGAATGTCTCTTTTCTCCTTGAATGAGAGGAGAGACTGACAAAGACTCATAACTAAACTTTAGTGAGGTTTCACTAAATTCTTTTCTCAACTATGTCCCATCCTTGCCAGATTTGCATAGTACACTTTTAGCAAGAATCCTGCCTAATCAGTTTAGAGAGAATTCCCTATCCTTTATATCTAATCACCCTCAGTATCTAATAAAAATTCCACACCCCCACCCCTATTCCCCGGGTTATATCTGATCACCCTGGCCTTCCTATAGCAAGAGTCCTGAGTCTATTTGACCACAATTTCCCTCCATCCCCAGTGTTTCCTCTTCATAATTTTTCTTCCATTGATTCCCACTTTGTTACTTGGCTTTAAAACCCCATCTGTTCTCTCTGTGTTTGCTATTGAGCCCTTCTCTATACTGAGGTCTCTTTTCTCCTATTATAGCCATTTCTGAATAAAACCTGTTGTTTTTGTTGTTTTTTGTTTTGTTTTTTACCATTTTACTTTCTATCTCTGGTTTAAAAAAATATAATATCAATAGTATACAATCTGGAAGAACAATTACTATCATAAGTGCACACCGACAGATATTTCAACTTACAGCAATATACAAAATGTGAATTGGTGCTTTGTGCACATATAGAAGCACATGAAGGAGTGACACTTGACAGTGTTCTGTCCTATCCTATCTAATAAAAGAGAAAATGCAAATTGACTGTACCTCCACTATGCCCACAAGCCACACCCACCATCCAGTCAGGAGTGAGTATGCAAATTAACCCAACCAAGATGGCAGCAGCCATATAGCTGGAACAAGCAGGAGGCTTCGGTTTCCCTTGGTGATGGAGGAAGCCAAGCTTCCCACCCGCCCTGGTCTGCCCTGGTCTCCACTCAAGGCTACAAAGTTTCAATTATAGAAGATAAATAAATCCCAGATACCTGCTTCCAACTGGCCCTGGCCTATGCTTGGCCACCAGGGGGCATTGATGGCCTGCAAACCACCACAGGCCCATCTCCCAGGCTGCCTCACACCCCAAGGGAATTCCCACCCTGATCCAGGACACCCTTCAGGGCAAACCAGCTGACCCCCACCCATGCACCGGGCCTCTATCCTATATATTGATAATAAAAGAGTAATATGCAAATTGACTGTCACTCCAACACACAAGATGGCTGCCCCCATGTGGTCAAATATGGTTGCCCCCATGTGGACACAAGATGGCTGCCACAAGGGAGGGCAGTTGGGAGGGACCAGGCCTGCAAGGGAGGGCAGTTGGGGACAATCAAGCCTGCAGGAGAGGGCAGTTAGGGGTGACCAGGATGGCAGAAGAGGGAAGTTAGGGGCAACTGGGCCTGCAGGGAAGGGCAATTGGGGGGGAACCAGGGCTGTGGGACAGGGCATTTATGGGTGATTGGGTCATCAAGGGAGGGCAGTTGGGAGAACCAGGCCCACAGGGGAGGGCAGTTAGGGGCAATTAGGTTGGCAGGGGAGTGGTTAGGGGGGTGATCTGACTGGCAGGCAGAAGTAGTTAGGGGAAATCCAGAAGGCAGGTAGGTGAGCAGTTGGGAGCCAGCAGTCTTGGATTGTGAGATGGATGTCCAACTGCCCATTTAGGCCCGATACTACTGGGATTGGGCCTACAAGGACAGTCAGATATCCCTCGAGGGGTCCAAGATTGGAGAGGGTGCAGGCTGTGCTGAGGGATTAACCCTCCCACCACCCCTCCATGCATGAATTTCATGCACCGGGCCTCTATTCCTATATAATGAAGAGCTAATATGCAAATGGTCATCACACCCTCATGCCATATTACCATAATATCTCAGACATTCAACACTAGGGAGAGAGGAATGGGGACCAGCCAGGCAAAAACGAGATCTTGAGAGAGGAATTGGGACCAGCCAGGCTGTGGCTTGGGAGAGGGACAAACTGCCTGCCCCATGGTCCCGTTGGCACATGAACCTGCTGTCCAGGAGAGGGACAAGCCGCCTGCCATGTGGTCCCAGGCACCAGAGACTGCCCCTGCACCTGCACTTGAACCTGCAGCTTGGCTGGGGAGAAGGAAAAACTGCATGCCCTGTGGTCCTGGGTGCACCAGCGCCTGCTGCCCACCCACAGTCCCCTGCACCTGTGGCCAGCCCAGATGAAGCCAGCCCGGGTCCTGGGAGCCTTCAGCGGGCCAGAGGGAGGGAAGCCCAGTCCCTGTGACCGGCTGGAGGAGGGAATCCTGGGTCCTGGATGCGGGGTGAGCTAGAGGGATCAGGCTAGTAGGGGAGCAGTTAGGGGCAATCAGGCAGGCAGTTAGAGGGGTTCGGGTGATCAGGCAGGCAGGCAAGCAAGCAGTTAGGAGCTAGTGTGAGAGACAGTCGGACATCCCCCGAGGGGTCCTGGTTTGGAGAGAGTGCAGGTCAGGGTAAGGGACCCCTACTGCCATAAATGAATTTCATGCATCGGGTCTCTAGTGTATTCATGAAAACCCAGGATATGGAAAAGATAGATTGGATCAGTGCCGATAGAACACAGTTGTGTGAAAAAGGAGTGCATTGTTGTTCAAATAAAATAAGTGACCTCTAGTGTTAATTTACATTGTTGTATTTACAGAAAATAGTTGGTGGTCAAAATGATGCCATTTGGTTTTAGTTTATTGTTGAAGGAAATGCTGATAATTATTAATATTATTAATTGTAGTTTTTGAGTACATTTCTGCCTTTTTGATAGATCATGTGAGGAACTGGGCAGCAAGTATAAGTCTGGCTATGAGGAAAAAAAATGCTCATGTGAATTTTTAAAATGAGAGAGATAAAAATATTTCATGTTGTTGATAATTCTAATAAGATCAGTTTGAGTAACTGCCAGAGCAGTATATTTATTCAATATATTCAACTGCTTGAACCTTTATTTAGGCTCTAAATATTCCTTTTTTTTTATTTAAGTTTTCAGATGAGAAATTAGGATTTCTTTTAAGAAAACTGGACTGTAGTACAGATGGTTTAAACTTTGAGGCTTTCCAATGCTGTTATTTAAATTTTGTAGAAAGAAATACATTGTTTATTGTCACATATGTTTAAAAATCACATTACATGCAATATTACATACCTACATATGCTTCATGAAACTAAATGCAACTAGAAACCTTGGCCAGGAAGCCCAGTTGGTTAGAGTGTCATCCTGAATAGGCCAAGGTCTTGGGTTCGATCCCCAGTCAGGGTGATACCATTGTATTTAGCTAGTTATTAATAATTGGAAAGAAACAAAAGGGAGGCCAGACTTTATAAACATGGCCATCTGGGTAACTTCACCAGGAAGCTACAATTTCATTCTCTCTAGGGAAGCACCAGTCCCTGGAGATCACTGGGGAAGGGGAAAGATGGACACTTGCTCAGTAAAGTTGGGGTGATGTAAGGAAGGTGCCTCTTAGTCTAATCTGGGACAGAAATCATTCGTCACTGCAAGCCTCCAAAAATTTGGGAATATGTAACCTCCCAGACAAAGGAGCGTTCCCTCTCTCTCTCTCTCTCTCTCTCTCTCTCTCTAAAATATATATTTTATTGATTTTGTACAGAGAGGAAGGGAGAGAGATAGAGAGTTAGAAACATCGATGAGAGAGAGTCATCAATCAGCTGCCTCTTGTACATCCCCTACTGGGGATATGCCCGCAACCAAGGTACATGCCCTTAACCGGAATCGAACCCGGGACCCTTCAGTTTCCAAGCCGACGCTCTATCCATTGAGCCAAACCGGTTTCAGTTCTCTCTCTCTCTCTCTCTCTCTCTCTCTCTCGCTCTCGCTCTCGCTCTCGCTCTCGCTCTCGCTCTCGCTCTCGCTCTCGCTCTCGCTCTCGCTCTCGCTCTCGCTCTCGCTCTCGCTCTCGCTCTCGCTCTCGCTCTCGCTCTCGCTCTCGCTCTCGACTCTCTGTTCATCTGGCATTGCTCCTGCCCATGTTCCCTCAATAGCCATCTGGTCCTGGAGGGACTACAGTGGTGCCTCACACAACGAACTTAATTCGTTCCAGGAGCAAGTTTGTTATGCGAAAAGTTTGTTATGTGAAACGCGTTTTCCCATAACAATACATGTTAAAAAAATAATTCGTTCTGTAGCATAAAAAAAGATGACATAAAAAAAGATAAATTGTTTGTTATTATTTTTATTTAGATACATCTAAAAACATAATTTTTTAAAAAAAAAACACATTTTTTTAATTTTAAGACAGACTAAGTAGAGTCTACCGAATCTTGCACATCTTCATCCATTTTCTGCTTTTTGGCCGATGGTTTCATGAAAAACCTGTCCAAAGTCGTTTGTTTTTCTCTTTTCTCCAACATCTGCCAGAAATAACGGACAAGAGTATCCGAGTAAAGATCGTTGATCCTGTTTGCTTCAGCTGAATCCGGATAGTGGGCATTGGTAAACTCCTGAACTGCTTTCCATTTGACCAGGATGTTCTTGATGTCAGCAGTTGGGATTGGTTGATTGTTTGATTGTTGCTCCTTGTTATCAGATGACGCTTCCCTTTGAGCATTGTCCTGTTTCATTTCAACAGAAATCACCTTCCTGCTTTTTTTAGAAGCCATGATATAAAAAAAATATTGAGTTTAACTTAAAAGGACGACTGCCGTGATACGTGCGTGATTTAATTCGTAATGAAGAACGATTGCCGCGATACGTGCTTAAGTTAAGCGCAGTGACTAACGACTGCCTGCAGTGCCTGCGCGGAAGGATGCAATACATCGGCAGCGATCGTGGAAGCTCGGGCGAAGCAGTCGTGGAAGCTCGGGCAAAGCGGTCGTGGAAGTTCGTGCGACTTCGTTGTGTGAAACGAAGTTCGTTGTATGAATCATGAAATGAAGTTCGTTGTGTGCAGCGTTCGCTGTGCGAGGCGTTCTTTATGCGAGGCACCACTGTATTTGAATCTAGACATTTAAAGACCTCTCAGTGAATTGAGGTTCAGAATGCAATGGACTGATGGACTATAGCTAGGAATAGAAACTAAGCTAGTCTGATGCTGGATTAGGCTATGAAGACATGGAATGGAAATTCTGGACATTTAGGCTTTAATCCTAGCTCTACTGAAAGCAAAATGAGACTTTTTCTTTGGTGGGACAGAGTGAAACAGGACCTTGGAAACTAAGGGGTTTGATCACACAGAAATAAAGCTTTTAACAATATTTTCTTCTCCTATATGAATCTGAGAAAATTCTTTTTCTCACGACATCGCAAGAAGCTCACTTCCAGCAACAACAAATGGAGACAGAAAGCTCCCACCAATAACAAGGACACATACAAGATTCTCCCATGAATGCAAAAATAAGTGGAATAACAAATTATTGTTTCTATATTTTCTCTCTGTCTCTATCTCTTCCTCCCTCCTCTTCCTCTCTCTCTCTTAAAAAAAATGCAACTAGAGGATGGATTAGTAATCCTTAACTCTTTCACCCAAGTTTAAACAATTAACCTTCCACTTTCATTTAGGAGATGCTTTTCAAATTAATGCCTGATGGAATTTTGAACCTCATTTCACCGAGAGGTCTTTAAATGTCTAGATTCAAATAGTCCAAATATCCAGAAATTTTTGTCAAAGCCAGCAAGTATTTATTGTCACCCAACAATCTTTAATTGGAAATAGGTCTTTTTAATTTGGTAAAAAGTAGTAAGAATTGAAATTGATTGGATGTGGAATTCAAGGTCTTCTGGCTCAAAGTCTTTGAGCCAGTCACTGGCAGCTTGGTAAGAGCACAAAAAGTCTTCACTGATAAGGAATAGTAATGACAACAACAATAATAAATATATTGATACTTGATTGAAAACAATTTTTTCTTTGGTTACTGGGGCCCAAAGACAATTCAAGTGACATAACCTGTCACATCTAATCACTCAGATATCTCAAATTGTATGCTCATCTGAGAGTATCATAGTGAATTAATAGCATTATCATCTCCATTGAAAGATTTGCACAAATCATGAATATTTTAAAAAATTGGAGTCCATAAATCAGTTTTTTGAGAGATATCCTAAAAAGCTTTTAAAGCATAACATTTCATTTTATTTTAATTTCATATAGCTTTGTTTAATATGTCTTAACTACTATTTGTTTAAAAGAAAATGCAGGTTATATTTCTCTAAAACATTTTAAAATGTCAGCTTTTAGAATGTGATTTTTAACTTTTAATTATACTACCTTGCTGGATGTTGTGTGCAGGACAGAGCTATTTCTCTTTTAAATCTAGCAGTGCCTTCTAGAGTCAAAGGTTAATATAATTTAAGAAATGAGTAGTTTTACACATTCAAATATTCTTAATCCATTTCATTCTGAGAGATGGCTTGTTAGAAGTAGCAAAGAGCTGAACCTAAATGTTTTTGTTCTAAGTAAATATTATTTTCAATAATGTCTTTTAGGTAACTGAACAAAATAGAAATAAACTAATTCACTGTAAAAATTATTTTGTCTTGGTATTTGTGCATATTTTTCATATCTCCTTGTAAAACTGGTGATACATAATTTTATTTCAAAATTGACATTTTAATAACAATAATAAACATTGATTTTTTGGTTGACCAATATAACATGCCTACATTTATTGAGTGCTTATTATATACATGATACCACATTTGTATTTAGGAATATACAATATGTGGAAAATAAGCCACACCCCTGATAACTTACACATTTATTTTCACTTGTCTAATATATTAGAGTGTGACTCATATTGGCTTTCTATCAAAATTGTATTTATTAGATTAATTAAGAATATTACTATTAATGTATATTTCTTTTTTATTACAGAAGAAAATACTCAGGAAACATCACAAGTGAAGAAAAATTTGAGTGAAAAAGTTTCTCTCTATAGAGGTGACATCACATTGCTAGAGGTAGATGCTATAGTCAATGCGGGTGAGTAGTTGATTTTTTTAAAAATGTATTTGTTATACAAGTATTTATTATTTAAAATATATTTTTTTAAAACAGGAATATTAGTATTGTAGAAAAAGATATTGTTTCTGGTATAGAAATGTCATATGTATTTTTCTGCTTAAGGATTTATTTTTGTGTATGTGCTATAGTTAATGTGCTGACTCTACATAGTTGAGAAGAGGATACTGGAGCAATGGAAAGGTAACCGATTTCACAGAAAGTTCTTTGGAAAGAAATTTAGCAGCTGTATTACTGCTGGTTTTATGCTTGAGGTAACAATTGGCCAACATAAAAACAAGTTTATTAAGCTTTTAAACAAATAATAGGTTATAAAGACATGATTGAATTATACTATACAAAAATAAATGTAAAAAAGTTTTTTCTATGATTTCCAAGCCTCAGTTATTTGGTTTCAACTTTTCATGTTAGTCATGAATGATTTATTTTACTTTAATAATCAATTACCTAAGACATTTTCACATTTGAACACTGAAAAATAACAGTGTTATACTAGTATATGGTGGTCTGGATCTCCCATGTATTTTATTATGCGACTATATATTGAGAAATATGTAAAAGTTGTGTGTCCTTAAAAATATATGTTGGCTTTATTTAAAAAGATGATTTCAATAAGAGAAGAGGACTATTGCAATCAGAGAAGGATGACTATTGCAATAGGAAGAACCACTTCAACTCTGAGGTCTATAAACACTTTAAAGGTCAAGCAAAATAGTCCCCACCACCACCACCACCAAGAGAAGAATGAATAGGCTAAATAGGCTAAAAATAATTGGGTGTGGAGCAAGGGGGTAAATTTGTAGCATGATCAGACAGTGGATCAGGCAATGTTTTCCCCTGAGGTCAACTGATTCTTGAGAGGGTTCATCAAGGAGGGGCTGTTCACCTTCCATTTTCAAGAGTGGGTCAAAACTCAAAGGACTAAACCTGACTAAAATTTGATCAAGTCTAGGCATTGATGGGGATATCCAGAATGGTTGATGGGGACAAATAGTTCAGCTAATCATTTATGAGTTAAAGAATGGAAATTTATAGAGTCTATGCCTTGGTTTTGTCATGGGTCACAGGGGGTTGTCCATGAGTTTATCTAAGTTATATAAGAAAGAGTCTGTGTGTGAGTGGGGGGGTGTCAATTTCTTGAATGTTCCTGTTTTCCAGGGATACAGGATTCAGGTAAAGTTCAAGTTTGTCTTAAGGTTCTCTCTGATAATGAATAAATTCACACAGTATAGTAGGAACATGCCTCGATAGGTAAATAAAAGGGTGTCATGAAGAACTGTAACATTGTTCATCATACAGCGTGGTTCTGGCAGCTTAGCAGGAAGTCTGGAAGCCTAGCCAACTTATTCTTCCCTCAGAGTTGGCTGTCAGTCACTTGTACTGTATCTGCTTTGCCATGATTAGAGCTCAGTTTTTCACTTTCTCTTCTTCTGATACCTCTGTACTTTCTTTCTCATCTGCTTCCTCTCTAAAGAGAAAGGATCTTTCTGGTGATTTATGAATCACTTCCTTTGGATAGAATTCCATCTTCAGATTATCTTGCAGGTTACATGTCTCCCTTATATCTAGTCTTCATAGATTGTTCATTTGTTGTCTGGGTATCAAGATGCCTTTCCCTGGTCTGTGGGGCCTCTGGAGGAGACAGGTCCTTGGAAGGCCTCATAAACTCTTCTTCAGTACAAAGGTTTAATCAGATACCACTGTAGTCATTAAGTTGTCAGTGATTTATTATGTTATTAATTATATAAATGTGAGCTTTAATTTAAAAATATTTATCTATTTTTAAAAACTTACTGTGGTGACATTGGTTAATAAGATTAGATAGGTTTCCCCATCAGCTGGAGGGCTCAGTTTGTTGGAGCATCATTTTTTATACCATAAAGGTTGTGGGTGTGATTCCTGATTAGGGCACATACCTAGGTTGTGCGTTTGATCCCATTGGGGATGCATATGAGAGGCAACCAGTTGATGTTTCTCTCTCTCACTTTCTCTTTCCTCTTTCCTCTCTCTAAAAATTAATAAACATATCTTTGAGTGAGGATTAAAAATCTATAGGTATCAAGTATACAGTTCTATGGTACATCATTTGCATATTGTGTTTACCACCCAAAATATTTTTCTGTTACCATATATTTGATTCCCTTTACCCTTTAATATTCATCCACTTCCCTCTTGTAACTGCCATGTTGTTATCTGTGTCTATGTGTTTTTGTTTGTTCATTTGTTTCTTTCAGTTTCAGATCCCACATAAGAGTAAAATCATATGGTTCTTGACTTTTTCTTATTTCTTTGTTTTCCTTTTAATTGAATATATTGGGGTGACACTTGTTAACAAATATTAAATAAATATACAGTTTCAGTTGCACTCTTTTACATCATCTGTACATTGTATTGTATATTTACTATCCCAAATTAAGTCTCTGTTCATAACCATTTTCTGTCTGACTTATTTCACTTAGTATGATAGTCTCAAGATCTTTAAAAACTCGTGTGTGTGTGTGTGTGTGTGTATACAACCAACTTTCTATATATTCTTGTAATTTTTAGCCATTGATTCTAATTTTTTTCTGTGAAGCACAACTGATTACATGTAGTTTCTTCTTAAATACCTGAAGACCACTTTTCATGAGTTGTCTCTTATTATTGCATAATATTGAATTGCCATGTTAGCACACTTAATAATAGCAGTAATTCTTGTGTTTTGTTAAATATAAACCTATTTATCTCCCTCTTGAGACTGCAGACTGGTATCTTTCCACTTTTATGTTTCTTCCTATAGCAATATCCTGCTCTTATGTTCTTAATAAACACTTGATATTGTTGAAATGAACTATAAGCAATTGAATTTGTAGCACTTCTGACTAATAGCACATTCAGCACGGGGGGCTTGATACAATGAACAGATTGGCTCTGATTTTTAAAAAATGATTTATAAATAATAAAAAATACTTTTTACTAGTATTTTTTATTGAAATAAAATAAAATGGTGTGAAACAGGAAAACATCACTAATATGAAAACATTTCATCACTACTTCGATTCTTTGTCATGGCCTATAAAGTATGTGTAATATTTTGTAGTTGACACAAACCTAGTGTACAATGTTTTAATGAATCAATATGAAGCCAGGAAGCAACTTTCACTCTGTCCCAAAAACCATTTGGCACGTTTTAGCTCATCTCTCTGGCTGTGATGATTATAATTTGGCCATGTTCTGTATCTCACAAGGAAACCTCATCAGGGTAGATGGAAAAGAGATGCCAAATGTACAGTGTAATGACTATTTATAGCTTTCTGCTGTGCAGTTTGTCTGCCTAGTGTGTAGGGAAAGGAACAGCTGTTAACCTTCCCAGTGAACAAGATAACATGGCAGGAGACCTATGGGCTGCCTCTAGTGAAAAGGAAAGAGAGGCAGTGTCTATAGCCAACATGCCAGAGCAGCCCAGTCATCACTTCTATCCAACTCCCAATGTTCTCTTTCCATGTCCATATTAGTACATTGGAATGCCTGGGCTCAGTTGCCATGAATCAAATGATTCAGTGTCTTAATATTTTCCTAATAAAATGTTTTGAATTTCCTTAAATTTCTTTACATATGATGCAGATGAGCCTTTTATATATTATATTCTTCTCTGTAGGAAACAATGCATATTCGATACATTTTAATGAAACATTTTGTAGGCAGTAGGGTACACAGGACAGTAGCACAAGTTCAAATTAAGGTTCTTGTACCAATAGCCATCTTTTGTTTGCTTAAACTTTTATGTTGAAATAATTATAGGAAATTATAAAAATAGTACAAAGAATCCTTTCTACCTTTCACCTTCACCTGTATAAACCTTCTCCCAAGGTGATATCATCCTATGCAATCCTATACAATAAAAGGCTAATATGAAAATTGTTCCCTTGACTGGGAGTTTGACCAGGGAGTGGGACCAGCTAGCCAACCACCTGTGGCCCCTCCCCCTGGCCAGCCCTGCCCACCTTGATCTGGGTGGCACCTGCTGGCCAACCTCCCATGTCCCCTCCCCCCAACTGGCATGGCCCAACTAGTCTTAATTGGGGTAGGCCAGCCGGATCCCACCCATGCATGAATTCATGCACTGGGCCTCTAGTATAACTATAATACAATATCGAAACCAGGAAATTGACATTGATACATTACTATTAACTAGTCTATAGACGTTATTTACTTTTTACCATTGTTAACTTGCACTCATGTGTGTGTATGTGTAGTTTTGTTCCAGGTATAGATTCTCATTCTCTCTCAGGCTATCCCTTTGTAGTATCATCCACCTCTCTATCCTTCTCCAGTTCTTTATCTCTATAATTTTGCCATTTTGAGAAAGTTATATAAATGGAATTAGATAGCTTGTAAATTTATGAGATTGAATTTTTACTAAGCATAAAGCCCTTGAGGTCCATTCAGAATGTGACATGTATCAGTAGTTCATTCCTTTTTATTCTGAGTAGTAGTCCATTGCATGGGTATACCAAAGTTTGTTCAGCCATTCACCAATTGGAGGATATTTGGTTCTCTTCAGTGTTTTGCAATAACTAATAGAGCTGCTATAAAGATTCATACAGACAGGTTTTTTAATGTAGTTGCATATAGGATGATCTGTTTACTGTGACTAGGTCCTTGTATTATTTTGCACTAAGCCTGTTGATCAAAGAATTTTGTTCTTTGCTGGAACTTGGGAGAGAATACATCATTCTAATTTATAGTTCAGAGTTATATTTTTGGAGACAATTTCACCTGTACCACAATCACAGAAAAATATTTTGAAGGAGATATAATTTTTATTCACTGTGAATTATAGGCTGAGTAATGAAAAAATGGTTAACTTTCCAATTCTAATGGGCTGGCTTTGGCTAAAGATTAATTCAATTTGCCATAAAAAGAATTTTAAAGTGGATAGTAAAGAAGGATGATTTGTTTATTTAATTATTCCTGTACCTACTCTAATATGCCAAGGACAGGTATATTTACATTGTGTGAATCATAGGTCATATAGTGATATTTTAATGAATGCATAAGATATATTATGACAAATCATTTTATAGCATTTAATAGTGAACAATCCATCTTAAGGCTTGTGTAAGTGAAGAAATACTAAAGTGAAAAATGTAAATGTTGTTTTCCTATAGCTGAGGATGAGAAATTAGGGTTCTTTTATGTAGTTTTTTATTGGAATTATATAAATGTAATACGTTTTCCTCTCATAGATAGCAGCACTTAGGAATAAATAAACTATCATACTATGAAAGTACTCCTACTCCTATTACTAATATTACTATTACAACTCTTCTTTGGGGAAGATCAAAACCAGTTTTAGGAATGACAGTCTCAAAGCTACATTTGGGAAAAAAGGCAGCCAGGAAAAAACATCATAAGGTTTCTTTCCACATGTGAGATTCATAGAAAGTCTCTCAATTTGCAGAAATATATATAAAAATAATCTTGTAATGTAGTGTTTTTTATTTAATTTAAAATTTATTTATTTTTATTGTTGACACTATTATAGCTAGCTCCCATTTTCTCCAAACTTTACCCACTTCCCCTAGTCCCTGCCACTCCTCCCCTGGCTTTCACCATTCTGTTGTCTGTGCCTATGGGCTATGTATATATTCTTTGACTGCTCTCTTCACCTTCTTTTATTCAATACCCTTTCACTTCTCCCCTCTGACCCCTGTCAGACTGTTCTATGTATACATGATTCTGGTTCTGTTTTATTCATCAGTTTATTTTGTTCATTAGATTCCACTTACTCGTGAGATCATATGGTATTTATCTTTCTCTGATTGGCTTATTTTGCTTAGCATATAATCTGCAGGTAAATCCATGCTGTAGCAGTGGGTAAGAGTTCTTTCTCTATAGCCACATAGTATCGATATTCTATTGTGTAAATGTACCATAGCTTTTTTTATCCATTCCTCTATTGATGGTAACTTGAGCTGGTTTCAGATCTTGGCTATTGTATTATAAATAAAGCTGATATGAACATAAGGGTGTAACTATTCTTTCTATTGGTGTTTTGGGATTCTTAGGATGTATTCCTAGAAGTGGGGTCACTGTGTCAAAGGGTACTTCCATTTTAAATATTTTGAGCAATCTCCATACTGCTTTCTATAGTGGCTGCACCATTTTGCATTCCCACAAAAAGTGCACATGGTTTTCTTTGTATCTGCATCTCATTAGCACTTGTTGTTTGTTTATTTACTAAATTATTTGTCTTCCTGTTATTGAGTTGTATAAATTCTTCATATATTTTGGAAATGAACCCCTTTTCAGCTGTATTATTGGCAAATATGTTCTCTCATGTAGTGGGTTCCCTTTCATTTTGTTAATGGTTCATTTTGCTATGAAGAAGCTCTCTAGTTTGATGTAGTCCCATTTGTTTATTTTTTCCTTTGTTTCCTTTGCCCTAGGAGATATATGGGTAACAATATTATTATGCAAGATGTCTGAGATTTTTAAAAAAATATATTTTATTGATTTTGTACAGAGAGGAAGGGAGAGAGATAGAGAGTCAGAAACATCGATGAGAGAGAGTCATCGATCAGCTGCCTCTTGCACACCCCCTACTGGGGATATGCCCGCAACCAAGGTACATGCCCTTGACTGGAATCGAACCCGGGACCCTTCAGTCCCCAAGCCGACGCTCTATCCATTGAGCGAAACCGGTCCCGGCGGGATGACTGAGATTTTATTGCCTATGTTTTCTTCTAGGATTTTTATGGTTTTATGATTTATAGTTAATTCTTCAATCATTTTGGGTTTATTCTTGTGTATGCTGTAAGTTGGTGGTCTAATTTCATTTTTTTTTGCATGTACCTGTCCAATTTTCCCATCATTTCTTTCTTTTTTCTTTTTTTAAAATATATTTTATTGATTTTTTACAGAGAGGAAGAGAGAGGGATAGAGAGCTAGAAACATTAATGAGAGAGATTCATCAATCAGCTGCCTCCTGCACACCCCCGATTGGGGATGTGCCTGCAACCAAGGTACGTGCCCTTGACCGGAATCGAACCCAGGACCTTTCGGTCCGCAGGCCGAAGCTCTATCCACTGAGCCAAACCGGTTTTGGCCCAACATCATTTCTTGATGAAACTGTTTTTACTCCATTATATGCTCTTGCCTTCTTTGTCAAATATTAATTATTCATAAAGTTGCCAGTTGATCTCTGGGCTCTCTGTTCTGTCCCATTGGTCTATATATCTGTTCTGTGCCAGTACCAGATTGCTTTGATTACAATGCCTTTAGAGTATAGTTTGATATCCAGTATTATTATCCCTCTAATTTTGCTCTTCTCTTTTAAGATTGCTGAGGCTATTCAGCGTCTTTTTTTGATTCTATATAAACCTGGAATATGCCAATGGTATTTAATTAATAGGAATTGCATTGAATCTATAGATTGCTTTAGGTAGTATGGACTTTTTATTTTGTTAATTCTTTCAATCCATGAACAGTACCTTCCTCTTGTTTGTATTTCCTCTATTTCTTTTTTTCAATGTTCTATAGTTTTCTGAGTACTGGTCATTTTCTTCCTTAGTTAAGTTTATTCACAGGTACTTTATTTTTTGTTGTTGCAATAGTAAGTGGGATTGCTCTCTTAGTTACTTTTTTTGTTAGTTCATTATCAATAATAATAAAAGCAAAACATGCTAATTAGACCGGACTAATTAGTAACAATTAGAAAGGACAAAGCTGGGGCTGTGAGGGAAGCCTGGGTCCCAGGTGCCAGAGGAAAGCCAGTGCCAGCAGCTAGGGGAAGGAAGGCCTACTTTTGCATGAATTTCATGCATTGGGCCTCTAGTTGGTATATAAAAATGCCCATAATTTCTGGGTATTAATTTTGTATCCTGCTACAGTTTTACTTCTTTTTTTTCTCTCCCCAATTTGAATGCCTTTTATTTATCCCTCTTGTCTGATTACATTGGCTAGGACTTCCAGTACTATGTTGACTAGGAGTGGTGAAAGCAGACATACCTGTCTTGTTCCTCACTTCAAGAGAAACACTTTTAGTTTTTGCCCATTAGGTATGATGTTGGCTGTAGGTTTGTCATATATGGCATTTATTATGTGGAGATATGATCCCTATATTTGTATTTTGCTGAGAGTTTTTATCATAAAAGGGTGCTGGATTTTATCAAATGATTTTTCTGCATCTAGTGACATGATCATATGATTTTATCTTTCATTTTGTTTATGTGATATATCACATTCATTGATTTGTTAATATTTTATTAGTCTAGCATCTCCAGAATAAATCCTACTTGATCATGGTGTATGATCTTTTTAATGTATTATTGGGTCTGGTTTGCTAATATTGTGTTGAGAATTTTAGCATCTATGTTCATCAGGGATATTGGCCTATAATTATTTTTCTTTGCACTGTTTTTATCTGGTTTTGGAATTAGGATAATGCAGCCCTTGTAAAAGAGCTTGAAATCTTCCCTACTTTTAAATTTTTTGGAATAGTTTGAAGCAGATAGGTGTTAACTCTTTAAATGTTTGTGTAAAATTTGCCTATGAAGCCATCCAATCCAGGACTTTGGTTTGCTGGGAGTTTTTATTTATTATTATTTTACTACTGCTTCAATTTCATTAGTTATTGGTCTATTCAGGTTTTCAGATTCTTTCTGATTTACTTTTGGAAGACTGTGTGTTTCTAGGAATTTGTTCATTTCATCTAGGTCGTCCAATTTGTTGGCATATGGTAGTTCCTAGTATTTTGTTGCTATGTTTTGTATTTCTGTGATGTCAGTTGTTACTTCTCCTCCTTTATTTCTGATTTTATTTATTTGGGCTCTTTATCTTTGTTTCTTGATGACTCTGGCTAAAGTTTCATCAATCTTGTTTATCTTTTCATAGAATCAGCTCTTAATTTATATTTATTTATTTATTTATTTAATATATTTTATTTATTTTTTTTCAGAGAGGAAGAGAGAGGGATAGAGAGTTAGAAACATCGATGAGAGAGAATCATGGATCAGCTGCCTCTTGCACACCCCCCACTGGAGATGTGCCCGCAACCAAGGTACATGCCCTTAACCAGAATCAAACCTGGGACCTTACAGTCTGCAGGCAGACACTCCATCCACTGAGCCAAACTGGTTTTGGCTTAATTTATTTTTGTACAGTATTGTGTTTTTAGTCTATGTTACTTATTTATTTCACTCTGATTTTTTAATGCCTTTTTTGTTTAATTTTTATTGATTTCAGAGAAAGGAAGAAGGTAGAAACATCAGTGATGAGAGAGAACTATCCATTGACTTCTTCTTGCACACCCCCTGCTGGGGATCAGGCTCACAAACTAGGCATGTGCCCTGCCTGGGGATTGGACCGTTTTCATTCATAGGTTGATACTCAACCACTGAGCCACACTGGTCAGGCTTACTCTGTTATTTATTATTTCTTTCTACTTACTCTGGGCTTTGCTTGTTATTCTTTTTCTAGTTCTTTAAGCTGCCTTAAAGTTTGGTTATTTGAGGTTTTTCTGGTTTCTTGCTATAGCCCCAGCCTATGTTGGTGACTCCTCACCAGGGCTTAAAATCCACGATGGGGTGAGCAGAATTCCAGAGGGCTGGGAGAGTGGGATACTGGAGGGTAGAGGTAGTGGCTTTTTCCTAGGCTGATGCCACTTGGTGAGGGTTATTCTAAGAAAAATACCTGCCATAGTATCAGAAGTTGGACTAAGCCTCTCAGTGCCACTTTCCATGTAGACTGGGCCGATAGGAATGAGACTGTAGAGGAGGGAACCAGTCCTCTGGGATGGTAAGAAGCTGTTCTTGTATTAAGATGAGGAGATTGGGAAAGTCATTTATAATTCTGGTGGTAGTTAACAATAAATACAAAAACTGTCTGCCGTAGTTTCATTTTTATAATTGAATGAATTATCAGAAGTCAGTTCTGGTAAATCTAATTAAAAGTTGACCTTTATAATGATGGTAGATGACATTTCATGAGGCCCATGGGCTATCTACCTTATGTATATCTAATTTAGATTTCTCAATTCTTTTTTACTTAAATAATTTAAAAAATTATACAGTAAAATTGAAGAATTTTTGCTGCATACTTCTAATTTTAACTAAAGGGAATGTATATGAAGTGTATATTTTGTTACATATAAAGGTCAACTTAATTTCTAAATGTTATTTTCCTTCTTTATTTGTGACTTCCAAGGAGCTGTTACCTGTGGGTTGAAAAACATCTGGATAATGCTCACTGTGTTCTATTGACTGAATATAATTGTAGTCATTTGACTGTTGGTTTACTTAATTTTTATTTAGTTAAGGCCTTGGTAGGTATGTGTATGAAAATGGAAAAATGATATTGATCTCTGAATTCCAATAATTAATTCATATAAAAATTACTCTCCATAAATAATAGTGAAAAAAAAAAAGTTTATCAATAGAAAGTATATATCCTCCCCTGGCTAGTGTGGCTTGGTTGGTTGTCCCTTACACCAAAAGGTGTGGGCTCTTTTTCCTGTCAGGGCATATATTCAGGTTGCAGGTTTGATCCCCAGTTGTAGTGCAACTAATCGATATTTCTCTCTCACATCAATGTTTTGTTTTTTATTTCTCTCTCTCTCTCTCTCTCTCTCTCTCTCTCTCTCTCTCTCTCTCTCTCTCAATAAATAAATAGATATCCTTGCATTTTCATGAAATAAAAACAATACTAAACTTTAGCAGTTTTAGAAAACTTACTGGTTTTTTATTAACTTTGTGTTTGATGAATGGTCCTTCATGAAGTAAATTTTACATATACTTAAAAAGGACAGAGTCAATGCTTGATACTTGAATAAGAACAATATTATTTATAGCTCAGACTTGGTTCTTTTTGATTGAAAATGGTTTATTAAACTTGGTGTTATAAAAAGGAAAAATGTAGCCATTATGGTAAGAAGGAAAGGTTGATAATTATTTTCAACATTCTTAGCTGGTTTTGCTTTCTAGTTGTAGAAGCAGCTCACGCTTGCTTCAGGATAGGGACAGGGATATTTTATTTTGACAAACAATCAGTGCAAAGGCAGTGGCTGTTCCACTATACTTTTCGTGTTTTTTTTTTTCTTTTTTTTTTTAACTGTTTAAAGAAACAAATTTATGGCATAAAACTTCCCCAGCTTCTTTTGACTTTGGGTTACAATCTGATTTGCTTTTAGGCTTAATTTTATGATACACCACACCTCTATTTTATCTAAAACGAAACTTCACAGTAGAGGGATATTTTTCTACAGTGGATTGTGAATGGAATAAACACCAGAGAATTTGTTTAAATGAATGTGTCAGTATAGAAATGTTGAATAGGCAAGGCACACCTCCCTACATCAACAACTTGTTAATGTGCAATCAGTCCCTGCAGTTGCTATGAACTTGGAGCTTAATGAACAGGTGGAGAAAGAGGATAAATCCCAATCCAAAATGGATCTGACAGCTTATTAGGCAATTTCAGTGATCACTAATCTATTTCGTTTGGCAACTTAATTTATCACACAGTTATAATTTTCATCCCATGAGTTTCCAGGTGGAAATTAATTCAGAAACATGCCCCGTACTATAGGGTTGGAGAGACCTGTTTAAGCTTTGTGAGGACATTTAGAAATAAGATATTTTAAATGCATAGAACAGGAATCTCTTATAATTCCACTTGTATATTCAGGTCTTCTTTAAAATGTATAAATGAGAGTATATCATAACTGTGAACTAAGGTTTATTTGTTTCTATAAGAAATTTCTAAATTAAACATACAATTTTTTTTCATTTTAATTCATTGGCGAAATAACTACTAAAATAGGTTAAATAATCTTGTAAATATAATTCTATCTTTATATATAGAAAAATTACTAGTCTTGAACATGTTTTATGGTATCCACAACAAAAACTAAAAAGCAAAATAAAATATTTCTTAAATTAGCTGAAACCGGTTTGGCTCAGTGGATAGAGCGTCGGCTTGGGGACTGAAGGGCCCTGGGTTAGATTCCTGTCGGGGGCATGTACCTTGGTTGCGGGCACATCCCCAGCAGGGGGTGTGCAGGAGGCAGCTGATTGATGACTCTTTCTCATAGATGTTTCTAACTCGCTATCCCTCTCCCTTCCTCTCTGTACAAAATCAATAAAACATATTAAAAAAATATTTCTTAAATTATTTCTTACATTTTCTGAGTACTTACAAATTCTCTAGTCAGACCGATTTGCAGCTCATTATTTTATTTAAAATGTATATTAAAGCAGTATTCTTTAACAGTAAGGAAGAAATGCAACCTTTCAGCTCATACTCTGACTCTGTTTAAAATTTGCAAGGATGAGCTTCAATAATTGAGCTTGCTTAGGACCTGGCTATGGTTTAAAATAAGTTCAAAACCAGAAATACATTTTATTCACTTTTTAAATACTTGACTTATACTGCATGGACAGTGAAATTGAATATTGATTCTTGAAAAACAAATGTGTCTTGTAAAAAATGACAATAAAAGAACACAATAAACCTGATAGAGTGAGTGATGTCCGAAGCTTAAAGACAGGAGCCTCCTCCTAAGATGTCATCTTCTCTCGGCATCTGTAACTCTGAGGGTGTTGGAATGAAATGTTAGAGGAGATTAGTTGTGAACTATTACTTTTTATAAGAAGATTGAAGAACTCTGGTAAATCATGTCAAAGAAGGAATTTGAGGAATGAGGAATGGAACACAAGATCAATAAGATCTATGATATAACTCCAGGGAGGGACACTAGGGAATTCCTTATAACTTCTCAAGCCCTGAAGCACCTTCAAGAAGAATTTAAGTTAGTGAAAAAGAATTGAGATGACGGGAAACCACAAACTGGCATAACACTATCATTGATTGGATGTGTCAGGCAAACTGGAGCTATCATTCTCATGACCAGGCTGATTAAAGTAATGTCTTCATAATCTAGAGGGGCTCAGTGTTAAAAATTCTGGCACCTTTCCCAAGTCCCTTCTCTGAGTTTTTGGCATTCTTCCCTGGAACACTTTGCAGACTTGCAACCTTGTCATTTCAGAAACTGGACTTTCATTTTTACCTTTCAAGGAGAATGGTCACTGAGTCTAGTACTAGTCCTTGGAAAGCAAGCTAAAATAAAACAAAACAATAGTCAAGGCATTACTTGACTTTTCTGTTCTTTCCTATGAGAGTAATGATTGTGTTTAACTTCAGTAGGCATCAGAATCACTGTGAGGCTGGTTTTAAATGATGATTCCCTGTCTCTATCACCTGAAGATTCATGTTCAGTAGGTATAAGAGGTGCTCTTGGAATCTCCAATTTACAAGCTTCTGATGCAGCGGTTCTGATATTGGAGTCTGTGTACTCTTCTTTGGGAATAATTTCCTTAAAACCTCCTAGGGCTTAGAGCAGTGGTCGACAAACTGCAGCTCGAGAGCCACATGTGGCTCTTTGGCCCCTTGAGTGTTCTAATGCCACTTCTTCAATATAGACTCACCCAGGCCAGAAAACTGACTTCTGTGCATGGGCCACAAAGTTTCAATCGCACTGTACATGTGTGTCTGCACATGGTATTTTGTGGAAGAGTCACACTCAAGGTGCCAAAGAGCCGCATGTGGCTCGTGAGTGCATGAATCTTGTGCACTGGGCCTCTAGTGTATACATAAGCAACTATTGTATATGCTACAGAGCTAATGACAAATGGCATTGGAGAAATATAAGCCAAGTGTCAGGGAAGGATTAATTATTGTGAATATGAACATCAGGAAAGACTTTATGGGTCTTTATACTAAAGTCTCAAGGCTTTAGGTCTATAAAGCATTGAGGAGACTAGTATTTCAGTAGGCAGAGAGACAAGAAATTGAAAGAACAAAGGCTTTAGGCATGAGAAAGTGTGGCCTGTTGGGGAGATAGTGCATCAGGTCAGTTTTTTGCTTGTGGCTCTATGAAAATGTTGGACAAGGAGTAAGGAGACTGGGGTTCAAATACTGTTATGGACCCGATCAGCTAGGTTTTGGTGAACCTCCATTATATGTATCATTTTCTTTATTGGTTCTAATCTTTGGTTTATCTTTTTTTTTTTTTTTTTTTTTTTTTTTTTTTTTTTTTTTTTTTTTTTTTTTTTTTTTTTTTTTTTTTGCTTTGCTGACTTATCTCAAAGGATAGTGGGTAGTACTCCCTATGGTAACTTTATGGACTATCTCTGATTTACTCCCATACCAATAACCCATTAATAATTCAGTAGGGAAAGTAATAGAGTTTCAGTGATAGGCTGAAAAACACACTGCTTCCTGCTCTCCCCACTCTCTCTTTAAAAAAGAATATTCACCTTGGGAGTTTATGAATATTACCTTAGATGGTTGATGTGATTAAGTTAAGGATCTTGAGGTTTGACCACACACAGAGGAAAAGGCCATGTGAAGACAGAGATGAGAGATTTGAAGATGCTCGCCTTGAAGATTAGAGTGATGTGGCAATAGAGAAAGAATACTGTAGCCACCAGAGGCTGGAATTGGTGAGGGGCCTTTTCCCTAGAGTCTACAGAAGGAGGGTAGTCCTGCTAAAACCTTGCTTTCTACCCAGTGAAACTGATTTTGGACTTCTGGTCTCCAGAACTGTAAGAGAATAAATGTGTTTTGTTTTAAGCCTTGTAGTTGGTGGCATTTTAATAGCAGTTTTAAGCAACTAATACAGTTTTTAAGAAGTTAAGCTTTGAAATTAGAATGATAGAAATCTTGTTAGTTAACTTAGACTAGTTCCTTAGATTTCTAAGTGCTTATAGATTAATCCTGAGGAGGAAATTACCAACCATGTATGTATGTGGTTTATATGGTTTCTAGTTCCTGGTACATATCATAAACTGCTTAATAACTGTTCAATATGATGGTAATGGTGATGGTGATGATGATGCCGATGCCAATGGTAAGAGGAGCAATATAAAACAAAAGGGGGGAAACCCAAATGGATCCATAGTGCTCTGTAAGGATTTCTAATGAATAAACTACAGGTTTGTTACTTCTGAGTAATTTATAGTGTCCTATGTAAATGGCAATTAGTAAAACCTCCAATAAAAAGCCATTTAGTGTAATGGGATTTTATAACAAAAATTCCTCAAGTTGTGTTTATGTTCCATGAGGAAAACAGTGAGAAATCTTATCTTTTTGGATGAAGCTTCTTTTTATTTTTATTTTCTTTTGTTTAATTTATGGTTCTTCAGATAGCCCAAGCTTGGAAGGAGACACCTTTGATATAAAAACTCTAGTTTGGTAGCTGGCAAAGGTGATCTCAGTAGAGATACAATGTGTTCATCAATTAGAAGGTCATATACTTTTTAATTCTTCCAACAGTTCTAGGAGTCCGAGTGGAATGGAGATTTATGTCTGGCTGGCATGGTTAAATGGTTCTGTGTCAACCTATGAACTAGGAGTTCATGTTCGATTTCTGGTCAGGGCACATGCCCAGGTTGCAGATTTGATCCCTAGTATGGGGAGTGCAAGAGGCAGTTGATCAATGATTCTCATCATTGATCTCTCTCTCTCTCTCTCTCTCTCTCTCTCTCTCTCTCTCTCTCTCTCTCTCTCTCTCTCTCTCTCCTCTCTCTCTCTTTTCCTCTCTAAACTCAATAAAAATATTTTTAAAAAAGAAATTGAGATTTATATCTTTATTTAGTGCTAAATGTGGCTACTCATAACAATGATCAGGAGTAGGAAAAGATCAAAACCAAAAAATATATAAAACATAAATACACAAATAATAGTGATCATGCCTGTTCCTTATGAAAATTGAGATCCATTAAGTAACCTTACTGTCCAAATTTTGGGTGTTAAAACATTATCCTTCAAACATAAAATAGGCCACTCTGTTAGTGAGTCAAGCTATTGTTAGATCAGTAGATACCCTGAGCCATATGTGCAGGAATTGGGTATATCGACTTGCATCGCGATAGAACTGATACAATTTAAGAATCAGGTGTGTCTGATTTGTGAGTTTTTAGAATTCAGTCTCTTGGCAGCAATGACAGGTTTCATTCTGCTGTAGTGGGTAGACTTGAGGTAGTGAAATATTTTATTCATTCTGTCAGGCTGAAACTTCCACCGATGAGTGAACTATTACTTAGAGGATTTTTTCTTCTCAGCAATTATTAAAATACAATTGATAGATGAAATCTCACTATAGTACTCAACCCTATATGTACTATGTTTTTAACTATGCATACATACCTATTATAAAGTTTAATTTATAAATTAGGCATAGTAAGAGATTAACAATAATAACTAGTAAAACAGAGCAATAAACTATAATAACAAATATATGCTGATAACTGAGATGAGTATTAAGTGACTAATGGGCAGATAACATATATAACGTGGACACCCTCGATAAAGGGATAATTCATATCTGGGAGGAACAGAGCAGGATAGCTAAATATTTCATCCTGCTACTCAGAATGGCACATAATTTAAAATGTATGAATTGTTTATTTCTACCATTTTCCATGTAATAGTTTCAGATCATGGTTGACTTGTGGGTAAATGAAACTGCAGAAAATGAAACCACAGATAACAGGGAACTACTTTATTTTATTTATTTGAGAGAGAGAGAGGATGAGAGAAACAGAGAAACATCCATGTCAGATAACATCAGTCAGCTACCTCCCACATGTGCCCTGACTGAGAATCAGGGCACCTTTTGGACGACACTTCAACCAATAGAGCCATACTGGCCAGGTTGGAGATTACTGTATTTAAATTTTTTCTACTGGCAAACACTTTGCTCCTTGAAGGAATATATGTTTGAATAGAAGACATTACATAGATGGACAGTATACTGTACAGAAATTTTGTACAACTATATAATGCTTCCATCTGTTAATTTCTCACTTTTGTCATATGGCTGTCCTGTCTTAGGTTCCTGACGCTATCTTACACCCTCCCCTGCAAAGGCAACATCCATAGGATCCACAACACTCCTTTCCAGTGTGAGAGGAATACTTCTTCCAAATGTTTGCATCATCTTCTTCCAAATTGTAGTTTAACTCAGGCTGGCACCAAAGTAGTATTTTTTAATAAGCTTGTCATCAGACAAGAGAATGAGGCTATTTCTGTAGCCTGATATCATAGAGAAATTAGTTTATGCTCTGTACAAATGCAGAGAATAAGGTACATATTTCAGTTCTTGAAGCATAGTCACCACCATAATCTGCTGACTTTGCCAGAAAGTATTTGATTCTTAACATATGAGCCCTATTTTAACCAAACCTATTTTGAATGTCACAAAACTTCAAGTAATTCATACCTTTTCATTGTTTATATAAAGCACCATTTTTTTTTGTCCCTGATAAATCTAGTTATCTTTTCAATGTGTACCCTACTCATGACTATTTCTGGGTATCTCACCAAACTGTGTCTGAGTTGCCATCTGGCATTGGCCAATAATCTCTCTCCTACTCAAGCTTTCCTTGTTTGAAGGAGTCTCAACTTCACTGGCATGCAGCATCCATGGTGAAGAGGTGAGGGCAAAAACGATGACCCTTTCCTCCCTGCCCCCTCTCCATGCTTCACCTGGTCACCTAGACCTTCCCCCCAAATCTTCCAGCTCTATATGTTGGTAGTCTTTTTTTTTTTTTAATCAATCTTTATTGTTCATATTATTACAAAGGTTCCTCATTTCTTCCCCCCTCCACCAGGTTCCCACCCCACCCTCCATCTCCTCCCCATCCCCCATTGTCCTCATATATAGGTGCACAGTTTATGTTCTGTTGGTAGTCTTTTTAAGAGAAGAAAATAGCAAGTCATGTTTCCCCAGACATCAAGCTACCTGAAGAAGGCTCCTAAAGTAGAGGGGTTCTAAAACAAACCCTAAAATTTGAAGACACATGTAATCATCCTTGTGGCATCCACATACATTGTGTAGACTGATGGATGTCAGTGAGTATTTCTGTCAGGTTTAAGTCTTAGGCAGGAGAGGGGAGGGAAGAATCTAAGAATAAAAAAACATGGTGAAGAGGTTTATGTAAAGGGCAAGGAAATAAAATTGATATGTCTGTAATCAGCAGTGGTAACATTTTCCCAACAATTGTTATAAATACAGCTTAGTAATTGCCTTAGGATACTTACCTTTCCTTACTGGCATTTAGAATATATCCTTTTCCTCCTTGTTTCTAGTTTCTGTTATGCGTAGTTAATTTTGGAAAAGAATAAGAAGTATATATGCTGGTTCCAGTGGTATTTGTTTTTTTTCTTTTCTTTTTTTCTCTTGAACTATACTTTGCTCCCTAAAACAAATGACAGGCTTCAATGGATAAATTGTTTCTGCTATTTATATAAATTGAGTATAAGTTGCATGTGACTCCTATTACATGCATTAAATTCTCCTAGAGGAAATGTGACCCAAATACGAACATTTTATTGAATGTTTCTTGAAATTGGTATAGAATTATTTTTCCTCTCCTTTTCATTTTTTTATGCTTCATTGAATTGAAATGTTATTATTTCATCTCATGCATTATGTCATCTTTAGAAGAAATGTGAAATAATGTGAACTACTTTTTCAATTACATATCCAATAAGACTAGAAATTAAATAGGGACTTAATGGGTTAATGTGCTACTTCCCCCTTTATTTCCTACGTCCTAGATTTTTAGCATTAGCCTAAGTGGCTACTTAAAATCACCCTTCTCTTATTCTTGTTTCTAATAGAGTTGTTATTCTATTTAAAACTGTTATCACACAACTTGTTATAATTGTTTGGAATTTTTTGCATGATACTAGAACTAAAATGTCAAACATGTGTAGGTTATAGTTATAAAATAATGAACCACAATGAGATATTAGTGGATACTCAGCAGGATGGCTATAATTTAAAAAAGGAGAGGGGAATAATAAGTCTTGGAGGGATATAGAGAATTGAGAAAAGCATAGAAAAGGCATATACAAAAGTGTTAACAGTTATTCTTTGTAATTGGTACAATTAAAATAATTTTAATTTTCTATTTTTGTTTATCTTGAGCACAAATTTTTGTGTTTAAAACATGATTCTGGTGGAATGTAAAATGTATTCTGGTGGAATGTAAAATGGTAAAGCTTCTGTGAAAAAATTTTTTGTCAGTTACTCAAAAATTTAAACATAAAATTATCATATGACTCAGTAATTCTGCTCCTATATGTATGCCCAAGAGAACTGAAAAACATTTGTCCACACAAAAGTTTGTACATGAATAAGTAGCTTTATTCAGCTAGCCAAAAGACAGAAACAACCCAATGTCTATCAATTGATGAATGGGTAAACAAAATGTAGTTTATCCAGACAATGGAATATTACTTAGCCATTTAAAGGAATGAAATATTGAGACATATTACAATATGTATGAACCTCAAGAATATTATTATGAATTTAAAAAGCCAGATACAAAAGGTCATTTATATGAAATATCTAGAATGGGTAATAGAGACAGAAAGCAGAATAGTTATAGCTAGAGGCTGGGAGGAGGTGGGAGATAGGGAGTAAATGCTTAATGAGTATGTTGTTTTCTTTGGGGGTGATGAAGTGTTTTTGAACTAAATAGAGGTAGTAATTGCATAAAATTTTGAATGTGCTAAACATCACTGAATTATTTACATTAAAAATATTAATTTTATGTTATATAAATTTTACCTCAATAAAAAAATATCTAATTCTCACAGAAGTGAGTGTAAAATTTTAAAATATTGATAGGTATTCACTCCTTTTAGTCTTTTTGGGTAAATCTTGTATAGTTTCAGACTTAGGCAATCTTTTTGGAGGTAAGATTAAAAAAATGTTTGATCATGTTTTAAATACAAAAATATGTGCTCAAGATAAACAAAAATAGAAAATTAAAATTATTTTAATTGTACCAATTACAAAGAATAACTGTTAACACTTTTGTATATGCCTTTTCTATGCTTTTTTCAATGTGTATTACATATACACATTCTCTACAAATACAGATATCCAAAAAATGTATTCACACTGTAACACTTTGATAGCTCAATTTTGAAAATGAAATGTGTTTTAATAAACACTGTCTTTATAATTATTCAAAGTGTGTGAATACATTTTTGGGGCTTAATAGGATTATATTGAACATAGCATT
Source organism: Pipistrellus kuhlii (assembly GCF_014108245.1). Classification (NCBI taxonomy): domain Eukaryota; kingdom Metazoa; phylum Chordata; class Mammalia; order Chiroptera; family Vespertilionidae; genus Pipistrellus; species Pipistrellus kuhlii. The sequence goes on from NW_023425562.1 coordinate 65,677,712, forward strand.
TACAACATTCTATCACTTAATGTATTATATAATAACTAGAGGCCCAGTGGATGAAATTTGACATTTTATTGAATGCCATAGAGTAAGGTATGGAGAAATGGCACTGAACTTGCATGCCCTTTTGGAGTGTGTCACTCTCTCCAAATCCCCATGTGTACCAATCTGGAAGCTCTCAGAACCTTGTCCTTTTGGGATTTCATTGAGGCTTCATTACATATGCTTGATTGGTTAAATTATTGGTGTTGGAAAGCCAGTTTCAGCCCAATCCCGCAGGCCAGGCTTAGGGACCCCACTGGTGCATGAATTCATGCACCAGGCCTCTAGTATTATGACAAAAGGTGCTCTTGATAAAGGACAGGAGAAAAAATGGTATGAGACAGCTTCCTGAGTCAGAGATAGAGGGCTATCGTCTCCTCAGTTCTTGTCATTTTCATAGGAAATATTTCAAATGAGCAACATCAAACAGCAGCTGTAATAAAGCAATCAAATGTATTAGATAGGCAAGGAAAGCAAATTTATTAAAAATACAATTGGCACCCTAGCCGGTTTGGCTTAGTGGATAAAGCATCGGCCCATGGACTAAAAGGTTCGGGTTCAATTCTGGTCAAGGGCACATGCCTGGATTGTGGGATCCCTAGTAAGGGGTATGCAGGAGGCAGAAAATCAATGATTCTCTTCATTGATGTTTCTATTTCTCCTTTCCTCTCTGAAATCAATAAAAAGTATATTTAAAAAATACACTTGGCATAAAGCACAAGTGGATAATCAGTTAATATGAGTGTGTGCCCAGAAGGGGTTTATGGAGTTTTATACCCTTCTATCCACAGGTGTCAAGGTTCCTTTGCTAGATATCTTGGGCATACACTAGATTTCAAGATATCCCTTTTACTTTGTTGTAGCTTTCCAAGAATTAATGAGAACATCTTTCAAGTTCCAAGACTACTGACTTTTTATTCAGTGAGTGAGATAAAACTCTATTTTTCCCCCTTCTCTTTTCCCCTTCTGCCTTAGCAGTTCGAGGGTGAGTTAAGCTTTGTGTTTTCTGGTTAGAGAGGAGAGGTATTAACCATTGCTTTCAAGTGTCCTTGGTTGGGGAAGATAAAGTCTTACTGCAAGCTGGTTATAAGCTGCCCAAACTGGCTTTGTTTAATTTTCTTATCTCAGTTTCTCTATTTCTTCTGCCCAGGAATATTCTTAGCTTTGTTCTATCTTTAGATTATTTTTCAAAAGTTTACACACTCTTATTGTTTTTATCATTCGGGATGTATTAAGGGTTTGAGGACCTATACGTCAGGAACTGTGGACAAAGACCAAGTATATGAGAAATATATATTTGGCCACTGAAATATATGAATGACAGTAATGTCAATGCCATAAAATATCAAGGATGGGGTGGCTTAAACAACAAAATTTATTTTCTTAAAATTTTGAAAGCTATAAGTTCAAGATCAAGGTATTGTCAGGTTTTGTTTTCCCTGGGGCCCCTTGTAGAAGGCTGCCTTCTGTGTCCTCCCATAGCCTTTTCCCTGTGTGCACATCCCTGGTGGCTCTACATGGCCTAATTGCCTCTTCCTATAATGGCACCCATCAGATTAAATTAGTGCTCACCCTAATGGCCTCATTTTAATTTAATTACCTCTTTGAAGGTCCTATCTCCAAATATAGTCACATTCTAAGGCTCTAGGTATTGGGATTACAACATGTGAATTTTGGAGGGACACAATTCAGTACATAACACATTACAAACTGAGAAAGATTATTTCATTGCGTTTAGAACAATCTTACTGTGTGGACTCAATTAAACTGAGTCATCCAAGTCTATCAAGAGCTAGATTTTCTTACATATGTTCAGGATGGCTCTAATTTAGGACAGGAGAGAATCAAACAATGTAAGATACAAAAACAGTAGGAAAAATATTTGAAGATAAATGACCCAATTAAAAAATGGGCAATGGATCTAAATAGAATCTTCTCAAAAGAAGACAGAAGGAAGGCCAATAGGCACATGAAAACATGCTCAAAGTCACTAATTATCCGAGAGATGCAAATCAAAACAACAATGTGGTACCATCTAACACCTGTCAGAATGGCCAACATCAACAAATCAACAAGTGTTGGTGAGGTTGCAGAGAAAAAAGAACCCTCATGCACTGCTGGTGGGAATGCAGACTGGTGCAACCACTGTGGAGAACAGTGTGGAGCTTCCTCAAAAAACTGAAAATGGAACTCCCATTTGACCCAGTAATCCCACTCCTAGGAATATATCCCAAGAAGCTAGAAACACCAATCAGAAAGGATATATGCACCCTATGTTCATAGCAGCACAATTTACAATAGCTAGGATTTGAAAACAGCCTAAGTGCCCATCAGCAGATGATTGGATCCAAAAACTATGGTACATCTATACAATGGAATATTATGCTGCCATAAAAAAGAATAAATTCTCATCATTTGCAGCAACCTGGATGGAATTGGAGAACATCATGATGAGTGAAATAAACCAGTCAATGAAAGAGAAACACCACATGACCTCACTCATTTATGGATGATAAAGAGCATTATAAACTGAAGAACCAAAAGATAGATATAGAGACAGTAAAGCAGCAACCAGACTGTCAAATTACAGCAGGAAGGTTAGGGAAATCTGGGGGAGATAAGAGATCAACCGAAGGACTTATATACATGCATATAAGTACAACCAATGGACACAAAACTCTGGGGAGGGAGAGCTTTTAAGGGAGGGAGGGCAATGGTATTTGTACAAAAATAATAATTTAATAAAAAATTAAAATAAATAAATAAATAAATAAATAAAAATTTAAAAAGAGAGAGAAAAAAAATGACTTTGTAATTTAAAATAAATAAATAAATAAAAATAAAAAACTCAGGAAAAACAAAACAAAACAAAACAAAAAAACAGGGAAATATTTACATTTAGTATAGGAAAATTCATTAACGGGATCTATTTCTACTACTTTGATGGCTTGAAGTGAAATATTAAATAGCAATATTTTTAGCAGTTCACAATTAACAGGCTTGTTAATGAGTAGCTTCTGGAGATCAGAAGAGTTCAGGTTCTACCTTTTCTTTGGAACTAAATAGAGATATTTCTTTCAATAGGAACAAACTGGGATACACTTATCATGTTTTAAAAATTAAATTATAAAACTTCAGGCTAGTGGAATAATTTGAGATTTTTAAAAAAACATATATTTTATTGATTTTGTAGGAGAGGAAGGGAGAGAGATAGAGAGTTAGAAACATCGATGAGATGAGAGAGAGTCATCGATCAGCTGCCTCTTGCACACCCCCTTACTGGGGATCTGCCCGTAACCAAGGTACATGCCCTTGACCGGAATCGAACCCAGGACCCTTCAGTCCCCAAGCCGATGCTCTATCCATTGAGCCAAACTGGTCCCAGCTAGTGGAATAGTTTTAAAAGAGAATATCTTTTCAAGGAGTAAGTTTTGTTTGATTTTTATCTTCAAGATCTATGAATATAAAAACTGAGAAATTGTCAGAAGTTTTAACATGTTTCCATGTTGGATAATATTTATGATTTCCTTCAAATGTGAACTTTTTCTTTTGGACAGGGAATGAGGATTTATTTTCTGAGGTATATATTTAACTTTTAAAATCTAAGTTGAAATACATTTCAAATGAAATATTATTTCTTATCATTTCTCCTGTTTAAAACAAACATACTCTTTAGCCTTTATATGTCAACAATCAAGTACTAAAACCAACTAAATTCACCCAGAGTAAGCTAGATTAATTTGAGCATTTTTATGTAGGTTAAATAGCCATTTGCTTATGAGAAATCCCTTAAATTCAGCTTTGCAAGAAATAGTATGATTATCTTAAGCATGTCTGTCTCTCAAAATGATTTGGATAAAATATCAGAAAATGTGAATTTAAATGTTCCATTTGAAATCCAGTTAAGCTTTTTATTATTCACACTAAGGAAAAAAGAGCATAGGCATATTGACTCCCAAGAAGCCTTTAATTCAAAAGTTACTTTTTGTTAGAATTTCAAGCATTAGGGGTAAGAGTGTGCCTCACGTCCTATGACTATATTGACAACCTTTAAATTTTAAGTGTTTGTTTGTAGGAAGGAACTTTCATCTTCTAGGAGTTTGAGCTGGTTAAATTGACATGACAGATCAGCAGGAGAAAAGCAAATTTTGAACGTATAGGAGCCCCACAAACACATGAAGGCTCTCTGATAGGCAGTTGAGGCTTATATGCCATCATGAGCTAAGGAGAAAGGGTTGGGAATTGGTGATCAAAAGTAAGGAAGACAATTTACAGCAAGATGGAAAGAGCAAATGTTTGGTAAACAAATGTTGGCCATGCCATGCAGAGACAATGGGACATGGAGAGGACTTTGAAAATAAAGGCCCTGCTGGGTTCCCCCTAGTTTACTTAACTTAGCCCATACTGTTCGTAGTTATCTCTGGTGATAGCTATCTTCCTGAATCCAGCCCTCCATATGAGTTATTTTAGGCAGTTAAGAGAGAAGGGTATGGGAGTAGCTCTTATTAAAGAGGCCCTCCCACCATATGAGGACACAGAGAGAAACTGCTGGCTATGAGCAGAAAGAGGGCCTTTGTAAGAATGTGACTATGCTGGCACCTTCATCTTGGACTTCCCATTCTCCAAATAAATTTCTGTTGTTTATAACCTACCCAGTCTGTGGTATTTTGCTATAGCAGTCCAGATGAACTAAGACATTAGTTCATAGTATTATGGAGGCTGATTAGTGGGAAAACTGGAGACCCAGAAGAGATGATGGTTTAGTTCCCGTCTGAGTCCAAAGGCGTGAGAACCAGGAGAGCTGATGGTGTAGTTCTAGGCCCACAGCGGGCAGGCTCAAGACCTAGGAAGAGCTCGTGTTCCAGTTCAAGTACAAAGGCAGGAAAAAAGCCAATATCCCTAGTCACGGGGATGTAAAGCATAGGAAATATAATCAATAATATTGTAATGACTATTTATGGTGCCAGGTGAGTACTGAAATATCAGGGGTTGTACTTTGTAAAGTAAATGACTATCTACCCACCATGCTGCATATCTGAAACTAATACAAAATAAAATTGATTGTAAAGTGTAATTGAAAAAATATATAAAATTAAAAAACGAACCCTGATGTTTCAGTTTAAAGATATTCAGACAGGAGGAATTTTCTTATTTCAAGAAGGGTCAGTCTTTTTGTTTTATTTAAAACTTCAATTTATTGGATGAGGCCCACTCACATTAGGGAGGGCAATCTGCTTTACTCAGTGTACCTATGTTAATGTTAAATTTATCCAAAACATCCTTACAGAAATACCTAGAATAACTTTTGAACAAATAATCTGGGCATGTCATGCCCAATCAAATTGACACATAAAATTAACCATCACAGTAATTTACCTTAAAGTTTTAGTTGTATGTTTCATGTTTCTCGTGAGGAACCTAGACGAAAGTTTTACCTTTGGTATTTAATTCAAAACCACAGTATAGATAATGAGTTATCAATTGTGACAAATTATTATTAATCCCAATACAAATATTAAGTGAACTCTATTTATGAATATGTTATTTCCCCCACATTGTTCTAGACATTGGGTACAGTTGTGAACAAAATAAAAGTTGCTCCCTTCTGTAATTTATATTCCAGTAGAAGTGCCAGATAACATACAATAAATATATATTAAAATATCAGGTGGTGATAAGCATTATGAGATATGTTTAGATAGATTTATCAGGGAAAGTTCTGAAGAGATGACATTTGTATAGACATCTGAATGAAGTAGAGGAATGAGTTATGTAAACCTTGGTATGCAAATATCTAAATAATGTTTCTGGCATGGATTAAGATTTTTAAAAAAATCTCTGAACAGTTTGCCTAATGTGGTAGGTACTATGATGTACCTGCCAGATATCCCTTTCTTAAAAGCTTGTTGCCCTAACTGCTGGGAGTGCAATGAGTAGACAACCCACAGCTGTCAACCCCTTTAGCACTGCCTCAGCTGCAGGGAGCCGGCTTAACTAAGGACTTCCCAGGATGGTCTACAATCTCTGACTGATGGCTGTTGGAGTAAAAAGGCCTGCCATTTTGGATCAACTGAGGACAATTCTGAAGGGTTATTCCAGCTCCACAGTACTTGTAGGGTATGCCAAGGCTGACACTAGACCTGCATCACAATTCAACTTCTCCCTCTGTCCTAACCTGCTTTATTCCTTTCCTTTTTCTTTTCTTTTCTTTTTAAAATATATTTTATTGATTTTTACAAAGAGGAAGGGAAAGTGATAAAGAGCTAGAAACCTCGATGAGAAACATTGACCAGCTGCCTCTTGCACACCCCCTACCAGGGATGTGCCCACAACCAATGTACATGCCAATGTATTAATACATGGAATCAAACCTGGGACCTTTCAGTCCGCAGACCGACACTTTATCCAATGAGCCAAACCAGTTTCAGCCCTCACCCTTTTCATAGGCTCGATTCCAAAGGTACTTCATAATTAACAACATCCATGCTAATTTTGATCTCAAGCTCTGCTTCCCAGAGAACCCAATGTTTATTATGAAATTTTCTGAACTTACAGTTTATTTATGATGCTTTCCATTACTTGGCAACCTGTTTTATATCAAGGCACAGTTTGCTTCCTAACAGAATATTACATGTTAATATAAGCCTTACTTTTCTTACTTTCTACTTTGGAAATTGATAAAGATATTATATATTTTTTCCTAACCTCTTCAATATTATTATTTCACTGAGGAAACATGCTGTTTCAGAAATGATAGTTTATCCTCACTGCTTGGAATATTATGGGATTCCAATGTGTTTGGGTCTATTAAACCAGAGTGAGGCAGCATTAACCTCTTTTTCATTTATAAAGAGAACTAGAGGCTTGACACACGAAATTCATGCACGGGGAGGGGGTGGTTTCCCCCAGCTCTGCCTGCACCCTCTGCAATTCGGGACCCTTACATCTTTTTCTTATCTAGCTAACCTCTTCACATTTAAAAAATATAACTGAAATATCACCTACTCTAGGAAATTCTCTTTGAACAAAAGTCTTTACAATCTGTATTAAGTATTTTCATAGTATACCATTCTTTTTCTTTAATAGCCTCTTAGAGTGGATGCAATGTGGTTTTCATTCTTGCATCTGAATTTTTTCTTCTTATTCTTGTAATAGCGAAGCTTATCCAACTTACATTTTCCCTTCAAGGGTTTATATTTGGTTCAGTTTCTAGTTGGCTCCTTGCTTTTTTTCAAGCAATAACTTTGGGTTGTGATAGTAAGCCTCACTTGTAATCAAGCTGGTAGGTCTCTCTATCTGAATATTTCTATAATACCTATTACTTTAGCATACCAGAGATTGTGTTCATTTATAGAAAATAACAATAACTGTCACCTGATCATTTGATCTTCTAGTAATATTTTACAGCAAGATGTATTATTCTGGTAATTTAACTATTACAAAACTGAGGCATACAGAAATAAATTATGTTGAACAATAAAGAATGATTCAAATATCAAAATATTGCACACTTAGGGCCTCCCTTGACCTGTGCCTCAAATATCATAGCATTGTACATATAGAACTCAGCTTCCTTTAAAATAGGAAGGGATGCCATACTCATGAAGCAACTTATTTTTATTTAAGGGCCTCACTTGTTCTGCACCTTTACAGAGGGATCAGTAGGGCCTGAGGGAATTTGAGGAAACCCAGACAGAATTCTCCTCCTAAAAGATTTTGCTAAACTGGCTACCAGGATGCCTGGCATTTGTCCAATTAAAACCCGGACACACAGCAATAACAAAGGCGCTGGTCTCCTACTGCTAATGCATAAGGATCAAACCCCAGCCTGCAGTAACTCATCCCCGCAGTCAGGACCAGGCCGCGGGATAGACCTGGGCTAGTGCTCCTAACTCAGGAGAGGGAGACTTCCTCTGGCTGCAGGCTAGAGGGGAGCAGATCCACAGCACAGGTTGGTCAGCAGAGTGGTTTCTTCGCCTGAGATTGCAGAGCAGCTTGGCCAGGCTCTGTCTGGCCTGTTCACCCCATGATCTTTGGGGTCAGCTCAGCCTGGCCTGTTCACCCAATGATCGCAGGTCAGCTCGGCTTGGCCTGTTCTTCCCATGATCACGGGGCTGCTTGGACCTGGGCTCTTCAACCTGTGATCAAGGGGAGGCTTAGACCTGGGCTCTTAGCCCCGCCATTGCAGGGCGGCCTGGACCTGGGCAGGTGATGTGGCAGCCCAGGCCCCATCTCAGCTTGGATCCACCGGTGGCTTCAGGCGCTGCTTGCTCCCCGCCCGCCCCCACCTGCCTATGTCCTCAATTCCATCGGTTGTGTAGGGTAAGGTGACCAAATCGTCCCGCTTTTGGTGGGACAGTTCAGATTTCAACAGTTTTCTCCATGTCCCTCGGAGTTTTAAAAAAGTCCAAATTTTTGAAAAGAATCTTTTCAATCTTTCCAAAAATCGGGACTTTCTAAAAACGCCACGGGACTCGGGAAAAATTGTTGAAAATCTGGACTGTCCTGCCAAAAGCGGGACAATCTGGTCACCTTAGTGTAGGGCCTCTGCCTCTGCTGCCTGCATATGCAAATTTACCCACCATCTTTGCTGGGTTAATTTGCATATCATTCCTGATTGTCTGTGGGCATAGCAAAAGTACAGTCAATTAGCATTTTTCTCTTTTATTGGTGTGTAGATGACACAGATTCATATCAAAGCAGGATTTTCAAATTGTCTCTATGATGCAAAAGGAGATAATTTACTTTTATAATTTATTGCCAAGAAGCTGTTTCCATTAAGTATATCAGAATTGCAAAATTCCTAGTAATGGCAAAAAAGTTGTGAATAACTTAAAAGGGGGATTTTTTTTTTTTAAAGCAATTGTGCTTGATGTTTTATGGTACTATATAACTAACTTTGGAAAGTTAATTATAATGTAAATTCTTATTTTCTGTGTAATTGGTATTTGTGCATTACCTTTATTCCTATCAAGAAAGATATGAATTAGCCTTAGCTGATTTGGCTCAGTGACTAGAGCATCAGCCTGTGGATTAAAGGGTCCCGGGTTCAATACCAGTCAAGGGCACCTGCAGGGGTTGCAGGCTCCATCCCTAGTAGAGGCTGTGCAGGAGGCAGCCAATCAATGATTCTCTTTCATCATTGATGTTTCTATCTCTCTCCTCCCTTGCTCTATGAAATCAATAAAAATATATTAAGAAAAGGAAAGATATTAATTAGTGTTGCAATTTACATGATTTATAACAAACATTATCATTAATTATTTGCAAACCTGATGCCAAAAATACTATAAGAAAACTACATACCAGTATGTGTTGTGACATTTTACATATATATATATATATATATATATATATATATATATATATATGACTAGGCAGGCAGGGAAGGGCAGTTAGGGGTGATTAGGCAGGAAGGCAGGGAGGTTAGGGGCAATTAGACTGGCAGACAGAGGCAGTTAGGGGTGATCGGGCAAGCAGGCAGGTTAGCCGGTAGAAGCCAGTGGTCCCAGATTGCGAGAGGGATATCCAACTGCCCATTTAGGCCTGAAAGAGTCCCTAATTGGAGAGGGTGCAGTCTGGGCTGAGGGAAAACCCCCTCCCTCCATGCATGAATTTCATGCACCAAGCCACTAGTATATTATTAAAATTAATTTCACCTGTTTTTACTTTTGTTAATGTAATTTAAAATTACACATATGACATATATTACATTTTTATTGAACAGTACTAGCCTTGAGTTAGACTATTTGCCAAAGCCAACCTACTTTAAGTAATGTTTATCATTTATTAGAGGCCCAGTGCCCAAAATTCATGCATGGGAGTGGGGAGTGACCCCAGCCCATCCTGCATCCTCACTAATCTGGGACATCCCTCTCACACTCTAGGACTGCTGGCTCCCAACCACTAGCCTGCCTGCCTGCCTGATTGCCTCTAACTGCTTCTGCCTGCAAGCCTGATCAGCCCCTAACCACTCCCCTGACAGCCTGATTGATGCCTAACTGCCCTCCCCTTCAGGCCTGGTTTCCCCCAACTGCCCTCCCCTGCTGGCCCAGGCACTCCTAAATGCCCTCCTTTGCCAGCCTGGTCATCCCTAACTGCCCTCCTCTGGTGGCCTGGTCACCCCTAACTTCCCTCTCTTGCCAGCCTGGTTGCCCTAACTGTCCTCCCCTGCCAGCCCAATTGTACCTAATTACCTTCCACTGCTGGCCTGATCACCCCTAACTACCCTCCCCTGCAGGCCTGGTCACCCCTAAGTGCCCTCCCCTGCTGGCCCATATTAAAAGTAAGTCTTGAATTATTAAGGAGGAGAGTGCCTATGGTGGAAAAAAAAATCTTAAACTTGGTGGTATTTAATTAAATACAAATGCAAAGTGGTTTGCTATTTACCAGGATTTTTACCATTACTAGGTTAACTTTGGCTTTACTCCATAGTGTCTTTTCAGAATATGAATAAGCATTTACTATTTTAAAGGAAAGATGACCATTTCCACTATAATAGGTACACAAGACATGCACATAATAAACACGTAGAGATACAGCAGGTCATGAATAACATTGCTTCCTTCAGCATGGTTTTGTTATAATGATGAAGTGCCTAAGCAACTTCATTCTTAATAATTTATACCAGTTAGCCTATGGAAAAACTGGGTTAGTTATAGGTTGTTACACCTAAAGTTTCGGAACCTGTCAAGGGAGGACTTACTGTATTTTTTCTTTTATTATGTTCTATAAACAAATATCTAACCAGTGGAATTGTGGGAAAGTTCCCAAACTAATATTCTGTTGGCACCGAGAACAGTTTTTGGTTCAGTTTGATTTAATACAACCTAGAAGAGGTTATGATTTGTTACACATGGGTGAGAGCACTGAGCTGTAACTGTTACACACCTTGCAGAGGCACCTGTATTTTCACATCTTTTTACCCTCAATGTTGAAATATTAACTTATTCACTGCAGAGAAGGGTAGAATAGAGCTTGTATATATCTCAATATCTCAGCTGCTGCCAGATGACTCCCAGCCAACACCTGCGGGTGGGGAGCCGCCTGGGTTTTCTTTCATGTCAAGTCTGGGCATACTCAGGGAGAATGCACCTGCCACAGATCTCTTTATTTTTGAACTGAGCGTCAGTGTTGTTGGCCAAGAGAGCCAGCTGGTGGGCTTATGTACCTACACAGTCCTCTTTATGGGCCTTTCCTTCTATGTTGGAGAAACAAAGTTGGATTTTACCACCTGTTTTGGTCCTAGGCTTGGCATTTACATTGATGAATGAGTTGCTCATATTACAGTCAGCTTGGACACCCAACCTTCCTGCCTTCACCACCATAGGCGAACAATCTCTCTCTGCTCTCTAATTTACTATGGTATATACCTGGGTGTGTTGTGGAGGGTAGGGTGGGTGTCTTTAGAGTAACTATTGTATAATCTTAGGTGATTAGCAGACTATTCCTAGTGGCAGCAGAATTTGATACCTGTTTAGTCTTTTCAAACAGAGAGGTATCTGCCTGTGGTAGGTTAAGGTATTTTAATTCCTCATTTATCTACTAGCTAACTGTAGGGATTTAGTTAAGATATGTTAGTATCTTAAAATAAAATAGAACAGAGGAATAAAATCAATTTTGTCTATGGTGCAGTGGTTAAGAGCATAGGTTCTGGAGTCAGAAATACCTGGATCTGAATCCTGGCCCTGCAACTTGCTAGTTTTGCATTTTGGGCTGCACATTTGCCTTCTTTCATCTGTAAGTGAGATATTTGTTATATGGTTAAGGTAGAGAATATGTAAAGAGCATAGTGGATACCACATAGCAAGCACTCAATATATTATAGCTTTTAATACTATTATTTCTTTTTAGCTTAAAAATAAATAATTATTTTAAAAATGAATAGATATAGTGCTCTCTGTGTGTCAGATTTTAGTCTAAGCATATTACAAATATTGTCTTTATTTGATCCTCATGGCTCCCCTTAGGGTATTTTTAAAAAATCTCTAGTGCAAAATTAAGGCACATTTCAAAAACCTGCTGAAGGTTACACTGACAATAAGTGACTAAGTCAGATGCTTTACAAATAACATTAGCATTTAATTCATGTAAACTATTTTTTCCCCATAAAAGTTCACATATACTCTCTGTGTTTTTGGTTCTTAGATTTGAAAAATGTTAGATAGCTTACTCTACTCTCCACTTCGATGGTGCTTCAGTGGCTTTGATCTGGGCAGCCGGTGCTATCCCATTTTTGTCACCAGGGTGTGCTGTAATTCCACAAATCTGAACTCACTGCAGCTGCTGTGTAACTGGAAGGGATCTTTAATGTCTTTGCTGCTGCTTAGTGACTATAGGTTTTTCAGCTTAGTGCTTTACCATCGTCTGGGCAATGGCGAGGATTCCCAGTTATATTCTTTTTTGTTATGCCATGCATCCCTGCTCACTGGTGTCCTTATGTAGAGGAAGGAGTTGGCTTGTTCACAGAAAAGAAGCCCTATGTTGTCAAGCATTATGATGCTGCCCTCACATTCATTATTTTTCTAAGTAAGAAGTCTGTATGAGATTGCCAAATTGATGGCTTTAAAAAAAGTTGATATAAACAGCATTTTGTTAAACTTGCCACGCTTTTAGGGCTTGCATTTTAGTGTCTATTGTGCATTCTGTGAGGTTCCTGATGAATTTGGAATTAATTAGGGCTACCTTAAAATGCCCTTAGTTTTTATCGATAAGCCCCTATAGCATTTAACCATTTTCTAAATTTAACTAACGTACCCTATAGTTATGAACAAATATTAAAAGGAGCTGTGATTACAAAGGACCACTTTATATTCATTTGTGGATTAAAAGATGTCTGTGTAGTATGATTTATGTAAAAGGCATAGATTGGTTTAAAGTCTTAGGGTATCTATCTACACAAAAGAGGTATAATATGGCAGAGTCTCTGGCAGATTAGTTTTGCAAGAAAACGTTTTATGTCTTCCATCATTTTTTTTAACTGAATTCATCTCTTTATTGTAATTATCCTAGAAAATTTGATTAGTGGGGAGTTTAAACAACTAACTCACCAAAATGAAGTTGTTAGCCCAGCAAGATGATGATCCTGTCTTTAATGCATTGTTTTCAGCGAATTAATTAATATGCAGTTGTCCTTCAAAGGACACTTATTTCTACCCTAGTATAAGTATAGGTTTTTTTTTTTTGGTTTTTTTTTAGGAGTCTAGGCTGTTTTGTTAGATATCTTGGGAAATGACTTATATTACTTGGGCAAAGAGACTTCTTTCTCAGAAAACACTGAAAAAGGTGTGTTTGTATAGCCAACTTGTGTAGCAACATTCAGCTTGAAGATAACAGTTTTATATGCTAGATAAAATGATGAAATCACTGACCAGCAAGGTTACTAATTGAAGTCTGCCAGCATTTATAGCAATATGATAATTCTGTTTAATGTGGAAATGGTTACAACACCTAACATATGTGGAATTTCTGCTTAATGGGCCACTTGCTTGAAGAAAACCAAATCTATGTATGAAGTTCTAGTCTCCTTATTTCATTCTAAATACTTTTCTGACCATTTTATTTAATTCAATCCACTGACTACACTCTAAAATTTAAAGTCTCTCTTTAGGCCACTATGGAATAAGTATCATCCATTAACCTTGTTTCATATTAAAGTGAATAACAAATTTATGATTTTTTGAACTGCATGTCTAAATTATAATTTAGCATATAAAGCATATTCTTGAACAAATTAAAGTAATTAGACAAGACTATCTTATGAACAACACAAAATGTCAGTAAGTCATTAAGAGTAGGTTTTAAATGTTCTCACCCAAAGAAACAAATGGTAATTATGTGATAACATGGAGGTGTTAGCTAACCTTATGGTGACAACATTTTGCAAGATATAAGTACATCAAAGCAATATGCTGAACCTTAAACATATCTAATGTTATATGTCAATTATATTTCAATAAAGCTGGAATGTCTGGATGAAAGACTGGACTAAGTTCAAATTCTATATTTAGGTTCTTTACAAAGTTAAAATAATTAAGGTTATTAGGTCTCATTCTGGGCAGAGGTTTCCCCCACCCCACCTCTTTTGATCTAAATGACAATCTTTCTACCTCTGTTTTTTATAGTCAGTTTTAAAAGAGCTTTTAGGGATAAAAATCTGTACCTAAATAGATATCTAGGAATACCATTAGCCAGTTTTTCATGTTCTTTACCACAGAGCCACAGTAGCCAGCCTTAAAATATTCTTTTTTTTAAATTAAGTCTTTATTGTTGAAAGTATTACATATATCTCTACCCCCTCTCCCCTTTGCCCTGTGTTCAGCATATTGATTTGATGTACAATACTTATATCTTGCAAAATGTTGCCACCATAGAGTTAGCTAACACCTCCATGTTATCACATAATTACCATTTGTTTCTTTGGGTGAGAACATTTAAAACCTACTCTTAATGACTTAATGAATGGCACTTTGTGTTGTTCATAAGAGTTTTTGCTTCAACTCTTTTATTTCTGATTTTGTTTATTTGAGTCCTCTTTCTGTGTTTCTTGGTGAGCCTGGTGAGAGGTTCATCAATCTTGTTTATCCTTTCAAAGAATTAGATTTTAGTTTTATTGATCTTTTTTGTTGTTTTGTTTGTTTATTTGGTTGGTTGGTCCTATGTTACTTATTTCTGTTCTCTGAGTTTTATTTCCTTCCTTCTACTTACTCTGGGCTTTTTTTGTTACTCTCTTTCTAATTCTTTAAGTAGCAGGTTAGATAACTTATTACAAGTTTTTCTTGTTTTTTTTTAATTTTTTAATTTTTATTATTATTTTTAGGTAAGCTTGTAATGCTATGAACTTCCCTTTCAGGATTGCTTTCACTGTGTCCCATAGATTTGGGGTTGTTGTACTTTCATTGTCATTTGTTTCCAGTATGCTTTTTATTTCTTCTTTGATCTCTCTCTCTTTTTAAAAATATATTTTGTTGGATTTTTTTACAAAGAGGAAGGGAGAGGAATAGAGAGTTAGAAACATAATGAGAGAGAAACATTGATCAGCTGCCTCCTGCACACTCCCCCATTGGAGATGTGCCTGAAACCAAGGTACATTCTCTTTAATGGAATCAAACCCGGGACCCTTCAGTCCATAGGCCGATGCTCTATCTACTGAGTCAAATCGTTCAGGGCTTCTTTGATCTCTTTGGTAATCTATTCATTATTTAATAGCATGCTATTTAGCCTTCATATGTTTGATTGTTTATGATTATTTTTATTGTAGTTGATTTTTAATTTTATACCATTGTGATCTGAGAACATTCTTGATATGATTTCAATATTCTTGAATTTGTAGAGACTTAGTCTATGTCTTAACATGTAGTCTATCTTTGAAAATGTCCCATGTGCATTTGAGAAGAATGTATATTCTATACCTCTGAGGTAAAATGTTCTGATGATGTCAATTAGTTCCACTTGATCTAGTGAGTTGTTTAGGATTTCTGTTTCCTTGTTGATTTTTTGTCTGGAAGACTAATCCAGTGATGGCAATAGGGTATTAAAGTCCCCAACTATACTATGATTTTATTACTGTTGATCTTCTCTTGATATCTTCCAGAAGTTGGTTTTTTTTTGTTTGTTTGTTTGTTTGTTTTAATGTTTTTGGATGCTCCTACCAGAGTTATATCCTCTTGTTTTATTGATACCTTCAGTATTTTGTAGTGGCCTTCATTACCTCTTGTTATGGCCTTCACTTTGAGGTCTATTTTGTCAGATATAAGTATTGCTACCCTAGCTTTTTTTTTTTTTTCCATTTCCATTTGCTTGAAGAGAATTTTTTCCATCCATTTACTTTCTTCCTCTATTTTTTTTACAGTCGTTTATTAAAGATATTTTAGAGACCTAACCGGTTTGGCTCAGTGGATAGAGCATCAGCCTGCAGATTGAAGAGTCCCAGGTTTAATTCCAGTCCAGTCAGGGACATGTACCTTAGTTGAGGGCACATCCCTCTAGGGTAGGGGTGTCGAACTCAATCAGAGAAGGGGCCAAAATCTAAAATCCAGCCTAAATCGCGGGCCGAATGGTTTACTGAACAGTCATAAACTGTCATTGTGATGGAAACGCAGCGGAGTGCAGTGATGACAGCGCGGTGCGGGCCACATTGCAAGGCCTGGCGGGACGGATTTGGCCCGCGGGCCTTGTGTTTGACACATGTGCTCTAAGGGGTGTGCAAGAAGCAGCTGATTGATATTTTCCTCTCATCGATGTTTCTCTCTATTCTTCTTCCCCTCTGTAAAAAAAAAAAAAAAAAAAAAAAAAAAAAACAAAAAAAAATCAATAAAATATATCTTTTAAAAAAGAGATTTTAGCCGAAACTGGTTTGGCTCAGTGGTAGAGCATCGGTCTGTGGACTGGAGGGTCCCAGGTTCGATTCCGGTCAAAGGCATGTACCTGGGTTGCGGGCACATCCCCAGTAGGGGGTGTGCAAGAGGCAGTGGTCGATGTTTCTCTCTCATCGACATCATCTCTCTCCCTTCCTCTCTGTAAAAAATCAATAAAATATATTTTAAAAAAAGAGATTTTAGGGATAAAAATCTGTGCCTGAATAGATATCTAGGAATGCCATTAGCCAGTTTTTCATGATCTTTACCACAGAGCCACAGCAGCCAGCCCTATATTTTTAAGCATGCATATTTTTACATCTTCAAACTAGAGGATATTGCATATTTGTTCAGTGACCTTTAGAAGCAGCTTACATAATTTGTTTTTAAGGATGGTTGGAGATGAGGAGAGACAATATTGTTATATTATTTGTGTAAGCACAGCTTTAGTGTCCCATAATTATGGGGGTGTTGCCCACTGTACTGCCTGAGGTTTTTCACATCCAGAGTGAATATTGCTTATTTCCACAGATTTCTCTGTCTCGTGTTCAGCTACTCTGTATCAAGATAATTATGGTTTTTGTCTCATCTCCTGGTTGACAAGATATCCTCTAGGGTTTTTCCCCCTGCATTTTCCCTGTAAGCAAGTTCCTCCCACCTTATATAAATATACCTATTGATTATAATTAAGCTAATTATAATAATCCCACAATTAAGCATTGTGTATGTGTGTTACATCTCTGTGTTTTAGGCTTAAAGAGAGTTTGGAATAAAGATGAATACATTTATTTCACCCCACCCCTTTACTCAAAGACTCTATAATATAATTAGTGTTTGTGGTAATTATAATGAAATGTTAGTCAATATAATGATTGTTCTTTGCATATGACAGCTCAGATTGTAGTTCAAAAGTATTGATTCAGTTAAATTATTAAAAATTTTATAGGTTTCTCAAGAGGGAAACATCTTTGAGGCAAGATTGACTCTTTTTTTTTTTTAATATATTTTTTTTATAAGTTTTTATTGTTCATATTATTACAAATGTTCCTTCCCCCCCCCCCCACCATTGCTCTCCTCCACCAGGTTCCCACCCCACCCTCTGGCCTTTCCCCTCTCCCCATTGTCCTCATCCATAGGTGCACAGTTTATGTTCAGTCTCTTCCCACGCCCCTCTCTCCCCTTTTCCCCAAGAATCGTCAGTTCACTCCCCTTCCATACCTCTGATTCTATTATATTCAATAGTTAATATTGTTCATCAGATTTTTTTAATTTCCTTGGTTTTTAGATTCACTTGTTGATAGTTACATATTTGTTGTTCATAATTTTTATCTTTGTTTACTTTCTCTTCTGAAAGAACCCCCTTCAGCAATTCATATAATTCTGGTTTGGCGGTGATGAACTCCTTTAGCTTTTTTTTATTAGTGAAGCTCTTTATCTGGCCTTCGATTCTGAGTGATAGCTTTGCTGGGTAGATTATTTTTGGCTGTAAGTTCTTGCTATTCATCACCTTGAATATTTCTTGCCATTCCCTTCTGGCCTGCATGGTTTCTGTTGAGAAGTCAGCTGACAATCGTATAGGTGCTCCTTTATAGATTACTACCTTCTTTGCTCTTGCTTCTTTTAATATTCTCTCTTTGTCTTTTGCTCTTGGAATTTTAATAATGATGTGTCTCGGTGTGGTCCTCTTTGGATTCCTTTTGTTTGGAGTTCTGTGCGCTTCCTGGACTTGTAAGTCTAATTCTTTCACCAGGTGGGGGAAGTTTTCTGTCACTATTTCTTTCAGTATGTTTTTGATATCTTGCTCTCTCTCATCTTCTGGGACCCCCATAATTCTGATGTTGGTTCGCTTGAAGTTGTCCCAGAGGTTTCTTACATTATCTTCAATTTTCTGGATTCTCTTGCCTTCTAGCTTCTGTGGAGGAGTGTCTTCTGGCTCTTTATGTTCCAAATCTTTGACTTGATTCTTGTGATCTTCCCTTCTGTTTTTAGGACTCTGTAAAATATTTTTTATTTCAGACAATGTATTCCTCATTTCTTGTTGATCCCTTATCATTTCTCGATGACTCCTTATTAATTCTAGTTGATCTCTTTTCATATCCTCATAGGCCTTATCCATCTTTTCTAGGAAATTCTTGAAAAACCTTATAAGCGTAGATTTGAACTCTATATCCAGACGCTTTTTGTCCTCCATTTCTTTCGTTTGTGATCTATTTTGTTGTCGCATTTCGCAGTTACAGATGGGACGGGGTTTCAGGGTGGAGCCTGCAGCTTTGGCTTCCGTCAGCCCCGCCCTATGCAGGTCCTTCAGTGCTCGCTGCCGGCGCCTCTGAGAGAAAGGTGCCCTCGATTTTCGCCTGCTGCCAAACAGTCTATGCTCTCCCCCAATGAGCCCGGTATTGGGGTTCAGTTCAGTTGGAAGTGGAGTTGGAGGTGGCGTTCAGAGCAGTCTGGAGCCCCAGTCTTCTTCCCGTCAGGGCAATCCCGCGGCACAGCCGACGGTCCCTTCTCTGTGCGCAGTGTGCGCGCCGCTGCCGGGACCTCCTTTCGCCTCTCCCCGGGGTTCCGCCTTACAGCCCGGCTCCCTATGGCTGAGCCTGAGTCCCTGGGGTCTGGCTTAAAACTGGGGATCAGAGCAGTCGGGGGCCCAGCACAGTCGGAGTTTTATCTCCTTTCCGCTAGGGAATGCCCGCCAGGCACTCGGCCTCCCTCCTCTCCGGCTCTGTCCTCTCCGGGCACGCCGCGTGTCTCCGTACCTTGGGCTTTTCCAGCTCCTCCGCGCCTCCTTCTGGTTTTCTCCTTGCTTCTCACTGTAGAATTTCCAGTCAGTCAACCTTCCTGTAGTTTTGGGCAATGTCCGTTTTATATTTTAGTTGTATTTTATTGAAATTGTTGTGTGCGGCTGCGGCTAGGTGTTCACCTGGGCGCAGCCATCTTGGATCTCCCCAAGATTGACTCTTTCAACTGTGTTCATTAAGCTTGAAATCTTTAAGCCTTATCAAAATATGGAGAGTGGCCACTAGATTGAAGACTGTATATATCAGAATATTAGAAATACCAGTTTCTAGAGTTTTCTTATTGGTAAAGTTCTGGATAATAGAGATTTGATTGCATGAATCTCCAGAAATCTAAAGCTAACTTCAATTCTTTTTATTTTCTCAAAAGTATTTGCTCAAATTATTGAATAATGTTTACAGAATAGTTCATTAATTTGAAAATCACACGCAATATTATTATTCCAGGATTTTCTCACTGTTAAATTCTGTATTAGAGTCCTTATGGAGAGTTTGGGCTTCCTAAAGAATGATTCAAATTTTCCAAAATAGGAAAGCAATGAAATCGTCTGAAGTTTGAACAAGGAATTAAATCAATATTAGCATAGTATTAACATAATTGTTTTCTGCATATTACTTTATTGAAAGCCTGTTTAATTTCTACCTGGGAGGCTATTGTTTTCTGTAAACCAGTGTTCTACTGAATAATTCTTTCTTTGTAAGATTGATTATAGTTTCATCCCTATTAAAGATTTCTGTCAGTATTAAGTTACTCTGCAGTTTAGTTGTTGGCATTGATAAGCTAAATGAAAACTGTAAATTTGTTTCTTGCTCCACCACTTTCCCATTTGTTGCTGCTTGGGTTGACTCAGGTTTCCTGCTATTCTAGTCAGCTTCAGGCTTGGGTAAATTTAGTGGTTAATCAGGGGAAGGGAGGGATAAAAAAAGAAAAAGAAAAAAAGGGGGGCACCCAGTCCGGTTGTTGGTGTATGCTAATCTGCTACTCTAGAATACCCTGATTGCTGTTTTACCTCTGGAAATTATAAACTTACACTTATTTTTTAATACCTACCCTTCTCTTTGCTTATGAGGAAAGTAAGGAATTGTCCGAGAAGCCTTCTATAATAGATTGATACTGATTGGATGAGGGAAGGTTCACCAAGTTTTTCCAATCAGAGGTTAACGCTCCCTCCTGGAGAAAAGTCAGAGGGTCACAGGTCACTTAGCTGGGGAGAGAAGGCCTATGGAGCAGGCCCCCAAACATCGCTGTTTCATAACCTGGAGCTCTAGGAAAGGCAACAAAGGCCCAGGCTCCTGGAAATAGGCCAGAGGTTTTGTGTTTACACTGTATTACAACCAACTTTGAGAATGGCTTGGTTGTGGGTAAAAAGATTTCTCTGGTCTGTTTTTCTTTTCTTTTTAAAAAAATAAATATTTTACGCTTTACAGGCAATCCAATTGATTTCAGAGAGAAAGGGAGAGGGAGAGAGAGATAGAAACACCAATGATGACAGAGAATCATCAATCACTTGCCTATGGCACTCCCTGACCCCAAATGGGGATTGAGCCCACAACCTGGGCATATGCCCAGACCAGGAATTGAACCCGTGACTTCCTGGTTCATAGGTCAACATTCAAATACTGAGCCACACCAGTTAGGCTGTCTGGTCTGCTTTCTTGGATACACAAGAGAAAGGGATAGAGGAATAGGAGGAGGACTTATGGGGCTTATGTCCAGGTATGAGTTGCAGCTTTTAGGTATTATCACATTGTTGTTCACAGCAGCACAACAAGGTACATATCATCTTCATTTTATAGGCGACCAAGTTGAAATTCAGAACAGTTATGTATTTTTTCATTTAAAATTACAGTTTACTTTTAATGTTACTTTATATTAGCTTCAGGTGTATAGAATAGTGGTTAGATAATATATACTTTGCAAAGTGTTCCCCATATTTCCAGTAACCACTTAGTACCACACATAGTTATTCCAGTATTATTGACTATATTCCTTATGCTGTCCTTTACATCCCTATGACTATTTTGTCACTACCAATTTGTATTTCTTAATCCCTTCACCTCTTTCATCCAATTCCTCAAACTCTCCTCTCTGGCAATCACCAGTCTGTTCTTTCTGTTTATGAGTTTGTTTTAATCTTGTTCATTCATTTATTTGTTATTTAGATTCCACATATAACTGAAATCATATAGTATGCAAATTTCCCAAGGTGGCACAGTGTGTAAGAATCAGAATTTAAGCTTTTAAAATTTTGTTTGTATCCGAAGATCACATTCTTTCCATGCTATTCATAGTTTTGATGTCTGAGCCTATTCATTAACTGTTGAAAGAAAACAGTAAATTTGCCTTCTTGTTCTGCCACTTCCCCATTTGTAAAATGAAATTAATAATAGTAACTGATGGAGTTGTGAAAATTGAACAATATTTGCAAACCACTTAAAACAGTGCCAGGTATTGCTGTAGTAAGCTCACAATGTTAATTCTCATCATCATTATTATTGTAGTTTCTACTATGGGATATACATGCTGTTAGGTAGTGATACAAAGACAATAAGACATTGCTTGTCCTCAGGCAGTTTAGGAATAGTGGAAAGAGCCATGATTGAAAGTGGGTGTTTTTTTAATTCCAGGAATCCTATTTAATAAAAGAGTAATATGTGAATTGACCATACCTCCACTACACCCACAAGCCACACCCATCAGCCATTCAGGAGCAAGTATGCAAATTAACCCAACCAAGATGTCTGTGGCCATGGAGAGAGCAGGAGGCATGGGTTTCCCTGGCAATGGAGTAAGCCAAGTTTTCCACCTTCCCTGGTCTGCCTTGGCCTCTGTTTAAGGCTACAGAGTTTCAATTATAGAAGATAAATAAATTCTAGGTACCAGGGCCTCTTCCTGGGTCAATAGGGGGTGTGGACAGCCTGAAAACCACCACAGGCCCCTCACCCAGGCCCATCCCACAGCCCAAGGGAACCTCCACACTGATCCTGGACACTCTTCAGGGCAAACCAGCTGGCCACCATCCATGCACCAGACCTCTATTCTATCTAATCCTCCTATCTAATAAAAGAATAACATGCAAATTGACCACCACTTCATTACACAAGATGGCTGCCCCCATGTGGTCAAAGATGACTGACTCTATGTGGACGTAAGATGGCCACCACAAGATGGCCAGCAGGAGAGAGCAGTTGGGAGGGACCAGGCCTGCAAGGGAGGGAAGTTGTGGGCGATCAGGCCAGCAGGGGAGGGCAGTTGGGAGGTACCAGCTCTGCAAGGGAGGGCAGTTGGGGAAGATCAAACCAGCAGGGGAGGGCAGTTAGGGGTGACCAGGCCCGCAGAAGAGGAAAGTTGGGGGCAACTGGGTCTGCAGGGAAGGGCAGTTGTGGGAGGGGGGCCCAGACTTGCAGGGGAGGGCAGTTAAGGGTGGCCAGGCTGGCAGGGGAGCAGTTAGGCATCAATCAGGCTGGCAGGGGAGTGGTTAGGGGTGATCAGGCTGACAGGCAGAAGCGGTTAGGGGCAATCAGGAAGGCAGGCAGGTGAGCAGTTGGGAGCCAGCAGTCCTAGATTGTAAGAGGGATGTCCGACTGCCCATTTAGGTCTGATCCTACTTGGATCGGGCCTAAACGGGCAGTCGGACATCCCTCAAGGGATCCCAAATTGGAGAGGGTGCATGCTGGACTAAGAAACCGCACCCCCTCCCCCCGACCGTGCATGGATTTTGTGCACTGGGCCTCTTGTCCATTATAAAATGTGAGGGAAGTCAGGTAGAAAAACAAAGTATTCAAAAATGTGGAGTTGGAGCCTGTGGCAGGGACAGACTTTCCACACTCAAGCTTCACAGTGAATTCAAATTCAAACTTGTGCTTCAGAAAAATATGTAATTGCTATATATTTGGATCATCAGGGCTCTAAAGATTCTTTAAGCATTTA
The DNA here is from genome assembly GCF_014108245.1 of Pipistrellus kuhlii. Lineage (NCBI taxonomy): Eukaryota > Metazoa > Chordata > Mammalia > Chiroptera > Vespertilionidae > Pipistrellus > Pipistrellus kuhlii. The sequence continues at coordinate 65,700,826 of NW_023425562.1, forward strand.
AGGTTTAATGCATTTCTTTCTATCTATCAAGCCTATTTTTAAAAACACCATACTGATGTCTCTCTCTTTTTTTTTTAATTGAAATATTGTATGTGAGCATAGTGTTTGAGAAGTGTGACTTTATACTTTTTATATAAGGAAAAGCTCTTTCTTTTAGGTTGGTGGAGATGGATATTTTAGGTCTTTTGAGTCTTCTTTATGTTTTTTTAACCTTTCTTATGACCCATAAGCAAATTCCCCAGAATATGAATCCACCACAAAAATAAATAAGAAGTTGTTTAAATTTTACTACTCTGAGATATTAGAATTAAGATAATTGTAGAAGGGCCAAAACTGGTTTGGCTCAGTGGATAGTATATATAAAAATAGTTGGCCTACAGACTGAAGGGTCCCGGATTCGATTCTGGTCAAGGGCATGTACCTTGGTTGCGGGCACATCCCCAGTAGGGGGTGTGCAGAGGTAGCTGATCGATGTTTCTCTATCATCGATGTTTCTAACTCTCTAAACCTCTCCCTTTTCTCTCTGTAAAAATATCAATAAAAAATATATATTTTTAAAAAGATAATTGTAGAAGGGATACTTGAACTTTTTGGCTAAATAGAGCTTTTAAAAGTTTCTGAATTTCAGTGATATCATTGACTCATGTAAATAATTACTATGAATTATTTACTCCCCCCCACCCCAATATGGCTCCTAGGAATTAGCAGTGCCTGGCACAATGCTTGACAAGAAGTATAATACATATTCAGGAATGATGTTTGGGATAGACAGATGCATGAATGAGAGTAGATGGGAAATACATACTGCTAAATTAATAATTGAATGACAATTTTGTGATATTTTACCATGCTGAATAAATTACTTTGGAAGACATGTACTGGAATCTGAAGAATATGTCTGTAAAATCTGTACTTTTTTGGGGAGATTATATTTTATTGGATCCTTTTTGGTGTCAGTTCCTTAGAAAATCATTTTATTATTTTGATCTTCTCCACCTGTTCAGCTTCCAGATTTACTTTTGCCAGTCACTGACAGATTACCTACAATAAAGGATGCTGCACTGTTACATATTCCTCCATGATGAATATTTTGGAAGCATATTTTTTTATACTTCATTTCATGTGAAACAAGACATATTTGGTGAGATAAGTTTTTATGTAAGCAAAGAAACTGGTAGTTGTATCATTTAGAACCACATTTCCTCTCACTTTAACTGCATTTAAAAGTATTCAGGAATAATTAGATTTTGTGAAGAAATTATAAATATTTTTGTTAAAAGCAAAACTTTTGTTTATGGTATTTGGTATTTAATATTTGTAATATGTTTCACTGAGAACATTTCATATGCTTTCCTAATTCACAGTGAGAGTGTTTTGCTTAGGAGTATCTTTTTCTTTTTTAATTAAGACAATTTTTTTTAGAGCAATTTTAGGTTCACATAAAAATTGAAGGGAAGGTATAGAGATTTTACATGTACCTTCTGTCCCTATATGCATAGCCTCTCCCATTATTAACATCTGCCCCAAAAGGGGTAACTTTGTTTCAATTGACAAACCTGAATTGACACATCATTGTTACCCAGAATGCATACTTTACATTATGGTTCACTCTTGGTGTTGTAACTTCTACAACAAATTCATAATGGATATATCCAAGTGATTTCCTTTCATGCTTTTTTATTTCTTAAAAATAGTCAAACCTTATATTTTTTCTACATAAATTCCAAACCTTAAGTTTAATGAAACACTATGATTTTTTCTTCTTAAATTTAGTTTTGTTATGTACATCACAGTATCTTATTTATATAAAATTATTTATTTCTTTTTATCAGTCAATATTAAATACTTTTTCTCTTTCTCCTACTTCCCATCTCCTCTCCCCTTCTCACCTTCTCTGTCTTCCTTTCTTTTTCCACTTTACTCCTTCCTCTTTATCCTCTTTGTCTCTCCTTAATTCTCTGATTTTCCCACCTTCTTCTTAGATATACTATAAAAAGTAAAAACTGAGGTTGGAGATGATTTTTATAAAACTAATAATGCTGAGGTAGAACTAAGGGCTACATTTAAAAGTTGGGTTTCCATGTTGATTTGAATTAAGAAGCAGGGCAGATGTTGTCATCTAACTTGCTTTTCTTTCCTAATGCTTACATCTAATAAATAAATGCTCAACTATGCCTTAAAAGTCTTATGCTGTAATCAAAAACCTCAAATTTTTCACAGTGAGTGGTATATGGTAGCAACTCAGTGTTAATCATTTACTTTGAGATTATTATTTTTCTTCTAAGTGCAGGTTGTCCCCTCCCCGCTCAGCAGACTTTAGTCTAAATAGCTAAAGAGAACATGAAAATATTAGGAAGAAGGAATCTCTCTCTCTCTCTCTCTCTCTCTCTCTCTCTCTCTCTCTCTCTCTCCCCCTCTCTCTCTTTCTCTCTCTCCTCTCTCTATTTCTGACCAGTATAGACATACAATTTTATTACCATTTGTTCTTTCTGAACTTTCTTCTTCCCTTCTGATTTTTGTCTTGTCCATGTTTTTCCTTTAAAAGGAAAAGACTTCTTAGCTGGAAATCAATTCAGATAATACAGTATATTTTAAGGTAGTAATTTTTCATTGCTAAGAAAAAATTCTTTAGCAATGAAAAGAAGAATGGGGAAAGGGAGAGAGAAAAATAATGAGGAATTCAGACAATTGTGAATTTACCAACAAGGAGTAGAAGGGAGGATGATAGAGAAGAAAATATAGCTGTGAGAATGACATATTTTATTTCAAAAGAGCAGGGTTTGTGATTCTGCAACAAACAAATCATGTAATATCACTCATGACAGCAGAAATTTTCTCATTTTTATATGTAGTAGAGGGATAATAGCCCAAATTTTTCTTTTCTAAAAATTATCCATTTTATGGGAATTTTATGCATTATATATGTCACTTTAGCTAAAGTTTATAACTTAAAAATTGCCTTTTAATAGAAGTATATCATATTTACTAGAAAAAAGAATAGAAAAATGCATAGATGCAACATATATATATATATTCTCAGGTGAGGATATATATATATATAATATATATAGAAGATATATATTATATACATACATTTATATATTCTCAGGTGAGGATATATATATAATATATATATAGAAGATATATATTACACACACACACACACACACACACACACACACACATATATATATATATATATATATATATATATATATATTAATCCTCACCTGAGAATTTTTTCCCAATGATTTTTAGAGAGTGTGAAAAGGAGGGAGAAGAGGGGGAGGGGAGAGGGAGAGAAACATCAATGTGAAAGAGACACATTGATTGGTTGCCTCCTGCACATGTGTGCATCTTTTATTTATACCTAACATTAAACAGGTTTTCATCATTATATGCTTCTGCTTTAATCTTTCATATTAACAAAATAAATTAATTTGCTTTGATTATAAGTTAAAATAAAACTGAATGGATAGAATTATTTATAGACATATCAATAAATATAATTATAGATAGATATTATTAATCAACTCTTCATTTATCATCTGATTGAAATGAACTTTGAGGATTAAAATTAGGAAAGAACATATAGCATACATAGGGTTTTTCTTGGTACCAACACAATGTTTGAGAAGAAAGTTCTAGGAATAGCAAGAAGGGGAGTGATGAATTTAACAGAACTTTCATTAGTGGTAAGGTGTGATTACTAGAAAGGAAAATCATCTTGAATGTGAAATGAAAACAGTGGTGGGAATACAGCCTTTGGATAGAAAAATACAGTGGAAAATCTTTTTAGTCATTGGCAGGTTACCCTAGAAGGCTTAGTGCAATTAAACAAAATAGTATTCAAAGTATAAAGAGTGAAAGACAAGTCCATCTGGGAATGTTGAGAGGAAATGAAGTCCCAAAGCTTCAGCTATTTTGTGATCATCATATATAATAAAAGGCTAATATGCAAATCAACTGAACAATAGAACAATTGGTCGCTATGATGCACACTGACCACCAGAGGGCAGACACTCAATGCAAGAGCTGCCTCCTGATGGTCAGTGCGCTCCCACAGGGGGAGCACTGCTCAGCCAGAAGCAGGCCTCTCCTGCCTATCCTGCAGCAGCTAAACTGGCAGTAGAACATTCCCTGAGGTTTACCAGACAGCAAGAAGGGCGCAGGTTGGGCTGAGGGGGACCCCCCACCCCTATGAGTGCATGATTTTCGTGCACCAGCCTCCAGTGTGTGATAAGTGTGTGGGTGAGGGCAGTGCCTATTCCAAGAGCATATTAAGATATTTTTCATATACAATCTTTGCGCAGATATTAAGCACAGATCATATAAAAATATTATTATATTGATCCTCAAAGAAAATAATATAAATATCTCAGCATGTAGTTTCTGAATGTATAAAACTAAAAATAGTTAAGTGGCAAATGATCCACAAACTATTTTCAGTGACAATGTACTCTGTTATTTGAAAAAGCTAAAGTAAGAGAAAATATGAGGAATAATATGTTCTTGATAAAAAGATACTCATTATACAAATTTAAAAATTTTAGTTTAAATGTGTGTTATTTATAAATTCGGTTCACATAAAAAAGAGAAGCAAATATTTTAATAATGTATTTATGTAGTGTTCAAAGTGAAGAAGCTTCTTTTCCTCCCTTCTTTTTCTGCCTGCTGACTCTTGTTTTAAATTCTAATTTCAACATTTTGCCGGTTTGGATAAATGATTTGTTAGCTGCTCACAAAAAAAAATGATTTGTGAGGAAAGCGAAAATGTGATAGGGATATTTTAAATATACATGTATTAGCAGGAAAGGGCAGGCCTATTTCCTGAGACTTTGAACGAATGCTACCTTATTTCTTAATAGCGCTAGATATACTAAATAATTAAAAAGCTGTGAAAGAGAAAGGCTCTTTTTCTTTCTCCTGCTGCGGATGACTTGGTTGTGTCTGATTTTGGACTGATGTCATCAGTATCGACTTGAAACATGCCTTGGGTCCTGTTCACATTGTGCCTGAGGAAGTGTTCTGGCCAGTTTTTGTTGCAGGGAGAGAACTTTTTGTACGATGAAAATATCAGCAACAAATGGGCACTGGAAATAGAACCTGTCAGGGTGTGTTCAGTGACTGAATAATACCTTTGCATGTTTTATCAGTGAGATGTGCTGAAACTTTCCTTGGGGGACTCTGGCCTCACATTCCCTGGACTGTCTGGACCTGTTCATCTTCCCTCATGCCACAGGCTGTGTAATCGCTCATTCCAGTCTTTGGAAGCATTATATAACAAATGTCTATTTTAGTATCTATCATGTGTGCCATAATTACTTGTTTACAGTCACTATCCCCTGCTATTGTAGAATGTGAGCTCCTTGAAGAGGAGAGCTAAGTGCTTTTCTTTGCTTTTCCCCAGCATCTAGCCCTGCGTGAAAGGGAAAGCTCTGCAAAGCACCTGGGAGGTGCCTCAGGGAGCTCCTGGCTGTGTTTCACAGCCGAAACCTCTGTTAATTTGGGTTAGAGTAAGAGCACATTGTTTTGAATGGAAAGTCCTAGTGAGATTCATTCTTCATCCAGAAAAATAGAAATGTATATTTATATGTCATTTACATATACATACATATATACAGTATATTACATGACTATATATATACATAGTCATGTAATATATATATATGTGTGTAAATGACATATATATATATATATATATATATATATACACACTCATATATATAACATTGAAATTAATCCTAAACATTTCTTTAATAATATTTCAAACTGAAGAAAGGTAATTGGCTCAACTGATTTAGATGCCTTTAGTAAAAGTTCCTATTGGGATTCCTTCCTTTTATATGTCTTTCCATATGTATTTTATTATTTCTTTATAATTAAATATTTTTATAGGCGCCTTTCCACCAGTATGCTATTTTATATATGAATTGACTATCTCTGGTATAAGTCATGTCTTTGATTAGGGAATCCACAGACATGACTGATGAAAAGAGATATTGGCTTCCATTTCATTCAACCTTAAGCCTTCAAACTGGCTTTATTTGAGCCAAGATAGATGTGTTCCTGACTTTATTAATCTTTAGAAAAGAGATCCACTGCCTCTTTGGTAATCCATTTCACCACATTTTATTAATTTTTGTTCTGCGTGGTTAAGCTCATTTTAGAAAGCTTTTTGTAAAGTTAAAAATTATTTTTCAATTACAGTTGACATATATTACTTTATTAGTTTCAGGTATACACTCCAGTGATTGGACATTACATAACTTAGAAAGCCTTATAATCCACAATATTCTTTTCTCAAAACAAGCAGAATTAATTTCTATTATTAATATGTAACCTATGAAAGTTCTCTATCACTTTAATATTTAAATATTTTAATTATATCACATTTTAAATTAGAATCTCTGTGGCTATGTCACAGTTACACTCATCTCTTTTAAATGTGAATTTAAGAAATGATGGGGTTGTATATTTTTTCATGTACAACCAAGAATTTTCCTCTCAATTTTCTTGAAAAACTATGTAGGCGTGGGGCATAATCTTTGTTTCGGCTGTTGTTTATTGCTTCTTTTGGATCTATTTCCCAAGTGAAATAGAGAAAGAGTATTTTAAGAAATGTATTACCCCTTGGCTTTTTTATTCTGTCTTTCCCAGAGGTTATTTTTATTTGCAATATTGCTTAACTGTGGAATGCTAGAATATCTAACCTATTATCTGCATTTCCTCCAGTTTGTTAGCTTAATAACGACAAAAATTGATTCTTCTTGTACTGAAAATGACATTTCCTGACTATATAACCTGCTAATCCAGTTTTGAGGTCCCATTAAATTTTATCATCAATGTCAAGAAATGTTAATCTATAAATATAATTACTCAAAAATTTACTATAAAACTGTTTTAAAGTTGCATTTAATTCCATTTTATTTATACTCACTATTTTTTATATTTTACATGGCTTTCTATGTTTGTCACCCATGTAGCAAGAAAAAAAATCAAGTTGAAATTAACCTTTGCAATTTCTGCTTTCCTGAAATTACTTTTTCTTTTGAAGATTGGATATTATATGATTGGTGGAGTTGCTATTGCCAGCTACTGAGAGACAATATCTAAAATACAATTTCTGGCTGGAATAAATGAATCTACTTTGCCATAACCAATGTAATTTCTCTTAAGGGTCATTATGAGCAGATGGCTCTTCACCCTAAGGGATTTTAAGCTTTCAGTAAATTATACTTTTTGTAATATTTTCCATGTATCTGAAAAATATTAATTTAAGCAACATTGAAATTTTTATTAAGATTATCCTATGTGCCATGAGCTGGTCGTCAGATCTGTTCACTCTAGTATAGTATGATATGTACTGTATGTCATATCTATAGTATAATAATCAATTATGTTAATTGATAAAGCAAATTGATTGAATAACTCATCAAAGGAAAAAAGTAATGAATTAAAATTGGGTGCATCCAATTTGGACATATTCTGGGACTGAGTTATCCTGATAATAACCTATAAAAATAACCCTCAGAGGGGTCCTATAATTAATTTAAGATGATAAGCTTGTACAACAGGTGATTTATAGTCTCTAAATATAAATATAGCATAATAAAACATTTAATTTTTTAATTTTTAAAATGTTTTTATTGATTTTAGACGGAGATAGAAACATGATTGTTGAGAGAGAATCATGGATTGGCTGCCTCCTGCATGCCCCATACTGGTGATTGAGCCCATGACCTGGGCACATGATGTCCATAATGAGTATGAGGGTGCATGTGTCTTTACAATCATTGCTTTTGTTTTCTTTGGATAAATACTCATAGTTGGATTTGCTGAATAATATCCTAGTTCTATTTTGAATTTTTTGAGGAAACTCCATATTGTTTTTCATAGTGGCTGTACAAATTTACATTCCCACCAACATTGCAAAAACGTTTCCTTTTTTTCATATCCTTACTACTGCCATTTTATTAACTGTATTCTTGCTGTTGTGTATTTCCTTTGGTCCTCTTTTTCTCTTGAGAATTGATGATTTTCTATGGCATATGTTTTGATTCCTTTCTTTTTATATTTTGAGTATCTACATAGGTTTTTGCTTTGAGGCACATAGAACATCTTATAAACATAATAGTGCATTTTAAGTGCAATTGCATAACTTAGCTGCAATTGCATACAAAAACTGTACCTTTTTCTTCCCCCCTATATTTTATATTTTTGATGTCAAATTTTACATCTTTTATGTTGTATAGCCATTAAAATTATTGTAAGCAGTCATCTTAATACTCTTTTATTTAATCTTTATAATAGATTTAAGTGATTAAGACACCACCGTATTAGTGTTTTCTGAGTTAAATTTACCTTTACCAGCGTGTTTCATATTTTCATATTACTAGTTTCCTTAGGTTTCAGCTTGAAGAACTTCTTTCAGAATTTTGTGTAAGACAGTTCTAGTGGTGATAAATTCCCTCAGCTTCTGTTTGTCTGGGAAAATAGCCTTTATTTCTGAAGACAACTTGGCTAGGTAGAGTGACCTTGTTTGGCAGGGATTTTTGGTGTTGTTTTGTTTCCTTTTAGCAATTTGAATATATCATTCCACTCTCTCCTGGCTTCTGTGGTTTCTTCTGAGAAATCCAATGAGAGCCTCAGGGGTTTTCATTTATATGTACACAGTTGTTTTGTTTGTTTGTTCATTTTTCATTCTGCTTTTGAAATGCATGTTTTTTTTTTATTGATATCACTCATGAAGACTTTCTATTTTTTCATTCTTTTTTTTTTCCCCCCCCATTTTCCTCTCACTGGGTAAGTTGAAGCCACCTGTTTGTACTTCAAAGATTTTTTTTTTCTTGGTCAAGTATACTGTTGATGCTCCCCTATTGCATTTTAATTGTTTTCATTGTATTTTTCAGCTACAGCATTTGTTTTTGTTTTTATGATCTTTTTCTTCTTTTCTTTCTTTGTTCCTCTCAATTCTCCCTCTCTTTCTCTTCTTTGCCCTTTTTGTATTTCCACTGTGCAAAATTGTACCTTTTCATATACAGTTCTTGCACATTTTATTCTGTTTAAAAATTTCCCCCCTTTTTTTATTCTTTCAGTTTGAGAAGTTTCTATTAACATTTTCTACCACATTGATTTTTCCCCCCTTTGTTATGTCCAGTTCATCTGTGAGCCCATTAAAGGCATTTAAAAAATGTCTGTTACAATTTTTTATTTTTAGCATTTTCTAGAAAATTTCTCCTCAGATTTACTTTTCTCAGCTTACATTATCTATCTGTTCTTGCATGTTGTCTCTCTTTTTCATTTGAGTTCTAAACATATTAATCATGTTATATAACATTCCTGAGCTGATAATTTAAAAATATCTGGCATATGTTCTTCTGATTTTATGTTTCTTTTGTCTCTTCAGACTGCATTGTTTTCTTTTTAGCATGCCTTGTAATTTTTATTGTTGCTGTTAAAACCAAGACATGACATATTGTGTAAAAGGAACTCAGGTAAATAGGACTTAATGTAAGATTTTATCTGTATGTAGCTTGGCGTTAGGTTGTGCTACTGTTTACTGCACTTCTAGGTGTCTAGGCTAAAATTTTCTTATGATGTCCTTGTTTTTGCTTCCTCTGTTGTCCTGGGTTTTCCTAAAGACTCCTTAAATAGGGTCTGGGTCTTGCTATTCTTTCGGCTATAATGCACTGTTATCACACAGAAGCCTGATTTTGATGTGGTAGTAAGGTGTAGGGTAGAGAAAAAACCCTATGATTCTATGGTTAGTACTTATTTTTTTATGTAAATCTGTTTCCCTCTAATATGTCTTTATTCTTAGATGAGATAGAAGGGCTAGAGGTGGCTGGACTTTGGCATTTTCCTACCCATGGCCATGGCTAAAGGAGGCTAGAGTTGGATATTTTCCTTCTTCTTGATCAATTAGGCTCTGATAGAATTCAAAATGGGTTAGTCTCAAGTAAAAAACTTTTCTTTGAATGTGATTTTTCTAATTAATATCTGTTGGAAAATATATGTTGACTTGTTTAAATTGTGCCTAAAATCTGGGAAAATATATACTGGGTGAGAATTTTAAAAACTCTCTTCTGAATTATGTTAATAAACTTAATTATATCACCTTTGAGGCATTTTTTTTAGATGTTTTTTAGAGCGTGAGCATTTGTTGGATGAAGTTGCCAACTTAATGACTTATGGGTAAATGAGGTTTTATCCTGTGGTCCTAATTCTTTTTTTTTTAATATATATTTTTATTGATTTTTTACAGAGAGGAAGGGAGATATATAGAGAGCTAGAAATGTTGATGAGAGAGAAACATCGACCAGCCGCCTCCTGCACACCCCACACCGGGGATGTGCCCGCAACCAACGTATATGCCCCTGACGGGAATCGAACCCGGGACCTTTCAGTCTGCAGACCGACGCTCTACCACTGAGTCAAATCTGTTTCGGCATGTGGTCCTAATTCTTAATGAATTATTTGTTAACACTAAACTCCAAATAAGTATAAACATATTTCCAATAGATAATCTGGATATATGTCTATTGTAAATATTTCTAACAGTTGTTAACTACATACATGAAAGCTTAGGTTGAGTCATGGATTTCCCAATACCAGTACTTAAAATATGGAATCTAGAATGAATCATACTTGCACCTGGTTTTCTCTCTGGTTTATTAGAGATGTTTATCTGATATAATACTATTAATCATAGAATTTTAAAAGTGCCTGTAGTGACAGAAGGCGTTTTAAAAAAACGGAGTTTCTGTAAGTCTCCAAAATAATTAAAATGCATAAAAAGCATGCAACAGATGGTAAAAGTGTGTGAACTAAATGTGAGTGACTTTTTTACTACCTAGTTTTAAATGATAATGTGTACAGTTAAGATGGTGGTGACCTTTAGTGATAACTTTTAAGATATACAAAGTGGAATGTGCTCTCTGGACTTGCTATTATCTGGCAATTTTAGAATCAATATGAAAATACTTTTCTAATGCTTTATTTATAACTTTACTATTGTAATATCAAATGAAGAAGTGACTATCACTGAGGTTTCTTTTCTCTCAAGTTTATCTCTTTCTTTCACCCAAATGGTTTGAAAAGTTAGCTGTCAATTAATGTTGTTTCCTTAGCATTGCGATTCACCTATTAAACTTTAAAAATAATGTACTCTTAAACTTTCTTAATTTAAAAAATGCCTTTGAGTGTAAAGAGAAATGCTATGCTCTTTGGTATCATTGCATTTCTAATGAACTTAAAACTATTCACTTTCATTATTTTTTTCCTTTATATTCTAAAAAAAATGCAGTCCTATATCTGAGTTTCTTTTCCTGTCCATGACAGTAGATTTTTGAAACTTCATGTTTTGATTATCTATTGATAATCTGTTGTGTGAGAAACCACCTCCCATCTTAGTAGTTTAAGGAAATAACTATTCTAGTAGCAACAACGATTAAGGCTTTAGGAGTAAATTTAGTGAGGGATGGGCAAAACCTGTATTGAAAAAAATAACCATTCATGGAAAACTTGACTAGAGCTAGACAAATAGAATGACTTCTTCTGTTTTTATATAGATACTCAACATTTTGAAAATGACAGTTCCACCTATATTAATGTAATTACTGAAATACAATCCAAACAAAAATACCAATGTTCCATTTTATGGAGTTAGGTAAGTTGATGCTGAGGTTCAAACAGAAAAATAAACACGTAACAATAGCCAGAAAAAGACTGAGACAGAAGAAACACTATAAGTGGTGACTAGCCCTACTAGGCATTAAGTTATACTTGAATACTAGATAACTTCTATAATTAAAACATTGTAGTACTTGTGCATGAATAGAGAAAGCAATGGGTTGGGAGAAAATGTCCAGAAATAAATCAAAATACATATGGAAATTTAGCATAGCATGAATAGAGAATCTCAAATGACTGTAATAAGGATAAGCTTTTTAGTAAATGGTTCTGCAAAAATTGGGTGGCCATTTGGAAGAAGTTATTTTTATACCATATCTTACATTATAAGCAAAAATGATTTACTTGGGATCTAAATGTAAAAAAATGAAACCATATAAGCAATAGAAGAATATATAAGTACATTAAAAAAATTGGTTTAGGGAAAGACTTTCTAACTCTGACTTAAAATCCAGAGGTAATAAAGAAAAATACTGAAATTTTGATTATAAAAACATTTTTAAATATTGTATGGTCCAAACTACTACAAAGTCAAAAGACAAGTGTCAAAGTCCAAGAAAATATTTGCAACATGTATGTAGACAAAAAGTATTATCCCCAAATACACAAAGAACTCTTAAGAAATAAGGGCAAAAGACCAAACACCCAATATAACATGTTCATCATTAAAATGTGCATACTACCCAATGGTGCAGCCACTATGGAAAACAGTAGATCCAATGCAATCCCTATTAAAATACCAACAGCATATTTCACAGGGCTAGAATAAACACTCAAAAATTTATATAGAATAAAAATGACCCCAAATAGCTGCAGCAATCTTGAGAAAGATCAAAGTTGGAGAGATCACAATACTATCAAGCTATACTACAAAGCTACTGTAATCAAAACAGCCTATACTGGCATAAGAACAGGCACCTACTAATAGATAAATGGACCAGAAGAGAGAACCCAGAAATTTACCCAACCCATTATGCTCAGTTAATATTTGATAAAGGAGGCAAAATGGATTAAAGATACCTCTTCAATAAATGGTGTTGTGATAATTGAACAGGTACATGGAAAAAATGAAACGAGACCACCAACTTATACCATACACAGGAATAAACTCAAAACAGATAAAATATTTAAATGCAATTCAGAAAACCATAAAAATTCTAGTAGGCAGCAAAATATCAGATATCTCAACAGTAGAGTTTGCACTGATACAATGCCTAGGGCGAGAGAAACAAAGGAAAAATAAATAAATGGGATGACATCAATATAAAAAGCTTTCACACAGCAAAAACTAAAACAAAAAAGCAGCATGAAATTAAAAGGGAACCCACTGTATGGAGAACACATTTACAATGATAGATCTGATAAGAAATTAATTTTCCAAGTATATAAAGTACTCATACAGCTCACCAAAAGGAAGATAAACAATCCAATTTAAACATGGGCAGAGGACCTAAATAGATACTTCTGTAATGAGGACATACTAATGGCCAAGAGACATATGAAAAAATACTCCAAGTCACTAACCATCAGAGAAATGCAAATTAAGACAAGAATGAAATATCATCTCATACTGGCCAGAATGGCTACTGTTTATAAATCAACAAACAAGTACTGGCTAGGATGTGGAGAAAAGGGAACTCTAGTACACTTCTGGTGGGAATGCAGAATGGTGCAGCCACTATGGAAAACAGTATGGAGTTTCCCAAATAAATTAAAAATGGAACTGCTATTTGACCCAGTGATCCCACTACTAGTAATATATCCTAAAAATCCTGAAACAACAATTGGAAGAATATAGCACTACTATGTTCATAGCATGTTCATTATATACAACTAGAGGCCCAGTGTATGACATTTGTGCACTCAGGAGGGGGGGATCCTTCAGCCTGGCCTGTGCCCTCTCACAGTCTGGGAGCCCTTTGGGGACGTCCGACTGATGGCTTGAGGAATGGGCCTACGCCATCAGTCAGATATCCTTAGCAATGCTGTTGAGGTGGGAGAGGTTCCTGCCACAGCTGCTCCTCTCACCAGCCATGAGCCCGACTCAGGGCTTCTGGTTGAGTATTGCTCCCCCTATGGGAGCACACTGACCACCAGGAGGCAGCTCTTGCATTGAGCGTCAGTGTGCATCATAGCAACCTGTGCAGGTATTTGATCAATTTGCATATTAGCCTTTTATTATATAGGACTAGAGGCCCAGTGCATGAAATTTGAGCATGGGGGTGGGGGGGAGTCCCCTTAGCCCAGACTACACCCTCTTCAATCTGAGATCCCTTGAGGGATGTCCAGCACCCCTCTCACAATTCAGGACTGCTGGCTACCAACTGCTTGCCTGCCTGCCTTCCTGATTGCCCCCTAACCATTCCCCTGCCAGTGTGATTGATGTCTAACTGCTCCCCTGCCAGCCTGTTTGCCTTCAATTTTCCTCCTTTGCTGACCTGGTCACCCCTAACTGCCCTCCCCTGCAGGCTTGATTGCCCCCAACTGCCCTCCCTTGCAGGCCTGGTCCCTCCCAATTGCCCTCCCCTGCTGGTCATCTTGTGGTGGCCATTTTGTGTCCACATGGGGAAAGGTCTTTGACCACATGGGGGCAGCCATCTTGTGTGTTGGAGTGATGGTCAATTTTCATATTACTCTTTTATTAGATAGGCTAGAGGCCTGGTGCGTGGGGACTAGCTGGTTTGCCCTGAAGGGTGTCCAGGATCAGGGTGTGGGTTCCCTTGGGGTTTGGGGTGGCCTGGGTGAGGGGCCTGTGGTGTTTTCAGGCCGGCATGCCCCCCAGCAACCCAAGTGGAAGCCCTGGTATCTGGGATCTATTTATCTTCTACAGTTGAAACTTTGTAGCCTTAAGTGGAGGCCTGGGCTGGGCAGGTTGTACAGAAAGCTTGGCTTCCTCCATTGCCAGGGAAACCCAACCTCCCTCCTGCTCTTTGTGGCCACAGCCATCTTGGTTGGGGTTAATTTGTATACCCACTCCAGATTGGCTAGTGGGTGTAGCAGAGTGATAGTTAATTTGCATATTACTCTGTTATTAGATAGGATAGCTAAGCTCTGGAAACAGCCCATCAGTAGATGAGTGGATAAAAAGCTGTGGTACATTTTTACCATGGAATACTATGCAGCTGTAAAAAAGAAGGATCTCTTACCCTTTGAGACAACATGGAAAGACCTGGAAAGCATTATGTTAAGCTAAATAAGCCAGGTAGAGAAAGATAAATATCACATGATCTCACTTATATGTGGAATCTAATGAACAAAATAAATGGAGAAATAGAAGAGCAAGAGACTTGGAGTCATGCAACAGACTGAGGATTCTCAGAGGGAAGGGGCAGGAGGGAAGAGATCAACAAAAGAATTTATATACATATATGCATAGCCCTGGACACAGACAGTAATGTGGTGAAGACCTGAGGAGGCAGTGGGAGTGGAGAGGATGGAGTCAATGGTAGGTAAAAAAAGGAGGACATCTATAATTCTTTCAACAATAAAGATAAATTTTTTAAAAAAGCAAATACAGAAATCCCTGGTAATGGTCATAAATGAAAGTAAGATACTAAGTAATAAAAGGGTAAACATGTAGAAAGATAATAAGTGTACATTTACCTAAGTTAGAAGACAAATGAATAATACATTGCATGTTGCATAATGTTTTAAAGACTTATATGGAATAAAATATTATGAATGGGGTGGGAAGATCAAACACCCTATAAAAATAGGTAAAAGACAATTCACAAAGAGAAATATGTAAACATATGATAAACATATGAAAAATGTTCAAACTCACTCATGATTAGAGAAATGTAAATTAAAACAACACTAAATACAATTTATCACTTTTTAGAGTGGCAAAATTTTCTTTAAATGACAAATAGTATCCCTGAGACTGTAGGGAAATAGTCATTCTTACATATTTCTCTAGGAATTAAAACTGATACAGTCTTTGAAAGGAAAATTTGTAATACCTAACAAAAGTACATATTTATCTTTTGACCTGACAATTCTACTCCTAGACCCTATCAGGATGATACATCTCCATAACTCAAGAAAATGAATATGTAACAAGGTTATTTACTGCAGCAGCATCTGTAATTGCAAAATGTTAGAGATAAATGTCCATACATAAGAGAGTGGTTGAATAAATTATGGTATATTCTATGTTTACCTAACAAGTATTATGCATCTGTGAAAGTGAAAAAGATATTTATAAACTTATTTTAGTGATTTCTAGTACATACTGTTATACATTTTTTTTAATGCAAAAAAAGTTTCTACAGGGTGCTGTTTTTAATGTAAGACAGAGAGACATATTAGTATAAGTAAATATATTTGTTCAAAAGAAATATAGGAGTGATAAATCACAATCTAAAGAAATCAATTACCTACTGAGAGTTGGGTAGAAGTAGTATATAAAAAGGCAGAATAACAGAATAGTAAGGATTAGGAGGAAACAATGTTCTTAATGTTTGTTTATTTTTATATTGCTTTGACTCTTAGAATCATAGTAATGTTTTACATATCAACCAAATGAGGTCATTGAAATTAACCAGGACTTGGAGCAGGATTATCCAAAATAAATACAAATGGTAACAAATGGACCTAATTGTATCACTAATCCTATATAATAAAAGCCTAATATGCTGTGTCCGACCTTTTGTTTGACCATTTGACCAATCACTATGATGCACAGTAACCACCAGGAGGCAGGCACTCTGACTGGTAGGTTAGCTTGCTCCTGGGGTCTGTTGATCAGGGCAGGGTAAGACTGGGCAAGACAGGCTGGACATGCCCTGTAGCCCTCCCACAGTCCCTCCCTTGCCCCAATCATGCACCAATTGGGTTTCTCGGTTTGGCCTGCTCCTTCTTGCAATCCAGACCCCTCAGGGGATGTCGCAGAGTCGGTTTCAGTTCAGTCCCCACAGGCTAGGCCAAGGGACCCCAGCTTCTGATGAATAATATAATTATTAAGGGATGGGAACCAAAATATTTAATTTAAGAACAGTATTTTGACTAGGATATACAAATTTTGTATCCCGTTTGTTAAGTAATGTCTTTCAGTGGTATGGTTAGCAATTTGCTAAGTAGCATATGTGAATATTACGATTGATCAAATAAGTAAATGCATTGTAGATAATGAGAGCCAGGTTTCTTACTGTCAGAGAAGGAAGTAACAAATAAGGAAAGGGAAAGGCTATAATGAAGCTTGTAATGATTGGAATCAGAGTTATGAGTATGAACTTATAGTTACCTCTCTCTCTTTTTCTCTTCTGTATCTCTATCTATACACATATAAAAAGATATAGAAATAACTATAGATGTGTAGTCATGGATTAGTATACATACACATATATATCTTAGCTTCTTAACTCTGTTCATTGACATGGCCTAAGCACAGTTATCCCTCAGTAGTAGTGAGCATGCTTTGTAACAGAATTTGTTTTTTACATACCATCCTATATAATAAAATCCTAATATGAAAATCACTGAATGGTGGAATGACTGGTTGCTATGATGTGCACTGACCCCCAGGAGATAGACACTCAATGCAGGAGCTACCCCCTGGTGGTCAGCACGCTCCCACTGGGGGAGCCAGACTCATGGCTGGTGAGCACAGAGGAGGTGGCGGAAGCCTCTCCCACCTCCGCTGCAGGATGGGCAGTAAGGGGCAGGGAAGGAGTCCCAGACTATGAGAGGAATGTCCAACTGCCTGCTTAGGCCTGCTCCCCATGGGCCTACGTCGGCAGTTGGACATCCCTTGAGGGGTCCTAGACTGTGAGAGCTTGCAGGCTGGGCTGAGAGACCTCCCAACCCAGTGCACGAAAGTTCATGCACTGGGCCTCTAGTTTTCCAACAAAAGGAACTAGAGCTTCTTGGAGAAGTGGAGAAGTGACACTTTCCAGAGCTAGGACTGAGAAAATACCTATGAGCCTGGGACTTTTTGTGTTGGGTTAGTTAAAAGGGATAGTTTGAGGAATAAAATAAATATTGAAAATAATGCTGTTATTGAATTACTAGAGGCCCAGTGCATGACAGGGTGGGTGGGTGTTCCTTAGCTTGGCCTGCACCCTTTCACATCTGGGACCCCTTGGGTAGGGTTCCTAGGCCTGGCCTGAGATCAGGGTCTATCAGGGCTTTTGTTCCCCCATCTGCAGGCAGCTGGACCACCCCTGCTTATCATCTGTTCAGTGCTGTCCCCACTCCCCCACCTTCCCTGCCACTGGTGGCCTCCCTCTGCAGGCGACAGGCTGGGGTGTGATGTGATGGTTTGGCTGGCCTGTGCCTCCCTATTTCTTTGCTGGTGGGGCGAGGCCAACCCTGCCAGGGACTATCTGTCTACCTGATTATCCCAACCACTAGTCTGCCTACCTGATCACCCCTAAATACTCTGCTTGTCTGCCTGATTGCCCCTAACCGCTTGCTTAGGGGGAGGGCCAGCCAGGTGAGGGGCTGTCTGCCTACCTGATCTCCCCTATCCACTGGTCTGCCTACCTGATCACCCCTAACCACTCTGCCTGCCTTCCTGATTGCCCCTAACTGCTTTCTTGGGGCAGGGCCAGTCTGGTGAGGGGCCGTCTGCTTACTTGATCTTCCCTAACCGCTTGCTGCTCTAATCATCCCTAACAACTGGTCTGCCTACCTAGTCACCCCTAACCACTGGTCTGCCTGCCTGTCTGATTGCCTCTAACTGCTTGTTTGGGTAAGGGACCATGGTGGTCTGGTCCCTGGTCGTTTCAGTTGTGACACCTGTGGCCTTTTATTATATAAGATAATCTATAAAATAAACTAAATATCTATACTTATAATTAAATGTTTTCTTCTTTGTTTTATAGCTTTAGGTCTTACATTTAAATCTTTGATCCATCTTGAATTAATTTTCATTTGTGGCGTTGGTAGGGGTCCACAGAGGTTTGTTTTTAAAAAGACTCTTAATATTGAATTGAAAATACATTTGCAGTTTAAGGGCTTCTTTTCTTCCAGAATACTTCCTCTTAGATTAAATAGAAAGTCTCTGCCTTTTGCCTGGACTGCTCTTCTCCAGACCCTTTGCTTGACTGACTCCTTGTCATCACTTCCAATAGGGAGTATTCATCTCCAACCTTTCAACTACAGCAGCTACCACTTTCATACCCCACCCAGGTTAATTCTTCTCAATAGAATGCATCTAGTTCATTTGTTTACTTGTTTACTATTTATTGAATCTCATTAGCATATAAGCTCCATGAATGCAGGTATCTTAAATGTCTAGAACTGTGTCTTATACATAATAATTTTTTTGAATGAATTAAATGCATTGCTGTGCATAACATTTTACCTCCTTTACTTTATGAGGGGAACTTTTTGAAATCATGCCTTCAGCATTTAGAAATCACCAAGTCATCAATTAAAATAGCTATATTAATCTAGAAAAGAAGTGCTTCATTCTCTAAACCACTCTCAGATATTAAAATAACCTCCATTTATATTCCTCAGAAGGATTCTGGTAACTAGAGAGTACTTTATTTCTTTCAGTCTGTTTCTGTGATAAAGGCAAACTTAATCCCAAAGAAAGAATATAATTGATTGTTATGTATCTGCTCTTGTATGGAATGTTAATTTAATTTGGAGATGACCAGCAGTTTAATTCAAGCAGTATTTATTAAATGTTAATTGTGTATAAAAAAGCTATTAGGTGCTGGGATAGAAAGATTGATATGTCATTGAAGCAAATATATCTTTCTGTAATTTTAAAAATAAGAAACATTCAAACCTGTGAAGAATTTTTGTTTATTTGAGCCAAATTTTCAACAATTGCAGGGAAGCAAAATCTCAACAGATTGAGGTAATGCTACAGCAATTGGCAATTTTGCACCCTAATATATATATATATATATATATATATATATATATATATATATATATATATATTATTAAATATATTTTATTGATATTTTACAGAGAGGAGGAAGGGAGAGAGATAGAGAGCTAAAAATGTCGATGAGAGAGAAACATCAACCAGCTGCCTCCTGCACACCCCACACCGGGGATGTGCCCACAACCAATGTACATGCACTTGACCAGAATCAAACCCGGGACCCTTCAGTCCACAGACCGACGCTCTACCACTGAGCCAAACCAGTTTCGGCCCTATTTTATATATTACTAGAGGCCCAGTGCACTAAATTTGTGCACGGACAGGGTCCCCAGCTGCCAGCCAGGACCTTCCTTTGTTTCATGCTGCTCCCTGGTAGTCAGCACACATTATAGGGAGCAACAGAATTCCTGGTCAGTTGAACTCCCAATGGAATAATTTACATATTAGCCTTTTATTATATAGGATAATCAAAAGGGGAGACATATGTGTGTTACATAATATCCATTGATGATAGATTAGGGAAACCTCTCGGGTAGGATAAAAAGTAAAATGAGCCCTAGCAGTTTGACTCAGTGGCTAGAGCTCAGCCTGAGTACTGAAGGGTCCTGGGTTCAGTTCTGGTCAAAGACACATACCTGGGTTGTGGGCTTGATCCCCAGATTTGGTTGGGGTGTGTGCAGTGCAGTAGGCAACCAATTCTTGTGTCTCTCTTACATCAATGTTTCTCCCTCTATGTCTCTTCCCCTCCCTTCCACTCTCTCTAAAAATCAATGGAAAAATATCTTTGGATGTGGATTAATAAAAATAAAGTAAATTTATAGACACATAGTTCTTTTACTTAGGTGGGTGTAGGATAGTTAACAGTCAGCAATGAGGAAATTTGCGATCTCCACAGGGTGGTACCAGTGGTTTGAGGGGTCTGGAGAAAGAGAAACTACTTTGACCTTCCAAAGATATATTATCATAGATGCAAAAGTACATTACACAGATTCAGGGTAAAGATTGACCTTTGTCAGGGAAGATGCTGGCCTAGGACATAACTACCCACCACAAAATGCTTTTGTTTAAAGTTAATTTCAGACCATCCTTTGTGGTTACTTTAGGTTTCTGAGTTTGTAAGGCCACCAAGCCGGCTTCCCTGAGCTAGTCAGGTTAGCATGTGGTCCCTTTTAATTCACAAGAATAATAATTCAGAGGATCAGTTTCAAGATATGAATCTCTGGATTTAAATTCCAAGTCAGTTATCTCTAAAGGCTTAGCTGAACTCTTCTCTGTAAGGTTCAGTTGCCCTTTTGTAAATGATGATAATATTATCACCTCATAGGGTTTTTATGGATATTAAGTGAGAAAAAAAAATTTACTCCCTTGCACATACATATTGTGTTCATTATACTACATCCTGTGCATATTAGAGTTTCAAAATTGTGAGTATATTTTTTGAAACTTTTGCATAACTGCCAGACATAGCTGACTTACTGTCAGGGTGTATCCCACCTCACTGGCAAGCCCAGCACAGAGTGGCATGCTATACTTTCATCAGCTTTTTGTCCCCAGGTTATATAGCTCCATCCCCAGTCTTTCTCCTTAAAAATATTTTAAAATTACAGTTTAAATATTGATATTTAACAATATCAATATTATTTGAAATTAGTTTCAGGGGTACAGCCTAGTGGATAGATAATCATATACTTTACAAAGTGTGTCCCACCTCTAATTCCAGTACTCACTTGGAACTATACATAGTTATTACAATATCAGTTGACTATATTCCATATGCTGTATTTTACATCCTGTGACTATTTTGTAACTACCAATTTATACTTTTTAATCGCTTCACCATTTTCACCCAGTCCACCAAACATTCTCCTTTCTGGCAACCATCAACTTGTTCTCTGAGTCTGTTTCAAATTTGTTTGTTAGTTTATTTTCTTCTTTAGATTCCACATATAAATGAAATTATATTGTATTTGACTTTATATGTTTGATTTGTTTTACTTAGCATAATACCCTCTCGGTCTATCCTTGCTGTCACATATGGTAAGATTTTATTTTTTTATGGCTAAGTAATATTCTACTGTATATATGTATCACTTTTTTTTCCCATTTGTCTTTTGATTAGCACTTGGGTTGTTTTCATATCTTGGCTATTATAAATAAAGGAGCAGTGAACATAGGGATTATTTTAAATTAGCATTTTGGGTTCCTTAGGTATATACCCAGAAGTGGAATCGCTGGGTCATAAGTAGTTCCATTTATAATTTTTTGAGGATCCTTCATTCTGTTGTCTACAACTACTGCACCAATCTGCATTCCCACCAACAGTGCATGAAGATTCTCATTTCTCTACTCGACACCAACACTTATTTGTTGATTTACTTATGATAGCCATTCCAACAGATGTGAGGTGATATCTCATTATGATTTTAATTTGCATTTCTTTGATGATTAGTGATGTTGAGCATCTTTTCATAAGTGTATTGGCAATCAGTATGTCCTCTTTGGAGAAGTGTCTATTCAGGTCCTTTGCCCACATTTTCATTGGATTGTTTGTTTCTCTGGTGTTGAGTTGAATGAGTTCTTTATAAATTTTGAATATTAACTCCTTTTTTGATGTATCATTGGTGAATATGTTCTCCCATTCAGTAGGTTGTCTTTTTATTTTGTTGATGGTTTCCTTTGCTGTACAAAAACTTTTAGTTGTATGTAGTCTCATTTGTGTGTTTTTTTCCTTTTTCTTCCCTTGCACAATAAAATATATTAGAAAAAATATTCCTGATCTTTCTGATGGCCAGCCTAATGGGGCTTGTTAGGTATCTTCTGACAGATTTTTAAAATACTGACTGATTTTCTGGACTTCCATATGGGTGATTATCAGATTATTTATAATCCACCTCTTCCCAGTTCTACTGGGAAGTAAAATAAGCATGACATGAGAACATTTTCTAGTGAAGGAGACATATGATATATGAGTCTTCACTCAGATTAATGTAACCCAGTTTTCTACATTTGCCTATCACATTGCATTTTTTTTGCCATTCTCTTAGCAATTAAAAGACATAGTAAATGTGTCTGTTTGTCAAGTGACTATTTTACACCTTGAAGAACACCATGTAAATTGACTATAGAAAGTAGAATAAATTGAGAAAATACTGATTTCATGAAGTTATTGTAAATGATATTGGGGAATTTATCAAATCGCATGTACAGTGATGGTAAATGAGGATTGGTTAGTTTACAATTGGAGCACAGAAAGTTGGCAAAGGTTATGATGTGATAATACTTCAAAAAAGCCAGGAATAGAAAAGGATTAAGATAAATCCTTTAGAAAACTGTTGAAGCCCTTGAACATTTGATAGATGACATTTATTACTATATTTTAGGTGTTAAATGTAAATTGACAGTTATTATTTCACACCATCATGAAGTAATTTCAGAAAAATCAACAAAATTTTATAACTGTTTTATCCCTTGGCTTAAAAATTATCACAGAATTATGTTACATTTAACTAAAATCTTGTTAAATGTAACATGAAGACAACTTACTTTTATATATTTTTAGATTCTTTTTAAGATGAATGGCTTTAAATTGGCTCTTTGTAGAGATCAATTCATCTTAGATAAAGTATTCTCTCTGTACTGCCTATTTCTTGATTCCCTATGACCCTTTCCACTCTTCACTTAGGTTCTCTCTATTCTGATGTCTGAATTAAGGCAAACACCTATTATCTATTTTCCATGTTCCATGGGTTGGCCTTCAAGTGGTCTTACAAAAACTGTGATATAAAGGATTTTTGAGGTTCAGATCCAGATTTTGGTGCTCTACACTAAGCTAAGGTGGTGATCCAGTTGACCCAATTGAGTAGTTCTTCCTACAGAGTAGGAGTGAAAGGTATAATAAAATTAGACTATGAAAGACTTTAATTATCAAGTTAAAGGAAATGAACTTCAACAGTTAGTGTTTCTTAAACTGTGGTCAATTGACCATTTACATCAGCATCACTTATTATGTTAAAATCTCCACTCTCTTAATTATGATGATGTTAATAATAATGTTAATAATGACCACTGTACTGCATGTCAGGAAAAGCTAAAATGAAGGCAGAAGCTTAGTTTTCACACCCTACCTAGCAAGCTACTCAAAGTGAAGCCCATGTTACAAATGACAGCAAAGTGCTTATGCAGAATTCATTAGAAAAGTTTTTATAGTTGAAAATATTACAGATGTTTCCCATGGTCCCCTCCCCCCATTGACCCCTGCAACTCTTTTCCTGCTCTTTCCCCACACTATTGTTTACCCATGGGTTATATATATATATATGCATAAAAATTCTTTGGTTAATCTCTTCCTACTCCCCCTCCCCCTTGCCTCTGAAATACATCATGCCTCTGGATCTATTTAGTTCATCAGTTTATTTTGTTCATTATATCCAACATAAAGTGGGATCATGTGATACTTGTCTTTCTCTGGTTGACTTATTTTGCTTAGCATAATTCTGTCTCAAAGGGTAAGAGTCCTTCTTTTTTTACAGCTGCATAGTATTCCATTGTGTAAATGTACACAGTATATCCTAAGAAGCCTAAAACACCAATCAGAATGGATATATATACCCCTATGTTCATAACAGCATTATTTAAATAGCTAAGATCTGGAAACAGTCCAAGTGCCCATCAATAGATGAATAGATCAGAATTTATTTTATACTGTGGGCATGGTATATTCAACTTGGGGTGGTCTGAAAGAATTTGTGTGGGTTCAATATATTTTCCACAGAGACGATTCAGCCAGTAATTTCTACATTGAATACTCTTCTTATAATGCCTCTAAAGGCTCATAGAAAGCTGGATTCTGAGCCTTTGAATCCTTAGTAAGCAGAGTAGAAAAGGCTTTCTGTGAGAAGGCTTTAGTTTTCTCAGTTGATGATTAGGCTCATATTCAACCCCAAAGTGGATAAGATACAAGTAAATGCAGTGATCATATACTGCTAGTTTGAGAATATGTGGATTACACCTGAAATAGATTTCTCTCATCAGCAAGTATTATTTGAATAAAATAGGAGGTACTTAAGACAAGATATTGCTCTATAATAGTTTGCTTTTGAAGAATGGAATGTTAACTTTCCCCCCCATCATTCTTCCTTTTGAGAAAAGAAAATATGTTAACTGTTCATCATGAAAGTACATTTCTGATTGCACATTGACTGGAGTTCTTTCTATGCATATATGGACTAATGATGTGATTTATAAAATGAGGATTCAGGACTGGCTTATACATAGCCTTTAACTGCATGTAAGATTTTTAGGTCCTGTGCCCCTGAAGCAATTCTGCCACTTGATAGAATTCTCAAAACTCTGACAGGCCCCATTAGAAGAACCAATTCTGTTCCTAGAATTTACCTAGAATTCATTCTTCAGTGGGAAAGAATACATTACAAAAGCATCTCCCTCCCAATCTCACTCACAAATCTGCAGAATTACTTATAGTTAGTAGTGCAAGTCTGGCCAAAAAACTTGTAAATAGCATACAATGATGTCTTACTACTTACAAGTAGAGAAGCTCTTTAAAGTAATCAGATCAGCTTAGCTCACAGGCCTTAGTCTAAAAAGGCATCCTTCTTCCCCCATGCTTTAATCCTGTATAGTCCAAACTTTTAGGACTCATGATCATCTGAGTAGTTTTATGCTTTTAGCTACCTTTTTCTTTTTTCTTTTTTCTTCTTTTTTCTTTCTTTTTTTTTACAAAAAATAACTCCATGTTTCTATATTAGTTCATTATTTTATAATTTCCTAGTAATAAAGTAGTGTTACTTTCAAAGCTGTAAAAGTTAACTTTATTCTTCTACTCTGAAAAATATTGAGTTATTTAAGTGTATATAATATATTTAAGGGAGCCTAATGGATTTGTTTTCATAATTTAATATTTTTGCATTTGCTCTTATATAATTGTTTTTAACAGAAAGTATTAGAGAACTGAGGATGGAATTCTTAGAACTAATGTTATTCTTAATAAAAATTACCACATGCTCGAACCATGAGGAAAACAAAAGAACTCTAATTGTTGCACCTCATCTGTGAATCAAGATTTCTGGGGCAAATCCAGGAAATACCCATTAAAAATATCATTATATGGGTTGTATGTGCACTATTGTTTTAGATCCATTGCTAACCATATGCTTTAAATAAATTTATCTGCATTTTATTTTTTAAATTTTAAGTATATTAGGAAAACTTTGTCACAAAGAACTTTACAACAATATCATAATAACCTGAAATTATTATTTCATTAATTGTTTCTTAGATATCATTTCTAAGCTTATTATAAAGAGAAATGATTATTTTATATGTTAACTCTATGAAAGAAAGAGTTTAAAGATAGCATTAGCACTTAATTCCATGTTTTTGAGATTCCCTTATAAAAACAAAGTGTTAAATCTTTTCAGTTTCTTCACATGGAGACCTTTACTGTTATGCAACATTGAAATAACAACATTGTTTTCACCCACTAAAATACCACTGCAAGATATTGTGAATTGGCTCATTTGCCTTAATTTTTTTTTTTTTTTAACAAATAAGGCAGTGTTTTGAGTTATGCCAGATGTACAAATGAGAGATTTGAATGCACTTGTAGAATTTAAATTGAAATGCTAATGAGTCTCTGACAGGAAGAAAAAACAACGTAGTCTACATTTTCATCTGTTTTATTAAAGTTGTATTTAACTGGAAAAGCACATTATTTAGAGCTATTTATTTATGTGGCATCGAGAAGTCAGCTCTTAAGTTTTATCCAGTTAAAATGCTTCTCATTCCATTTCACTTAATGTGGTGAATTGTTTTGAGCATTCATCTTTTGCTGTATTTCATTCAGTTTTAGAGTGGCAGTAACTCAATTGAATGAATGTATCTCTCTCTTTCTCTTTAAACTAGTGCTTACATGTGCTGCTTCATACTGTGGTGCTACATTGACATCTTTATTTTTTATCTGCCATAATTCCATTGAAATTTTATGGTAGATTATAACACAAGATTGTTTATGGTTATTTCATGTTTTGGTTATCTCACTTATGGAAATAAGGGGAAAAATGTTACACAAAACCACACTTCTGAGAAGATAAATTGACCTTAGAGATTATTAAACACAGTGCACTAAACCTTAAAAGTACTTATTTCAACAAAGACAACCAATGCCTTACCAAAAATATAGCTAATTTTTAAATTTTTTATTATTATCTATTTGCATAATTTAAAACAAATTTTTTTCATAGTTCCTTTAAATAAAGACTTTCTGTGGATGAGAAATGTGTGTATTCTGAGCATTAACTTAGAATAGCTTTTGGGGTTCTTTTGCTCATGTTCTTCTACCCACCTCACAGATGAGGTTAAAATGAGAGAGAATATTTGAAGTTATAGAGTTTACAATTTTTATGTATATACATAAAACCAGTACATTTAGATGAAGAAATTATAGTATAAAATTTCAAGGTTGGCGAGGCTGGCTGAGGTGAAGCTCACGTTGGACTGCAGACATTTGGGGAGGGTCTGGAAGGCAGTGTGCCTTTTGAGAAGGCAACTTCCATGGAGAAAGTGGAATGTGAGTTCAGCATTGTACAGATGTCATATCAAATGCCAGATCCCCTTTTGATTGCCTTTTACAGCGTGTCTGAGGATTCTGCTGTTGTAAGAATGCTCCATGTATCTTAAACTGCCTGATGTTTCTTTTATGAAAATCTGTGGTAAAACAAACTCTATTAGCATAAAAACCATTACAGTTAATGTTCAGTGAATAATAAGGATCTGCACTAACTGGAAATTGAACCAGTGACTGTCTGTTGGTTCTCAAGACATTTACATAAGGATTCTCTTGAGGGTGCTCCATTTAGCAGTTTTAGGGGATTTCATACACAGAACTGTGTCTTTATGTAAAACTTTTGTAAGGGGGGAAACTCTAGACATGCAGAAAGGGCAGTGAGCTTAGAGTCAGGAGCCTGGCTTTTGGTTCAGACTCCAGCACTCAGACCTGGATACATCACTTGATTTCTTTAGGTTCAGATTCTTTATCTGCCAAATGAAGAACCTAGTGATGACCTCCAAGAGCACTACCAGCTCTATAATTCTGTCATTTCCTGATTCTCTCCGCTCTACCCCCAGCCTGACCTCTGTCATTGTATTATTTATGTAGTTGCATTTCTAATTGTGGTGTTTTTTTTTTGTTTGTTTGTTTTTTTTACCCTTAAGAAGTCAGGACACATAACATTTGTTATTTTAAAAATATTTATGGTTGAAAATATTTCATATGCTCTCCTTTTCCCCCCCATTGACCCCTTTTAGCCCACCCCCAACCCCCAACCCCAGGCCTTTACTACCACTCTATTGTCTGTGTCTGTGTGTTATACATATATGCACACAAATTCTTTGGTTGATCTTTTCCCACCCATCAACCCACCTCCGCTGCCTTCCCACTGAGATTCCACAGTTTGTTCTATGGTTCTGTGTCTCTGGATCTATTTTGTTCATCAGTTTGTTTTTTCATTAGATTATACAGATGAGTGAGATCATGTGATAATTTATCTTTCTCTGACTGGCTTATTTCTCTAGCATAATACTCTATAATTCTAGCATAATACTCTCCAGGTCTTTCCATGCTGTCTCAAAGGGTAAGAAATGCTTTTGGTTTTTTTTACTGCTGCATAGTATTCCATGGTGTAAATGTACTACAGCTTTCTTATCTACTTATCTGGTGATGGGCACTTGGGCTGTTTCCTGATCTTAGCTGTTATAGATCAAGCCACTATAAACATAGGGGTGCACACATTCTTTCTGATTGGTGTTTTGAGTTTCTTGGGATGTATTCCTAGAAGTGGGATCATTGGGTCAAACAGGACACATAACACTTAAATGACAGATTATTTTTATCATATCTTCATGTCTTCTTAACATGGTATCCAGAAATATTTTTGAAGACGCAACAGTTGAGCTGAATGAAATTCCTAATTAGTATTCAGAATACTTTCAGAAAATAGCTTTTGTAGGTATGGCCAATTTTTGATTATCAAATAATGTGGAATAGCTTGTTTAACTGAAATGTATATGATGTCTTCATCAATATTCATTTTCAAATTTGTCTGCTTTTGTAAGGAACATATGAAGAGTTGCTAAAAATACTGGTTTGAATTTCATCTTTAGCCTTTAGCATCTTTATGCAGCTTTATTTTTACCCACTGCCATGTTTTGCCAAAGAAAAGAATAGGATTCATTGGTAAACTGTAGGAATTCACTTTATTTTTTCCAAGTTTCAGTTTTTTGTGTGTGTGGGTTTTTTTGTTTGTTTGTTTGTTTGTTTTTTGTTTGTTTGTTTTTTACATCTTAGAGGCACATTACACTCATACCCATACTCTCCTTATCTAAGTGTACATATGTATACATACTATTTTATGAACATGCCCAGCTTTTGTGCCTCCATACCTTTACTCATATTTTTCTTGTCATTTTTGACTCCTGTTGAACTCAAATACCCTTAGCTAAATTCTGTCCATCTTGTAAAGTCCAGCCTTCCAGTCCTTCATATTTTCCCTAATCACAGGAGCCTCATTGGCCAACATATTGATTCCATATTCTGATGCTACAATTTGATAGCTTTCTGATCCTGAGAAAAGTAAATAGTCACTGTGCCCCTCTGTTTCCTCATCTGCAAAATATGAATCTCAGGATTGTTTAAAATTTTAAATGATATATAGTATATAATTCAGTCATTCTATTGTACAAATATTAAAGTAGTGATATCATATATCAGTTACCAAAATAGACAAATAGCCCACCCCTCATAGAACTCATATCCTGAGGGGGATAGACATATTAATAAAACCCACAATCCTATATAATAAAAGCCTAATATGGTAAGTGTCTGGTCATCTGGTTGACTGTTCAACCAATCAAAGCATAATATGCTAATGATATGCTAAGGCCACTCAACTGTTTGTTATGATGTGCACTGACCACAAGGAGGCTGACAGTCAATCAGTCGCTATGGTGTGCACTAACCACCAGGGAGCAGACACTCTGACCATTAGGTTAGCTTGCTGCTGGGTTCAGGCCAATCAGGGCTGAGCCAGATGGGCTGGACATATCCTGGAGCCCTCCTGCTGTCTCTCCTCGGCTGGCCAATTTCCTGCATCCCTCCCTGGCCAGCCCCAATCAGGGCTGAGTGAGATGGGGCCTGATATTCCCTGGAACCCTCCTGTGGTCTCTCTCTGGCCCAATCATGCACTGGTGGGGTCCCTTTGCCTGGCCTGCACCCTCTAGCAACTCAGAACACCTTGGGGGATGTTGGAGAGCCATTTTCATCCCAATCCTGTAGGCCACTCCTTTTGGGCTCACAGCTGGTGAGTACTGTTGCAGCAGCACAAGCCTCTCCAGATAAGGACTAATTGGGTGTGAGTCCGTGGCAGGTGCGGTGGGGCAGGGATGAGCAGGAGTGGCTGGTAGGAGCTGCAGGCAGCATTGGACTGCAGTTTTCACCCAATCCCCACAGACCACCCAGAGGGACCTCTCCCATGCACAAATTCATGCACCAGACCTCATAATATGAGGATTGGTAATGGAGAGGGTTAGAGAATGCTGAAAGTGGAAGAAGAGAGGTTTAAATGTTATTAATAGGATAATTTGAAGAAGGTGGCATATGAGTGGGGCTACAAGAGACTAGGTATATTTGAAGAAAGAGCATTTCAGGCAGAGGCAACAGGTGCAAAGTCTCTGATGTGGGGTGAATGACATTCTCTAAGAACAGCAAGCAGGTCAGTCAATTTTTCAGAGTGGAAGGAGGGCAGCTAGAACAGGTCAGTTCTTGCAAGGGCTTTAGGTCAATTTATAAGGACACTGTCTCTGAAAGAGGTGAGGAGCCATTGGAAAGTTTTGAGGCAAGGAGTCACAGGATCTGACTTTTTAGTAGTATTTTTTTTAAAGTACTATCTGGCTTTTGTATAGTTATGGAGAAAGGGTCAAATGTAGATATTGAGCAAGATTTTGACTATATTAGGTGAGAGCTGAACAAACTACAAACAAAGTCCCTCAAGAGTGTCTGACCTGTAATGGACATTCTATAATTGTTAATGCCTTCCTTCTCACTTTCCTCTACTGCTATCCATAGCCAGAAATCCTCTCTTGTTCCTTGGAACTCTCTATTATGGCACACGTCATTTTTTAAAGTAAATTATTTATATGTTTTGCTTATTTCTTTTACAAGCCTACATTGTCTTGAGGACAATTTCTAGAAACTCAATTTTTATTTATCTTTATATGACCCACAGAATTCAGTGCAAGACATTGTACCCAATTATTGAAAACACTTTGATAGAATGAATAAATTTGTGAGTAGATCTATTTGGTTTTTGGAAAAAGTTATATTAGAATGTGTAATTCTGGGGCATTGGCAAAATAGGTTGGTGAGAGTGATGAATCTATGGTGAATTCTGGAATTTTGTGGTGGTATAGGTATAAGAAAGAAGTATGCCCCATACACATCACTATGATGTGGGGTGTGTGAGAAAAACGAGTCAGTAGATAGCATGAATCTTTCTTAGGAGGGTGTTTTATGAGAAGCAGGTTGAGAATATGTTTGGGATCTGATGCGCAATAACATCCAAGAGGAGATGGTTAGTAAGTCTGGATTGCAGGGAAGTAATAGCTCAGGAAACACATGGTTGGCATATTTTAGGATATATTAGTCAGGAATGGTGGCTTAATTTTATGAAATAGGGTAAATGTTTAGTAAGTAGGAAAAACATTGGTCCCTTCACTATAGGTGAAAGATGCTGGACAGGTCCAGCGAGGCATGCTGTCTAGGGACTTCAGCCATCTTCATTTGTGATTCTTGCAGGAGTGAGGTGGTCGCCCCCTGACAACTTCAGCTTGAAGCACTTCAAAAGTCATATCTTCAATACAGTCTTATCTGGAGGAAGAAAGCCCATCTCTCTTGGCTATCAATGGGAGCTCTGGTCTTTCGTCTTACTAGACCATCTTAAATCTAGTGTGCATCCCTAACCACTTATTTCCATTGTGTCAGGATTACATTGGTGAGCAAGGGCCTGAGCTTCATACTCCATCCTCAGAGTCAGGGATGGAGTAAGTACACTGGAAACATGTGGTGACATGAAATTAGGCTACTTTTATTGATTTGTGGGGGTGGTGTGGATTCAGGCCCACCAAAACAGTAGATATTTACTACAGGAATTATATTGTCAGGGCCTTGGAAAGAAACACAATTCACAAGTGTTCTGTCCTGCCCAGATTGGGATCACTTCCTGCTCAAACTTTACTCAAAAACTCGCAGGAAAGTCCAGCTCAAATAGCTGATTAAGTGAAGTGAATAAGGATGGCCCTATCAGTATTTATCCAGACAATTCTGTGGGTTAGATGCTAACCACTGTCACCAACTGCTTTGACAAATACCCAAATGATACTACCTCATGGGTTAAAAACAACGTAGATTACAGCTGGAAGCTCAAATTGGGACCAGTAATGAGGTAGCAACTTCATTGGAGGATAGGGCAAGTAACAGCCTTCCCTCAATCAGTTGGGGCTCAGACAAGAGTGCCTGATCCAAAGTCAGAAACTGGAGGATGACCTGACTGAACTCCAGAACTTTGAGTCTAAAATGATATCAAAGCAGAACAAGGATTGGGCTGTTTAATAGTGCAAAAGAAAGCTTGGTTTGATGACTAGAGAGAATTAGGAGATATTAAAAAAGATCATTGTTTATTACAAAATCAAGCAGTGCAAACATATCAACAATCTTGAGACAGTCTTTACCTGGATTATTAGATCTGCAATTCAGGTGAGAGAATATTACCAAGTCCGACCTGCTTATCAACTTGTGTAATGAGAACATATAAAAGTGAATGAAAATATATCCAGTCTGCAGTGAAAGAGAAATGTAATAGACATATATATATTTTTCTCCTATTTTGTAGGATTGAGCCTAAATTTAACTTGAATTCTTTTTAAAAGGAGCTTCCTATTCAGCCTTTTTAAAATGAAAAATTTTCCTTTTTTTGATGGGAAATATTCATTTTATTATTAAAAAATAGTTTTGCCCAACCAGGGTGGCTCAGTGGTTGGGTGTCAACTCATGAATCACGAGGTCACCAGGTCAGTTCTAGGTCAGGGCACATTCCCTGGGTTGTGGGCTTGATTCCCAGTAGGGGGCATGTAGGAGACAGATAATTTATGATGTTTCTCTCTCATTGATGTTTCTCTTTCTCTCTATCTCTCTCTCTAAAATCAATAAAATATATTGAAGTTAGCTTTTTTCTAGTTTAATTGAGGAATATAAGAGGAAGAACTAGGTGGAAAGATATAAAAAGAAAAAAAAAGACAATTAAAAATGTTGAAAGATAGGAGGATAGCACAGCAAGCCCCACAGCTATTTGCCCAGGAAACATTTCTTGTTGTCTTGTTTTCCCTCGAATTTGTGTTAGCCTTTCCCTGGTTGGATGTTTAGAATGCTCTCTTCCCATCTCCCCTGGTCAACTCTTGCTTGTCCTTCAAGATTCTAGTCACAGTTTGGCTCCCACACTGTTCAACACCCTCTTCACTCTAATTCCACTCCAGATAGATCTGTGGTATGCAGACCTATGTTGTGATTCACTTATTACACCATAGTGACATGACTTTCTGATATCTTCTCCATTACACTGTTGGTCATTTGAAAGAATGAGTCAATGGAACCACGGTAATTTACACCGCTAGAATAAGTAGCTTCAGTGGAAGGCAGAGCATAGAAGCAGGTTCTTGGTACATGTTTCATCCTGACTAAGGCATGAGGGGGCCAGGGAAACAGTTGGGCTTTGGGAATAAGTGGGAGTAGAGGCTCATATGCTACTTGGACGCTGGCTATCTTTTATTTGGCCCTCTTCATCTATTTGGATCTTTATTTTCTCTGCAGAATCATTTCCAACCTTCAGAAAATGTGGTTGCTGACAGTTCTTAAGTGTTACATAAGAAAGTTTTGCCACTGAAAAAAGATTAAAGATTTAGACTTGATTTTTCTGCTCCAAAGGTTCATGGATCCTAGGAGATGTCCCAGTTTGGTCCAGTGAGCCCTTCCCCTGCACAGCCCTCAGCTGATCAGGAGTGTGTGTGGGAGGGGTAGTTCTCACAGCCAGATAAACAGTACCTGCTGTGTGCTCAATATATTATTCTACCACAGGCTAATTACATTTTGAGAGCTCTGCTTGTCATACATATATTTAACTCTAGGCCATACATATTTATAGAGGGAAATTATAATGAAGACAAGTGCTTCAAAACTTAAATAAAGCTTTATTTTGGAGCATAAAATGTATAATATCATTATTCTTAGTGGAGATTACCTTCATTATGTTTTCTGTTGGCTTAAAATGCATACTTTGCATTGGTAAGCATAGACTGACAAGAGCACTGATAAGTGGGAAAGGTTGTCTGCATAATGAAAAAGTTGACTTGGGAGAAAAAAATATGCTTTGGTTAATTGATAAAGCAAAAATATTGCTGACTAACTAAACATATATTTTTTTAGTCTTCCAAAAGGCATTGCTAAGATCTTGCAAGTGAGTTTTTAAATGCCACTTTCAACAGAAACTTTCTTATCAACTTGCTTACTGCTCTCAGTGGATGACTGACATTAAAGTGAAAGAAACTGGCATGCTTACTATTCACAGCAGATGAATAGATGAGTCTAAAGCTTGAAGTCTTTAAAAAATGTCATGTGTACACCATTAAGTTTTGTGTGTGTGCATTTAGCTTATACTCAATGGAAGCTGATCCTAGGTGTTAGTCAAATGGGTATAATTTTAGAAGTGACACATTTATATTACAAAAAAAGGAGGCAGGAAAAATGAGCTTAATTCTTTTTCCCTTTTATACTTCACAGGATGGGAAATGGTGAGTAGTGACCTCTGGCTACAGGTGTAATATCTGTCTACTTTATTACACCTTTATTGAGTGTGGATGCAGTAGGTGGGTAGGTGGGGAGAAGAATGTGCTCTGTGATTTAGTCATTAGAGAGCAGACCTCTTATATTACAATATAATTTGATGTCTAATATGTTTATTGACTCTCTCTTTTGTATACACATCCCACAGGAACAACTAACAAGGAATGATAATAGATGGATTACATGTCCAAATATGGCTTCTAATTTGAATCTATGAGTCTCTGAAGCCAAATATTAAATTGATGGACCAATTGAATGAATTAGGAACCACTTGATTATTTCTAAAATAACCATTGGGATTCTTATAATTCAGTTAGAAACTTGATCTTATTTTTTTCAGGATCTGAAACTCTAGTTATCCACCAAATGGGCACAAAATGCGAAAAGGGTCTTTTTCCTATTCCATGTTAGTGAACATAATCTCCCAAGCTTTGTCCAAATACATTATACACCTCTGGAGGAGTGTATGCTATTTCTGTTTCTGGTTTGGCATGAGACAATTAATGTATCTCTATCTCATCCCCACCCTGCATCCTTGTGTCTCCTTTATCCCTTCTCTCTCTTTCCCTTTTTTCTTAAAACATGCTTTCCTATGAGAATTAATGAAGCAAAGAGCCTTTATGTCACCTTTGTTAAATGACCTCAATGAGGATTGTTTTGTAGTCATAGGAACTGCTGACCTCAAATATAATTGTGTTTATTTATACATCTTGAAGCCCAAAGAGGTTTCTTTTGTTTCATCATAATGCAAGCTGGTTTTACTTCTCTCTTCTTTTTAGTAAAAAAGCACAGCAATGTTTGACCCTTGTTTGTTACTGAAACTTATCTTCAGGGAGAAAGTAACTTTGAAAATGAGTTACCATAAATAGAATACAAACAACCTTTTGCTTCTATAAAATAAATGGTTCCCTTCAGGAACTATTGATTCCAGTCTGTTAATACTACAAACCTAACTAAAATAGACATTATCTGTACTCTATGGGGGTGAGTGACAAGGGTTCTGCACTTAGGGCTTTTGCTAAAAACTTGGCAGGCAGCCAGCTGGGAGCACTGTTAGAGACTTTTAAGAAGTTAGAATCTGTAGAGTGTCTCAAGGAGAAAAGCTTTCAGTTTAGACAGTTGTATAGTTAACAATTATTAGCTCCAGAGAACTAATAATTAGCTCTATTCAATTAAGTCAGTTTCTAGCTTTATACCCAAATAGATAGCTTACATAGCCAAAATGCACTGTAAACTCAACTTATGCTACACAGTTCCTTAGCAAAATCTTTTTGTTTGATTATTTTCATTGTTCATGCTTTGGTGCAGTTCCCTTTGCTGGTTGGTTGATATGCACCATGTTCATGACTTACTTTTTCACACAGCCTCGTATCCTAAGCCTTTTTCCATGTTCTTAATTTTGAATGACTGCATATATTTTTATAGTAATAATCGTGTACCAGATTGTGTATTTTATATATATATTAATTTGGTTAATTTAAAAATATATTTTTATTAATTTGAGAGAGAGAGGAAGGGTGAGGGATAGAGAGACAGATATATTGATGAGAGAGAAACATCTATCGGCTGCCTCCTGCATAACCCCTACTGGGCATCAAGTCTGCAAACCAGGCATGTGCCCTAATTGGGAGTTGAACCAGTGACCTCTTGACACTCTGACTGGCTACACTGACTGGGCTAATTTGTTTAATCTATAAAACAACTTTATGATGTGTATATTATTATCCTCATTTAAAAATGTGATACAAAAACTGAGACAGAGAAGGCAAGTGGACTGTTGAAGGTTCCAACGTCAGTATATTACAGAGTATGGAATATGCCATGGCTTACATAACCATTTCCTTTTTATTCACCCATTAGAGGCCCAATGCATGAATTCATGCATGGGTGGGGTCCAGCTGGCCTGCCCTGATTGGGGCTGATTGGATTGAGCTGGGTGGGGAAAGGGGATGCAGGGGGTTGGTAGGCTGGTCCTGCCCCAATCAGGGTGAGGGACGATTGGGGAGGGGCTGGCTGGAGGAGGAGCCACTGGTGGTTGGCCGGCCAGTGGTCCCACCCTCTGGTCGAACTCCCAGTTGAACTCCTGGTTGAAGGGACAATTTGCATATTAGCCTTTTATTACATAGGATTCTTTGATATGTGGTTTCTTATAGTTTACTATTATAAATATCACAAGAGAAATTATGACTATGAAAGTATTTCCCTACATAATAAAGGGTTTCTCCTTAGATAGTTTCTTAAAAATAGAATTACTCATCAAAGTTAAACATATTTTAAGGCTATTGAGACACATTATTACCTTAATAGCTTTCTTAAAAACCATTGCATTTCTGTAATAATTTGTGTGCATGGTTCAGAAAATCATTGCCATCTCTTGATATTTTATTTAGACATCTTTGCTAATTTGATAGTCAAATATGGATTTTTCACTGTTGTTTTAATTTGCTTGTATCTTTTTATTTGAATTCCCTCTTTTTAAATTAATTATTCATGCCTTGTTGCCTGTTTTTATTTTTTTATTTTTATTCTTCAAGTTCCAGGTTTATTCTTGTGTCTTTGTATATCTTCTTTACCCAAGAACCTTTATTTTACTTGCTAGGAATGCTTTTGAGATGTGTTTTGTGTGTTGGTCTGTGCTTATATGTATTTATTGAGGTATAATTGATATAAGGTGTTTGTTTTTTTTAAACACAATTTTTCCGCCTTTGTGATTGCTTTTATTTAGAAAGATCTTCTATTTCTAAAATAAATGTTACGTTTTTTATTTTTTCCCCATTTGTGTTTAATTTTAATAAATCCAGAATTTATTTTTTTACAGTGTTAAGTATGTATCAGAATTACAAAGTAGTATAAAATAAATAACTGGAGTTTCATTCTTCTCTTTCAGTGAATTTATTAAAATTTGGAAGAAAAGCCTTGGATATTCTATAAACTACACAATTAAATTCTTAAGTAGTATTTTAAAGATTACTTTATCAAAACAGAAATTTGGAATTTGATTATTGTCCTTTTATCAATAAATGCACATTTTTTGTTTTTTAAATATTATATTTGTAATATTTTTGTCTTGCTTTTATAAACAAATCTAACAAAGAGAAAAAGTCTATAATTAATTAGATGTATACTCTAGACTTTTTAAAAAAACAGAAATCAAAACACTCAGACAAAAGGTAGAGATAATAAAAAATCAGGAACAAGAAAGAATAGAAATATAGGCCATGGCATTGTTTACTTGTCTTGAGCCAATAGGAAACCTTGTTAAGTGGTCTCAGTACTATTTCCTGCTTTGTCTGTAGACACCTCTGGGATTCTTCAGGTGATACTTTGGGTAGTGACTACCATTCAATTCATGTTGCAAGAACTGAGCCAATTTGCCATCCTAAGGAGAAAAATAGTTCAAAATAATATATTGTAGTTTTGAGAAACCTGTCTCTGTGCTATAAATTTATATCTACACTAATAAAAGAAAAAGATGCAAATTGCTGTACCTATGCCACACCCACCAGCCAATCAGAAGCAAGTATGCAAATTAACCCAACAAAGGCCTCTATTTTACCCATTAGGAAACTTGAGAGATGTTATATAATGCCTTGTTAAAATCTAGGTCATGATGTCTCTGGGAGTAACTAGGTCTATTAGTTTAGTAAACCACCCCAAAAGGTAATCT
The DNA here is from genome assembly GCF_014108245.1 of Pipistrellus kuhlii. Taxonomy (NCBI): domain Eukaryota; kingdom Metazoa; phylum Chordata; class Mammalia; order Chiroptera; family Vespertilionidae; genus Pipistrellus; species Pipistrellus kuhlii. The sequence continues at coordinate 65,738,998 of NW_023425562.1, forward strand.
GGTTGATCCAGAGCTCTGATTCTCTATCAACAGTAATTTTGTTCTCATAGAGGACATTTGGCAATGTCTTGTGGCAGGGTGGGAAGAGTGTGCACTTCTGGCATCCAATGTATCGATACTAGGGATTTTGCAGCCTCCTACAATACAGAATTATCCAGTGCAAAAGGCAAATCTGCTGCATTGAGAAATTCTTATCTAGAGCACTGGTTCTTGACTGGGAACTTGTTAGAAATGCAAATCACAATGCTTCACTTCCCACCTAATGAAAGAGAAACTCCAGGGGTGAGGTTCAGCAATTTGACTTTTAACAATCCCTTAGAGTGATTCTGATCTTCTTAAAGTTTGAAGATAAATTGTGAGCCATTTTGGCATATAAGAACATTCAAAAAATATTTATTGAGTATTAGGCTTGTGCCAGGAACCAGCCTCTGAATACTCAAAAAACAGCTTTTTCACAGTTTGCTTTCATCATCTTAACTGAATGAATCTTGTTTCTTTTTGTAGTTCTCATTTTTTTTTTTCTGTTGTCTTAATGCTGTTTGACACATGTTTGTTGAATTGTAGTCAATTGAATTGATAGCTGAACTTTTTCTACCCATAATCTCCTTATAGATATTCTTACAGTCTTTATTTATTTATTTATTTTTTTAATCATTGACTTAGTTAAAGATGTAGTTGTCATATTTATCTTTTCCTCCTCCCAACCCTCACCAGCCACACAAAGATGGTAAGGATTGGATGACAGAGAAAATTCCTTATTCTTTATAGAACAACAATTACAAGGTCATAGTTGTAAATTCCTAAATTCATATTATACCCACATTACCAAGAAATCCTTACTTGATAATCCAAATTAAGAACTACTCAGTTCTTACTAATTGAGTAGATTGTATGGCACAAAGAGATTTCCAATATTTGTTGATTTGAATCAAAGACATCTCCTGAGTAATTTAGAAGTATGGTGATATTAGAGAGAGGGGATTATAAAGGGAATGTGGGCAATATATTACAATTGATATGGTATGTAGTTATAACTGTTATACTGAATTTTTGGACTGGAACCTGGATTCTTTGTCCACTGGAATCAAAGAATGAATCCATTGACAGAAAGTGGTATAGCAAAGGTGGAGATTTATTAAAGAACAAATACAGACTCCCACATGGGGAGAGGAAAGAGTCCCACAGAATGGACTCTCATGTAGGGAGGGGAAAGAGTCCCACTGGGTTCCTCTTCCCTATGGCTTATAAAGGCTGCAGACCCTGGTGCCTTGATATCCACTCTGATTGATCACGATTCCCTTAGACTGGTTACTATGGTAACTTCTGAGCTCAAAGATTCTCCCCTTTCCCCTCCTTCCTTATTGTTTTCCTATTCTCTTGTTTTATGTAAATATACCTGTTGCTGCCTCCCTTGTCTTAAGGAAATATAACTGCACCTGGCTTCCTTGTGCTATGGAAATGTACCTTCTCCCATCTGTGGCCTGTGTTTTTTTCCCCATGGACCCTAATTCTAAAAAAAACCCCTAAGTCTGCTTATGTCCCCCTAAAACTCCCATTTCAACTGAAGTAGGGGAATTCTGGACACTTCTGGAGATATTGGACTTGAAGAAGAGTACTAGTATATCCATGATCTCAATCTTGGTTTTAGTTTCTGAAAGTGACTTTAGTTCAACTCCCTTTGGAGGAGGGGAGTGATTACATTGCCCTTATAATTGGATAATTGGATTATAGCAATTACAGGAAGTAGGTAGGGTATATAAGAAGCAGGGAGTATTATAATATGTTGTGGAGACCTGGTTTGAATGTTGTGGGCATCTTTTTTGGGGTAGTGCTAAGCACATTGCCATTTTCTTTCCCTGTGGGTTTCCCCCAAAATCGAGGGTGGGGGTTCCATTTGTCATGTTTTTGCGATGTTGTCTTGGCTCTGTTGCTACAATTGAACTACCAGAAGTTGACAAGGGATCAAAGCTGGGTTACTCAGATTCTCTTCTGGAAATTTGAAATTTGGAACCTTGTGGTTGATAAGGCTGAGTCATATTAATAGCAGTCCTATTGAGAGCAGGTTCCCAAATTCTGACTATAGAGGTCCCCATAGCTGATCTGGTTTCTGGATTTCCCAGAAGTGTTGTTCTCTTTCTTCAGTTTCATTGAGGCTACCTAGTGTTCTTTCAATAAACCCCCCTTTATGCTTATGTTGATTAGAGCTGGTTTTCTGTTTGTTTATTTTTTTCAAGAGTCTTACTTTATCTTGGTTATATAAGTAGATGGTCTGAATCTCAAAAAGGGATCAGCACTTGAATTATGATAATAGATCAAAGATCTAGACGTGACAGTGAGAAACAAGCAACATATTAACCCCTTCTCTCAAAAGCGGGAAAGAAGATGCCTTTTATTAGAGAAAGCTGGAAAGGACATGGCTTGTTTTGCAAGACTGTTTCCGGGTAATAAGAGGAAGTAAAAGCAGTGTCAGAGCCTAAAGCTGACAATGTTACTTAGGTTCTCAAAGAGATTTAGAATTCCTCTGGAATAGAGAAGGAATTCTATAGCAGATGTTCAATAAATACTTGTTGACTATAGAAACAAATAAATGGAGGAGAATGATCCTTTCTCATTACACCCTCAGTGACCTGGACTTGTCAAAATATAGCTTACTCCCATAGCCTCTTCCCCAGGGTAACAGGGCCAGCGCTGCCTGGCGCTGTGTTCTCTTCCCTATGAATTTGCCTTTGGAAATCACTAAAGAGTCAGACTAGAGGCAGTACCAGGAAGCTAGTGACTGGGGTAGTGTCAAGGGTAGAACCCAGAGATAGAGGTGAGGGAAGAAATCAATATTGGCACCCAAGGAGAAAGAAAGTTGGAGTCTATATGCCTTATTCATAGGGACTTTTAATACCCTTATTATTGGGCAGGAATCAAGCCCATGCTATGGGCAACCTAAAGAGAAGAAAGCAGATAAATAGGTTTGCCTGAGTGAAAATAGGATAGAAAAATGGAGCATGTGTTGGAAAGTACATGCACTCTACTGAAGCTTAGCAAATTGTTCTCTTGGTAGCTTTTGAATTTAAAATTACTCCATTGCAACGTTGGTATTATCAGTGGAAATACTGAAAAATGAGATTATTCACAGTTACATTTATTTTATTTTTTATCTACTTGCAATGATTGAAATCAGAATGTAATTAAATTTTAAGGTATACAAAATGAAATTAAAATAACAACCTGTGCTCAATAAGACCACTAAGAGTGAAACTCAGTCAATGGAAAAGAAGTTTTAAACTTTGATGCATTTTGTGGCCTATGAAATTTAAAAATATTTTTTAGATTGCTGGCTGATGGTGACTCTGTGAACAATAGGAACACATTAACCCTGAGGACAGCTCATCTTGTATGGAAAGACAAATGTTTATGATTATATGGCTAGCCAAGACCTTATGCAATAAGATGTTTAAACTATAAGCAAAGTGCTTCTCTTTCAAGGTTTATTAATACTATGGAGTGCACTTTATATCCATACCAATTTTCATGGTTTTATAAGATGAGGAATTATACAGAAAATAAGGTAAACATGTAAATAGTGGAATTCTTTATAACTCTAGTATTACAGGGAAAATAATGAGTCAGGGTAGGGAGTAGTTAGCCACTGAGGTGTTAGAGTCAGAACTGGCCTTTGTGTCTTAGGATAACTTATTTTGTCTTTATCTACCTCTATTTTCATTTGTGAAATTATCTGTGTAATAACCATATACAAAGGTTCTGAAAATAAAATTTTCTATGATAACTCATTTAAGGCAGCAAAACCTGATGTGAAATAAATAGAAGTTATAGTCTTTATCCCATTTTGTCTCCATCTTTGTGCATTTTGTGCAGAAATATTAATATATTTGATTAAGGTTGGCTGCCCAAACTCCACTCAGGATGAATGCTGGGTAGATTCCATTTATTGCTCCAGATTCATTCTCCAGCTTTCTCTACCCAGCTACGTGCAGGGAAATCTGACCTACTTTCTAATTCCTTCAGTCTGTTTTCCCATTCTATTTGACCAATGGAAATCATTTTCACGAGATTGGAGAAAGGAAGCAGAATAAGGAACGTATTTCATTCCCTTAGCTTCCTCCACAATGGGTTGCCATAGCATGTCTCTAGGTAGCAGGTCTCAGCTCCTGAAAGGTTACCCACTTTCCACAAGCCTTTTAATCTCCAGCTCTCAGTAGCTGGCCCTTCCTGTACCTTTCTGGCCTAAAGGTGGTAATCCCCACAGTACTAAACCCAGATTACCAACTATCCTGTGGTTTCTCTACACCTTGCCCACACCTTGGTAAATAGTGCCTTTATAACTTTTCCTTAAATTGTCCAAAATGAATGTTACCTATTTCCTCTGGGACCCTGAAAGATGCAGAATGTCACTTTATTTATGAAATATATACTGACTTACTTACTTGCTAAACACACACACACACACACACACACACACACACACACTAAATTCTACGACACATCTGGCCTCAAGGGTTTTGGATATCAATATTAGCACAGGAGTTTTACCATGTTTTGTAAATTGTTGCTTTGTTCAAAAGATCCTGTTGATGTTCAGTTAAACACAGAACATTTAAGTGGTCTGGAGATAGTGCTACCAACAGCTTAATACTAACAAAAATAAAAATTGCCACCGAGCTACCAGTTTAAATAAATCCCTCAAGGTGGGTGTAATATTTGAACTAGTTTCACAATGATAATAAATTCGCTTTTGTTACTTAAGAGGCAAAAAAAAAAAAAAAAAAAAAAAAAAAAAAAGCAGCAAAATTAGATCTCAAATCCACTTGATTACTTTTTCACCTTAGGCCTTAGCATGGGTGTCCAGCTGGTGGGAATAACATAATTTTCAGATTCTTCACCTTTGCTCAGTGCTTCAACAAGAGTAAGGTCAATCCTCCAGCTTTTTAATATTTGCTTGTGTATGACTGTATGTTAGAGATCGTTCTTGGGTGTTGGAGAGAACAAAATTTAGAGTAAGTGAGGCTAGCTTTGGGTTTCAGTTTTATTATACTACTTGATTCACTTTGAATTTATAACTTAACTTCTTTAGTCCTTTTCTTAAAAATGAAGGTAAAGATACATATTTTCAGAATCCTGAGAATTAAATAGAACAACTATATCAATAGTATAGCATGGAGCTGGGCTGACAGGAAGAGTGTGAGTGTTTCTCAAGCCTGAGACAGTTGTGAACATAGCCACTCACTAAGTACACTGTGTCCCTGAGACTGACCAGTGGCTGCAGCTGTGTCACTGCTGCTGTCACATTCGAACTCCTGGGCTGACCAGAGCCTCCAGCTTCTACGTGTGCAAACCGTGACCCACTTGGGGCTGTCACCAGCACACATCACTGCAAGGACAGCATGAGTGTGGAGTGGTGCATGTCAAGTACCACTTTGTCAGAGAAGTAAGAAGCTGAGCAGCCTGAATGCTTCCTTATTTGTTTGTAGGCACACACTTAGTTTTTACTTCCATTAATTCACAAATATTATATTTATCACTTTAATGTTTAATATAGTGTTAGTAAATGTGAATCAACATTTTTTAATTTATAAAAATAAACCATGAAGCCATGATATTTTTATATCTTACCTTACTATAGTAAGTTTCATTCTTTTCTAATGACATTTCCTAACTATTTTAAGCAAACAAAGTATTACATGCTATGCAACTACACAGTTGCTAGAGATGAACCATATAGTTGAAGGAGCTGCTTGTGGCTAAAGAAAATGAAAGCCAAGGACATGGTTTCTAAGGGCTTTTGGTTGTTTCCTGGTACCAATACCTGAGAATATTTTCTTCTCAGGACCTCATAAAGTGTCCTACTACATTGAGAATTTTTGCAAGCAATTGTGGAAAGAAAATAAACTCAAATATAGGAAACAGGTTGAATCAAATAATCCTGTGAACGTTGGTATATCTTAATGGGATATAGCTTTCATGGTGATGATGAAATAACAAATAACTTTCATTTTTTTTCTATTTTTTTTTACTTTTTATAAAAATTAGTAATCAAGTCTCTGTGGATTGTAAGATCTCAAGAACAACACAGCATAAAAAGTTTCCTTTTGGCAGTAAAAACAAAATATTTTATTTAAAATAATTGAAATCTATTATTATAATTATTAAGATTAAATGTTGATTTTTTAAACTGCATTAAAAGTTTTTTTTTTATTGTTTTTTTTTTTTTTGTCTTCTTCTCAAATTAATATTCCAACTGAGAAGGCTGAAGAGATCAGATTAAAAGAAGTCATTAATAAAAAGGAAGTACATTTAATGGATATATGATTACCATGTAGTTCAAAGAAAATTACATTGTGCCTCCTACTAATTCCTATTTTGTGCTTCCAGTTGCCATGCTTATCTTAAGATGGTTTTGGCTTTCGGAAAAATATTAAAAAAGAAAGATTTATATATATTATTTAAAATAGATTAAAGTTAAGGCACAAGTATCATTTAGTACTTGAAGGATGTGAGTTATTTGACTTTAAAATTTGTTAGTGTTTGTTACTTTTTGAAAGAATGTCACACAATTTAAGAAATTACTAAATCAATCATGATTCTATCTCCCTTGTAGTAGCTATCTTTTATGTGGGACTTGAGGACTGCCCTCAGGCTGAAAACAATAAAAAACAAAAGAACAAAACAGGGAAACTACCTAGTTCTATCCCCTTGTTCCAGTGTTAACTCTGCTTCCATTTTTATTTGCTTGTATTAAATTCTCCAGAGCTTTCAAACATTAAAAAAAAATAAAATGTTTTGTCCAGAGTTTGTAATTGTTATTTATTGGCCATGCCAAAAATGGGTGTGATCATGTCTCTGCCTAAACTTTTTAAAAAATATCTTTTATTGATTTTTTACATAGAGGAAGGAAGAGGGATAGAGAGTTAGAAACATCGATGAGAGAGAAACATCAATCAACTGCCTCCTGCACGCCCCCTACTGAGGATGTGCCCTACTGAAGATGAGTCCTACTGAGGTTGTGCCCATAAGCAAGGTACTTGCCCTTGATTGGAAGTGAACCTGGGACTCTTCAGTCCACAGGTCTACACGCTATCCACTGAGCCAAACCAGTTAGGCCTCTGCCTAAACTTTTAAAAGCTTTTGAAATGAAGGCATTTAATTTTATTCTGAATTTAATCTACTATAATTTTAACTGTTTCCACCTGAGAAGTTATTTATCAGTGTTCTGATACTATTCCAATTCTTTTAGATGCTGTAAACATTGTCATTTTAGGGTATGTTTTGTTTTAGCTACCTAACAACAATACAAATTTTTCCATTCATTTGCATCTTTTGATGGAAATGGAACTTTTTTTGTTGTTATACATTTATTTTCTTTGGTTATGATTGGAATTTTGAATGAGAGAATCTTGATTCTAATCCCACGCTGCTGTGTAAACTTTTTTTCAGGTTCAATTTCCTCTTTTGCAAAACAGAATAACAACAATTCCTACTTTCCATTGCTGTTTGAAATCTTTCATGTTAAGGGATAACATAGGTACTTGACAAACAGTAAGGGATCTATAAAGGGTAGGTGTTATTGTTATATGCCAATTCTTAGATTCGGGGAAGTAGATTTTTTTACTCTATATTTCAATATTTAGTTTCTGAAACAATTTAAGGAAACTTTTTGAGAACAGATTAGAGTTATATTTTAATAATCAAATTAAACCTTTGTATATCAATTCAGTATATCAATATAATCTTCATGAATCACACTGGCTGAAAGTCCCTGAAATTTAATCTCAGATATATCTAGCAGAGATTTGTTGATTATCTATTGTATGTCAGGTGGTACCTAGACATGGTGTGAGAAGCAAAGATGAAGAAGATAGGTCCCTATCCTTTGAAGCTCTTGTGTCATTGAGTAATAGCTCTGGAGAGATCTCCTAGGGAACTGGGCTGTGTGGAATACAGAAGCAGTTGCTCCAAACTTTTGTTATTGGGATTACATTTTATGTATAATAGAGGCTCAGTGCATGAAATTCATGCATGGGTGGGGTCTGGCCGGTGATCTGGGACTATCAGGGCCATCTCGCCCAATTCCAATTGGGGCCAAGCCAGCCGGGGCCTGCTGACTGCCAGATGGGGCCTGTTAGGTGGGGGTGGAGGGACCTCAGGAAGTTTGCCAGCCAGGAGGAGGGACTGGGGGAGGTTGGCTGACCATGGGAGGTTGTCTGTGGGAGCACACTTACCACCAGTGGGCAGCTCCTGCATTGAGCATCTGCCCCCTGGTGATCAGTGTACATCATAGTGACTGGTCAACTGGTCATTCTGGTCATTCTGTTGTAATGGTTGCTTAGGCTTTTTATATATAGATCAGTGAAATTGGCTCATGTGGCTGTGGAAGCTTGACAGGTCCATAATTTGCAGGGTGGGTCAAGAGACTGAAGATCTAGGGAAGCATTGCAGTTTTAGTCCAGAGGTGGTCTGCTGTCAGAATTTCTTCTTATTCCAAGGAGATCAGATAAGGTCCGCCCACATTGTGGAAAGTAATCTGCTTTACTCGGTCTAATGACTTAAATGTTAAACTCATATAAAAATATATTTATAGAAACATCAATGTTTGATTAAACACGTGGAGATAGTGGTTTACTAACCACACAGGTTTACTAACCAAACTCTTCTTGGAGTTTGCCTGGACCCCATAGCAAATTCAACCTTAATATGGCCCTCTAACCCCTGTCCCTAAGCTTTCATCACTGACTGCTTCTGTCCTAACTTTGTTCATGACTGTGCTTCATGTCTACCTTAACTCCTGGTACTACTGAGGCCTTGTGCTCATTGACCACACCATTAGCCTCAGTGTTGCCAGTATTTGTGTCCTGTGCAAATTTCTTCTTGGCCTCCTCCCATAACCCCATGGTCCTCCTTGACCCTAGCCTACTATACAGTTAATTTGGCCTGCAGATCCCTGACCAGGATTAGGGCACTAATCGCTCATTGGGGGGGGGGGGGGGGGGGGGGGAAGCATTATTGTCCTGAAAGTTTATTGGGTCTGTATATTATCTAGACATTACAGTGCTTTCTGGAATTATAAATTTCAAATACTTTCTGTCTTTACTAATAATTTTCACAGAACATTATATCTCATTTGGCATATTTCTTTTTGCTTTTGTTTGAACTCATTTTTATAAGACTGCTCCTGGCTTCTTTGTTCTTTTATAAGGATTTTGTGAAGAGGAGTAATTATTAAATAGTCTGCCATTCTTTTAATAACTGAATGAGTGTGATATTTATGAGACAGACTAGCCCTCTTATTTTGATCCATTAGGACTTCTATTCTCAGGGGCCTGTAGTTTTCAAATGCCACTGTTTAGAATAATTATCTGTAGAGTTGCTATCATGGTGCTTAGATCCTGTAAACTAGCTACCCTTACTGATATTATATTCCAATGAGTGCTGTGCTCACTGCTCAGCATATTCAGATTGGATCTGGTTTTCTGGGATTAAATTCTAGATGTTATTTTACAGCTTTTCCCCTGCCTGTTTGAGGGGTTATCTTTCTTACAATGCAGATCAGATATGTTTTCACTAACATGTTAAAATCATATTTATTAGGTCTCCATTTGTTAGTATTTTTTTCTAATGGCAGAATAATTTGTTTTTCTCTTCAGAATAATTGTAGGATGGAAACAAATAATCCAATTTAAAAACTACATCAAATTATTTCATTGATTGTCTTTTGATACCTTAGAATACTACAGAAAAGAAGTACTTTATTATTATTATTGTTGTTGTTTTGCTTTGAAAGAGTTAACTTAAATAAGGTGCCACTTAGTCTGTAAACATAACTACTTTTAAAAAACATATGAGAGATATTATGTGAACGATAAAAACTGATTCATCTTATAACCTGCTATGACATTTGGTTTTATTTTCCAAATATGATATATATTAACATGTAGTTATTCTCTTTGAAAAGGTATATATATTTCTTTCTTTTTAACTGTACTTAGCTTTTCAAATATGATCCCATGTGTGTTATAAAAAATGATTACTGAAGCAATTTTACTTTGAAGTACAGTTCTTTAAATCTTCAGATCAATATCACCATTTAAACCTTTAATAAACCTTATTTATGTCAATCAAATTGCTACGGTACAAACTACTTGGTTTTAGTACAATTATAATAGACTAATCAATCAGTATTTCACTATATAGGTTTTTATAATGAGATTCTATATGGGTATTGATTTCTGTTTTAATGTTAAGAAAAAGAGGTCTGAAACTTAGGTGATCCAAAAAATAGTTTATAAGCGAGTTGTTTGAAACTTAGAATGCTTTTCCCAAAGAACTAGTGTAATAAATGACAAGTTCCCAGGTCCACCCACAAAAGCTTATTCAAACCATGGTATAGCTGAAAATAATGTTTTAATGGTGGTTATGACTTTTTAATTCCCCAAATCATTCTGAGCCCTGATTTTCTTGGTATTTCTCTGGCTCTTGAGTATGGAGAAAGTTTGGCAGGGATAGGTAGGCAGTATGTTTGTGTTGTTAGAGTAGAAGTGAGAAAAATGGTGGCACACACATTTGTTCTTTACTTATTTAATGGAAGGAAACATTTTGCTCCTAGGGGCAAAAACAAGGAATCTATTTCTAATTTATTAATCAATTTCATACCACTTGACCCAATTGTAAAACTAAAGAAGTGTAGGCACAATAGCCCGCTGATGAGTTATCTCTACATGATGGCTCATCTCAATCAAGTCTTCTTGGTCTTTGGGTCTTTGTTTTCATCCAACTAGAGTGAGGCAGAAGAACATAAAGCTGTCTCATTTCAAGATTTTTTTAATGTGGAGAGCATGATGGACTATGCTCAGTTTGAGATAAACTGCAGATTTGCTTTTTGCTTTTTTTGTGGGGAGAGGATTGGAGAACTAATTTGAAGACTTTACTTAAAGCATCAACTATCTGGATTGATTAATCCATTTTGAAAATCTTACAAGTGTCAAAATGTCTCATTAGTCTAGTAAATAAACACATGAGATGCAATAATTTTCTTTCTTTTGCTTTCAATATATTTGGAAATGCACTTAATTTATATCCTTCTCATAATTACTTCATGCATTTAATAATTACCAACGAGTCATCTTTATTTTCTCCATAGTGAACAATATCAGCTATTTCATATTTCATTATTATTTTTATCTCATGTCTTACCATATATTCTCAGGTGTGGGAGAGAAAATTCCTGAAGGCTAATTTTACTATCAAAGTAATATATACGTATATAATTTACTAATTCACTCCATAAATATTACCAAGAGCCTATTATTGATACAGTGTTTATAGTGTTAAGTATATTCTGTCTTTATGAGTTTACATTCTAGGGGAAAATAAAATTAATAAGTAAATACACATATACAATATAACTTAAATTACTTATAAATATCATCCTATTAATAAAAGCCTATGTGGTCGTCACACCCTCATACCACAACAAGCAATCACCAGGAGGCTGCGTGTGCAGAGGGCATGTGCGAGTGGGTGGGAGCTTGATGCTGTGTGTGCAGCACGGAGCTGGGTTCCACGGGTCTGTGTGGTGAGGCCTGGGGATCCTGTGGCTCCAGCCTACCTCTTTGGGGCAATCCATCGAGGAGCCACGGATGGGTGGGTGAGGCCTACCTCTTTGGGGTAATCAATCATGGGGCTCCTGCACTGTGTGAGGGCACAGGCCAAATTCAGTGCACTAGGTCTCCAGTAAATAAATATAAAATAGAATTAGAGGGTAGAGAAAATTGACAGTTTGTCGAGTTTTTTGCATACGGCTAGCAGGGATGGGAGTGCTATTTGACATAAATGAAGGGATGGAGTAAGACATGGAGTATATGACAGAAGAATGTTCCAAGGAGAGTGAACAGTTAGTAGAAAAGCTCTGAAGCATGAGCATGTCGGGCAAGTTTGAAGAATAGCAGGAAAGCCATTGTACCTGGGACTAACCAGGCTTTAGAGAAAAGCAGGAGATGAGATTTTGTTGAGTAAGCAAAGGCAAGATCATGTCACTGTAGGGCTTTCTAGGCTATAAAAAAAGTTGGAATTTAAGTGCAATGGGAAACAATTGGAAAATTTTTAATTAACAATGTCATAACTGATTTAAATTTTAAAAGCTTTCCCTTGCTGCTATGTGGTGAACAAATGGAAGTAACAGACAAGTACAGAAGCTAAGAAACTATCGGGTCTAGTAATAATTAATGTCGTTTTCAAACATTCGTTTAAAATCTTGCTTGGCGTTGACTTGTATTGACAGAGCCTTCAAACACGTGGTATCTACAGAACGTGTGAAGTGCAATTAACAAGTTTTGCTTGAAAAAGTTTGTGTTTGGTTTGGTTTTTGTTGCAAAACTAGGGCTAAGAAGATGGCAGATGAAGAGCATATTCGGCACTGCATGCTTTACAAGTTCCAATTAGGAAGAAAAGCAAGTGAGGCTGCAAAAAACATCTGTAGTGCTCTTGGTCAAGATGCAGTTAGCGCCAGAAAATGCCAGCGTTGGTTTGAGAAATTTCGCGAGGGAAATTTTTCGTTAGATGACAAGAGTGGTCGAGGCCGTGTGTCCAATTTTGATCAAGAAGCTCTTCAAGCTCTTTTGGTGCAAAATCCTCAAATTACCCAACAAGAGCTTGCAGCATCTTTAAATTGTTCACAAAAAACAATTTCCAATCAATTGCGTGCACTTGGCAAAGTCCAAAAGTTTGGAAAATGGGTTCCTCATGAGTTGACCGACAACAACCGTAATCAAAGAGTCACAATTTGCAGTTCGCTCCTCTCTCGTCAAAACCGTTTGCTGTTTTTAGAGCAAATTGTTACCGGAGATGAAAAATGGGTGCTGTATGTTAATTTGAAAAGGTGGCCTCAATGGTTGGACAAAAATGAGGCTCCACAGCCCACGCCAAAACCTGACTTGCATGCGAAAAAAGTGATGTTGTGTATTTGGTGGAATTTTAAAGGAATTCTTCATTATGAACTTTTACCATCTACCCAAATCATTACAAATGCAGTGTATAGTGCCCAATTGGAAAGGTTAGCCCAAGCTTTAAGAGAAAAAGAACCCGCGCTGATTAATCGGAAGGGCGTAATTCTTCACCACGATAACGCACGACCGCATACTGCAAGAATCACTGCTGAAAAACTGCGCCAGTTGGAATGGGAAGTTCTCCCTCAACCTGCATATTCTCCTGATATTGCCCCTTCCGATTACCATTTGTTTCGTTCTTTGCAAAACTTTCTTCTTGGAAAAAAATTTAATAATGAAGAATGCCTCAAAAATGCATTGACCGAATTTTTTGCATCAAAATCACAAGAATTTTACAACAGAGGGATTAAAATGCTTCCTGAGCGTTGGGCACAAGTAGTAGAAAACAAAGGCAACTATATTGTTGATTAAATTTTGTTGTATTGTTTAAATAAATTCGATTTAAAAAAGTATTAGAAAACGACATTAATTATTACTAGACCTAATAGTTGGGAGTTTGTTTCATTGTCCCAGACAAGAGATAGTGGTAACTAGGCTTAGATTGTTTTCTTGTGTTTTCTGTTATTCTTTTCCTACAGTGTGTATATGATGGTAAAGAGCCTTATTTGAGAACCAGACTGCGTGGGTTGAAATCCTGATTCCACCTCTTCCTAACTGTATTAATTTTAGCATAATATTCAACTCCACGTCTCAGTTACCTCATTAGCAAAATGGGCACTATAACAGTAGGTAATCGTAGGATTATTATGTGGATTACATAAATTAATTCATAGGAAGCACTTGGTATAGTGTCTGGCACACTGTAAATATTCAGTAAATGAGTAAATCTGATCTGATGTTACTGAGAAACTTAACTAGAGGAAGAAGGTAATGGAACTGTGAGAGTGTTAAATCTGGACACTCTGTGAAGGAACCATAGGAATCAAGTGGCTACATTATTGAAGCTTTTACTAAAGATTTTCCTGGATTTTAGAACAAAATCTCTGGTGGGCCCAGCAATGTGGTTCAGTGGTTGAGCATTGTCCATGCATTGGGAGGTCATAGTTCAATTCTTGGTCAAGGCACATGCCTGGATTGTAGGCTTGAAGGCATGTGCAGGAGGCAGCAATTGATCTTTCTCTTTCATCCATATTTCTCTCTCTCTCCCTTTCCCTTCCTCTCTAAAAATCAATAAAACCATGTTCTTAAAAAGTCTCTGATGCTACTTTGTGGAATTCATCTTTGGTTTGTACTAATTATTCCTATTTCATCTATTATTTCCCTGTAAGCATGCATTTCCCGAAGGTATATAGTTATACGTTAAAACAAAATTAGAAAGCCATCTTGTATTGAACATTATTTAACCTAGTTTAATTGTTTTAGAATATTTAAGTTCTTAGCGTATTTTGAATATGTGCTGTGTTCCATGTGCTCTATTATTAAATCCTTTGTTTCTTTGCAGATTGAATGGTTTCTATTTTTCTAGCTTTAACCAGTGTCACACTTTCTCTCTTTTTCTCTCTTCCTCTCTCTCTCTCTCTCTCTCTCTCTCTCTCTCTCTCTCTCTCTCTCTCTCTCTCTCACACACACACACACACACACACACACACACACACACACACACCCCTTCACAAACAGACAAACACATACACACATGCACATTATTTTTGGACCTTTCAGCCAGGTTGCGTTCTTGTCAGAGATCCTAACAATCCCAGAGTGAATGCAGCTGCCTCTCCCTTCCTTTGGGAGATCAGCATTACTCATCAACTCAAATATTCTTGCTTCACCTACCTCTTTGCTCACTGTTTTGCATATATAGAGCATTTAAACATTTGCTCTTTTAATTCATCTGAATAAATTGCCTATTTTGTTTTAAAAGTGAAATATGGATGGATCAAAGTAATTTTTTAACAGTTTTACTTTTTGTAAATGTGGGGGAAAACCCCTATACTGTTTCTTTTTATAATTGGTAATTGAACTTGATAAAAGGGCAGTATAAACAGAGGAGTCATATCTTTCTGGGGAGATTTAACAAAAGTATCTAGTTATATAAGCCTACATAAAGCCATATTTCCACACTATTGATAATATTTTCAAATGTGAAAGAGATAAAATTTATATTATGAACAGCTATAGATAGAATTTAATGAAGCCTAATATTATACTAAAAATATTTCTTTTTAAAATATTTAAATTACAGCTCTTAAAATGTAAAAGATATTTTAATTATATAATGAAATATTTTGCATAATGATGTATTTTTCACACAAACAGCAAAATTTGCAGAAAATAGCCTGCATGAAATCTTTAAAAAAATTTATGGAAAGTGGAGAGCCTTGTTTTCACTGGCAGTGAGTAGTTTAACATTAATATATATTACACATTATGAATTAATATTAGGACCTTGAATAAGTATATTTTCAACTAAACATATGAAGTATCTATTCCTAATGGTAAAATTGTACTTGATTGGTTATTAAAATACAGAAAATACTTTTCCTGGCAGTTTATAGTCCCACATTAAAACGATGATGATAATAATAGTGAACATTTATTGATTATTTATTGCATCAGGTGTTCTAATTGCTGCAGTTATTCCCATTTTTTTCAGATTAGGAAATAGAGGCTAATAGTGGTTAGTCTTGTGCAAGTTTACACAACTAGTGGTGAGGCCATGATTCAGATTCCAGACAGATCTCCTAGGCACTCATTCTGAACTCCATCATAACTAAAGTAACTTATTTTTCTCCCTTAAAATGCTTGACAGACATTATAAAAACAATATCTCATTCAGCTACAGTGGAACAATCAATGACATTTATTTTTGGAAATGCTAAGGGAGGCGTTTTGCCCTATTCATAGACTTCTACAAGTAGAGCAATTGCATAACATAGTCTATCTGTGTAGATTACACTTTTTTCACGATTCATTTAACTACTTGCATTTGGTATCATTTTCTTTCAACCTAAAACACATTTTTTTATATAGATTTACTGGGACATTCACACTATATTTTGGTTTTAAAAGCTACTGGCCTCATTTACAAGTGCATGAACAACATAGCTATTTGGATCTAACCCAGCCTTTATTAGTTTAACTTTTCTTTTTTTCTGGGAAGGAAAATAATGTAAAAAGAAAACACACGTATGGGACTACTTTTTTAAGTTATAACTGAGATCCTGCTTATAGACTAGTGTATAAAATTTTTAAATTGATTGGCTTAACTGAACATATCTAACCAAATTTCCCAGAAGTTCTTCAGATTCATTTGGAAAGGTTTGTTTTTTTACCATCCTCTTTTTATTTTGTCTCTGAGCTACAAACCCATAATTATTTTGGAAATCAAGTCCAGACTGTTTTGATTTGCTTGTGCCTGTGTCCTACAACTTCAGAGTCAAGGTGTAAAATTGAACAGGTCATTTCTTGGAGTGGTTCAAAATTGAAAACAAGTTTGATTTTATATTCATATTAAATTAAGTGAGAAGTCAACTGGAGATTAAAACTCTCCTAGTTCATGTAATTCTTGAGGCTTTAGAATCAAAATAATTTTAGACTCCTCACTCACTTGAGACCTTGTGGTAGTAGTCTTGCTTACTTAAAAAAACAAAAAAACAAACAAAGAAAAGATAAAGCCTAAATTAAAAAAAAAAAACTCACACAAAAAAACCAACAACCCCAAAATAAACATCTGTTTTCTGAATAAAAATATTTGTATAGTTTAGTTCAATATTACTTTTTATTAAAAATGTGACATTTCATTACAAAAATCTATGGTTGAAGAACCCTTTATAGTCCCTCCTTTTCTTGAGAGGCTGGTTCATTTATTAATTGGACACATATTTCTCTAGTTCACAGTTTTATTCATTTACTCTATAATTTTGGGAGCTTCTATTCTTACATAATTAACAACGACTGAAGCAGTCATATTTTTTTAATGCTTTAAATTCAATATGCCTTCTTGCATAAATCATCATATTGTTCAGTATCTTAGTTCAATTTTATTTTTAACCTCTTTCTAATAAAAATGTCAGTCTGATTTTTTAAAAATAATCAATGTTTATTAAAAATTCTATTTTTGTTAATTTTCTTGCATCTAATTCCTATTGCCAAAGTTTATATTTAGTAGGAGCCTGGGAGCAGAAAATTCTCATTCTTTTTATGTCTGAAATGACTTTATTTCATCTTTATGCTTTAATTATTTAGATTTCTAGGTATAGACTTCTGGGTATAGAATTCTAGACGGACAATGAGTTTCTTCAATAAATAGGTAATATTTTATTATCTTATAGCATTTGCTATTGCTGATGAGAGATATACTGTGCATCTAATTGTTACTTCTATAACCATCTTTGATTTCTCTTTGCTAGCTTTGAAGATTTTGTTTTTGTCTTTGGTTTTATAGAGTTTCATTAGAATGTATATAGGTATGGGTTTATGTGCATGCAGTATATGTATCTGTACATAAATCTACACTAATAAAAGAGAAATAGACAAATTGACTGTACCTCTGTGATGCTCATCAGCCAATCAGGAGTGAGTATGCAAATCAACCCAACAAAGATGGCAGGTTAATTTGCATATGCAGGCTCAGAACGACCACTGGGATGCCTGCTATGAAGGGGAAGGCTGGGGGAGGAGGGAGCTACAGGAGTGGTGCTCCACTATGAGCGACGACTTGCAGGCTCAGACAGTTGGGCATGAAGCCAGGGAAAGGAAGGCCTATTCTTTTCTTTTTTTTTCTTTCTTTTTTTAGAAAATATATTTTATTGATTTTTTTTTTTTTTTTACAGAGAGGAAGGGAGAGAGATAGAGAGCTAGAAACATCGATGAGAGAGGAACATCGACCAGCTGCCTCCTGCACACCCCCTACTGGGGATGTGCCCACAACCAATGTACATGCCCTTGACCAGAATCAAACCTGGGACCTTCCAGTCCACAGGCCGACGCTCTATCCACTGAGCCAAACCGGTTTTGGCAGAAGGCCTATTCTTGCACAAATCTTCATGCAATGGGCCTCCAGTATAAATATAGTCTCCCATCTCTTCAGTATGAGGATTCTTTTATTATTATTATTATTTTGGACAATTATCAGCCTTATTCTCTATAAATATTGCATCTTCTTGATTCCTATTAGACATATGATATATCTTTTCATTCTTATATCCTAAATCCCTTAATTTATCTTTTATGTTTTTCATCTTTTTTCTTTACACACTATGTTTCTGATTCATGACTCTCTTTAGCTGCCTCTAATTTATTGCTTTTCTCTTTCTTTTATTGACATTTTTCATTTCTAGTCTTTTTTTTTGTTGTTCTTTTTTGATGTTCACTCTTTTCACATTATCCTATTCTTGATTTATATATTCTTAGAAAACATTTTAAACATGCGTATCTTAATACTCACATTGTTTTGTTTTTATTTTTTTAGGGTATATATTCTTCCATTCATGTAGCAGTTGACTTTCCCCTCCTTGTGTAGTATATATATCTTTCTTGGTTGTTGTTGTTGTTGTGTGTGTGTGGGTGGGTGTGTGTGTGTGTGTGTGTTTTACTGTGCTCGTCATCAGTGCAGGTTTTTTCCCACTGGAGTCCTGTGTGTTAGAAATTATAGAAGTATTCCTATAAGGTAGTTTAAAATTTAATTTTGCAGGGATCCTAGATATATCCCTGCATCTAGACCAGTTTTTAAGTAAGCTTTGCGGTTGGGGTTCCTATGCCTTATACATAAGGTGACTTTGGACCTGACACTTGTATGTGTAGCATAGATTTTGATTCTAATTTCTGGTGAATGACTGTTCTTGCACCCTTTGCCCTGGCCAGCTTCCTTGCTGATTCCCTGCAACAGTGGAGTGAGTGTTTCTGTATCAAGTTTAAAGACGGCTTTTTTTTTTTTTTGCAGGTAAACATGTTTCTATGTTCATATGTTGTACCTCACACACTCTGTACTCTAAAAAATGTTTTTCCCCAATACTGTTGATTGACTTCCATTGCACATGATAAAATATGAGTAAATATACTAATTTGGTACTTAGCAAATATTTATCAATATTTACTTTTTGCCTGGCACTATTTTAAGCACTTGGAATATAGCAGGAAAAAAATATTCCTGCTTTAATAATAATATTCAGATGTGGGAAGGAATTAGTCAATAAAAAAACAAACCAATTAATGTTAGGTTTTTATAAGGGTAGTGAAGAAAGATAAAGCAGAGTAACAGAGACAGAGTATGACCTGAAGGTGCTATTTTGTATATATAATAATTAAGAAAGAGCATCTAATGAAATAATATGTGAGCAGAACTCCCTCCCAGTGAACTTTGTAATTCATGTGTATGTCTAATATATGATTACTCCAGGAAGCAGCTTCAACAGGAATTAATCAACCTACTCTAAGAATGTGGGGAGTGGAGTGAGTGAGGTGAGAGTATGGTGGGTAAGGTTAGATAAATGGTAGAGGGTCAGCTCATGTAGATTAACTTTGACTTTGAGGAAGATGGGAAGCCATCTCAGAGGGAGGGAGACAACAGATGGTGAGCAGGGAATTCTGAAAACCAAAGTGATGACAGACATGCCAAGCCTTTCCTTCATGTGTCTGACACCCCTCTTTAGGAGGCCTTGCAGGCCAGGCATCTGCTTGACCTTTACCACTTGATGTCCTGGCAGGCTTCCCTGGGCCCTGCTAGGTGCTGTGCAGGGCCTCCTGGGCCCGGAGGGAGTTGCCCCACCACCACCACCCCAGCCACTCCTGGTACAGCTCCTGCACATGGGTGCTGGTCTCCGAGGGCCACACCAGGATGGCAACATAGATGCCTTCCATCTGCTGCAGCAGTACCCTGTCTGCACACCCAAAATTCACATAGGCCTGGCCCCTGCCGCTTAGGCATGCCCGGCGCAGGCCAGGACTTCCATGAAGTGGCAGGAGAACTTGCCCCTCTACAGCTTCAGGACCTGTTCTGGATGTTCTGAAATCTATAAGCAGCCTCAAAACGTAGCAGAACTTCTCCAACCCTTTCAAGGGTGACCTCCTGAAAGTCTTTGTTCCTCTGGGCGTGGTAGGTGAGCACTCCCACATCCTCGTTGAAGAGCTCCTTGGCCATGTGCCTGAAGATATGTGCCAGGTACCTGTCAGAGCTGACACTCCCGTAGAGCCTCACCTCCTTCTCCTTCATGTCTCCAAACAGAGTGTCCATGGTGGCATCTTTCCAGGCAAGGTCACTTTACTCCATTACTGTAAATTTCACCTGAGGTTAACATGCATTCAGCACCCTGGGAAGTATGTAAAGCTGTGGGAACATCTTCTCAAAGGGCCTCCAGTTTCTTGTCATGCCATGGGGCCACAGTGATGTGGAAAATCTTGTCTGGGGACAGGTTCTGCCTTCTGGTGAAGTAATCCTTCACCAGAGAGCCCATGATCTGCTGGGAGACTTGGCTGTGCAGGGGTGGGGGTGATGGTGTAACCCAGCACAAACTCTGCATATCGGTCCCAGATGGGGCAGGCGGAGGTCAGCATGGGTAGCTGGGACTCTTCCTCACAGTGCTGGCAGTACCGATGCACAAGTTCCTTCTGACTCCCCAGGATGCTGAAGTTCACAGCTATCTTCATGTCAAAGACAGTGCACCCCAAGGATTCTGAGAAAGTGCAGAGCCTTCTGGATGCATTAGTGACACTGAGGCTGAATTTCAGGCAGCAAAATAAGGCAGAGACTAAAGACACATGGACACTGCCAGCACCTTGTACTGTGAAATTATCACCTTTCTTGTTAAGGTTAGGACAGCCTTGGTGTTCTGTTGAGAAATTTGGACTCCTTCCTCTGCAGTCACACAACTGTCACCTGCCAGGCAGTCACTCAGAAACACCTTGGCATTGGCTAGCTTATGGAATTCTCCTTTCCCTCCATTCTCCTGAGTTGGATTCCGGGTATTAACTGTGGCATTCTCTTGGTCATCATTTTTGTTTTTTAACTACATTCCTTCCGTGTGTAGTGATCACACTTCATCTGGAGTGAGGCGGGCAGGGGCCAGATCAAGTGACTTGGAGGAAGCACTGGGAGAGCAGTTAGTCACCGCTGGTTGCCCTTGGTGCTGTTGGCAGTATCCTTTCTTCCTTGTGGAATGTCTAGGGAGTGGAAGCGGCTGCAATGCCCAAGGCTGAGTTCCAGGTGGACTGCAGCTCTGTTGGGATCTTGCCAAAGGTGCTGGTCTGTTGATGCTTGTCCTGTCCTCTGGAGATTAAACCTATAGGACTACTAAGGAAGCCAGTTCCCGGTTCAGCCTTGCCTCCACACCAATTGATTGGAGTCTGAGAGCCAGGAGGAGGGAACAAGAGGCATGCCTTCCAGCTATTCACCAGTCCCCATGTCACTCACTCTGGTTCCCTGTTAACCATCCCTTGATCAATGAGGGCTTGGGGGCTGGGGGAGGGACCAAGCAATCTGCCTTCCACCAGCTCACCAGTCACTGCTGTCACGGATTCATTGGAGCCTGAGGATCCCTGGTTCCCTGGGTTAGCCATCCCCTGATCAATGGAGCCTGAGGGCTGGGATGGACCGGTTGTCTGTTCGGTCATTACGGACCCTGGATTTTTATATATTAAGATTAGTTAATTACAATTAATTAATTTAGACATATTTGTATAAATTTTTACTTTTATGTTTGTGTGTGGGGGAGAATGTGGGAGTCTTTTGTACCAGAAACCTGGAATATGTGTTGAAAAATATAATATAGTTTTATAAAGTTTAATAAATTAAAATATTCCAATCTAAAAACATTATTTTGAACAGTAAACTATTTTAAAATTTAATTCACAATATCTTTCTCCTATATATAATTCAAATTAACTGTTTAACCTGACTTTTTATTACCTCCTCACTCTCCTTCCCACTGCCAGGTCCCACCCCCACACAGAAGACTTATATTATTTGTTCATTTTGTAATGAATTCAGTGACTCTGTCTTCAATGGAGATTGTCATTTAAGACCCAATGTTTTTAAATATTTTATTTGCTTGAGACATATATTACAACAAAATGTTTAAAAATATTTTTTCCAATTTTAGCATTGTTAATGACAAGTTCATTTGACAATTAAGTTTTAGTAATGAGTTGAGTGATTTGAAACTTAAGTTCTCTTTTTTTAGACTATTTTTATTTATTTATTTTTAATTACTTGATTGATTAAGGTATCACATATTTGTCCTCACCCCCCACCCCATTCCCATCCTAAACTCCTCCCCATGCATTCCCTCACCCTCCTGTTGTCCGTTACCACTGGTTAGGCTCATATGCATGCACACAAGTCCTTTGGTTGATCTCTCTCCCTTATTCCCACCCTCCCCTACTTTCCCTCTGAGGTCTGACAGTCTGATTGATGCTCTTACAGTCTAAAATCTACTAAAGTATTTAATGAAGTTATGGAGAATTTGTACTAGAAAGTTGAAAGTATATTTTAATTGAAAATCTAAAAATCTCTGTTGCATTCTTTTCATTCTGAGTTGAGAAGTATTGCTCATTTTTCTGACTATAGGCAGTCCCCACTTACAGACTACAGAGCCGAGTTTTATAAACAGGGGCTTCAGGTAGAGAACCAGGATAAGATACTTGAGGAAAGATTTGCAGTACATGTTAACAACACACATGATGCTTGATGTAAGTTTAACATGGTTCCTAATTTCCTTCTTATAAAGTCCAAAGAGTTTTGGAGCTTAAAACTCTCAGCAGTCCTTATGTGTCCTTAGACTTGAACCATGTAGATAACTACCATATGCTGTTCCCTAAGGAGACTAATGTTTCTATTGGTTTATAAATATGACTAAATGCTTTTTAACACACAAACATAAAAGTAAAAATTTATACAAACATGTCTGCATTAATGATAGCACTATAATTAACTAGTTATTAATAATATGAAAGGAACAAAGGGAAGGCCAGCCATTATAGGTATGTTTCCTGCAAAACACTGGGGGAGGGATTAGAATATATATTTGTTTGCATTGTTACTGTCTGCTTTTATTTTACTCTGACCTTTAGCATGCCATGTTCATTTGAGTGTTCCTTGTATTACATATCAACTTTCTGTTTATTCATTTCAAGTTTTTCATTTTACCTGACTTTTAATCAAAAGTTTTTTCTCCTACCATACCTATAGTCCTTTCCATTAATATATTTGTTAAAGCTAAAAGCAAATGAAGAGGCCCTAATTATTTTTGCATTGGAAAATATTATGTTTGTATGTTGTAAAGACAGATTAAGGATTATCATATCAAAAATATAACTGATGAGGTAGAAAAAAAAATACCAAGAGGTAGTTGGCAATTGTCAGTGGAAAGTAGTTGAGATATATACCACAGATAATGTAATATTACAAATAATAAGAAAATAACATAACCCTTTCTTTGTTTATAATTTTACTATTTATATTAGCTTCAAAAATAAAATATTAAAACCCACAAATGACTGATTTGAGTTTTATGAATTTTTCCTTTTCTACTCTCTGATGATAATACTAATAACAATGAAATAAGAAAAAAAGATGAGCATCTGTACAGAAAACAAAGAAAAGCAAGGAGCCCTAAATATACTCAAAAGATTGGATCATCAACCACCAAATGACCCAAGAGTTAGCTGGATGTATTTTCAAACTAGACATATTTCTTTGTTATTGCATTTGATTTCTGAATATTGTTAACAGTTGATATTATATGTATATGCATTTTAATAATTTTGGAATATGGATAAACATTTTCTGTAGATTCATTTTATGTGTTTCCATTAAACATTTCCATAGTAATGTGAAACTTATTTTTAATCTTCACCCAAGGACATGTTTTTATTGATTTTAGAGAGAGAAGGGGAGAGAGAAACAACACGAGAAAAAAGGTCAACCAGTTGCCTTCTGCATATACCCTGACCAGCCTCGAGCCCACAATCTAGGTATGTGCCTTGACCAGGAATTGAATCTGCAACCTTTTGCTCTATGGGACAACACTCTCAAACAACAGAGCCACACAGCCATGGATGAAACTTTAAAAAAAAAAAAAAGATATATTGATAATTGAAAGAGGCAATACCAAGGCTCACTGTATGGATGTAAAGATTAGTGGGTGACTGGTACCTACAGTGATTGGATCTTATTAGAACCTGTCACTGTTTGGATTTGTCTCTATAACACAGTCTTCTGAAATTCTTGACCTTTTTATCTGCCTGCTTCACATCAGTACTACATTTTTACTCTTGCTTACTTACCAATAATTGTTAGCCATTTTGTAAGACAAGGTGTGTAAGTGTGAAATTACTAAGAGGCTACTTTTTAGTTTCAACCTTGCTAACTTGGTAGCCTATTGGATAAGTCAGTTATTCTCTCTGAAACTTATACATTCATTAAAAAAGGGCTTAATGCCACTTGTTATTGCAAATAGAATTTTATTGGAAAACAGACAAAAAAAAAAACAATTCACCCTAACACAAAAATAGATGAATTAGGTAAACTCTGGAATATATTTTTTTCTACCAGTAAGAACATTTTAATGATGTTTAAGTTTATTATGTCTCCTTTTTTGAAACTATTACATCCTAGAGGTAAGACTTTGCAAAGCCAAGAATATATCATAGAAAGAATTTATGTTTTTCTTGGCACTGGGAGTTGAAGGATTGAATGAAAGACATAGAAGGTAAAACATGCTCAAAGTTCTGTCTTGTTATACAAATTATTGGTTCATCTTTACTACTCATCTTATTTCTAAACCAGACAACTTGTCTTATTTTAAGATACCAATACTCCTAAGACATTTTCAGTACCCACACACTTGGTCAGTTTGTTGCTATAGTTTCAAAGCTAATTATTTAAAACAGATATGAAAGACTTTACCTTTAACAGGTAAAGGTGGCACCATCAGTATCACTGCCTATACACTAAACCATGAAGGTGGTGAGTGTAAGAGAAGAAAAGTTAAATTATCTAGGGAGGCTCTTCAGCAGAGAACTAAAATTTGTTCACTTGAAACCTAAATGCATAATATTGGCTAGTTCTTTAGGATGCTTATACTCTAGCAAATTTTTTTTTTTCTTTACAGTCAGAATTCAGAGTTTCCTAGAATGGACAACTTGCTTTTTATGTTTTATATTCACATCTCTGAAGTTCCTTTAATAAAGAATATATACTACTTTATAATATGGAATGCAATGTGTCCAATCACAATTGTACATTTAGGATATTTAGACAGACATCTAGTTTTATGTTTTCCCTAATTTGATTACAATTTCTAGCCAAGAATTACTGGGCATAAAGGATGTCCACTATAGAAGAATCAAGATGCTTGTTTTAATGTTGCTGGTCTATTTGTCAACTTTGATCTCATTGCCTTCTAGTTTCCTGCCGTAAAGTTTTTGGTTTTTTTTCTCTTTGAAAAGGAATAACCAGGTATTCCAGCTTTATAGCAAAAGCCCAGGCATTTTTTTAGTTCTGCTTCCTGCAAAGTCTTTTTTTCTGTATCTCACTATTGTGATGGTGATCATTGATATGCCCTGATTTCTATCCAGTGACCATCTGGTAATGTTGAGCCAAAGTCTTAACATTAAGGAAAGGAGCCCAAGGAACAGTTGTTGATGTAGAACAACATTGAAGTAGTTCAATATTATAAAGTCTAAACATTTTATTCCACGGTGACTCCTTTTAAAACAGCAATCATGGAATAAGATAGATTTCAGAAAGAAAACAAAGAATTTAGAGATTGAGAAATAGACTTTGGCATCAGAAAGCATAGGTTTGAATCCACATTTCTTTACCATTTATTTGGTTATGTGACTTGCCCTTTTTGAGCTGTCTAAACTGCAGTGCCTTCATCTGTAAAACAGAACTAATAATACCTAAATCACTCAGTTTCTGTGAGATTCAAGTGATGTTATAACTACAAAGCACTTGATATAATACTTGGCATGTTATAAATCTTATATATGTGGTCATGAAGACAAATAGTATTGCATAATTCAATTATATATTCTGTTTAACTGTAATGTAATATAGTTTCTGTTGGACTTTCTGTAAAAAGTTATAACTCACACAGGTTTCATATGAAAATGTGCTATACTGATGCCAATGAAATAGTTATAGTTAGTATAGAATGGCAATGAAGCCAGCCTTATAATCTAGTATTTAAGTCATATTTTGGATTTTATGTAGGTCTAGAGAAGGGATGGGGAATGACCGGCCCACAGGCCATATCATTTGGTCTGGCCCTGCAAAGGCAACCACAGGCAAGACTCAAAATTAAATAAAAGTAGGAGCTTTTTTCATATCAACATAATTTTTAAGTTGATAATTTTGTGTGGCCCATGAATGATGTTATAAATATCTAAATTGCCCTTGGCAGAAAAAAAGGTTCCCCATCTCTGCTCTGGAGGCTCCTACAGCAAATCTCCTAACTCATTTTTTGTTCTGATAAATATTTTTAAATTTCAGTTACTTCCTGCAGGATAGTGAACTTATCTGGGAATGGGATTGGAGTCATAGAATGTAAATTATTGAATTATAAATATGTTAATAGCATAATTATACTTTCAAACTGAAAAGTTACCTTAAAATAAAATGGCCAGAATAAATAAGATGGGAAAGTTTCCTTGAAATAATGTGTACTTTAAAAGTCATCTCTGTGCACTCTTATAGCAGTATTCTTGATATTTGCAGAGATTAGGCAATTGTGCATTATCTTCTTTAAAAAAAATGATGTTACCTAACAGTTTCAGGTTGTGCAGTTTTTTAAATGAAGCATTTGGTGTTGGATTTTTAGATACTTGAGTTGGAGTTTGGTGTGAATAGATATATGAAAATGTGAAAATATGAGAATCACTGGAAAAGTTTTAAAAGGAATTAAATCCCTTCTTAAAATATATTTTAAAATTACAGTCATTATTTTAAAAGATATATGTTTTATTGATTTCAGAGAGAGGAAGGGAGAGGGAGAGAAAGAAACATCACCGATGAGAGAAAATCATTGATTGGCTGCCTCCTGCATGCTCCCTACTGG
Organism: Pipistrellus kuhlii; assembly: GCF_014108245.1. Taxonomy (NCBI): domain Eukaryota; kingdom Metazoa; phylum Chordata; class Mammalia; order Chiroptera; family Vespertilionidae; genus Pipistrellus; species Pipistrellus kuhlii. The sequence continues at coordinate 65,766,002 of NW_023425562.1, forward strand.
GGATCAAGACAAGAACGTGGGGCTCTGAGCAGGAATCAAACCATGACCTCCTGGTGCATAGGTCTATGCTCAACCAGAGCTATGCTGGCCCAGGAAAAGTTACATATTTTAAGAATATAAATGTTTTAGTCAGGTAATTTGTATGCAGACAAACTGGGACCACAACTGCTATATAAATTCAATTCAGATCAACACTTTAAAATATATAAAACAATATACAGCAATCACAGCATCTGTTTTATTTATTGCATTAAAATAGTTATTTAGCCTTTTTAAAAGATAGGGTTTTTTGTTTGTTTGTTTGTTTTTTTCCTCTCTCATTGTACCAACCACATGGTCTATAGAAGTCAATCGTTTCTGAGCATCTAAAAACATTTTTTTTTTGACATGGACAGAAAACTTGTCATAAAATATAATTAATAAAAACAAGAGCTCACTTCAGTTTTCTATTTATATTTGATGCTATAAATCTCTTATAATTAATGTTAAATGTAAAATTATTCTGATGAATATATTTGCCTGGATCACAAAACAGATATTTTTAGGATATAAGGCTGGTAAAGATCCTTTACCTGTTACATAATGCAAAATGCCTTTTGATTAGGCATTCTTGGGTTAAGAATGGGATGAAACAGACCAGTGATTTGGGATGGTCTGCTGAGGTTCCCAAATATTTGATTGGTATGAAGACTGGCCTTCAGGGAGTTTGGTAAAAGTTTAGGCAAGTGACCATTATTGATAAAGGAGCCCAGTGTTATGATGCAGGCCGTCATCTTTGAAAGGATATAGAAAGTGTTACCATAAGGATTTAGCTGCTGGCAGTGGTCAGAAGTCCAGGTAGACACAGAAAAGTGGAAAAGCTGCCTTTGGCAACAGAGAGCCAGCTTTCAAAATTGAGATTCAGGTTAAGGAGGGATCTAGAGTAAGTCAACAAATACGCACCTATACTAATAAAAAGGTAATATGCTAAATAGACCAGGCATCATTCCAGACATCATTCCACACATCCTTCCAGACGAAGCCAGGGCTGGAGGGAAGTCAGTGTTCCGGGTGTCAGAGGGAAGCCAGTGCTGGTAGCCAGGGGAAGGAAGGCCTACTCTTGCAAGAATTTCATGCATTGGGCCTCTAGTTTAGAATATAATATGTGCAAAGCATTGAGCTAAGAGTACTGAGAGTTTAAGTATGAATATGATATTGTTCTTGGTTAACAAAGAATTTACATAAGGGAAGAAAACATGTTCTTGTTCTCTGTGTGGGAAACACTGATGAGAAGTGCGGAGATAAATAGGCAAGCCAAAGAAGGAAGGGTAAGGAGAACCCACATACTACATAAATAGTTGTTAAAGAAAAGAAAAAAAGGAACATTGAAAATTGTTTTTAATAATTGAATGAACTGGCTATATGTAAAGGAGAAGAGTCAAAAGATATTATTTCAAATTGGTTCAATACAACAGGAAAAGATTAGCTATCAAAAGGACCTAAATAGACACTTCTCCAAAGAAGACATACAGATGGCCAAGAGACATATGGAAAAAAGCTCAAAGACACTAATCATCGGAGAGAAGCCACTTAAAATGACAATTAAGTGTCACCTCATACCTGTTAGAATGGCTAACGCCTACCATTAATACATCAACAAATGACAAGAGCTATGAAGGTAATGGAAAAAAGGGAACCTCGTATACTCTTGGTGGGAATGCAGACTGGTGTAGCCTCTATGGAAAACAGTGTGGAGTTTCCTCAAAAAATTAAATATGGAACTGCCATTTGACCTAGTGATCCCACTTCTAGGAATATATCCTAAGAAACACAAATACCAATCAGAAAGAATATATGCACCCCTGTGTTCATAGCAGCACAATTTACAATACTAAGATCTGGAAACAGCCCAAATGCCCATGAGTAGATGAGTGAATAAAAAGCTGTGGTACATTTACACAAAGGAATACTGTGCAGCAGTAAAAAAGAATAATCTCTTACCCTTTGGGATAGCTTCAAGAGACCTGGAGAGTATTATGCTAAGTGAAACAATGTATCACATGATCTCACTCATATGTGGAACCTAAATAACAGAATAAACTGGTGAACAAAATAAATCCAGAGACTTGGAAACATGGAATAGACTGAAGAATTTCAGAGGGAAGGCGAGGTGGGTGGGTGGTGGGAAGAGGTTAACCAAATAATTTATATGCATGTATGTATAACCCATAGACACAGACAACAGGGTAGTGAAGTCCTGGGGGGCAGGGAGCACATGCTAGAAGGGGACAGTGGAGGGGGAAAAGGGGCACATCTGTAATACTTTAAAAATAGACATATTAGTAAAAGTTATAATTGGGCAGCAAAACCCAAAGGGTTATTGCAAAAAATCAGGACAGTGTGATTGTTTGGTACTTAGCATGTAATGTTGAAGGGGACATATGTAATATTTCAACAATGAAGATTTAAAAAAATAAAATGTGATATTGAAAGTTTCCTTTTTTTAATGTAATCATTGATAAAAATGTAAAATATGGTATTTTCTTCAGTAACCATTACAGGCTATCTCCTGTGTATCACAAACAACACAGATATTGATGTTTCGAATGATTAAACCCCAGTCTGGCCATGAAATTGCCTTTTATTTTACATCTCATCTAAATATATTTTTGGAATATATCCATAATACAAACAAGCCCCATTGTAAGCCTATCTAATGAATTGTTTCCATAGTCTATTGCTGAGCATACGATGGATACGGTAAAAGGAAATTAAGCCTCTGATGGGATTGTAAATCATTTTGCTGAGATGGATAAGAAAGCAGATAACTTTGAATGGATGGGGCACCTGGGATTTTTAAAAATAGGAATAAACCAGATTTTTTGTAATATCTCTTGCATGAATACCTTTGTTGCACTGCTTGTATAAATTATTTTAAATCTTTTAAAATAAAGGACTCCTAAGGTTTTTTTTTAATGTAATTTTATTAATTTCAGCCTGAATGTATTTATTTCATCAATCAATATAAATTATTCATTGAATCCCAAATTTAATTGTCCTTATCTAATGAAGGAGCAATTCATATTTGATATGAATTCTTTTATATATTATCATATTTTAAAAATAAACTTTTTGAGCTTTAGAGTTTGTTTGGAATGCATTTAAAATACAACACATCTGCCTAAACCGGTTTGGCTCAGTGGATAGAGAGTCGGCCTGTGGACTGAAAGGTCCTGGGTTTGATTCCAGTCAAAGGCATGTACCTTGGTTGTGGGCACATCCCCAGTGGGGGCTGTGCAGAAGGCAGCTGATTGATGTTTCTCTCTCATCGATGTTTCTAGCTCTCTATCCCTCTCTGTAAAAAAAAAAATCAATAAAATATATTTTAAAAAATAAAATAAAATACAACACATTTTCATGATGTTAAAATTTGGAATATAAAATGTATTATGTGAAATTTGAAGAATTTACACCATAATATCCTATATAATAAAAGGCTAACATGCAAATTGACCAAACACTGGAAGGACTGGTTGCCATGACATGAAGATGCTCAATGCAGAAGCTGCCCCCTGGTGGTCAGTGTGCTCCCTCAGGGGAGCACTGATGAGCCAAAAGGTGGGATCCCACCTTGGAGGCAGTACTAAGAATGTCTGACTGCTGCCTTGGACCTTTATTTATATAAGCAGTGCAACAAAGGTATTCATGCAAGAGATATTACAAAAAAATCTGGTTTATTCCTGTTTTTAAAAATCCCAGGTGCCCCATCCATTCAAAGCTATCTACTTTCTTTAAATATATTACACCATAATATCCTATATAATAAAAGGCTAACATGCAAATAAAAAAAAATATATATATATATATATATATATATATATATATATATATTATTGATTTTTAACAGAGAGAAAGGGAGAGAGCTAGAGAGCTAGAAATGTCGATGAGAGAGAAACATCGACCAGCTGCCTCTTGCACACGGTGCCCGCAACCAAGGTACATGCTCTTGACTGGAATTGAACCTGGGACCTTTCAGTCCGCAGACCGACGCTCTACCACTGAGCCAAACCAGCTTCAGCCAACGCTATCTGCTTTCTTATCCTTCTCAGCAAAATGATTTACAATCCCATCAGAGGCTTAATTTCCTTTTACTGAATCCATGGGCAGCAGGCCTAAGCTGTCAGTGCTCCTGGACTGCCAGAGGGCACAGGTTGGGCTGAGGGACCCCACCCAAGTGCACAAATTTTGTACACAAGGCCTCTAGTAGTTTTAGATGCATTGTATAAAACCAATGTGTATATATACTGGTTGTACATTCATGTGTCAATATGCACCCTTTCTTTGAAGACAAATAAAAATTGTGGTGTATACTTACAGCACGTTCTCCTGTGAGTGGGCCCAATTTCCTCTTGCCCCTTGGATAGGTTTCATATGTCTCATGACTTTGCGGGTCACTTTTAGGTAATAGAAAGCCTACGGTCTTAAATTACAAACAGTCTCAATTCAGTATTTAATATTGCCTAGCAGTTCAGAATTAAACTGAGAGTTAAGGAGCAGGCCACACAGTCCTCACTTTTAGGAGGGTTGGAGATTTACCAGGCATAGAGACTCTTCCCCCAAATCCTCTTTCAATCTTTATTATGTTAATTCCCACATACTGACTCTTATAGAAATGTAGATGAAGGGTTTAAGAGTCATTTGGTTTTCAGATAATTCCTTTAAAAATTAAAATCTTGGTCTGAGGACCAACTTTGGAATATTTTGTACTTTAATCAAAATTGACACTTTAACATATTAAAATCTACAAAATGAGGGTTTAGCTTAAGTGATTTTGAAAAAAATTTTTCTGTTTAAAATGTCATGATTCCAATTTTACATAATTTGTATATCTTGATATACAATATGCGAAGAATATGTGATAGAGGAAAATATAATTCAAAGGTTCAAGATTTGCTGAAAAAACTTGGAAAGGAACTTACTATATCTGTATTTCAAAGCATTCATTGTATTTTAATATAGTCTAAACTGATAAAACTAATACTTATAATGACTTGGCTTATAATATAAATTCAAATATCTGGCTATGTGTTGCAGTGTAATAAACCACCTCAAAATTTCCTAACACAACAATACTTTCTTTAACATATGATTTTGTAATTTGGGCAGAGCTTGTTGGGGAAGGTTTCTCTCTTGCTCTATGGCATCACCCAGGGAAGCTCAATGGAGGGCTAGAGCATCCACTTCTAAGATTGTTTTCCTACCTGGGTGCTGACTGTCAGCTGGTGCTCAGCTTGGACAGGAGAAGTCCCTAATTCCTCTCCTGTCCTCTCTGCAGGGCTTGTTTCCCTTCATGGCAAGAAGAGAGAATTCCATAAAGAAGGGTGCCAGAGGAACCCTGTAGTAGCAGCTCTGTCACCTTTAGAGCCTCATAAGTCCTGACATGAGGTTTTTTTTGTTTGTTTGTTTGTTTTTTAATGTTTTTATTGACTTCAGAGAGAGGAAGGGAGAGAGTGAGAACCATTATTGGCTGCCTCCTGCACTCCCCTTGGTGGGGATCCAGGCAGTGATCTGGGCATGTACCCTGACCAGGAATGGAACCAGTGACCTCCTGGTGCATGGGGTGAGCCACACAGGCCAGGCATGACATCAGCTTTTATCACACTCAGAAAGTCAGCCAAGTTTCAAGGGAACATAGATCCTACCTCCCTGTCCAAGAGTCAGGGTCACATTTTAAGAAGAGTCTACGAGATGATAGATGTTATTGCAGTCATTTTGGGAAAATATAGTTTTTATCACATTAAGTGAAAAAAGGGTACAAGATGTTAGCAGAATATGATTATAGCATACATAAGCTATATCACCTAAAATAGTTAGTGATTAAACCTTTATAATTCTTGTAGATAATGTTTAAAAGAGACACCACAAAAATTTTTATCATGGTCTTATGCTAACATTTAAAAAATTATTTTATTATATAACACCATTAATTCAATGTATAGATATAAATCATGTTTATTTTAAAGAAAAAGTAACTATGAAATAAAATGAATACCATATATCTACAACCTAACTTTATTAAATATTAGAGGCCCAGTGCATGAAAATTTATGCACTGGAGGGGGAGTCCCTCAATCTGGCCTGCCCCCTCTAACAGTCCAGGAGCCCTCAGGGGCAGGAGGCAATCCAGAGATCAGGGGAAGGTGACACCCCCATCACACCTCTGCTGCTGCCACTGCCAACAGCACAAGCCTCAGTCAGCCCGGGTAACCTGAGCCTCGGGTGGCCCTGGATGGCTGGGCAGTGGACATCTGAGACTTGCCTGTGCCTCAGGCCGGCCCTAGGCAGCTGGGTAGCCAGTATCTGAGGTTTCCCTGCATCTTAGGCATTAGCTGGGCAGCTGCCATCTGAGGCTTGCCTGTGCCTTGAGTTGGCCCTGGACTGCTGGGGGGCTAGGGCGGGTCCAGCCTCATTGTGCACCCCCCAGCCCCTGTTGGGCTGAAAGGATTGTGGGACTCCGGTGGGACTGAGGGTACTGGGCATCACCATACAGTGGCTATGGGCACCACCATCTTTTGTGATGGCGTGATGGTCAATTTGCATACTCCCTCTTTATTAAATAGGATAGCAAAAAAGAAGAAACAACTACAAGTTTTTGACTATCCCTCCCTCGTTATTTTCCAAACTTTCTCTAATGTTGCAATTTAAATTTTAATTTAAAAAATGGTCACTATTGAAAGTAAAATAAAATAACACCTAAGGTTTATAATTGGCACCAGGTGCTTAACACAGAAAAACAGGGTACTTCTGTCAGGATGGTTCCATTTGAATGGAGCATTAAAATCTGTTTATTCTTAGTCATTTTATTTCAAAAGATCTTTGCCTTTAGACACATCCTTTTTTGTTTGAGAAGTTTCAAGTTAATTGATAATTTTTTTAAAAATCTGCTATATTATTTATTAAAGTTGAATTCTCACCTTAGGATGTAGATATTACTCATTAAGGTGTATATATAAATGTGATTTTATTTTTTATTTTCTTTGGGGAAGTCTTACACGCTGTTTCACTTCTCTTATGTCTTCTTCATATTTAATACTTAGGATGAAGCATTTGTCAGTTTCCTCTTGGTCATATTTCCTCTTACCTGCTATTTTCCCTCTAAATTCTTTCCAAAGAGAAAAACATTCCAGTAAGCACTGCTTTTCAAAAATGAAATTTTTTTTAATGTTTTTTTTTTCACTCTGTTTTCAACTCTGTGTTGTCTCTTGGAGAGTCCAAATTATTAGTCAGAAAAATTGAAATAGTTTGAGAAAGTCATTTGATACTAAAGAAATTTTCACTGAATCATACATGACAGACTTCTTTTGATAACAATAAAAAATATATATATAAGCTCTCTATTGAGTATTTTGAGAGTTCCGGAATGCTGGAAATCAGTTAACATTCAGTTGCAATGGTAATGAGGCTTTAAAAACACATTTAAAGAAAAATGACATTGATGTCATTATCTGGTTTGTTAATATAAATATATTTTTGGTTTTGTAAATATTATGTAATAAGTGTCAATCATCTGAGTCACTTGTTATTTACCATCCAATTCCCTGCCATCCCATATGCCTAATTATTGGTTTATCATTACTCTTTCACTGGCTTATGACAGAATAGATAGCATTATAGTTAATTAATATATTAAATATAGGTACTGTGAGGATTTTAACACCTCATAGTTTCTATTTGGATTCAAATCTGGTCTAAAAGTTTTCTCTTTGGGCTAAAATCAAGGTTTGTATTTACCCTATATTTTTTAATGGGAAAAAATTTAAACAATTTATTATTTGAAGAATTATGATGAAGAACTATTTACCAAAGCAGCTGTTTTTCTTCAGGAAAACATATCTATATATATATATATATCTATCTATATATATATATATATATATATATATATATATATATATATATATATATATAATATTCTTGAGAGATTTGCAAATGAAAATATTGGTTAATTTATAATTATATCTGTGTCAAACATAAATGTACAATTGCCAAGAGACCTGATAAGTTATGTGATTTATTTATAGAAGTCATAAAAAATCATGTGATTAAAAAAAAAATGTTTACTGAGAAAAATAAATCATGTGATTTTCATTCATATTGCTGTGTAATTTTTATTTTTGGTTGAAAATTTTCTTTATGTGTACTTAACATGAGCCAGTGCTGGGGATTCAATGGATCCTATATAATAAAGAGGTAATATGCAAATTAACCCTCACGCTCTCACAGGAGGCTGCCTACAAACAGGCTGGCAGATAGGTTGATGAGAGACGACCAAATGACTGAACAGCAGGCTGCATGGGGTGTTCAGGCTGGTGAAGGGGCCATGAGGGGCAACCAGGCCAGTAGGGGGGCAGTTGGGGGCGAGCAGGCAGACAAGCAGGCATGTGAACAATTAGGAGCCAGCAGTCCAGGATTGTGAGAGGGATGCTCGACTGCTGGTTTAGGCCTAATCCCTGGAATTGGTCCTAAACTGGCAGTTGGACTTCTCCCAAGGCGTCCCAGATTGGAGAGGGTGCAGGCTGGGCTGGGGGGAACCCTCCTCTCCTGTGCATGAATTTCATGCACCAGGCCTCTAGTTATACTATAAATACAGACACTGCAGAAACAGGAACATGCACAGTGTGCAGGATAAGCAGGTATTTATCAAGCTGCATATACAGGGTGGGGCAAGAGAAGGTTTTTCAGTTGTGAGTACACAAAAGTTTATTTTTGTGTTATTATTTATTAGTTATTGTATTATTTTTCCACGTGAACAACTGTAAACCTATGTTTGCTCCACCCTCTGTAACCCTGACCATTACCTTGAAGTAAAAATGCATGATGATGTAAATGATTATCATAGAGAATTAATTACCTTTTCAGAAAGGTCAGAGAAGGCTTTCCAGAACAACTCATACTTAAACTCGAACCTGTGGGGTGGTATGTTTGCTGAAAAGTGTTGGCTGAAGAATGGGGATACCATTTTAGGGAGAGGCTCTGAGGTGGGAGGAAAAACAGGTGAAGAAAAGCTGTATTTAGTTTTTAATTTTACTAATACTTATGTTGATTCCATTGTCTAATAATGTTCTTTTACATATGCTTAATGGAGGCAACCCGAATCGATTACTCCACAAAATGTTTATTAATTTTTGTTAGGAAACTGTAGTAGCTGTCATAAACCCTACTGTTAATTTGAATATTACACTACTTAAAATGACAATGTAGCAACTACAGTCCTTTATGTTAAAAGCAGGAGAAATGCTTAGTGTTGAAAGTCATATTAAAGGTCATTTAGCTCAAATTATATCCTGAGAGTTGAGAAAATGAAAATACGGATGTTCTTTGCTACTTTTAGTTTTGATTTGACTTCTTCAAAGTGGTATAAAATTTCATTTACCAGATTTATTATTTTAAAATTTTGGATTAGCTTTCATATCTGATAACAATTTTCCTGTGTCTATATTCAGTACTTTAAAAAAGTTAAGACTTCATTTCAACATATAAGCATTTATTTTTGTGTGTGGGGCCCAGGGGGGCGTTAGTGGTTGGATTTAGATTTCTTTTTTTAAAGTTGTTTTCTCTATTTTTATTTTCTCAAATCCTTCACTCCCTCATCTAAGCCTCTCAACCCTTAACCCCCATAACTGTCAACCTGCTCTCTGAGTCTGTCTCTACGTTGTGTGTTAGTTCATTTTATTCACTAGATTTCACATATGTATAAAATCATATGGTACTTGTCTTCCTCTGACTGGCTTATTTCACTTAGCAAACTACTCTCCATTAGACATATGAAAAGGTGCTGAACTTCACTAACCATCAGAGAAATGCAAATTAAAACCATATCTGTCAGGATGACTATCATCAATACATCAACAAACAAATTCTGGTGAGCACAGAGAGAAAAGAGAACCCTTGAGCACTCACGGCGGGAATGCAGATTGGTGCAGCCACTGTGCAAAGCAGTATGGAGTTCCCTCAAAAAATAAAAAATGGAACTGCCTAATGACCCAGCGAATCCTCCTCTGGGAACATATCCAAAGAAACCTGACACACTGATTCAAAGGGATCTATGTACTCCTATGTTCATCGCAGCATTATTTGTAATAGCCAAAATTTGGAAACAGCCCAATCAGTAGATGAGTAGATAAAAAAGCAGTGGTACATTTACACAATGGAATACTTCTCAGCCATAAAAAAGAAGGAAATTTTATCCCTTGCCACAGTATGGATGGACCTGGAGAGTATATCAACACATCTAAAAAAGCACAGATATACATGAATTTTGACTTTGGGGACTGTTCCTGTCATTCTTTCATATACAGTATTTGAAAATACATTTGATCTTGAATGTAAATTATATTGGATCAGAATGATCTTTTCATATAGAATATCCATGCACCAACAGAAGTATGTATGTCTACTTTAGAAATAGTGAGTGTGGGTCTAAAGGAGGCTGTGGGCAACATATATTCATAATATAAATAAATTCTTACATTGAAATAATTTTATTTGAATTATAAAAATGAACAGTAGATAACATTCAGGTGTTAATTATCCAGTTGTTATTACTTTTAAATGGTCAACTTACGTGACTTTTTTTTGTGTGTGTGTGTGAAAAAAGCATAGAGCCATTTGTTTGCTCTTGTGTACTACTAATTTTAACTTTATATAATTCCTAAGTACTGAAAGCCAAGTTATATACCTTTTATATTGCAAGCATTTAAAAACAATGTAAAAAATATTTTCTGTGTAAGAGACACGAGATTTTACAATTTTCATTATGGTCATATCCTTAAAGTTTTGAGCATTTCTTCAGAATTTTGTTTTTTATGCTAATGTACTTTATTAATTTTTTCACATAAAACAGATACCACCAAGTAAAAGCAAACTTCTCCAATCACTTTTTCACTAATTATTTTTTTAGGAAGAAAATACCTTCTTAAATTGAAGGAACTGTGCATGACTATAAATAAAGTTGGCTGGTTTTCATGCCTATTAATTGCATGTTCTGCCATGCCTCATCAGCGGTCCATCTCTAGAGATGTGCTTGAGGACTCCTCTTTAGTTTTAATGTCTGCAGAGTCAGTATTTCCATTCACTGAGTTACTGAATTTTACACATAGACCATAGCTGTGTGCTACATCTATGGAGGTAAGATTTGTCCTCTTTTATGCTCCTTTGCTACATTCTTGCACATTTAGTTGGAAACAAAGTGAAGTTAACTGGAAATTTAGTAATTCCCCTGCTTTTTGTCTTTTTATCTGACCATTTACTTGTTTCTCTGCAGTCCTTTACTTTTCATCTACAAGTTCACTATCAACTATGTCAGCTAGTTAATTTGATTGAAAACATATGCCTACACTATGTTAGGAAAGTATTTTTTTTCTTTTCTTTTTTTTGACTAGACCCAGGCCATTATTCTTCCTTCTTGATTCACTCAATGAAGATTCATAATATATACCCTTTGTCTGTTATTAGCTTTAGCTAAGAGTCCTCCTAGGGATTTCTGCCATTGGGAAAATTACAGCTATGTAGACACACTGTTAACTTGAGAGTAGTGAAGAACTTAGCTCTTTAGTGGTAGTTTGTCTCAATTCAGCTCTTTTATGGAAATCCTGGGTGTTTTAAAACTAGAAAGTGATCTGTGTCCTCTCATTTGGCACTTGACAACAAATTATACATCTCTTTTCTTAATCAAATTGTTGGAGAAATTAGCAAATATGTGTCAGCTGAGGAAAGCTCTGAGCACATTTTATATAGCATGTCTTATCAAGTCTGTGGTGAGCAGTTTCATAACAGCACATCTACATAGGGCCTGGGCAAAATTTACATCTACCTAGACATGGCAGTGGCTGTACATCCCTATGGAGGGCCCAGATCAGGCAATAATGAGGCAGTACATCTGTAATAGAGAAATATAAAGCTAGTCATCATTGATATTTACTGGCTATTGCTCTTCTGTAATAGGTACCAACTCATTTATTTTTCAAAACTTTTTGAGATACTGATATTATCCCCATATTATAACTGGAGAAAGAAGTTAAGGTAGAGAGAGGTTAAGAAGCTTTCTCAAGGTCACATAGTTGGAAGAATGATAGAGCCAGGATTTGAATACAGATAGTCTGGCCAAAGGAAACTCAGACACTGTGTTATGTCGCCTCTCAGGCTGAGAGTAAGTTCAGAACCTGTATATTCAGTCTAATATGGAGAAAGAAGCAAAGCTTTAAGTCCAAGAGCATATGTTGGGGGTGATGTTCAATAAAACACAACTGTGTGGTAAGCAGAAAGATGTCATCAAGAGTGTTTGTTTGGGGTGTCAATATGTAGATGGGCCACCCCAGGAGGGAGGTGTGATATCACAGTGTGCAGGTGGCAAGGTGCGAATGGATTGGGAGCCTGGCACAAGGGTGTATAGTGAGCCACTGGGTGGATCTGCACAGAGCATAAGCCTTAACCCAAGAAGAGGTTTGTCCTTTTTCTGGTCCTCTTCTAAAGTACCCTCCTGGATGGGCATGTGACATTGGGGGAGGTGACCTGTTCTCCACAGCAGGCTCAGGTGATGGCAGCTAATGGCTGGAGCCTCCAGGACCACCATGGTTGTGAGAGATAAATAGCTCCTCATTACTCTTATGACATGAATACATGGGGCCTTGTGCATGCTCTGATATTACTTGGCTTAATGTGAGTCCTTAGGTAACATGAAACAGCCCCGACCTTTTACAGAAAGATTAACCTGATTATCAGCCGTAAGTACTAATGTAATATTTGTGTACTTTCAAGTAAATCATCAAGCCCACAGTTGTGTACTAAAGTGTTTTTTTTTTTTAATTGTCTGATTTTTAAAATTTATTTCAGCTATATAAAGACTTAAGCAACATACATCCTTCTCTTTATGGGCCAGTTGTGCCTACTTAGTGTATGAGGGAATACAGGCTCAAATCAGAGAAGACAGAAGCTAATGATTTAAAATGCCCTTGCTGGGCACTTTCTATGCATTATATAATTTATTCCTCACAGCAACCCTGGCAATGAAAGCATATGCACTTATATTTTTTAGTGGAGAAAAGTGAAGAGGCTGAGTGACTTGCACACAGTTGCATAGTTAGTAAATACTGAATGTGAAGGATTTCCATTCCTTTGCTTTTGTTCTCTTATCTTTAGGTATTGGGAAATGGACAGCTTTAATATATCAAAGATTAAGATTAAAGAATCTACCAGTTTCCTTTTGCATAACAAAGGGTTATTTCAAGCTCCTTAGAGAAATAGCCTGGAGCACTTACCTTGTACTAATGCTAAAATTGAGAGTGGGATTTTTGTTCCCATTGCTTGTATCTGTATGCCAAACACTGACATACTCTTCATCCTGAGAATTGTAAGTTTATAGACACCATGTCATTGCTCTCATTCCTTTGAAGCTGCTCTGGCTTATACTCAAGTGAGCTCCCCATCCCTCCTCCAATCCCGAAGGCTTACTGCCAGGTTCTGCACATCCTACAAAGAAGACACTAGTACTGTTATAAATACTGCTGTTTTCTCTCAGGCTAAAGAAGAGTCAGCCAATTGATACACTTTTGGATATCAGATTCCTCCTTTAGCATAATTTCTAGCTTGTAATTATTCCTAACCATCATCTACTCTAAGGCTAGGTGAAACTAATCTTTTACATAAAGTTTCCTGCCCAAACTGGTTTGGCTCAGTGGATAAAGCCAAACTGAATAGGCCTGTGAACTGAAAGGTCCCAGGTTTGATCCCCAGTAGGGGGTGTGCAGGAAGCAGCTGATTGATGTTTCTGACTCTCTATCCCTCTTCCTTCCTCTCTGTAAAAAATCAATAAAATATATTTATTTTTTTTCTGGCAAAAAAGAACATCTTTATGTTTTTATGGCTCATTGAAGAATTCCAGAACACCCATACACTTCATGATGCTTCAACATGCAGGCAGGTGTGCATATGCTCAGAAGAGAATCAGGACATCATCATCATCATTTAACTTCTGTCTCTTTCTATGGTACTTTTAGTATTGTGGACATTAGATTAGGATAAGGCACGGTGCATGTTCCCTGAGCAAGTCATGCCTGAACTCTCTCACTTGAAAAAAATCCTTTTATTTTTTATTTAATGCTTGAGAAAAACCCAGTCAACTCTAATCTAGATTAGGCATCTCCATCCTGTGAACACTTTGCTAATTTCTAATTCAAATTAGTCTGTTTATCCTTTCTGATCTCTTAGGTCTCTCTACAAACCACACCCTGTTAACTCCTAGCTCTACTTGACTTCCTTTTCTTGATCTTCTCAAACTTCCTGATAGTAAGTTGTGACTATACATCCCTTTCCTTTATTTATTCTCACCAAACAACAGGTTTTTCAGGATCAGAAACTTTGTAGCACAAATACAGTGTAATCCATTTCTAGATAATGAAATTCTTCTCTTTATTTTGCTGTACAAACCTCTCCCAAGCTCCTACCCAGCCTTTCCCCAAGGTGAAGCTTCAATTGAATTACACAGTGCTTCAGTCATCTGTGCTACTTCACACCGTACTGTAATTATCAAAAGGTAGGGCCTCATTTCCAGGGCAGTCAGGAGTGAAAGTTTGTAAAATCTTTATATGGTCAAATTCCAAAATGCCTTGTTGGCTCCAGTCTTTCCTGTGATCAAAAGAAGGGAAAATGTTGTACAGTTCCCCTGTCTATTCTGCTGTTACTGTCTAACTATATGGTTTCCTGGATTTGTGTGTTCATTCCTAAAATGAATAACTTTGGCCGCTAGGTTTTTTTCTATCTACTAACTTTATCCCTGGTCAAGTCTCATACTGGTCTGTCCCTTTTATGGTGATGGTTTTGTACCCAGCTCAGTGCATGGCACAGAGTAGTCACTCAATACCTGTTTATGAAATGTTTGAATAACCTAAATATTTGGAATATGGGACATATAACTTTGTAGACTATTATTAGAAAGTATTGATCTATAATATCCTATATAATAAAAGTCTAGTATGCGAAGTTCAATAATCTAATCATCTGTTCAACCAATCAAAGCTTAATATGCTAATGATATGCTAAGGCCACTTAACCACTCACTGTCACGTGCACTGACCACCAGGGGGCAGATGTTCCAACTGGTAGGTTAGCATGCTGCTGGGATCCAGCTGATTGGGACTGAGTGAAACAGGCTGGTCATGCCCTGGAGCCCTCCTATGGTCCCTCCCTGGCCCCGATAGTGTACCAGTGGGATCCCTTGGCCTGGCTGGTGTCCTCTCATAATCTGGGACCCCTCAGGAGATGTTGGAGAGCTGGTTTCGGCTGATCCCACAAGCCAGGCCAAGAGACAACACTGGTACGTGAATTTGTGCACCGGACCTCTAGTTTTTTTTTGTTGTTTTTTTTAAATGCATTCCATTGATTTTACACAGAGAGGAATTGAAAGGGACAGAGAGTTAGAAACGTCGATGAGAGAGAAACATCGACCAGCTGCCTCTTGCACACCCCCCTACTGGGGATGTGCCCGCAACCAAGGTACATGCCCCTGACCGGAATTGAACCCGGGACCTTTCAGTCCACAGGCTGACACTCTATCCACTGAGCCAAACCAGTTCCGGCAGAACCTCTAGTTTTTATATAAAAATTCTCCTCTATAATATATTAATTAAAAACAATTCATACCTTTCTTCAGATATGTTATGTTTTTAAAATACTTTTTTAGTGTTACTTAAAAACAATGATATTTACATTCTATGTCAATTTAAATAGCACTGATGAACAGAAAAGCCATTTTTCATTGCTATTATTACACTGATTTCATGTCAGATGGAGAGTTTTCCTTAGGACAAGCTCTTGGAAGCTTTTTGGCTTTTTTGTTCTGCTTACTAGTAAGGCCTTCTTTTTTGTGGTCTCAAAGTAATTTTTGTAGACAACACACTCACTTTTCAGTTTGTTCCATTGCATTATCTAAAATAGATTTGTTTTCGTCGAAACCGGTTTGGCTCAGTGGATAGAGCGTCGGCCTGCGGACTGAAAGGTCCCAGGTTCGATTCCAGTCAAGGGCATGTACATTGGTTGTGGGCACATCCCCAGTAGGGAGTGTGCAAGAGGTAGCTGATCGATGATTCTCTCTCGTTGATGTTTCTAACTCTCTATCCCTATCTCTTCCTCTCTGTGAAAAATCAGTAAAATATATTAAAAAATAAATAAATAAAATAAAATAGATTTGTTTTGATACAGTCCCCTGAATTCATTCCAACAGCCTGGATTATAGCAGAAAATATGTTAAAAATCTTGTCTCAGTATTATCTCTAAGGTTTGGGGTGCCTACAGACATAGCCTAACAAGGAGAGTTCAGTATATGTGATTCATTGAGGGAGGGCCTTCAGGCAAAAGGGAGGGAGGAAAACAGGACAAGGTGAAGAAGGAGCTAAGTATGAATAGTTACAGTCCAGATTCAGCGTGACACTATGGGTATCTGTGACTTGGTTTCAATGCATTTCTCCATAGAAGGGACAGTCAGAAGACATTCGCATTCCATAGTCATAGCTGGTAATGGGTACACTGGCTAGTGAAGAGGGTTTGAAGAGAGCACCAGCAATGTGTAACATGTTATCACTTAGAGTTTTGTTCCTCACTCATAATGCAACAGAATTTAGGTGCCCTTTTATAGTTAGTCATTGTGCTGGATGGAAATTACCTACTTTTACTCAGAGAAAATACACTAGCAACGAAAGAATTTTAATATGGTAGGATGAGTTCAAATAAGGTGCACAGAGTAGGGATAGACATAAATATTATTCTAGTTTTGGAAATGAATGAAAAATCTTTCTAGGAAGATGGTGTGGCATTTTTAAATATAGAACAGGACAGTGTGCTGGTGATGATGGGGAGCCAGGGTAGGCTTTGAAGAATGTACCAAAGGTTCTGCATTTGTGAACAAGGTGAAGGAAGTATATAGAAGTGGGCAGATTAAGTCTTGATGTTTTTTAGAATGAAAAAGATGGAGTTCCTCAATTATCAATATGAGCAATGGAAGCCAATCTGCTAAAAGACACTATAGGAATACAGGGTGGGGCAAGAGTAGGTTCACAGTTGTGAGTATGTGAGACACAGAGTATATTCTTATATTATTATTTATTGCATTATTTTCCATATGAACAATTGTAAGCCTACTTTTGCCCCACCTTGCATATTGGAAGACTAAGTGGGTGGTCAAATATACCACATTTGAAGGGAAATTTGAGGAACAATCTTGGGAAAGAGCAGACACCACTCTTCTGTGCAGATCAGGGTATTAGGCTCTAATGGACAGCCTCAATAGGATTATGCAATTCGAATGCCCCAGCCTGAACTGAGTGCAGTCTTTTGTCACCCTCAGGAATTACATTTTAAGAGAGGGCATTTCATTGGCCACGTTTTGTTTTTTAAAATCACTTTTCTACTCCTTATCAAAATTGGGTGTAGCATGATTGAAGATCCTACCAAAGCAGCATCTAATGGTAGTGTCATAATTTCTACTTGTTTCTAGGAGAAGTAGGATGAATCCTGAGAAAACAAAAACAAAGATATTGCACTATAGGTACCATGCAATAGAATTTGGAATTTTTTCTGAGTACTGACTATAATGGCTAGCTACAGTCCTCTCTGAGAATAGGAGTAATAGGTAGGTTTGGCCAGAGAGTGAGATCAAGTAGGAGTCCTAAATGGTGTATTGGAACAAGGGTTCCATCCTGCCGTGGCAGGAAGTAACAGGGTGAGTAGAGTACATCTGAGCTAAGAGCTTGAGCAAGTCAAGAGAGAAGCAAGAAAGACAAAACTGTCACCCTCATGTTCAAGGGGCAAGAATAGGATGATAATGGCAAAAGCCAGAGTCAGGAGTCAAGTTGAAAAGTGAATAGATGAATTAGAAAGATAAGATTAGT
Organism: Pipistrellus kuhlii; assembly: GCF_014108245.1. Lineage (NCBI taxonomy): Eukaryota > Metazoa > Chordata > Mammalia > Chiroptera > Vespertilionidae > Pipistrellus > Pipistrellus kuhlii. The sequence continues at coordinate 65,783,920 of NW_023425562.1, forward strand.
GACATGAAGAATGAAGCTCAATCATATATATTTTGACAAGAAAAGATCATAGATATCCAAGAGACAGCCTTTGCCCAAGTTCTGCTGGCCTAGCTGCACTACCAGGTATTAGAAACGGAACCCAGTGGGTCATAGCACACTATCTTCTGAATTAAAATTAGAGAGGGCCCTATGCCATCATTCAGGGAGTTTGGATTCCAATTTTTTTTCTTTGTTTTTTGAGTTCTCTGATTATATATACTACCAGGATCTTGATTCTTGACATATTGAGTGTTGTTTGTTTTTTTTATAGCAGAATCCATTATGTTTTGTCATATATTGAAAACTTTTAGATTTTTTTTAATACTTCAGAAAGAGTGATCTTGAGTGTAGGTATATCTTACCACCTTTATGAGACCATAAAACATACTAAGCTAGGAAAACATAAGGCTGCATTTTATACTATAAATGATAGTGGAACAATTGAATAATTGGAAGTACTCTAGAGCTATACCCCAAAAGAATAAAATTTTAACCCAAATCAGTATGAAAGAAGAAGAAGCAGGACTTTGGAGCCTGAGTTAAAAAACTCAGAGACTCATGGGAGCAGTTATAAAATATGGTAAAGTAACAGCTGTGAAGTCTGGACTTCACAGAACTAGATAGTAATGGTGAAAAGGCAAAATATCTCACCTTTTCCACCAAGATTGACTGTGCATAGGTTTCATTGTTCTGAAATAATTGCAATGCAATATACAGATCATCTATCATAGAAATCTATACTTGAAACCTATATGATCTTATTAAACAATGTCACTCTCATACATTTAATAAAAAAATTAATATAAAAAATAATGAAATAAAGAAATCTTCTGGGCAATGTACAGGGTGGTGAACAGGTGTATTATCCCATCCTAATAATATTAAGGGCAGAGTAAGAATACTACATAAATAATGCTCAGTTGCCAATTTTAAGGAATAATACGCCTATTATAATTGATTTCAAGTATATAAATTGATTTCTCCCAGCCCCCAACCCCCACCTCCAGATATTATGGTATTCTCATTCACCTTTTAGTTTTACTTTGAAAAATAGAAATCATCATTGGAATAGATGATTATCATTTGAATTTATTTTCACTTTACTATGTTCTCTAAAAATAACATGAATACTTATTATCTCTTCTATCCCTATGTCACTACTTCTAAAAAGTAGATTGGAAGATACTCTTTGAGCCACATTCTTAAGTAGTATGTCCAGGTCCTGACTATTCTCAAAGGTCATTATATTCTTATAAATTTGATAGTTCATATGGAAAATTCTTTATTTCCTTTGGGTAATTAGATGTATAGGGACTTGTCTTATTTCTTCATTTTCCTTCACCCATAAAATTTGCTTTTGTGTTACCTTTTCAAGTATATAAAATTGTTTTTAATACATACAATTCTTCAGATTCCCAGCTTGCTATAACAGTAATAAGTAGTAATGATAAAGCTGCCAATTTTTTGCCAATTACTTGAATCTGATAAAAATGTAATAATTAGCTGAAGCCAGTTTGGCTCAGTGGTAGAGCGTCGGTCTGCGGACTGAAAGGTCCCAGGTTCGATTCTGGTCAAGGGCATGTACCTTGGTTGCAGGCACATCCCCAGTAGGGGGTATGCAAGAGGCAGCTGGTCGATGTTTCTCTCCCATCGACGTTTCTAGCTCTCTATCTCTCTCCCTTTCTCTCTGTTAAAAATCAATAAAATATATTTTTTAAAAATGTAATAATTATAGCTGAAAGTATGCCTTTATAAAATAATCTTGCTATTGTAAGATTTTTTTGTTCCTCATGGAATTCTAATTGTTAGGAAATACTACGCGTAGGGTTGAAAGGAATATTTATTACCTGACTGGGAAATAAAAGTTTTAAAGAGTTTACTAACATTTTATCTTAATTTTGAACACAACACATACTTTTCTTGCTGGCACTACCAGATTCATGAAATTAAGTGACAGATGAATTCAAATGTGTTTGAAGACCTATGTACTATTAGATCACAACAAACTTCATAACTGCCACGCACCAAAAAATAGAGTCAGAGACTAAACCATCTGTCTTACTGCAGTACTCAGCATGCTTCTTCTTTTGCTCTCTAATAGCATAGCTTCCTTTTCTTTTGCAAAACATTTGCTAAGGGTACTTGAATAAAGAACGTTGAAATTGAGCTGCTGCAATTGGAGAATGTTCTGTATTAGTGTTCATAAATGAAGTTTATATTTTTACCTTTAAAACATTTGATTTTTTGTCTTAACTTATAGTCTGTCTAATCTGATCTTTTGTCTCCAAGGGTATGTCTGGATAAGATTTAACTGACCTTGCCACACTTTTTCAGACTGCTGGATATTTTTCTCTGTAAGGAATGGTTATATTAAAGATAGAACAAAGTAAATGATAATGTTGCTACATGTGCTAGAATACCAAAGGTAAAATAGCTAAAACATATTAAAAATTAAATAAAATGAACCAAAATACTAATGCCATAACATATGTTAATCTACGTGCTAAACACGCCAGCTTCTGAAGCCAGTAGAAAATAAATAGAATATGGACACTAAGGAATAATTATGTTTCAAAATTCCTTTATTATCTTTTTCTATATATTGACATAATGGATATTAGAAGAGACTATTAAAGTGTAAAGTTTACTAAATTTAGGCAAACACTAGAAAAGGGTCTGTAATGATTAAAAAACAATGAATTTTAAGGAAGCTAGATTTCATTGGGACCATAGTTCTCAAACTTCTGTCCTGAGGATCTTATCTCCACAACCTATACTACCACCTGCTTACTTTTTCCTTGAGGTTGACTTTACATCTAGTCACTTTTCAAAACTACTAAATCTTGTTCTAAGCACAGTATCTGTAAATGTTTAAAAGTTTAAAATTGTCTACCACTTAAAAAAATCATTGCATGGGTCCCACTATGGGTACATTGCCTTGAGAAAATGATGTTAAATGCATCAGCAGGGAATTGTTCCTATAAGAGCAAAGAGAAAAATGGAGGAAGAAATCCAGAGAGCTAACTACAAAATGGCATAATAACTAGAAGCAGGAGAAAATTACACTAAATCTATACTAAGTTTATCCAGACCAGGGTTCTCTAGTCATATTATGAGTGAGTGATGTGAACTTGTTTGGAGACTTTCCTGTCTCTCCCTCTCCTCTGCTCACCATCCCCAACAATTATACTTATTATCTGGGATCAGGAAAATTGTACAACAGGCTTTGGTTGGCCTCATTTTCACCCATAGGCTTTATCATTGGTGCTCTTTTTTTTTCCTTCTCCATGTAAAAACTCCAGAGAGAAGGCTCTGATTGTTAAATCTATTGTTTCCCTCCCACTTATTCTGTGCATCCCTTCTTAAATAGTCTCATACTATAGATGTTATTTTGCTTTTGGTCTCTTTCCCTTACCAGTATCTCATTTCATGAAGACAGAGATATGTGTGTTTTGATTACTGCCGTATCTTGAACTCTCAATACAGAATTGGGCAATAGTAGAGGCTCAATAAATATTTATTGACTAAAGGATTTTAGCTTTGGATATTGCCTCATGCTCTTCATATTTTTGTCTCCTGTCTTGACAACAGAAATGTCCTCTCAACATTTAAGTCTGATTTTTTTCTTTCATTTATTTAATTGCACAGAATTATTTTTCTTTTATTTAAGCTTAGATTTTAGAGCACATGTGTCAAACACAAGGCCCGCGGGCCAAATCCGTCCCGCCAGGCCTTGCAATGTGGCCCGCACTGCGCTGTCATCACTGCACTCCGCTGTGTTTCCATCACAATGACAGTTTATGACTGTTCAGTAAACCATTCGGCCCGAGATTTAGGCTGGATTTTAGATTTTGGCCCCTTCTCTGATTGAGTTCGACACTCCTATTTTAGAGCTATATTTTTATTTAAGTAAAATTATTTTAAAGCTGAAATTGCAAAACAATAGGTGTGTCCAATTAATTTTATTGACTTTATAAGATTCAGCCTTGCAATATAAGTCCATATTGTTTTGCTAGTCAGTATAACTGTTATGCTTTGAACTTTGGTCATTTGATACAAATGATATATACAAAATTTACATCTTATGTGTAGTGATTTTATCAAAAGCTTTTCAGAGCTTCCATTTCCTTTCTTGCTTTGATAAAATCCTTTTATTTTAGATTTTTGGTACTTTTGGTCTTTTGTTAGTAAATGTAGTCTCAGGGTTTTGAAAAAAAATATTTTAATTTCTCCTTCTTCTTTTTCTTCTTCTTCTTCTTCTTCTTCTTCTTCTTCTTCTTCTTCTTCTTCTTCTTCTTCTTCTTCTTCTTCCTTCTTCTCGTCCTCCTCCTTCTCCTCCTTCTCCTTCTCTTCCTTCTCCTCCTCCTTCTTCTCCTCCTCCTCTTCCTCATAAAACAGGCTTTTTAAAATTTCTTCTCATACCAATTTTGTGGTGGCAAACTCCTTTAGCCTTTTCTTGTCTTGGGAGCTTTTAATTTCTTTGCCAATTTTAAATGACAGCCTTGCTGTGTAAAGTAGCCTTGGCTGTAAGCCCTTGCTGTTCATTACTTCAAATATTTCATGCCAATCTCTTTTGTCCTGAAATATTTCCATTGAGAAATCAGCTGACAGTTTTATGGGAGCTCCCTTGTAGGTAACTGTCTCTCTTATGACTTTTAAGATTCTTCATTGTTAACATTTGCAACTTTATGATGTGACTTAGTGTGGGTCTCTTTGAAACCATTCTGTTTGTGACTCTGCACTTCCTGGACTTGTGTTGTTTTGTGTGTATGTGTGTGTGTGTTTTTTTGTTTTTTCTTTTTTTTTCTTCACCAGGTTTGTGAACTTTTCAGTCATTATTTCTTCAAATAGGTTCTTGATCTCTTGCTCTCTCTCTTCTCCTTCTGGTACCCCTATGATGCAGATATTGTTATGCTTCATGTTGTTTTAAAGGTTTCTTAAACTATCCTCATTAAAAAAAATATTTTCTTTTGCTGCTCTGAGTGTTTTCTGCTATCTTGTCTTTAAATTGCTGATTCTATCCTTTGTCTCAGCCAACCTATTATTTATTCCTTCCAGTGTATTCTTACTTTAGATATTATATTCTTCATTTCTGATTTGTCCTTTTTTTATTGTTTCTATATCCTCTTTCATGCTGTTGAGTATCCTTATAACCATTTCATTGAACTCTATATCTGATAAATTGCTTACCTCCATTTTATTTCACACTTTTTTTTTCCTGGAGATTTCTCCTGGTGTTTGTTTGTTTGTTTGTTTGTTTATTTGTTTTTGGGGGGCCTGGTTCTTTGTCTCCTCATTTTGGCTGCCTCTTTGTTTTTCTTTCTATGTGTTATATAGTTCTACTATGACTCCAGCTTTTGTGGGGTAGACTTTTGTAGTAGGTGTCTTATGGGGTCTAGTGGCACACTCTCCTTTATTATCTGAGTTGAGTGCCCTAGGAATGTTTGTTTTGTTGGTTACATTGTTCCTTTTGTTGTAATTGAGTCTTGGTTGCTATTGGCTTATTTGTGCATGGGATCTAACATCAGGTTCACTTACTGCAAAGCTCAGCCCCAACCATGGCATGCAAGCTGATAGGCAAGTGCTGACCACACTAGGCAGATTTTGCCACAGCAGGGTTTAGTTCCTACCAAGACCTCCCATTTGATTATGCTGCTTGTGAAGCTTATTGGATCCTTCTCTGATGTTGTCTAAAGTTGACTATTGGATGTGTTGATTCTGGGCCTATGGGAGAAACTCTGGTGTAAGCCAATATAAGATGCTACTTGTGCCTGACTCATGGCAACATATTTGGAGCTACAAATAATTCACAGTTTGTGGCTTCCTATACTTGGCTTGGGTGCACATGGGAAAAACCAAGCTGCACATTGAGGTTGGCTTATACCAGCACTGAGCCCAGTAGCAGGTCAACAAAAATCCCAAGGCACCAAGGCTAGATCGTCTCCACCTGCCTCCACCTGCCAGCTTCCTGTTAGTCTAAGTCACTGAAAGAGCCTCTTGACTATACTCCTCATCTGGGTGTAAGTTCCAGAAGGTAAGGCAAGAGGGCATCCAGAGGGTTGGGCTTTCCTTCAGGGTGATGCCACACACATGGAGGGGAGTGCTGTAACCAAGAAAGATGGTCTCAGTCTCAATGTGGTTTCTTGGGTAAATCCTTTGTTATTAGACTTGTCTTCAGCTAGTTTTCAGTTGGTTATTCAGGATGATTGATCTATAATTTAGTTGTAATTTCAGTTTGGTCTTGGGAAGATGTGAGTGTAACTTCCACCAACTCTGCCATCATCTTGGATCTCTAAAAAAAAATTCTTGAACATATTGATCATAACTAATTTCAAAATTCATGACTGATACTTCCATTAAATGAATTCCTACTGGTCTTTTTATATACCATATTTGTTTTTCTGTTAGTTTTGTTTGTTTGTTTGTTTGACTTTAGCTATTACCTTCTTTAATGCCTATTTTTTTTTACTATACAATTTATAATTTTTAAATGTAACCATATTTTGAGGCAATGGAAGATGTTATCTTACTCCAAAGCTTTACTTTTGCTTTTGCTTTTGGAAGCAAGTAGACTTGGAATGCTAGCATCCCAAAATAATCTTAATACCATCAAAGACTGAGATTATTTGAAGGTGGTCTTCATTCCTTGAGACAACTGGTTTATTTCAGGTACACCCATTTCTAAGGTCACCTATAAAAGTATGATCTGCTCTGCCGAAATTGGTTTGGCTCAGTGGTAGAGCGTCGGTCTGCGGACTGAAAGGTCCCAGGTTTGATTCCGGTCAAGGGCATGTACATTGGTTGCGGGCACATCCCCGGTGGGGGGTGTGCAAGACACAGTTGGTTGATGTTTCTCTCTCATCGACATTTCTAGCTCTCTAACTCTCTCCCTTCCTCTCTGTAAAAAATCAATAAAATATATTAAAAAAAAAAAAAAGTATGATCTGCTCAGGGTCTTCCTGTATGTGGGCACATAAAAAAACTTCATTTTTTTTTTCCCCTTTCAAGCTTCAGAATCTTTTGAAAGCTCTGTTAATTTTCCTAACCTATTAGCTATCATTGAACATTCTAAGTGTAGGCCTTAGTTCTGGAGTATTTACTCTTCTTTTTACCTTGGTCCCTCTAAATTTATTCTTGCCTTAGTATTTCTCTGATGACTTCAAATATTTATCTCCATATTTTTCTGAGATGTTCTAGCTGTTTTCAGTATGGCATTTGGTCCTGTATAGTATACTTCACCATTTCCAGAAGTATAAACAAAGATCTGGATGGTTTTCTGGTTCCTAGACCCAGTTTTTCATGCACATCCAGGACATTATTCAGGAAGGTAGTAAAATAAAACAAAAACAAAAAATTCACCATGGGACTACTTATTTTTACCCCATTTAGGATACATTTAGAAGAGAGAATATTAATGTGAATCTTCCATGATAAAGATTGTTGGTACATGATGACATATTATTTTCACCTAGTCAAAATTTAAATGGCAGCTTCTCTTAGCACTAAACTGTAGGGAAACAATCAGATTAAGATTCTGTATTCCTTAGGAAAATCTAATCTACCTGCACAGCTGTCATAATTTAAGATGCCAGTTTCTTTCAATACCTGTGCCATTTTTACTTCTAATTTTTAAATTTTATTTAAGCCTAAAGATGGACAATTTTTAAATTGTTATATTTTTTAGTAAAAAAGTACAGTACAAACTATATTTTGTGTAAAAATTCTACAAGGAAATATTACAATATAAACAGAAGCGTTCTTTTTAACACAATATTTACTTTTTGTTAAGATTTTAATGGTATTATGCTAACTGAAATAAGCCAGTCAGAGAAGACGAATATATCATTTCACTTCTATGTGAAAGTTAGTAAACAAACAAAATAAAAACAGATTTATAGATACAGAGAACAGACTATCAACTATCAACTATCAGAAAGGAGTGTGTGGGGATTGGGCGAACTAGGTGAAGTGATTAAAAAAAAAAGAAACAAACTCAGAGACACAGACAATAGTAGGGTGATTACTAGGGGGAAAGGGAGTGGAGGAGGTAGAAGAGGATAAGTGGGGGATAAATGATGATGGAATAAGATTACACTTTGTGTAGTGGAACACACAGTACATATATAGATAATGTATTATAGAATTGTTCACTTGAAACACATAATATCATTAACCAATGTGACCTCAATTAAAAAGAGAAAAAATATTATTTTTAAATATAAAGAATTTGTATTAATAACTTTGTCAAAAAGTTTTATATGATGGAGCTCTGTGATTTGGTGATGATTTATAAACTAGCTTATCCTTTTATTAAATGAGTACTAATTAGTTGTTTTGAAATTTTATGGTGAATGCTGACAGCTAATTAAAAATTAATAGGAATCAACTGCTTTTACTCCTTAGAACATTTTAATTAATATCTGTATTGTTTGATTTTCTTTCATCTCTAAACTGTAAACATTTTTACAGTTATAATTGTATTGATGATAATGTATTTATTAAAATTAAGATTTCTTCAATGTAAGCTCCCTCAACTTGACTATTAGAATGCTGAAATATTTTGAACTTTATAAATACAAATTCATATGTAAATTTAAGATACTAAAAAAAAGTTCCTTTTCTTTTAAATTTCATAGTTCAATGTTATTACTCATTTTTGGCCAGTCAATTATAATATACTAGGTTTATTTTATTTTGTTTTGTTGCCATAATCTGAACAATCTTAAGTTTTTTATTCATTGAATGTGAATTACATGCAAAAAAATAACTGCTGAAAACAAAAACACAGAAAGAGGACCTGTTTGTTCATGTACTGCTCATTATTTATTGTGTTTGCTATGTGTCAAGCACTGTGCTAGATGCTGGGGACCCAAAAATAAACTGAATAAAGCATTTTACGCAAGAGCTGCCAATCTACTGGGGATACAGACTATGGAATAGAAAGTTACATATGATGTGATAAGTGCAACTCTAGAATTACATAGAGCATAACATGGAATCACATTATTTTCTAACAGTTGCTGAACAGTGTCTGGGGTATGTGCAGAAGTCGGATCCTCTTTTGTCCTTTGTTTATAAGGAATTTGAAAGGAGGAGGGGAGAACTTGTGAATCAATCAGTTGTTACAGAACAACATTCCAATGAGCTGTGTAAATGAACTGGAAATAAATTGAAGTTCCTTAATTCATGAAGCCCTAGAAATGGTTGGGGCCAAGTATGCCTTCTGTTGACAAGTTGTAGTGCATGAAAGATGGTTTGTCATTTTAATGACCCAGATCTGCCCTCAATTTATGTTATTCATTGTACTGTTGTCAGATCTTAAAAGGGAAGTATAGAATGAGGATATGAATAGAAATAGTATGAAATACAATAATGTGATAGAAAAGCTTTAAAAACAATGATATTCATATATATATATATACACAGATGCATATATAATACTAGAGGCCCGGTGCACAAAATTTGTGCACAGAGGGGGGTTCTATGGCCCAGCCTTCACCTTCTCCAATCTGGGACCCCTTGGGGGATGTCCAACTGTCAGTTTAGGCCCCATTCCTATGGATCGCAATCTGGGATGACTGGCTCCTAACCACTCACCTGCCTGCCTGCCTGATCGCCCCTAACCTCTCTGCCTGTCTGCCTTATCACCCCTGCCTTGACCCCCTGCCTTCCTGATCACCTCTAAACACCCTCCCTGCTGGCCTGATCTGACTCCCAGCTGCCTCCCCTGCTGGCCTGACTGCCCCTAACTGCCTCTGTCTCAGCCCCCACCACCATGGCTTTGTCTGGAAGGAAGTTAGACATCTGGAAGATGGACAGTGGACCTGGTTTAATTAGCATATTATCCTTTTACATTATATAAGATAGGATTGATTAAATGGGGAGGGGGCCCTTTTTTGGCAAGAGGAGATGCTCTTGGGAGACAAAAACACAAAATCCTTACATCTGGACTGATAGCCAGCCATATGCACTATACTGCCAAACTCGGCATTAAAAAATTGAATCACTTTCTAACTCTTTACAACCAATCAGCTGTTGCCCTTAAAACCTCTCCTAAGCCTCCACCTTAGTTTCTGCCTTTACAGTTCACCCAGATTTGGTTCTGATTGGTTGGTTTCAATGCTAGTCAGCATCTGCAGGCCTATCTCCAGGCTTGATCAGAGAGGCGGGGCTGATCAGCAACCCCTCAGAGGCCTGGAGAGAAAGAGAGGTACAGCTACTGGTGAGGCCCAGAGAGAAAGAGAGAGAGGAAAGGGCTGATCAACAGCTGCCACGGAGGCTATGGATCAGACGCTGTTTCTCTCTACAGGCCTCTTTCTGGGCCTGATCTTCAGCCACCCCTTAGCAGTCAGTGCTGGGTCACCGTGTTGCAGTGGCAGCAGTCATTGCTGGGTCATCACTGCAACCCACCACTGACTGCAGGACTGACTTCTGGTGTTCCATTGAGCCTTCAGTCATTATGGTCACTGTCTTTTTATATATCGTATTTTCTGGCGTATAAGACGACTTTTGAAACAAACAAACAAAAGTCAACCAAAAATTGGAGGCAAAAGACCAAAATTGCACAAAAATTACCTGCATATCTTGACGGCAAAGTAAGTCTTTTCTTTGAAGTGGGGGGGTAGTCTTATAGAGCGAATATAGGCCTAAACTTATGTTTTAACTGTAAAATTAGGTGGTCGTCTTATACGCCAGAAAACACGGTACATATAGAAAGGCACTTGGACTATTTCTAAGAGTTTGAGTGAACATGCAATTTATTATTCATATCTGGGCAATAAGCATTAAGTTGGTAAGCAAAGAAGGATGTATACTCCCTTTAGTTAGAGTATATCATGTGTCCACTCTCAAGCTGACTAGTTTCTAAGATGTCTATAAATGTACTAGTTAAATGGCCAACTAAAGAGAAATATACCTTTCTCAGTAAGCTTCTCTTCCAGTGGTTCATAACCTTTCTTGGAGCACTGATATTTTAGAAAATGTGCTGACACTTGACTTTTTCCAAGGGAAGTGAGTTGAGAATGAAAGACCAGGGGATTCACAGATCATGACACCCTTCCATGGGCAAGAATTTCAGTTCAAAGATAAAGGGGAAAATAGTATATCAATTGTTTCATTATAGCAAAAGAGCTGCCAATAGTGGCCATGATTAAAATTGTTTTAATGAACCATATTAGACAGTTAAAATATTTTATTATAAAAAATTCAGACAGCCCTAACTAGTTTGGCTATGTGGATAGAGCATTGAGCCTGCAGACTGAACTGCAGGTTCAATTCTGGTCAAGGGCATGTACCTTGGTTGTGGGCACATCCTCAATTGGGGGTGTGCAGGAGGCGGCTAATTGATATTTCTCTCTCATCGATGTTTCTAATCTCTATCCCCCTCTCCTCCTCTCTGTAAAAAAAATAAATAAAACTCAGAAATATGTAAAAATAGAAATAATATTTTAACAAGCTCCCATGTAGCTTTCACCCCCATATAAAAAATTACCAAGATTTTCCAACACTGTTTTCACCTATTCCATTTTTCATTGTGGTTGTTGCAAAGCGTTTTAAAGCAAATCCAAGGTTCCATTTTATTTCGCTCCCTCACATTTAGCAGACATTTTTCAAAAAATAAAGAAGGGCCCTATCTGGGTTTGGCTCAGTGGATAGAGGGTTGGCCTATGGACTGTAAGGTCCCAGGTTTGATTCCAGTCAAGGGCACATGTCTAGGTTGCAGGCTCAACCTTTAGTAGGGGATGTGCAGGAGGCAGCCGATCAATGATTCTATCTCATCATGATGTTCCTCTCTCTCTCGGTGTCCTTTCATTATCACAACTAACATAACTTGCATTGATTCTTTGGTTCATCTAATAATCTGTTCACATTTAGAATCTATCAACTGTCTTAAAAATGCTATTTTCCATTGCTTTATTTGAATTGTATCCAAAGAAATATACATTTTGTTTTTCACAGCCCCTCCACTTTCCACTCCCTTCCCCTCTTTTTGAAACACACTCGGCTAGTTATCTGATAGTCTAGATTTGTGTGTTGGCACCCCCATAGAGATACATTACCTGATTTCTTAGCCCCTTTATTTCTTGTATAGAAGTGAGTTATTAGGTTTGAAGATTCAGGTTCAATTTATTTCCTTTTTTCATGAAGTTTTCCAGAGATGACCCTGTATGTTTCATGAATGATGCTATATAAAATTATGTAGTCATTGATACTCAGAAGTTATAATCTTATGACAAAAAGATATATTAGGATTAATCCTTCTCTCTCACCCTAAGTATCTGTGGTCTCCCCCAAAGTTCTATTGACCATAAAAATAACTAATATGAAATATTTATAAAAAGTATAAAGTATAATAACTAACAAAAACATTTATAAAAAGTATATTAGAGGGAACTCCATTGATGTCAAATGGATTTCCCTCTAATATACATTTAAATTAGTGCATGGAGCATGTGCTTTTTATTCCTGTCTCCTCCTTTTTCTGGTTTTCTTTATTTCATCCTTTTAAAAACAAGCCATCAGTTCCCATAGCAGCCTTTACTAAGATAGGTAAAGATCAACATCATGGTTGAAATACCAAAGCACAGTGCCAACAATTATCTTACAATTTGTGTATTGGCGTAATAACACACAAAGACTTAAGCACATTGCTAATAGCCACTGAGGATAGCAAGCTAGTCTCTAAACATATCAGAATGCCTCAGAGGACTTCTCCAAGCACTACATAATCAAGATTTGGTGATATGAGCTGCTTTGTTAGGACCTGTTGTGAATGCTGCATTGCCTTAATGTGTGTGTGGAAATTAGTACTAACCTTCATAACTTTTTTTTAGGTAATATACAGATCAACCAAAAGGAGATAAAAGTAGCCGAATGAAGCATATGGCAAATTACTGCGGAAAAAAAAAAGCATATTATGTAGTGGCTTTTAATATGGAAATGAGAATGTAAGGATAAATCCAATTTAATTGAGGCTTGTCTGGAAAAAGTGCTGGTATCTGTCATCTCAAAACTGAAATGTTTTGATTTGCTTTGATATTACCAGGAATGGATGAGTTTGGGGCTAAAATAAAATATTCTCATTTTTATTCTCTTCCAAGTTAGTATTCTTGTTAATAACATAAATAAGAAGAATGGGAATAAAAGCAAATTAGAAAAATTTAATGGGTGATTTCTTTTTTTTGGAATTTTCAGGGAAATAATGTGAAAATTATTTGCTATTAATATAATTCCTTTAGGACTCATTATAAACATAGGTATTAATAAAATAATAATAAATGCTTTACTGTCTAAAAATTTGAAAGATTTCTGTGACACCAAAGCCATTCTTTAAGCATACTATCACTTGGGAGTCAGATTTTCTTCCACTTCTTAGACATGTTTTTATCATATTGGTTTTAAATATTTGTTTGGATTTGTATTCCTCTTAAGTAATAGCCTATTGTGTTGAAAACCTCCTGCATGCCACTCCTAATTTTAACCCTGGGAAAAATTTATGTTGGTGGATACTCCCATTGCTTAGGGATAATTACAAGCATTTTTATCTAGTCTAACAAATTTGCATAAAATGTGCATTAATATGTATTATGTTCAATAAAGAAATTATAGGGCAGGGCATTAAACAGATGCTACATGAAAAATTATTTGTTTAGTATTGTCTCATTTTAGAAAGATATATGAAGTAAAGTTAAAAATATTTAGGATCCATAAAGCTCTAATAAATTTATATATGTACATATATATGAGTTCTTCTCAAAAGCAACTTATATAAGTCTCTCTCTCTTTTCATATATATAGAGTGATTATATTCCAAGATAGACCTAATTCTTAGCATATGCACTCTAAACTGAATTATAATTCTCTTCTCTAGACCTACTTAATTTCTGTTTTGTGATGAAATACTGAATGCACCTATAACTATTTCTTTCCTGTAACTTGGAAGCTTTTCAAATATGTAAAGACAGACACATGATTCTTCTAAGTCTCCTTTCCCAAGCCCAAATCTCTCCCATTTTCTCAATTCTTTTTCCTATGTCATCATTACAAGACATCATTATTCTATTCAAATTCCTCTAAATTCATGCATTTTGACTATATTTGGGAATAGAGTACTAAGTACAGACTGAATGCATGATCCAGGTGTGGTCTGGCTAGATCATTGAGACTATTTTTTCTATACATCTGAATGCTCTGCTATTATTGGTTTTTCCATTAATATAGCCTAATCATAAGGTGGTTTTTTGTTTTTTGTTTTTAGTTGAAAAACCATAGAATACTATGGTCAACTAATCTTTATGTCATTATCATCTTTTTTTAAAAAACAGAAAATACTACCAAGTCATATAATCCTCATCCTTATGTGTACTTAGTTGAAACTACAAGGGATGTTTCAAACCTTGTTCTATCATATAACACATTAATTCTAACTCTTAGCTTTATATATAAACACTGGAATAATTATAATATGTATTAATCAAAAATATCTTCCTTTCCTTCTTTTCACTATCAGTCTTTTCAAACAGATTTAAGTTCTATACCCAACTGCCCCACTTACAAGTTGTAAGACTGTGAGTAAAATATTGAGACTCTCTAAACTTTAATTTCTGCACTTATAAAGCATGGATAACATATGTGTGAAGGTTAAGTTAGGTGTGAAGGTTAAATGAGATACCGCATGCACAATTTTCAGCACAGTACCTGGCATGTAGAAGACATTTCATAAATGTACATTTTCTTTCCACTGTTGAGTTTGTTCATAGAAGAGTTTATGTACAAACTCAACATAAACCCTAAACCATACTATTTTCAAGCCCTGCTCTTATTAAAAACCTTCCTAATTTCTGTTAGCCAGAAAGTAGAGAAAATGTTAAATACTTTTGAATTAAAAAACACACACATCCTTTTGTATAATGCAGAAGATATATATTGTCCTGAAAATCAGGATCTGCTCTTATTGCTATTTACACACATTCTCTGATTTAGACTTAAGAAAAAAAATTTTTCCACCTCAGGAGCTGTGAACCCACAGGGGAAGTCAGTGGAAAATTTATTTGTCTTGAAGGTAGATAATGGCCAGTGTAAAATGGTAAGAGCCTTTCCACTGCTGTTTATACTGTTCTCACCTTTGTTTACCCAGTTATTGTACATGTTACTCACCTATATAAAGTGTCACTGCAGAGACATCATTTTTCCAAGATAGTTAAAAGTATAAAGACAATACCACATTTTCTGATATTTACCAAACTTCATCTTCAGCACCATTTAATTGGAAACAGAGAGGCAGTTTTGACAGAACCATTTAGCTTTCTATGAGCATCTGTTGGGAAGGAGCATCAGTTCCTTTTTACCTCACAGTTGTTTCTTAGGTAAGAATTCTCTTCATCTTTTTTATGATTAGTAAGTGCTGAGTTGAAAATAGGAACCTTCTGTAGTTCTCTTATTCCTTATGTCTGGGAACTTTTCCCAAAATTAACCTAAAAACCCTTTAATATGGAGAAATTCCCATAGTTTATCAATTCAATAAAAATATTGAGGAGACAGTGTTGTGAGAAATGCACTTTGCTTGGCTCTATTTGTGATTCAGCGAATTCTTCATTTTGTCATTGTTACTGTTGTTATTTTGTTCTGAAGAAGCTTCCTTAATATAGCCTTAAAATAACAATCAACCTGTAATAGTAATTTTGAATCAAGGGGTGATAGCTATTCATTTGGAGTGCAGTTAGAAATATACTAATGGAATCATCTTGCATCTTTTACAAACCTTATTTGACAGAATTGGTGCTCAAGAAACAACTTGAATTAATAGGTTCAAACTATCCAGTTTAATATAGAAAAACTCAGAAAATGGCCCTAGTCAGTTTGGCTCAGTGGGTAGAACATCGGCCTGTGGACTAAAGTGTCCTGGGTTCCATTCCAGTCAAGAGCAAATGCCCAGGTTGTGGGCTCAATCCCCAGTGGAGGGTGTGCAGGAGGCAGCCCATCAATGGTTCTCTCTCATCATTGATGTTTTGATTTCTCTCTCCTTCTCCCTTCTCTGGAATCAATAAAAATATATTAAAAATAAAAATGCAGAAAACAGTTGGCAAAAAAAATACCTAGTAATTTAAAGATTTTGGGTGGCTAAGTAGTGTTTGAATTACTTCACTGAGAATCTGGTCGTTAACTAACCAAACATTGTGGGCTGGAAGACCTTGCATCAAAGAAAAGGGTGGAGACTTGTTTCACTCCCATTTATTCATTCATTTATCAAATATTTATATGGCACCACTTTAGTGCCAGGCATTGTACTCTTTAAAAAAAAAAAGGAAGAAAATAAATAGGCAGATAACCTATTACACTATAATCTAATCAGAGGGGAGGAAGGAAGAAAGAATCTTAACCTCCTGCAATTTTTTTTCTCACTTTCTAATTCTTCCATATGGGAGGGAAGAAAACATAATGCTGACAGGATGAGATAAAATTACAGAATTATTTCAGCATTCAGTATCAGGTAGAGAAAAAAACAGAGCAGGCAAAAGAAAGTTTTCAAGGTTGAAACGCTGACTGGACATCCTGGATAGAAGCACCTTGAGACAGTTTTCCTAAAGGGGGAATACATATGCATTGGAAAGGGCTTTCAGCTTCAGGCTAATATGAGTGAGACTGTTACTAGAGGGGAGAGGTCCCCATCTGCTGCAGTGCTAGTAGGGGTGGATTTCTTCTATATACCAAGAAAAATAATTTTCTGAGGCTTGCCCAGGAGAATGAGTGATTTTTATATCTGTGAAATTACATCCCTGAGTTCCTGAGATCCCCTCTCCCTCAGTTGCGCTAAGGAAGAAGTCCCGTTTTGCCTTTAGCAAGGCTAAAATCAGAGCCAGTATCCAGAATTTCCTGTCCACATCTGCACAGTCCAATACAACATCAGGCTAGTACAGTTTGTGTTCCCTGCTGGAGTCCATCAATCTATTGCATATGGGATCCTCAGGCCCACATAGCAATGGAGGAAACATGGGTGAATGCAAGGAAA
Source organism: Pipistrellus kuhlii (assembly GCF_014108245.1). Classification (NCBI taxonomy): domain Eukaryota; kingdom Metazoa; phylum Chordata; class Mammalia; order Chiroptera; family Vespertilionidae; genus Pipistrellus; species Pipistrellus kuhlii. Next base: position 65,800,949 of record NW_023425562.1, read on the forward strand.
CCAAGAATGAGGCAAGAGCACAAGAGAGAGAACTTCTTTGTTTAGGAGATTATATACTCCTAAATTTTCATGTGCTTGCAGTGGCCATGCCAATTCTGGTCAATGATCTTTGTTCCCAGGTGTGACTGACAAGCAAGTACCTTCCTTGTGTCACCCCAACTTTACTGGACATTCATCTATCTTCCCTTTGTTGGATCCCTTCCCCAGTGTTTTGCAGGAATTAGGCCAGTGGTTCCCTGTAGAGTGCATAGTTGTAGTTTCCTGGTGAAGCTGTCCAAATGACAACTATAATGTCTAACTTCCCCTTTGTTCCTTTTTTATTATTAATAACTAGCTAATTATAAGGTTATAAAGATGAAGTACAGTAATATTTAATTAGAGCTACTGTACAAGGACATGTTTAGAAAATGAACGAGTCTCATAGCTAATTCTTTACTTTTAAGTTTGCTCTCAAATTGATTTAAATATTAACTTTAACATTTAGCAATTTCAAAAAAGTTAATAGTTAAAATAAAGTAAATATTATTTCAAAAGTATTCAGATATTCACATGGGAATACACATACACACACACACACACACACACACACACACACTCACAATTTCCACCCACTTTGTGCCTTTCTATTTGGAATGTACTCACTATTGGAGAAGAGAAGGTCCACAGGTCATCCACTAGTGGGTAAGGTGCCAATACTTGACTTTGAAAGGATTAAAAATTAATTGGCATGACTATCTAGCCTGTAAATGAAACCATACTACTCAACTATTCATTTGAGAAGTACAGTGAACTTATTTGCTATAAGTTCCAGTACTATTTTTCTCTCTTTTCAGCACTATTCTCTCTCCTTTCTTAAACTAATTGTTTTTGAAAAAAACAAAAATGAATTTTGGTATCTCTATAAGTAAATATGTATGTATTATTAAATACAATCTCTAGATTGTAATAAATGAAATGGAATGCACACTTTATATGTATTTAGGTCATTCAATAATTTTTAGTAGAGGGTAGCAGTACAAGAAAATAATCAATACTTCAAAGTACTACCCTGTTGAATAAATTGCTATCATATAAATTTAGAGTTATCTTCTGTCTTATGGATATATCAGAAAATATAATCAGTGAGCTTTAAATAATAGTTACATTAAAATATATATATATAGCTTTTCAAGAGGAAAGGAGAGGGAGAAAGATAGACATATCAATGATGAGAGAGAATCATGCTCCACACTGGGTATCCAGCCTGCAACCCTGGCATGTGCATCGACAGGGAACTGAACCATGACCTCCTGGTTCATAGGTCAATGCTCAAGCACTGAGCCATGCTGGCTGGGCAATAAGAGTTAATCCATTCTCAAATTGAGTTTTTGTTAGTATAATGTACAGATGCTGTGATGTAACATTCATGAGGAGTAGTAGGGTACGATTTGGACAAAAGCTTGTGTTGGATCTCTGAGATTATTGTGGAGCTTTGTACACTGCTGGGCAGGTCAAAGAGAATAACAAATGATGTTTAATGAAATTAGTATTTTTTAATGTCTGTGGTGTACATTGGAGATAGGTGCTAAAGGCTGGGGCACCAAGAAAGAGAAAATTTGGGGGCTTTCTGCAAAAAATGATTTTCTCTCCTGGTCCTTTGAGGTGAAAGAGGAGAGTGGTTTTCTTCTTTCATACTATCCTCCTTCCTCTTCCCCTTGAAAACAAAAACAGATCTTATCTATCATAAATTGTGCTGCTGAGGGCATGTGATGGGGGGTAGGGGAGGCAATGGGAAGGTCAATGGGGGGAAAAGGAGACATATGCACTACTATTTGTAATACTTTAAACAATAAAAAAAAATAATTAAAAAAACACACATAAAACAATGTGATATTATAATTGACTAGAGGCCCAGTGCACAAAATTCATGATGAGGGTGTGTATCCCTTAGCCCAGCCTGCACTCTCTCCAATCTGGGACCCTTCTCACAATCCAGGACTGCTGGCCCCCAGCCACTTGCCTGCCTGCCTGATTGCCCCTAAATGCTTATGCCTGCCAGCCTGATCAACCCCTAACCCGTCCTCTGCCAGCCTGATTGATGCCAACCTGCTCCCTGCTGGCCTTCTGCCAACCTGCTTCCCTGCTGGCCTGATTGCCCCTAATTATCCTTCCTGCCAGCCTGGTTACCCCCAACTGCCCTCCCTGCAGGCCTGGTCCCTCCCAACTGCCCTCCCCTGCTGGCCTGATTGACCACAACTGCCCTCCTTGCTGGCCATCTTGTGGCAGCCATCTTGTGTCCACAGGGGGTGGCCATCTTTGACCACATGGGGGTAGCCATCTTGTGTGTTAAAGTGATGGGTCAATTTGCATATTACTCTTTATGTAGGACTAGCTTACACCCAAGGCAATTATGCCTTTCCTCCACTATTCTGCTTCATGCAGTTAGGTAATAGCCATTTTTCTGCTCAGGATTGCAATGAATTCATTGCAGATCTATTTTGTCTTAAGGCAACTTTTACTGTGATAACAGTAATGAAATTTAATAAAAAATTAGCAATGTGCATATCCTCTATATTTTATCAGACAATTTATTTTCATTTGAGAATTCATCTCAACGATGTTACTTCTATTTTTGCTGATGAGGGAATTAAATCTCAGAGAACTTCTATAACTTCCTTGTGATCTCTCAGTTGATAAGAAACAGAGGCAGGATTTGAACATTAAAGCATTTGACTTTTCATGCTATTCTAATGCTTTTGGATTGTAACATAAGTTCTTTTTTTAAAAAGATTTTATTAAAATAGGATATATATAAATATATATATATTATATACATATAATATATTATATATAATATATTATATATAATATATATTTTATATATAATATATATTATATATATTAAAATAGGATATATATATATAAATACTAGAGGCTCAGTGCACGAAATTTGTGCATGGTGGTGTATGTCCCTCAGCCCAGCCTGCACCCTCTCCAATTTGGGACCCCTCAAGGGATGTTCGGCTGCCTGTTTAGGCCTATCCAGTAGGATTCAGGTAGGATTGGGCCTAAATGGGCAGTCAGACATCCCTCTCACAATCCAAGACTGTTGGCTCCCAACTGCTCACCTGCCTGCCTTCCTGATTGCCCCTGACCACCTCTGCCTGCCAGCCTGATCACCCCCTAACCACTCCCATGCCAGCCTGATTGGTGCCTAATTGCTCCTCTGCCAGTCTGTTTGCCCCTATCTGCCCTTCCCTTCAAGCTTGGTCACCCCTAACTGCCCTCCACTACAGGGTTGATCGCCCCCAACTGCCACCTCTTGAAGGCCTGGTGCCTCTCAACTGCCCTCCCCTGCTGGCCATCTTGTGGTGGCCATCTTGTTTTCACATGGGAGTAGAATTTTGACCACATGGGGGAAGCCATCTTGTGTATTGGAGTGATGATCAATTTGCATATTACTCTTTTATTAGATAGGATAGAGGCCTGGTACATGGGTGGGGGCCAGCTGGTTTGCCCTGATGGGTGTCCCAGATCAGGGTGAGGGTTACCTTGGGGTGTGGGACGGCCTGGGTTAGGGGCCTGTGGTGGTTTGCAGGTCATCTATGCCCCCTGGGCGACCCAAGCAGAGGCCCTGGTATCTGGAATTTATTTACCTTCTACAATTGAAACTTTGTAGCCTGGAGTAGAGCCAAGCCCCCTGCTTGCTCAGTGGCTACCGCCATTTCTCTTTGGTTTTATGTATCTTGTATAATTGAAACTTTGAAGCCTTGAATGGAGGCCTAGGCTAGCCAGGGCAGGTGGAAAACTTGGCTTCTTCCATTGCCAGGGGCAACCCTAGCCTGTTCTCTCCAGCTCTGAGGCTGCCTCCATTTTTTTTTTTTTTAATATATTTTATTGATTTTTTTACAGAGAGGAGGAGAGAGGGATAGAGAGCTAGAAACGTCAATGAGAGAGAAACATCGACCAGCTGCCTCTTGCACCCCCCCTACCAGGGATGTGCCCGCAACCAATGTACATGCCCTTGCCCGGAATCGAACCTGGGACCCTTCAGTCCGCAGACCGACGCTCTACCACTGAGCCAAACCGGTTTCGGCTCCATTTTTCTTGAGATTTATCTTCTATAATTGAAACTTTGTATCCTTGAGGGGAGGCCTGGGGCTGCCAGGGTGGAAAGCGTGGCTTCCTCTATTGCTGGGGAAACCCAATACTCTCAACTGCTCCCTGTGGCTATAGCCATCTTGGCTGGGGTTAATTTGCATACTTGCTCTGATTGGGCTGGTGGGCGTGGCTTGCAGTGGAGTGATGGTTAATTTGCATATTACTTTTTTATTATGTAGGATGATAAAATTATATTCAAAGATCTAAAAGCATAGTTTTCCCTCTTTCTGAATCCACATTTCAAATGAATGACAGAGTATGTGAAGTCTTTTCAACCCTTGGGAGATGTTGGCACTAATGAGGAAACATTTCTAAATTAGTGTGTCACATGGGGATTCAATCAGGAGTAACTACATGACCTTTGAGAAAATTAAGACGGGCTGTCAGAGAAAAATTTCTACCCACTCCATGGAACAGTTTTCCAATGACAGAAGATTTCACTTTCAATTTTGAAAAACAATAAGTTGTTATTCTAGAACATGCTTATTATTAAAAATAGAGTTTTTATAATTATGGGAGGATATGATAACTTTTCTAGTTTTCAGTGTCTATTTAGAACTTTAAATGATCACTCACAGAAAAACCTAATCCAAAGCCTTTAATAATCTGGCTCATTACATGAATTTGGAGAAATTCAGAATGTGGGAGCATATATATAATTGTGGATCATAGGATATAACAATTTGGCCACATAAGTAGTCATTTAAACACACCAAAGAGATAGTGTATAAGTTTATGAACTAATATTTTTGGAAAAAATATGTGCTGAATGTATTTTTGTTTTGCTTTTTAAATTAAGTTTATTTGGTGACATTAGTTAATAGGTGAATCTGTTTTTAATAGATTTTAAAGTTTTCCTATGGTTGAATGTGTATTAGTGCTTTACGAATTATGATTGTGAAATGCCTAATAAAATTACTATTTTGTAAGCAATGGATAGAGGTTAGAGGAATGCCAATTACCAGAAATTTAATAAAAACTAGATTGACAGGCATCTGGGAGGCTAGAGATCTCCCTCTCAAGTAAAAAAAAAAATCAAGCAATTATCTCAAAGCTCCAATGTTTGACAAAGGAACCTGTAGCTGTTTACATCATGGGTTTGAAGAACTTGTGTATCTGAGTTCAATATTTTTAGAAAGCTCTCACAGTTTATAAAAAATCAATAAAATATTCTTCCTTTTTGAGCGTCTTTATAGAGAAAATTTTCATATACTATCATGACATTTACTCTCTTTTGGATGATTTTATTGTGTTGGTTGATCATTAGTTTTCTTTCAATTCAACTTAGGAAATAAAGCTGTCAAGATAGCATTTTTTATAAAAACAAAAAAATTACTCTTATTTCCTCTGAATCAGTAATATAAAAATATGAAAAAAATTATATTTTCATTTCTTTAAAAGAAGCAGTAAAATAGCCATTCCTAAGTTTTGGGTTTTGGGAATTCTTCGTAGTCTTAAAAACTAATGTGGGCTCCAAAGAGCTTTAATTTATGTAGATTTGACACTTTGTATTTATAGTTTAGAAATATATAAAATATTTAACTTATTTAAACATAATAGTAGTCAATAATAATACTCAAGAAAATTACAAAATATTTATCCACACAAAGGATTGTACAGAAATGCTCATAGTTATTCATAACAACCAAAAAAAAAGCAAAAGCAACCCAAAGATCCATCAGATGATGAGTGAATAAACACAATACAATATATACATACAAGGGAATATTATTTGGCCATAAAAAGGAATGAGGTAGTGATCCATGTTACCATATGGATGAACCTTGAAAATATTATGCTAAACTGGAGGCCTGATGCACAAAATACATGCAAAAGTAGGCCTTCCTTCCCCCAGCTGCCGGCACCAGGTTCCCTCTGGTACCCGGGACCCGGGCTTCCCTCGCAGCTCCATCTTTGTCTGGGAAGATGTCCAGAAAGACATCCAGTTTAATTTGTGTATTATTCTTTTATTATTATAGATGAAACAAGCCAGACACAAAGATCATATATTATATGATATTATTTATATAAAATGTCCAGAATAGACAAATACATGGAGACAAAAGTAGATGAGTGGTTACTAGAGAATGGGGAGAGTGTTAACAGGGACTGGGGAGAGTGGGAAAAAAGGAATGACTGTTAATGGATAAAGGGTTTATTATGGGGGTGATGAAAGTATTCTGGAATTAGAGGTAATGGTGGCAATGGTGGCACAACTTTGTAGTAAAAACCACTGAATTGCTTTATAATGGTGAATTTTATGCTATGTGAGTTATATCTCAGTAAACATATAATAAACATTATATTTTAACATATATAATTTTATGAGAAATAAAATTATATATGTTAAATTATATATGTTAAATTTATATTTCCAGATAAAAATATTAATAAAAGTTGCATTGCTTCACATTTTTTTGCAAATCTTTTCTTAATGAGAATAATTGGATTCTCTTTTTGCTTCTGCATCCCATGTATTACAATATATGGTTTAGGTGGAAATATGTAAAAGAAAAATATGGCCATATACAGATATGTTGGAAAAAGGAATGATATTAAAATAAACTAGAGGCTTGGTGCACAAAATTTACGCATGGGGGGGATTCATCCCTCAGCCCAGCCTGAACCCTCTTCATTCTGGGACCCTTTGGGGATGTCCAACTGGCAGTTTAAACTGGAAACTGGACATCCCTCTCATAATCCGGAACCACTGGCTTCAAACTACTCACCTGCCTGCTTGCTGGATTACCCCTAACCATTCTGCCTGCCTGCCTGGTTGCCCCTAACTGCCCTCCCCTGACTGCCTAGTCACCCCTAATTGCCCTACCCTGCCAGCCTGGGCACTACCAGCTGCCTCTGCCTCACCCCCCTCCACAATGGCTGGAAGAACATCTCAAAAGATGTCCAGTCTAATTAGCATATTACCCTTTTATTAGTATAGATTATTCAGATAATTGTGGATAATTTCCTCTGATATTATATCCAAACTTGACATGTGATGATTCTTAAAGGTTACCGTATTTTCCGGGGCATAAGGTGACCCCCTAATTTTACAGTTAAAACATAGGTTTAGGCCTATATTTGCTGAATAAGACTACCCCCCACTTCAAAGAAAAGACTTACTTTGCTGTCAAGATCTGCAGGTAATTTTTGTGCAATTTTGGTCTTTTGCCCCCGATTTTCGGTTGACTTTTTTTCATTTCAAAAGTCATCTTACATAGTTCCAGTGCAATCTCAAATCATCAATAAATGTTGGCTAGGCTGCAGTTATTCAAAGGCAAATCTGGGCTGGGGAGTTGAAGATAGCTTGCTCATATGGCTGATGCTTGTAGTTGTCAACTGGATGCTCAGCTGACCAGAATGCCTCAGTTTTCCTCAGTGTTGGCTTCTCAATGTGGCTTCGGCTTCTCATTGCAGGGTGGTTGGATTTCAAAAGGAAATATTTTTTTTGTGTGTGTTTGTGTGTGAGGAAGTAGAAGACCCAACCTCAGAAGTTGAAATAATTACTTTGCCTACATTTTGTTAGAGAAAGTTGCAGGGTAGATTCAGAGTCAATTCAAGGGCAGGAGAATTTAACTCTACTTCCTGATGGGAAGGGTGACAAAGAATTTGCAACTACCTATTATCTATACTATATGACCTTTTCTGAAACTTTGAATGCCATGATTGTGAAAGCTTGGTCTATGCTGTGATTAACTATCTAGTAATAATTAATGTCGTTTTTAAACATTCGTTTAAAATCTTGCTTGGCGTTGACTTGTATTGACATAACCTTCAAACACGTGGTATCTACAGAACGTGTGAAGTGCAATTAACAAGTTTTGCTTGAAAAAGTTTGTGTTTGGTTTGGTTTTTGTTGCAAAACTAGGGCTAAGAAGATGGCAGATGAAGAGCATATTCGGCACCGCATGCTTTACGAGTTCCAATTAGGAAGAAAAGCAAGTGAGGCTGCAAAAAACATCTGTAGTGCTCTTGGTCAAGATGCAGTTAGCGCCAGAAAATGCCAGCGTTGGTTTGAGAAATTTCGCGAGGGAAATTTTTCATTAGATGACAAGAGTGGTTGAGGCTGTGTGTCCAATTTTGATCAAGAAGCTCTTCAAGCTCTTTTGGTGCAAAATCCTCAAATTACCCAACAAGAGCTTGCGACAACTTTAAATTGTTCACAAAAAACAATTTCCAATCAATTGCGTGCACTTGGCAAAGTCCAAAAGTTTGGAAAATGGGTTCCTCATGAGTTGACCGACAACAACCGTAATCAAAGAGTCACAATTTGCAGTTCGCTCTTCTCTCGTCAAAACCGTTTGCCGTTTTTAGAGCAAATTGTTACCAGAGATGAAGAATGGGTGCTGTATGTTAATTTGAAAAGGCGGCCTCAATGGTTGGACAAAAATGAGGCTCCGCAGCCCACACCAAAACCTGACTTGCATGCGAAAAAAGTGATGTTGTGTGTTTGGTGGAATTTTAAAGGAATTCTTCATTATGAACTTTTACCATCTAACCAAACCATTACAAGTGCAGTGTATAGTGCCCAATTGGAAAGGTTAGCCCAAGCTTTAAGAGAAAAAGAACCCGCGCTGATTAATCGGAAGGGCGTAATTCTTCACCACGATAACGCACGACCGCATACTGCAAGAATCACTGCTGAAAAACTGCGCCAGTTGGAATGGGAAGTTCTCCCTCAACCTGCATATTCTCCTGATATTGCCCCTTCTGATTACCATTTGTTTCGTTCTTTGCAAAACTTTCTTTTTGGAAAAAAATTTAATAATGAAGAATGCCTCAAAAATGCATTGACCGAATTTTTTGCATCAAAATCACAAGAATTTTACAACAGAGGGATTAAAATGCTTCCTGAGCATTGGGCACAAGTAGTAGAAAACAACGGCAACTATATTGTTGATTAAATTTTGTTGTATTGTTTAAATAAATTCAATTTAAAAAAGTATTAGAAAACGACATTAATTATTACTAGACCTAATATTATTCTTTATACTGTTGTATCTCCTGCTTTGCAAAGTAACAGCACCTTAATTGGATACTTTTGTCTGAATTATTTAAAATATATTATTAATTGCAATATATTTAATGAAATGGGAATCAAGTGCCTTATGGATTTTTATTATCTGCCCATCCTTCCTAGTTTTTTATTTGTGACATTATTGTTTAGTCTTATTGTTAATGTTCAATTACTTAAGAACAATTTCTGTCAGTGTGATATAAAAAGTGTAATATAAATAGAATATTAACTGTCTGCTCTAGTATCAGTCTGCTACTTCTAAATTATATATCTTTATTTCCTCTCAATGTTTATTTGTAAAAGTGCCCTGGCTTTAATGGTTTTCTATCAGCAATACTTATAAGAAGGTACACCAGGCTTTAATTCATGTAGTCATTTAATTATAATCTCCTTTGGGAGGAATTAAGCTGACAAAACAGTAAATAAAAATGTGTTTCTTAATGTGGACACAAAAAAAGAGTGAGCAAAAGAAAATGTTTTTTTAACTGGCTGTACTTTTCAGATTGCTTTACAGATGTCCTTAAGTTAAAGTGTTAATGAAATGCCTTTCAAGTTTTCTTTTAGTTTCTCCAGGAAAGGTAATATTTTATGCAGACACAGGTTTGAAATCCTTACTAGTTATTAAGCATTTATGTAATTTGAGAATTTGGATAGTTATATCAAAGCATGCTAAAAGCATCTTTCTTTTAGCTGCCCTTAGAAGTTGCTTCTGGGAATCTGCTTTGAAATTGCCTTCTGAAAGCCTTCTTCATGCTCTATAGAAAATTAAGCTTTTTTCCTGTTGCAAAATGACAAAGTGTCTAGATTATTAGTAAAGGTGTTAGATTGGACATGTGTGCTGTTACTGATCATGGGTAGGTAATGCATTGTGCTTTCTTAAAAGAGAAACTAACACTTGATTGACAGCTCAGCAAATGGAAAAAAAATCTTTTTTATTAAATTTGTTTCAAAATATTTGGTAGAAAGACATTATAAAACTTGGAACCTAGTGCTCAAAATTTCTCCAGAGCATTGCTGTCAACTCAATGTATTGAGAGTACCAAAGCATAATTGGTAACTATTACTATTTGAAACAGCAAATTACCTTAAGGGGTATAATGAGTGCCTCTCAGAAACCCTCTGGCTATTTTAGTCACATCTAAAAGCCCAGAATATGGATTTTAAGTACTTTTTTGAAAGGAAGATGTAGAATTATGAGGTGTCATTTCAGCTAAATTTTTACTGACAACTGAACTCTCATTAAAATGCATTTCCAGATTAGATCTGAGCTAGGGTGTAGCTACCATACCACACCCTTTGTACCTTATTGACTATAGAGAACAGCCCTTGTTATTCACAGACTGTTCTAAATTGCAAAATGCTTCCTAAATGCCTGTGGCAATTCCAGTGCATTTCTTATATTCTATGAGTGGAGTGCTCCATATTTCCTCAGGTTCTGCTTTGGCCTTGCTTGTTGGTTTCTCTGATCAGTTTTGGTTGCTGTTCCATTTCAAAGAGTTCAGATTTCAACTAAGAAACTGAGCTGCTTTGTATGTAAATAACTTTGTAATGTTTTCATGGTAGAATTTGGGAAAGGTCCCATCTTAGAAGAGAGGCTAGATTCTTCACGTTGACATCAAGTGTTATTCTGCCTTCCTTTAGTGCCTCCCTTTTCCCATGCCTACACTACCTTTCACCTACTCTGCCTATTTTTTTTTTTTTTTTTTTTCAGTTCTCAGCTCATGTCCCCATGATTTTGGTTTTTTAAGTAAAACTTACCTTTTGTGTCTCTCCCTTCTTTATAGTCCTAGTGATTGAGTTTAATAGTACACTATTAAGCAATGACCTCTTCTCTAACCATTTCATTCTTTTTGCCCACTTACTCATTACTAATTCTTTTATCCAATAAATATTTCTTCTACTTTTCAGTATAATTTGCAAGTCCTTGTTCTTGTTCCTATAGTGGCAATAAAGTTTTATTCAATCTTCACTTTTGAATGAAGCTCATAAAGAATAATAGTCATAATACAAAGCATTATGTGTGAAATGGTACCACAGGAATTTATTTTGATTATTTCCTCAAATAGACTCTTTCCCCTAAAAAAAAACAAAAAAAAAAAACACTTAGTGTAGTGATAGTGTAGTGATCAGGATAAAGACATCATGGAAAATGGGAATTGAGCTGGACATTAAGTGATGGATGGGTAAGGTTTTGCAAGGTGAAAAAGATGGTATAGGGCAGCATTTCTGGTATTAGGAACTAAGTTAAGAAAAACAAGAGTGAGGAAGAATAGGTTAGTACAAGTCTTAAACATTTTTATTTTACTAAAAACATGTAAATAACTCCAGCTCCAGAAATCTGTTGACTTTTGATTTTACTTTAAATGTTGATGTATTGACACTAGAGGCCCGGGGCATGAATTCATGCATGGGTAGGGTCCCTTGGCCTGGCCTGCAGGATGAGGCAGAACCTGCTCTCCAACATCCCCTGATGGGTCCCAGATTGTGCAGGCCCGGCTAAGGGAACCCACTGGTGCAGGATCGGGGCTGGGAGAGATGCAAGAGGTTGGCCAGCCAGGAAGGGAGGGACAGCAGGAGGGCTCTAGGGTGTGTCTGACCTGTGTTGCTCAGTTCCCATCAGCCAGACCCCAGCAGCAAGCTAACCTGCAGGTGGGAGCGTCTGCCCCCTGGTGGTTAGTGCACATTATAGCAAGCGGTTGAGCAGCCTTAGCATATAATTAGCATATTACACTTTGATTGGTTGAATGGCCGAGTGGACACTTAGCATATTAGGCTTTTATTTTATAGGATTAGTCTTCTGTTCAATCACTTAAAAATTGTTCACAATATTTAAAAAAACTATTCAAAGACTACAGCAAACTCTATTATTTGTCATCAGATACATTTGTTTATGAATTGATTATGAAAATGGTGAAAATGTAAGTACCTAGAACTCATAAAAATAAACATATTACAATTAATGTGTTATTTGGAACTTTATAGTAATCAAGGAAGCCCATTTTCTTTCTACTGTAATGTGGACACACCAGTTCCTCTGGGGGAGGAGGGGAGAAGTGTTAAAAAGAAATCTTTTTCAGTTACCTTCTAATGTTTACTTTTGCATAAAGGTGTCCTCAGTTTGCTCATATTTCACTGTATTAGGAATGTTTTTTATTTGAGCTTTAGCATACCTCTTCAGTTGAAAATGAAAAACAAACAAACAGTAATAAATATAAATGGAGAAAAACCTCAAGGACTTTTCTCTCTTCCTTTCTCTACCTTGTCAATTCTATTAATATATTTAATAGGAAGATAATACCATGGTTTTTGGTTATTTATAACATTATTGACCTACCATTCATAGGATGTTTACCAGTATGGTGATTGTTTCTGTTAAGAACACTAACAATTTTATCTCCTTCATTTCCCTACCCTACAATGACCAGTGATATTTGTTAATGAAGTTTAGTAGTTTGTGTGGTCTTTCTTCATAGTAACATGCCTCTTTGTATAAAGCTAACGCCATAATGAGAAGGAACTTTGAGATAGTGCCCTTGTCATTATCCTGTCACTGATGTCAGAAAGAGAGACAAATTCTGCAGCAAAAAAGCAAAAGCAAAAAAAAAAAAAAAAAAAAAAAAAAGAGAGAGAGAGAGAGAGAGAGAGAGAGAGAGAGAGAGAGAGAGAGACATAGAAGTGGAACAATGTTAAAATTTTTTTCCTTGTATATCCTTGAGAGGTGAGATCTTGGAATGGAGTGTCAGATGAATATACAAGAATCACTAGTGCAATGCTAATGGAAATTTAACTTCAATTAAAATTTAAAGTTGGTTGCTTCCAAAAAGTCTGGAAATAATATAAATTGAATTGTTTCCCTGTTTGTATTGTATTCCTTGCCATTAAGCTGCTAGGCAAAGTAATGATGATATTGGAGGAATTCAGGTTTGGAAAATGGTGATGATTAGATGACAAAGGTGATGATGATGCCGCTGATAATTGAAAACATTTATTGAACTTTTATTATATATTAGGCACTGAGTTAGGTCTTTTATGCAGTATTGTGGACATCTATTGGTTTCCTTCAGTGTCAGTATATTAGTTTTATGTTGCTGCATAACTAATTACCATGAACTTAGTGGCTTAATGCAACACACATTTATTGTCTTTGTTTCTGTGTATCAGGAGCCTCAGCTAAGTTGAATCTCTGCACTTCTCCTTCTTCACTCCTGTGCTTGTTAGACTAAGAGCTTAATTTTTGCTGGTTGTTGGCCTGAGGCTACCCTCAGTTCCCAGAGGTCACTGTCAATTCTTTGACTTACGGGATTCCCCAGCATGGCCACTTTCTTCCTCACAGCCATTCCCGGGAGAGAGAAAAATTCCTGCAATGGTAAGTCTTATATAACTTAATTATGCACACTAACAATCTATATCCCTTCCTCTTTCATATTCTATTGCTTAGAGGGAAGTTACAGGTCCCCTCTCTATTCAAGAGGAGGACAAAGCTATGAACATAAGGCGGTAAGACTCATGGGAGTCACCTTGGGAGTCCGTACATCAGAAGCAGCGGTTGCTGTCTGTCCCCAGTGTTTATCTTTTATTTTTTCTCCTAAGAAATAGAAGGTACCTCATTGATAAGTGGACATATGATCATCTGGAATAAAGACTTCACTCCCTAGATTCCCTTGTGGTTAGGTATGGCAGAGCAGTAAGATAAAACAATCTGGAACACTGAGGATATTGTGAAGTCATCCTATCAGGCTGTTTTTTGCTTGTGACTTCTATTTGAGGGAACAATAAACTTTTATTCTGTTCAAGCCATTGTTATTTTTGGCTCTTCCTTGCAGCTGAACTTAAGTTTTAATTGATGTTCTTTTCTATCATCTATTTTGCCCTTTCCTTTTTCCAACAGTTTTTCATTTTTAATTTATGGTCTAAAATTTTCTTTTTCTTTTCCCTCCCCCCCAAAGAACTTGAAATAATTTCTAGGTCCAAGTTAAGCCAATCAGAACAATTTGTTTCCTGCTCACAGGTGGAAGGATAACATGCCAATCTAATCAGAGTGAATCTCAAAACTTCCACTGAGAAATTGTGGCAATACCTATATGTAGCAATAATTCTGACTAAACATATTTTCTATTTCAAAACCTGATTTTACCCTAGGGAGAAACAATTTACCTGACTCTTGAGCCTATTGGTTGGCAGAGATGGCTCATGGTCCATATGAACAAACTACTTGATAACAATGACCAATATTTAGGGACTAGTCTAGAAGAAGCTTCTACATCAGTCTTGATGTTAGAAGAAGCATACCCTGTTTCCCCGAAAATAAGACAGTGTCTTATATTAATTTTTTCTCCAAAAGTTGTACTAGGTCTTATTTTCAGGGGATGTCTTATCTTTCCATGTACTAGATCTTATTTTCAGAGGATGTCTTATTTTCAGGGAAACACAGTAGAAAGGAGGGCTCTGAGAAAATTTCTCTGTCTCCCTGAGTACAGTAGGTTACTCATGACTGACCAGGTGGATTTGGTATAGGTCTCAGAGACACTCATGAGAGTGGTGAGAACTGATATCCCTGTACTTGTGGATTGCAGATCATAATATATTCAAATGTTAAAGTGATTCATCTTTGATAAATTGTGTACAATTCTTTATATCTATAGTCTTTATTTTGGGGCAAACTGTGTTTCAATTTATTATTTGACTTATGAAAATGTTCAAAGTAACTATTGCTTACTATTGTAATTTGAATAATACAAAGGCCTCATCTTTAAAACAGATGCTTCTGCCCAGTCAGCAAGGCTTAGTTAATGAGCATCCACCCATGAAACAGGAGATCATGGTACAATTCTTGGTCAAAGCACATGCTTGGATTTTGGACTACATCCCTAGAAGGGGACGTGCAGGAGGCAGTCGATCCATTATTCTCTCTCATCATTGAGTGCTTTTTCTTTCTCTCTCTCTGAAATCAATAAAAACAAATTTAAACAAACAAAAAACAGATGCTTTTTCTCAGGAAGTTTTCTGCCCTTCAGTATCCCTTTCACCTACTTATTTTAGCCTTACATTTATAAAATGTTCATTAAAAAAAAATACCAGATTTAGTACTTCTCATATTTTTTAATTTCAGTGATTGCAAGGCTTTAAAACATTTTTGGCTTAAACAAAGAATAATTTTTAAAATCCAAAGTAGATAAAATTTCCTAGCACCCTAGAGACAGACTGGAAGTAAGGATTCATTAGTCTTTCCCCAGTAGGAACTTAAAGCTAAGTTAGAAGGTGAAAGGCTTAAATAATTGAAACAGTGAATAAAGAAAGTGCTAATCATGTACTTAATCGCTTTTAATCAGGCAGTTACACCACAGCTACACCATACAGAAAGAGAATACACACACACACACACACACACACACACACACACACACACATATATATATATATATATATATATATGAAAGAGAGAGGGAATATATATATATATATATATATATATATATATATATATATATATATATATATATATTTCTCTCTATCTGTGGAGTGTTCTCTCTTTTCTGAGTCCAGCACAGAAACAGAACGGTCTGGTTCCTGAATAGAGGAGCTAAGAGTTGAGAAATAAAAGAAGGAAAGAAAGACACAAAAATATCTGTCCAATTTTCCCAACACCATTTATTGAAGAGACTGTCTTGATTCCATTGTATATCCGTGCCTCCTTTGTCAAATATTAATTGAGCATAGTGATTTGGGTTGATATCTGGGTTCTCGATTCGATTCCATTGATCTATATGTCTGTTCTTGTGCCAGTGCCAGGCTGTTTTGAGAACAGTGGCTTTGAATACAGCTTGAAGTCTGGTATTGAGATCCCTCCTACTTTACTCTTCTTTCTCAGGATTGCTGTGGCTATTTGGGGTCTTTTATTGTTCCAAATGAACTTTTGGAGAGTTCTTTCTAGGTCAGTGAAATATGCCGCTGGTATTTTAATGGGGAGTGCATTGAACCTATAGATTGCTTTAGGAAGTATGGACATTTTGATGATGTTGATTCTACCAATCCATGAACATGGTATGTTCTTCCATCTTTTTACATCTTCCTCTATCTCTTTTTTCAGTGTCATGTAGTTTTCCGCATATAGGTCCTTTACTTCCTTAGTTAAGTTTATTCCTAGGTATGTTAATTTTTTTGGTGCGATGGTAAATGGAATTGCTTTTTTAGTCTCTGTTTCTATAAGTTTGCTGGTGGTGTATAGGAATGCCATAGATTTCTTGGTGTTAATTTTGAATCCTGCTGCATTGCCAAATTCATTTATTAAGTCAATTAGTTTTTTAATGGAGTCTTTTGGGTTTTTTATGTACAATATGATGTCATCTGCAAATAAGGATAACTTTACTTCTTCTTTTCCAATTTGGATGCCTTTTATTTCCTCTTCTTATCTAATTGCGATGGCTAGTACTTCCAGTGCTATGTCAAAGAGGAGTGGTGATAGTGGGCATCCCTGTCTTGTTCTTGTTCTTAGAGGGAATGGTTTTAGTTTTTGCCCATTGAGTATGATGCTGGCTGTGGGTTTATCATATATAGCACTGCTGGTGGAATGCAGACTGGTGCAACCACTGTGGAGAACAGTGTGGAGTTTCCTCAAAACACTGAAAATGGAACTCCCATTTGACCCAGTAATCCCATTCCTAGGAATATATCCCAAGAAACTAGAAACACCAATCAGAAAGGATATATGCACCCCTATGTTCATAGCAGCACAATCTACAATAGCTAGAATCTGGAAGCAGCCTAAGGCCCCGTCAGCAGATGATTGGATCAAAAAACTATGCTACATCTACACAATGGAATACTATTCTGCCATAAAAAAGAAGTAATTATCATCATTTGCAGCAACCTGGATAGAACTAGAGAACTTCATGCTGGGTGAAATAAGCCAGTCAAAGAAAGAGAAATACCACATGACCTCACTCATTTATGGATATTAAAGAACATTATAAACTGATAAACCAAAAGTCAGATATAAAGACAGTAAAGCAACAAGCAGACTGTCAAATTACAGCCTGGAGGGTAGGGAGATCTGGGGGAGATAAGAGATCAACCGAAGGACTTGTATACATGCATATAAGTACAACCAATGGACACAAAACTCTGGGGAGGGAGGGTATGTATAGGAGGGAGGGTATGTATAAGAGGGGGGGCAATGTTAAAATATGTACACAGATAATAATTTAATTTAAAAAATCAATAAAATATATTTAAAATAAATAAATAAGTAAGTAAATAAACAAATAAATAAATAAATAAATAAGAAAGACACAGAAATAGAAGCCAAGCTGGGAGCTGGGTGGAACCACTGCCACCTCTGATGGAAAGATAGGGACCCTGAACTCACAGAGCACATTTATCCCCAAGTACCAGGAAGTATCACAAAAAGTTAGGATCAAAGGAGCTTATTTGCATTTTTGAGAAGGCCTGAGCATTCCTGATGCTTGACTAGATTTACATATCAAAGCCATTCCCCAACACCTGGACAAAGGTAAAAAGTCAGTACTGACAACATGTCCAGCCTTTTTTGGTAAGTATGTTCCCAGGGTGTGGTTCTATCTATAGCCCTGAGTTCAGCTGACAGTAATTAAAGAAATACCAGTGTACCTTTCTCAGGGACCCCTCTTGTGGGGTTGAACCCTGGGTTCAAAATAAGACCACCTGAGGCTGATGATTAATCAGTGGCGACAGCCCGCAGGGTTGGTTCCCAGTCACTTCCTGCTGGACATTGGAATGTGGCCCTATCTTACGAAAGCAATAACACAGACACAGAGCTCAGCAGTTAGTCTCTAAAGGTTATTTACAGTTTCTATCCCTGAAGCTACTGAGTCAGTGGGAATCAATCTCCTGTGGTCCTGGTCCCAGGCAAGGGAAAACTGCCCTAGCCTCCAGGTCTCCACCTGGAAGCTGAGGTAAGTATTCCGTGTTTAATTAGGCAGGAGCCAGACTTAGCAGGGTTAAAATTCAAACAGTAGTTTTTACCAAAGTATGGTTGCCACTATATCTCATTCCCCACTGGTTTTATGTGCATGGTCAAATCATTGACTCATCCTACTTCCTTTAAGGGCATTCTTGATTCTATTCTTGTTCTCCAGTCCCATAGCACATTTAATCTTACTTAGCCCTGGACTTTCTCACTGGCTAGCAAAAAAAAAAATAAAAAAAAAAATGTTTTTACAGTTACTAAAACCCCTAGTACCACAGTTCCCATTAGTACTGTCCTCACTGAAGTCTAATTCCCCTCCTGCAGGCATCAAGTCTCCTCCTGGCCTGTGAGGAGCTCAGGCTAGGGATCTCATGGGTGAGGCTGCTGGTTGCCAGGATCCAAGTTGTTTTCTGTGAAGGAGCTGGGAGTGGTGTAGCCAGGTCTGGGTGCCGTCTACTTCAACAGCCGTGAGCGTGCTCAGGGTAACAGTGTAGCGTCCCTTTCAGGTTGGGGTGAGTCTTTGGACAGTGAACTTCTTTACCCACACAGAGTCTCCAGGCTGGAAGGGGTGTACCAGGTCCATGGTGGGCACTGGCAGTGCATTTGGAACACGCTTATGGGTGGCTCTCTGGGTAAACTGCAGAGCCTAAAAGGACTTGAGCAAGGGAATGGTTATGAATTCTAGCTTTCAGTTTCTCCCTGACCCCACGAAGGATGGAGGGAGGTCTGCCATACATGATCTCAAAAGGGAGGGGGGGGTACCTCTCCCAGTAGAGGGTACACCTGGCCCATAAGAGGGCAAAGGGCAAGGGGTTGGTCCAATTTTCACCAGTTTCCAGGACAAATTTAATTAAACTTTTTAGAGTACTGCTCATGCCTGTCCTAAGGCTTGAGCTATACTTTGAGATACCTTGCTACAAAGGCTGGGCTGTTATCTGATCCTATGACTACTGGTAGCCTGAATCTAGGTATAATTTCCTGGAGTAATTTTTTGACTACTATAGAGGCAGTTTCTGTCCTATGCTTCAACCTAATCTGAGAAGGTGTCTATAAAAACTAGCATGTACTTGTACCTTAATGCTGATGGCTTAATCTCTGTGAAACCCACCTTCTAATGCTCTCCTAGGGAATTTCCCTGGGGCCAGAATTCCCAGGGGGACTCTATTCTTGCTTAGCATTTACCTGTACACAGACAGTACTTCTAGTGACTATGTTTTTAATTATCTTATCTAAGCTTGGTAGTATCTGCCTCACAGAAGTTCAGAAGTCTTGGTGACACCTAAGTGGGTAACCTGTTGTAACTGGGCAATTAATGTCCAACCTAGAGCCTCTGGGACCAACAGTCTATCATCTGGTAGGGTCCACCAACCATCTGGTCCTTTGATGACTTGCTTTTGTTCAGCCAATTCCTCCTCTTGTTTTGGTGTAGGTTGGGGTCCGGCAGGGTTACCAAGACTTGTAAAGGCCCCACTGGTTTTGGGGCATCTTCCTTAGCAGTTTGGTCTGCGGCTCTATTTCCTCTGGCTTCAATTGTCTCCCCTTTCTGATGTCCTTTGCAGTGCACTATTGCAACTGCTTTGGGGAGTCAGATGGCCTCAAATAAGGCTAAAACAATGTCCTTTCTGGATGGAGTTGGTAACCTTCTTTCCTGGTGAATGGCACAGTGTCCCCATCAAAGGGCCTAGATTAAGGCCAAAAGTTTACTGATGTTCCTCTGTTCGGGAACTGTGACCAAATGGTGTGGTCCATGGTGACTACTGCTGTTCCTGTATATCAGATCCCATCCTGAACATAACTGCTCCCATCAGTGTACAGTACCTCATCTGGTGATGACGGCAGGACATCTGTCAGTATTGCGTCTGTTACCTCTATACAGTCATGAATGGTTTCCTCTGGATCATCTGGAAGCAGGGTGGCAAGGTTGATAGCCAGTGTCTTATGGAACCGGATGCAGGGCTGGTCCAGGAGAAGAGCTTGGCACTGGGTGATTTTGGTGTTTGACATTCATCTCTCTGGAGCACCTCAAAGGAAGGCCTCAATGGCATGGGGTATTGTTAGGGCTAGCTCTTGGCCCAGAGTTTGCTTATCTGCCTCATTCACCAGCAATGCTGTAATGGCCACTGCCCAGAGGCACACTGGCCACCCTGCTGCCACAGTGTCTAGCCTCTTAGACAGATAGGCAACAGGTCTCTTCCAGGGACCTAGAGTCTCAGTGAGAATCCCTTTGGCAATGCCCCTTACCTCACTCACTTTGTGACATCTGGCAAGGCTAGGGCAAGTGCTGAGATGAGAGCCTTCTTTAGCTCCTCAAAAGCCCGTTGTTCTACTTCAGTCCAGTTCAGCGGCTGCGTTCCTCCAGTACGTGTTCCTTCTTAGGTCTACAGTCCTTCTTGATGTCCAAGGAAAACAGTCAGTTTGTCTGGTGGCTCCTTGGACTGATATCTTCCTAGAGGTCCCATCGGCTCTGTCAAGACTGAATAAACTGCCCTAGTGCTCACCAGGAAATTAATATGTTTGCCTCTCACTTGTAAGGTTACCCATAGGGGCTTAATGGAAAAGAGCCCTGGTCCTGTCAGTCCTCTTCCTCTAAGTTAGAAAAAAAATCAAAACCTTTGGAGTCTAAGTCTCCCTTCTTGCCTCTCCAGCTAACCTGCCAGGATGTCCTCCCTTCCAGTGTCCTATTGGCTGCTGGCTTTCTCTTCCTTTCAACCCTTCCCTATTCCCCTTCTCATCACATGCACAACTTTCACAAAAACCTTCACTATTTCAAATTAACCTTCAAACCTTCTTTCTATGTTCTTCAAAAATGCATAATCATGCCTCAAAACCTCCTATTATTTTAAAATATTTAGAAAAGACAGAGGGAGGAGGGAGCAGGCTCAGTACCCTGTTACCAGGCCTCCAGCCACTTGAAATTTAAAGTGATACATTTTTCCTACAGATAAGGATCTCAGATTCTGATAAGTCTGGAAAGGGGAATGGGAGAATTTCTAACTGCGCCTTTAAGCCCCCTAACAAAACAAGGTAAAAAGTGTCCAAGCAGTAACCGGGGGTTTTGGGGTCTCATTGGGGTACAGGGGGGTCACAGAGGAATTTCTCTCCTTGCAGCAGCCGCCCCCAGCTACTCAAAACAACCCCTGGAAGTGGGCGGAGGCAGGGAGCACGAGGGTCCCAGGTGGTGAAGGCAGTGCTTTCATCAGGGCATTTTCATCTGGCAGTCCACCGCTTGCCTCTTGCTAGCAAAAGTGCCATGGGGGGAACCGGTAACCCCTACACTGCAATCAGACTCCCTGAACTTTCTGAAAAGGTCCTCTGCGTGTGTTTCCATTATTATTACTGATTTTAAAACTATAACTTAAGAGTTGACACACACCCACAAGGACCAAGTTGCCCTAAAAATATTTTCCTTTTCTTCTAAAGATATTACAATGTACTGTAATCATTAATCACATTAAACTTAGATGGCCAATTGAAACAATTCCTCCACCATTGATCAAGACTTGGTGACAGCAGAAACAAAATTCATTTAGTTTTTTGAGCTTGCTGAGCAGACTTGGTGACTTTGCCAGCTCAAGTTTCCTTCATGTAAATAGTTAACTTTAGAATTTGGTCTCTGCTTTTAATTTTTTTGTACCACAATTGTTACAACTTCATACCTTTAAATCAATAAACATAGACATAAATATTGTTAGGTGAGCCGATTCCCCTCTGACAGAAAGCAAAGCACCCCTGGGAAAAAGGAATCCCAGTGGCCACTCGGGGCAGTTTGCTAGCCGTCAAAGCACTCAGTTTTAAACAAATAAAATGTTTTTTTCTTTCTATTTTTTTTTCTTTTTCTTTTTCACAGGTTTTTACACTTACATGAACAAATAATTATACCCAAGTAGATAAACAAAATATCAAACAAACATCTGTACTTATACCCTTTCAGTAAACAAGTAACATTATAATGTTTCAGCAAAACAGAAATGGCATTCATGTTGGACAAAGGAAACAAGATCAACTCTACGAACTGTGAGGGGAAAGTTATCCTACAGACCAGCGTTGACCTGGGAAAAAGAGTGGTTAAATCAAAAGCATTAACATCAGAGCTGTATTCGTCCGCCCATTTCTTAAAGTCCTGGAAAATTTCCAAAAAACACTGTAGAAGGGAACATGGAGATACAGACAAACCTTGACCCATTTTGATGGAGACAAAACAAATAGGCCTGACACAAACATGACAAAACACAAGACAACCAGTCCGGACACCTTGGGCTGAGAACCCGTAGTGTCCTCCGGCCAGAGCCTGGAGGTTAAGCCGCGTCCAGCCCTCTAAGAACTCTTACCCTTTTGAGATCTCAACCATAACCTGGGCGCTTTACCTCCTGAGATCGGTCTCCCCGATTTCAATAAATCCTTGCGGCTTCTGTCTCCGGCTAAGATCCCCAAAAGGAGGGAGAGCCTCCTGCCCCTTCTGGAGGATCCCTCTCTCCTCCTGCTGGAGGGAGAGCCTCCTGCCCCTACTGGGGGGTACCTCTCTCCTCTCTCTCAGGTATCTCACTGGGGGCCTCCAAATGTTGTGAGATCGAACCCTGGGTTCAAAATAAGATCACCGGAGGCTGATGATTAATTAAAAAAAGCAGGCAAGGATTTATTGAACTGGCCAGGACAGCCGCGAGCTCACCACACGCAGGTGGTTTCCACACGACTGCACCATTTCAGGGGTAGGCAATTCCTTTTAAAGGTTTAAACCACAAGAATTTTCCTTTTATTTCTAAATCCTAAAGACTAAATTCTAAAGACTGCGATCAGCCCGCAGGGTTGGTTCCCAGTCACATCCTGCTGGACATTGGAATGTGGCCCTATCTTGCGATAGCAATAACACAGAAGCAGAGCTCAGCGGTTAGTCTCTAAAGGTTATCTATAGTTTCTATCCCTGAAGCTACCAAGTCAGTGGGAATCGATCTCCTGTGGTCCTGGTCCCAGGCAAGGGAAAATTGCCCTAGCCTCCAGGTCTCCACCTGGAAGCTGAGGTAAGTATTCCGTGTTTAATCAGGCAGGAGCCAGACTTAGCAGGGTTAAAATTCAAACAGCAGTTTTTACCAAAGCATGGTTGACACTATATTTCACCCTCTACATCTATCTATCTATCTATCTATCTATCTATCTATCTATCTATCATCTATCTATCTATCTAAAGATTTGGAATGGCCAATAAATTTCAAAATTTCTTAAAAGGGAGCTATGACTTTAGCTGGGTCTTAGACTAGCACAGGGAGATCAGAGAGAATTGGGCCTGCTCTGAGAATTTTTGACATGAAGCAGAGAAACTGTCTCTATACCTGGCTGAGCATCCCTTCATCCCACCTGAGATCTAGTGTGGACAAGGTAGCTGTGTTTTTAATAAGCTCTTTAAATAATTCTTCCTGAGAATTGGCATTTAAGAGTTTCTGAAAACAAACAAACAAACAAACAACAAACAAACAAAAAACCTCTCAAGGTGGGCCCTGTTTTTATCACAGCTGCTTTGAAAACTAGTTTGGGAATGCAATTTATGACACAAAAGTTTAAGAAATTTGATGCAAGTTTATATTCATATTTATAATTGGTGGGTTTATTAGTTATAGCCCTTAATTTTATATTTGCATGCGACTTGCTCTTCTCTTAATTCTTCTTCTGTTGTTTGTACAAGTTTTATAAAAACAAGTAAATAAGTTTTAAAGTCCACAGAAATAACCTTTCTGCATTCATTTATTTGTTCATTTATTTGGTGATTGTTGGATAAAGCTGGAGGCAAGGAATGATGCAATTAAGAGCAGAACATTTGTCCAAACCTAGGCAATTTTATTAGAAATTATATGAATTAAACACTAATAAATTTAATGCAAGGAAAAAGTGCCAAAGAAGGGAGGGATTACTTTTAGCCATGGAAATCTGGGAATCTATCTTTTGTTTTGTTAATCCTCACCCAAGTATATTTTTACCATTGATTTTTAGAGAGAGTGGAAGGAATAGAGAGAAACAGAGAGAGAAACATTAATGTGAAAGAGACACATTGATTAGTTGCCTCCCGCACATTCCCTGACCAGGGCCATGATCAAGCCTGCAATCCAGGTATGTGCCTTTGACCAGAATTGAACTCGGGACTCTCCAGTCTATGGGCTGACACTCTATCAATTGAACTAAACTGACGAGGGTGAATCTGGGAATATTTTATGGAGCATATTATTTTGAAATTTGCATTTCAAATGTGGGTAAGATATGTATATTTTAAAATAAGGTAAATGATGTTCCAAACAGAATATAAAGTGTGAACAAATGCCTAGGTTTTTATTTTCAAACTAGAGGCACAATGCATGAAATTCGTGCAAGGGGCTTGGCCCTCACAGCCCGGCTTCATCTAGGTCATCCAGATGGTCATTCTGCTATTTGGTATGATTAGCATATTATCTCTTTATTATATAGGATAAAACTTAAAATTGTACCTTAACAATTATATACATAGTATGTATAGCACTTTGAAATGAATGTTATTCTGCTTAATATTTTTTAAATATATTTTTATTGATTTCAGAGAGGAAGGGAGAGGGAGAGAGAGATAGAAACATCAATGATGAGAGAGAATCATTGATTGGCTGCCTCATGCACGCCCCCCACTGGGGATCATGCCCACAACCTGAGCATATGCCCTGACCGGGAATTGAACCAGTGACCTCTTGGTTCCTGGGTCAACACTCAACCGCTGAGCAACACCCGCCTGGGTTTTGCTTAATTTTGACATAATAACCATTAAATACACATTGTGAAAAATAGTGTGGTTTCCAAGTGGAGAAAGGCATGCTCTTCATTTTGCAATGAAGATATGTGGAGAATGAGACTCAAATGAATTCACAAATTTGATAAGTATTGTATATTCACTCATAATAAAGGGAAACTTAGTATCATATAAGTCAAATTAACATGTTGAAAATCTTGAAAGGTAGATTGTAGTAGTACAACTGAACTGGCCCCTCTACCTCCACATCTATCTACACCTTATCCATTTGCCACATAAGCACTGAATTGGTACTGCACTGCTTCTGCAGAAAGCCCAG
Source organism: Pipistrellus kuhlii (assembly GCF_014108245.1). NCBI lineage: Eukaryota > Metazoa > Chordata > Mammalia > Chiroptera > Vespertilionidae > Pipistrellus > Pipistrellus kuhlii. The sequence goes on from NW_023425562.1 coordinate 65,826,126, forward strand.
ATACCATTGAACACCCTGAATAAAATCTGTTTCTCATGTTTTTGAGGTACATTTGTAACGCATACCTAAGCATTCTTTTCTTTTCTTTTTACCTATTGTCTTACATGTCTGAGGTTGGGTTCCCTGGAAACTAACCCTGAGATGGGAATTTTTATGCAAGTGGTTTACTGAAATAGTGCTCTCAAGAGAATCCTATAAGGGAGTGAGGGAAGTAGGATGGGACAGGGGAAAGACCTAGGCTAAGATGTAGTTATACCTGAGCACTAGTCTTGGTCTGATTCTTCTGGGAGCTCTGGAGCAGGAAGAGCATCTCAGAGTTGTTCCAGCTGGAGGCGAAGGCACTGAAATCTTGTATTCCTTTCTTTCATCATTCATTCAGTGCCTAAAGCTATTTTGGAGGGAAGGCATAACTGCAGAGACAGGTACCTCTCAGAGGCTGAGGACATTTCTCAGGAGAAGGGTGCTTTCGTTCGCAGCCAATATTCACAGCTGCTGAGAAAAGGATTCATGCAGATGAAGGGAAGTAGTTTTGAACTGGGGCAATTTGTCCCCAAGAGACATAATTTTGATTGTAATGACTCAGGGAGAGAAGTGGCAATGGCATTGCTACTGGCACCTGGAGGCCATGGTTGCTTCTAAACACCCTACAATGTACAGGACAGCCTCTCTACAACAAAGAATTATCCAGTCAAGCCCTGGACATGTAGCTCAGTTAGTTAAAGTGTTGTCTCTATATGCCAAGGTTGCAGGTTTGATCCCTGGTCAGGGCACATACAAGAATCAACCAACGAATGCATAAATAAATGAAACAACAATTGTTGTTTCTCTCTATTTCTTTTTTTCTTTTACCACTTCCCCACTCTCTCTAAAACAAAACAAAACACAAAGCAAAATAAAACAAAGCAAATCAAAACAAAACGACCCAGAATTATCCAGTAAAAAGTGGCAATAGTGCTAGGCTTGAGAAACCCTGGGAAAAAGAATATGAGCAGGCACCAACAGTGACTGCTCTTCCTTCCTTCCATGTACACACCAGGCTACATCTGTAAACTGCAATAACAATAGGAGCCATTCTTGCTTGGACAATATCAGGTTTTTTAAAAAAAGTCAAAAGCCTCATTTACCTATCCATCCATCCATGTGTGCATTTATTCAGCAGGTTGATGTATCAAGTAACTCTTACTACATACCAGGCACTAGGCTTGGCAGCAGGATGTAAGGATAAGTACAACATGGCCTCTGCTTTCAGGAAGCTCAGAAAATTAAGTGGGAGAGATAACAGCCTAGTGGCTTAGATGATGTAAACACAGGTTGACTGTACTATACAAAACATGAATATTTTAATTATTTTCCAATATTCTTGATATTATTTACTACTGAGTACCTATTATATACCAGCTGGTGTTTTAGGCTCAGGATATACAGCAGTGAATAATATGGAAAAATTTCCCTGTTACCAATGTGTATAACCCAGCTGGAAGAATAGCTAATAAAGAGTCAAACAAACTCAAAAGAATAAGGATTTAATGTCATTCGCAGATCCTAAGATAGGACTGTAGTATCAGACCCAGATGGAGTATGATGTATCTGAATCATTTCTTGGAGCTTTTCTTTCCACGCTGCACATAGATTTTTACCTATTTTAAAGATTTCCCAAATCATAAAGATGAGATTATGTGTAGTTTTAGAGAAACTTATCTACAGCTTTTACAGGAAGAAATTGCTCTACATAGAAGTAAAACATACATTTACTAATGACAGCCAACTTGTGTTATAACATCTCTATTCGAGAGATTATTATGTCCCAAACATTTGGCTATATATGCATACATGTTTGAATCTCACAACTACCCTCTGAGGCTGCATGCTAATATCATTCCCATTTTAGAGAAGAGGAAACAGATTCAGAGGCGACCTTGAACTTGGTCTAGGTCCAAAGTCCATGTTCTCTACTTCTAGGTTGTAAACCTCAGAGTGGATTTATTTAGTTCAAGGTTGTAAAAGAAGTCAAAAGTGTTTTAGGTACTAATGGTACCTGTATTTCAAATGGAAGTTTTAAGCAGTTGACAAGTTTTTTTTTGTTTGTTTGTTTTGTTTTGCTTTTTGTTGTTTTATTCTAGTCCTACTGATCTTTTTTATGTATCTTTGAGGTTTCCTTGACCAAAACACTTAGGTTTTTAAGTAAAACTCAAAAACAGAGATGGTCAAACCACCATTTTCCAGACTGGTTCAGTTTATTTATTTATTTTTTAAATATATTTTATTGATTTTTGTACAGAGAGGAAGGGAGAGAGATAGAGAGTTAGAAACATCGATGATAGAGAGTCATAGATCAGCTGCCTCTTGCACACCCCCTACTGGGGATATGCTCGCAACCAAGGTACATGCCCTTGACCGGAATCGAACCCGGGGCCCTTCAGTCCCCAAGCCGACACTCTATCCATTGAGCCAAACCGGTCCCAACAGACTGGTTCAGTTTAGACTACATTTATGAAGTAATGTCTGAGACTCCCATGAGATAAAAACTTGTGTCAGAGCCTCTCCTTTGTTTTCCATGTCCAATACCTAACGCAGCCATTAAATAAAAGACTTTGGGTGTATTGCAGAAATAATTGGTGCAGGAAGAAGAAATAGGTGAAGGTTTGTAATAAGCCACCATGCTGCATAGGCTTTTGTTTGAAAAATGTATTCATTTATAGGGTGTCTGATTTTGCCTAAAGGATAGAAATGATTATAAGAAAAACTTTGGCAATTGTCTTAATAGCTAAGATTTATTGAGCACTTAATATGTTTCAGGCACTATTGTAAAGACTTCTTACATGTTGACTCATTTAATCTTCACAACAATTATATGAGATATGTATTTTTATTCTCCCCATGTACAGAGGGGAACTGGCAGTGCATAGAACTTATCTAACTTGCCCACGAGCACACACGTAGTAAGTGATAGATTTAGGATCTGAACTCAGGACAGCTAATTTTAGAACTCACATATTAGTCATTATATTATGCTCCTTTTTCTCGAGTTGAACAAAGATTTAGAAGTGGACATGTTCTATATTGAGGAAATGAAAGGACATCAAGTATTGTGTCAGATGGAATCTTTTGATTTATTTCAGATGAACTGCCTGCAGAGGGAGAAAGGCATTTATAATTTTGCTGCCTTATAGTCTGTGAGGCAATAAACTTCATAGTACAGGTTTACAAGGCTGCCAAGTATTTCTTTGTGAACTCCTATTATTTTCAGGAATCCCTCAGTGAGTAAAGATCACATACCCCCCAAAAATGTTCCTTTGGATTTCTCTTAAGCAACAACACTATAAAATGAAAGGCAACCAGTTGTAATGGTTCCTTGTCATTCCTTATGCAAAAAGTGACCTTCGTATCTATTGACTCCTACTTCTCTTTTAAAAATAGGATACTTTTATTCTACCAAGGTTTAAATGGGGAAAGTTATATTGTCTTCCTCTTAAAGCATTATATTTTTACTAAGATATTTTAGAATTATTGATATAACATGTTTCCCTCTTTTGAAAAAGGTATGAAGTTTATTTTAATATATACAACATGGGTTTCTGGAAATCAATTCCTATGTAATTTAATATATAAATTTTATTTTAATTCAGATGTTCTAAGAGTAGCATGAAATCTGAAATTTTTTGACTTCTTGGTTATCTTTAAATCTTTTTCTCATAACAATGTAGAAAATCAGGGGTTTTTTTTACCTTTATTTCTGTGGGTAGATAGAAAATGTATAGAAAGTATATTAGGCCTGGCCGGTATGGCTCAGTTGGGTGATTATCATACCATGCATCAAGAGGTCACCCGTTTGATTCCTGGTCAGGGCACATGCAAGAGTTGCAGGCTTAGTTCCCAGTAAGGGACACGTAGGAGGCAGCCAATTGATGTTTCCTCTCTCTCTAAAAAAAAAAAAAAAAAAAAAAAAAAAAAAAATCTATAAAAACATATTTTAAAAATAGAAAGTATATTAGTTTCCTACTGCTGTGTACTTACCCCAAATTTAATGGCTTAAAACAGCATGGATTTATTATCTCAAAATTCTATAGATTAGAAGACTTGATTAGGGTCTCTGCTCATAGTTTTATAAGGTTAAAATCATGATGTCAGCTTGGTGGGCTCTAATCTGGAGATTCAGGGGGACAATTTGCTTTCAAAATCATTCCATCATTCAGAGTGTTGGAAGAATTCAATTCCTTGCTGTTGACCAGAATGAGGTCCCTGTTTTCTTGCTGACTGTCAGCAGGGAGCCACTCTGAGCATCTGTGGCCATCTCCATTTTATGACACATTAAATCCTTCTCTGGCTTGGAAGTTTTCTGATTTCACTTCCACCCACACTCAGAGAGAGGGCATTGTACAAGAGTGAAAGGCAACAGAGACCTTTCTTAGCATTCTGCCTACCACAGAGAGATAGCAAAAGATATACAATTATGTTATTTCTTGAGATCTGATACTGACTGAGGAAGTACCTGAAATAGGGAACTTGCTTTACCTGAGTATTTTCAATATCCTTAGTAAACCTATTGGTGATTTAAAGGATTAAATTTTTTTGTATAAGTTTTTTAAAAATTTATTATTCCTTTTTACATATATTAAAATTCAAATGTAGAGATTATCTTAAAATTGGAAAAATGCATTTATTTCTTCTGTGTCCACTGAAGTGTTGTTAAACATTCAGTAAAGGAGGTGGTGAGTAACCTAACTCCGAAGCCGCTCCCCTATATGTCAGTGGAGAGACTGAACCATTTACTGAGGCTTTTAGTTAAGGTAAGGGCAGAACATGTCCATAGTGAATTGAGTTCCATGGAGAACTTATTTTTTCAATTTTCTCGATTTGGAGTAACAGTTTTGCTATGGGACACTTTTGCAATAAAATCTATTTTTGTGCCTACCTCAAATTCTATCCCACCAGTGATTTCCCATTGGAAATGCCCAAGGCTTCAGGAAACAAGCAAGGGCTGAATGGATCAGTGGATCTTTTCCTCTGCCTGACTCTGGCTACAGACAGACCTTGCCAGCTTCCACCACATCTCAGAGCTTTTCTTTCCTGGGGTCAAATGGTCACATCCTCAGAGGTCACATTCCTTATATGCTCTTTGGAAAGCCACAGTGGTGATCAATGTCCAGAAGAGAAGTCATCCTCAAGGTGTAGGACTTCACGCTCATATTTGCCCTATTTGACTTTCATTTGTTGAAGAGATGGATTTTGAACAAGATGCATGTATTTATTTCCTAATCATTGAGTTTCCATCTTGCTGACTCCACTATTTGAGGAGCCTTTCAGTTGATGTTTTTCAGCTGATGTGTTTCCTATATAATTGGTGCTTAATATGCATCAATGTTGTTTCTTTTTAAAGTTTATAGTTTTCCAATTCAGTATAGTTTCAAATATTTTTTAATGAGTTGAGCCTCCCTGACACCCTTCTCTACTTCCCCCCATCTCACAGTACATTAAAAGACATATTAGTCAGAACAAAATTTCCCACTAGAAACATACAGGGGCTTATTCATAAAGTGCATTGGAAGTCTTCTAATGAAAGATGGGGGCCAGTTATGTCATGGTCCCTTCTATGATCCTTTTGTATGAATTCAGCATTTACATTGGTGCCCCTTGAAATACTGTGACCTCTTAGCTTTATAACTCCAGTCTTTTAACATTTTCCAGAATGACCCATTTTGAGTCTGTTCATTATTCTGTACCAGTTTACTGCTAAGATAAAGAAATAGGAACTCCTCCATTATGTATGAGACCTTTTCCACTCTCTTATACTTATGAATGTGAACTTTCAGGTCATCATACTTACCAGGTTAAAAAAAAGACTATTATTCCTAATAGAAATGACTTCCAGATTATTTTTCCTTATGGGCTATCTTTAGACACTCTATGCTCATCAGAGTCTCTCATAAAATCTTATCTGAACTGAACATATTATATTCCATTCATTTTTTGCCTAGCTCAGAGAAGATTAGGCTACTTCCTTCCATGTTGGATAGATTTTACTTTCCCAAGTTCAAGTGAATATTCATTCTATAGGCAGAAGGGAAGTAAGTGATTATCTAATGAAGGCCAACTGCTACTGTTTATTTTTTATTTTATTTATTTTAATCCTTATCCAAGGATATGCTTATTGATTTAAAGAGAGGGGAAGGGAAAGAGAGAAAAATGCACAGACATCAATGTAAGAGAGAACATTGATTGGTTGCCTTCCAAACATGCCCCCAACTGAGAATTGAACCTCTAACCTTTTTGTATATGGGGTGATACTCTAACCAAGTGACTCACACTGGCCAGACAACCACTAGTTTTTAAAAGAAGACTAAGCTTGCCTTACGATGTTTAGTAGGTATCATATGCCTCTGGCTCATATTGGAATTGTGGTCAGCTGAGTTTCCTACACTCACCTTGCTTGGTTTGTCTGAAGAGATCACTGTACCTTTTGTCACTTCATCCCTCCTCTTTTTCCTTGAGTTTTGGCTGAGTTCTTTCTTACATCAGCTTATACCCAATAACCCATTATTTAAGAATTATCTATTATTCTTTCTTTACATTTATTATCTAAACTCATAGGACTGGGTCAATCCTACCACTAGGCTGTTAAATACTGTTCTTAAAAATAAAAAAATTATATGTGTTTGTGTTTTTATGTAAAAATATAAAATTTATTTTATTTCTCCCATGTTCCTCCCTCTGTGCTTTTGCACTTGTAATTATATCTGTCTAATGCTCTTCCACTCCATCTTGGCTATACATTAGAATAAATGGATTTTCAAAAAGACATTCTGGTGCCAAGACCATATCCCAAACCAATTAATTCAGAATTTCTGAGGGGTGGGACCCAGGAATTCTTTTTGTTTTAAAAAGTTCCCAAGAGTTGCTAATGTGCAGTTATGCTTTAAAAACATTGCTCTATACAGATGCAGACTTTGCTCTCTCACTTAATTGGCTATATGCTCAAATTATCATTTCCAGCATTTTCCTGTCTACTGTATCTAAAATATAGGTCTCTTCATTTTCTGTTTCCTTTATCTACCTTATTTTTTCTTCAAATCATTTGCCAGATGAATTGCTATTGTTTATTTCATTATTCTCTGCCTATTTCGCACTAGATGTAAGCTTCATGAGGCTTGCATCCATATATCATCATATATAGATCATATTACCAAAAGAATGGATACAACTAATTTGGTAGGATATATAGACTGAGAAAAAGGCATAGAACAGAACCCCAAAAAATTAAAGCTTAGGGAATTGATGAGGTTACCCCTTTTCTTAATTGTTTTTTTCACTGCCATATTCCACAATGTACAGACACTAGGGCCTGTCATACTGCTCAACAAAGAGTTGTTGTGTGGAATTCCCTAGTGTACCTCATCATTTTTCTCAAGTTCCTATCTAATTCTCCTTTTTCATTCTTAGAACATGACCTTGCCTCTAAAGTGGTGGTAACATATTATCAATGGTTATTGGAACCAAAAGAGTAAATGAGACCCTGAAAGAGTGCATATATAGAAAAATAGGGCCAACAAAACAACCCAAGAACTACAACATTTAGGGAATTGGTAAGGTTACTCTTGTTTTGTCTCCTTTTTTGAGTATCACTCTCTTTCTGCTCAGGTTTTAGTGGCTGCTATTCCCCAAGATTCCTTCTATTGATTTTGCCTATTTTTCCCCCTGTATAATCTTCTAGACCTATTTCATGTATTCCCATGGCTTTAATGACTACCAATACTCTGATTTCCCTAAATCTTTATCTCAGGGCATGTATGTGTCCCGAATGACAGGCCTATGTGAACAACTGCTCATGTGGTATCTTTATCTTCACATCCTAAATCTTCCTGGACTCTCCTCATAGGAGTCAGATAGCACTTCTATTATTCTTAATCATGTTCACATTTTTATATTGCAGCACTTTTTATATTGCAGCATAATAATTTGTTTTTTAAATCTGTTTTTCTATGTCATAAGTTTCTTGAAGACATATTATATTTTTTATTTTTATGGTATATTGCCCAGGATTTGCCACTGAGCACCTAGTAATCACTCAGTAATTTCTTGTATGAATGCATGAATTTGAAATCTGCTGCCATTAAACATACTTAATTCTATCTCTAAGATACAGTTCTTTTTAGGAAGGTTTTACATGTCATTATTTAAGTTTTTGATAAATTGATAAAATGTTTTAAAAATTTCAGCTCCAGGAAAGAGTCCTATGAGGTGCTATTAGAGATCTCTCTTCAGGATGTTCTTGAACAGTTTTGGAGGTTTTGTTATTTAGTCCACCTAGTAGCATTACTATGTAGCTTGTTGTTCTCCATATGGTCCTGGAGGATATAATTAAGAATTGTTAAATGCCTTACAGAAATTATCAAATATAAACTGTACATGATAAGGCAACTGACAATTGACATTTGAAGTATCTTCAAGCCAGTACTTAATTCTCAAGTGGGGATATGCCAAATTGTTATCTTCTAAAGGAAATTCATATAAGGGAGCAAAACAGGAGGCAGCTAGGTCTTAAAGAGCAGAGAGACTGAGAATGAAAATGTTCCCAATCTTCTCATCTTCCAATCTCCTCAAATTGATTAGGTTGATAAGATGAAGGTCAATTGAATAGAAGGCCCTAAAATTGTTGCAGCCATTTAAGAATTTCCAGTTAGCCAAAATCCCACTTGCCCCTCAGATATTTAAGTTAGAGAGGCAATATCACTAATTGGTTGGATCTGAGTTGGATATTGATTGCTGAAGCTAGAAGTTAGCTGGTTAGTCCTACTCAAAGTATGGTCCATGGACCAGAATCAACACACACACACACACACACACACACACACACACACACACACACACACAAAACTACTAAGAGGAAAGGAAGAGGATTTTACAATCAGAGTGGGAAGTAAAATATAAGTGTAAACTTTAGTGTAATTTGAGAATGAATGGTGGTCCTCCCATTAATGTGATAAAGTTGACATAAAATTTGAAATCTTATATTGATTCAAAAGCCAAAGGGACCTCTGCATTGTGGTCCTGAATTTTGGTTGGGGAATGTGAAAGACACTTGAATCTTGTCCTAAACTGATAACATGGATAAGAGACAGACACTTTTTTTTTTTTTACCCTTCAATTTTTTTTTTTTACTGTGGAATTTGATGAGGAAAGATCGCTTTTTAAAAAGTGAAATTGGGGGATGGTAGGTATGGGCTTCATCTGTTCACTTTTAAAATAATATATAACTGGTTTTGCTCAGTGGATAGAGCATCAGTCTGCGGACTGAAAGGCCCCAGGTTCGATTCTGATCAAAGGCATGTACATTGGCTGATGGCACATTCCCAGTAGGGGGTGTGCAGGAAGGCAGCTGGTCGATGTTTCTCTCTCATCGGCATTTCTAGCTCTTTATCCCTCTCCCTTCCTCTCTGTAAAAAATCAATAAAATAGCCAAAAACGGTTTGGCTCAATGGATAGAGCATCGGCTTGGAAACTGAAAGGTCCCGGGTTCGATTCCGGTCAAGGGCATGTACCTTGGTTGCTGACATATCCCCAGTGGGGGGTGTGCAAGAGGCGGCTGATCGATGACTCTCTCTCATCTCACTCTCTATCTCTCTTCCTTCCTCTCTGTACAAAATCAATAAAATATATTTAAAAAATCAATAAAATATATTTAAAAAAAATAAAAAATAAAATAATATATATTTTATTACTCTCTATCTCTCTTCCTTCCTCTCTGTACAAAATCAATAAAATATATTTAAAAAATCAATAAAATATATTTTAAAAAAATAAAAAATAAAATAAAATAATATATAATTTTAGTAATTATTGTGTTACCAGTTTGAGAAACTGCCTTTTGGACATAGTCTAGAATAGCAATGGTCAGGATACTTTTAGAACTATGAAATCTGAAGTTAATAAATTAATATGTGAGAAAATCACAAACCAATAAGATGGGTAGAGAACCAAGATTTTCCAATTTTCAGAAGATCTTATTTATTAAGCTCATATTATCATAAACTAAGCAAGAAGTTTCAACATTACCAAAGGTCTTTGAAATTTTTGAAAAACATTTTTTTCTTATTTGACTTTGCTTTTGGTACTTCATTTTGGTAAATATTTTATTATTTATATTCATTTCTAGTTTGTTTCTCTTTTATAAGAATTGAGTTATATCTCAAGGAATGGTGCTTGTGGTAAAAGGGTAAGGGTTATCTGTCATGTCAGTTTAAATAATTTTACTGAAAGTTAAAATTGACTGTGCTCATCTGGAAAGCAAACAATTTTAACAATTAAAGCATACCAACTGTTTGTATTGCTGGTATAGCTGGTATAGAGTATAGCTGCTCTAACTATAAAGTGTTGATTAGCGCTGTTTCATGAATCCTTCTTAAAAACAATCCAAGTGCACTTAGAAGAAACTACAGTCGGTGTATTTGCCTTCACAATGTGCTGATTGAGGCAGCTTGCCCTAAGCTAAACTTACTATAATAAAATCTCTGGACTGGAAAATGGTGATAGCATTTATATTGTTTGCCTCCTAAGTTGCTTCTGCTCTATATAAACCAGAGCAAACAGCTTTGAGTTTGAGGACCTCAGAGTGCTCTGCATGAGGCATTGTCGAGTTCCCATGAGTTGATTTTTGAAAGAATATGTTATTTGAAATCTTACAGTGAGCACTTACTTATTACATCTTCTTACTATGTCCAGGCTATTGTGCATAATAATTCACTTTGATGGGTGCTTTCTGATTCACATCCATGAATCTTTCCTATTTGCCAATATACAATCATACACTGATCATGCTCCCAGTACAGACTCCCTCATTTCAGGTTTCCCAGACCTGCCTGATGACACAGATCACCCAGAGATTGTGACTGAGCAGGTCTGGGGTGGGGCCATGGAATGTGAATGTATAATTTGCTTCCCAGGCAAGTCCTACCCTGAATCAGTTGAAATTGTGCTCACCCACAGAACATGAGAAGAAAATCTAGCAGTCACACACCAGAACAGAATCATTGTTTTAAAATTTATATAAGAGAAATGGGAATGTTAAAAAATATTTTTATTCAACAAACATTTTGTTGAGTGTTTACCAGCAATAAATATTTACTGACCATATACTAGTATTACAGTACAGTGCACTAAACAATACAGAGGGAGTTAATTGAAAGATAGACTTGTTAAAAATTAACATTTGTGAGGTGAGAGTAACACCATCTGAGGGTTTATTATTTTTAAAGACTCATAGTGAATTCTTTGACTTATCGATCCTTATTGCCATCTAAAACAGCATTAAGTCAGGGAAACTAGACCAAGCTTATTGGTGTGGCACTTTTTCAAAAAAAATTTGAAAAAGGCTCGAGGAACATTGACTAAAGCTATCTTTCAGATGAAGTATCCTTAACAAATCAATCACGGATCAGCTCTAGGAAGTGCCCCTTTTGTCTGCAGGGGAGGCTGCATAGATCTCCCCCACAGAGTCCAAGGTCTGTCTACAGTTATCTCTTTTTAAATTCAACGCCTTTCAGTGCCTCCTAAAGGAACTGGTTGTGGAGAAAGGCCAAAAGCTAAAGAGAGATTAGGAAAGGAAAAAAAAAGAATACTTTAATGACAACCCACTAGCAGGGTATGGCTCTCCTTTTGCTCAGAGAGGGTGAGTGTTTCTCATTCACCGGGCCTTCCTGGGTTTCTTTGGCTCACATACCAGGTGACTAGGAGGAGTACCAATGAAACTGTTATCACTTAGCATTGTTACTGTAAACCATCCTTTTGAAACCTACATTTGGAAGTAGCACATGGAAATTCAGTGCATATATATATATATATATATATATATATAATATTTTTAAATTAATTTTTTACAAAGAGGAAGAGAGAGGGATAGAGAGTTAGAAACATCAATGAGAGAGAATCATCAATCAGCTGCCTCTTGCACACCCCCTACTGGTACATGCCCTTGACCGGAATCAAACCCAGGACCTTTCAGTCCGCAGACCGATGCTCTATCCACTGAGCCAAACCGGTTTTGGCGAGTGCTCATATATTATTATTTTTATTGTCTTATTATTTTTTTAACAAAATGAAGAGGACTCAAGACAATTTTTTTTTTTTTTTTTGAGGAGGAGGAACATGAGTAATCCTTTTCAAGGATAAAGTTTTTAATGGCCTTGCTGTAATATTCAAATAAATTTGATCTCTCAGATAATATCCTTAAAAAAAGGAATTATTTTCCCTGGTCAGGAAAAGATTACTTTCCTTTTTTTAATTGGAAATATGGAAGATCAGAAAAGTAAATAGAAAAAAAATCCACATATCATCTCACCACTCAGCAGTGACCACTCAGATGTCCTAAGTGACCTTTTGTTTTCCTAATCTTGGGGCAGTGAAAAACTGAAAATCTGAAGTTTTGTGCCTACTCCTTTGTATCATATTTAAAGTAATACTACCGGATGCTTAATTTTAGCTCATGCTCCTATGGCCCAGTAATATTTGAATAGCTATAATGACTGCATTTAAATGCATTTTATTCCAAATGCATGCAAGTAACTAGTAATTCTCTAGCCAGGAGATTATAGAGAGTTACTTAATGATTATACTTTTAAACAGTAATTCTTGACCACAAGAGGTAATGCAATTAATGATATATTATGTTGAAACATACACACATTTGCTATACTATAATTTATGTGTACTACATTCAGTAGAAGTATGACAGTGCTATTTTTGGTGTTACTGCACTTGGGTTTCCTTACATAATCATTTATACTTGTGTTTCTAGAAGGATGTAGATTCCATGTCCCTCATTTGTGAAAGTTGCTCACAGATTAGTTTGTGCTAATTTTACTCATAAAGATAAACTATAATTTGTTTCTAAATACGAATTAGTGTTCAGAAGGGTCAAGAAAAAAAATGGTTATACTCTTTAAATTACTTTTGTAGTGAATTTGTTATTAGAATGTTCTTAAGTTATTAGCTCTATTAGCTCATTCACAATAGTGTCAGTGTCATAAATAACTATAACAGACTTCTCCAAGAGCCATACTTCTTAACAACAGGACTCTGTCCCAGTACTTTCTGAAACCCTCAGGAGAAATGGTGTGTAACTATGAGTATCTTTGCCAAGGATGCTTTTCCTTTCTGTTTGGTACTTTCACCTTGCAAATGTTAATTTTTAACAATAGGTCTATTTTCCAATTAACTCCCCCTCTACTGTTTTGTGCAATGTACTGTAATATATGGTTAGTAAATATTTATTACCAATAAATACTCAAAAAGAATGTTTGTTGAATACAAAATATTTTAACATTCTCATTTCTCTTGTATAATACTTAAAACAATGATTCTGTTCTGGTGTGTGACTGCTAGATTTTCTTTTCAGGTTCTGAGGGTGGGCACAATTTCAACTGATTCAGGGTAGGACTTGCCTGGGAAGCAAATTATACATTCACATTCCAAGGCCCCACCCAGACCTGCTCAGTCACAATCTCTGGGTGATCTGTGTCATCAGGCAGGTCTGGGAAACATGAAACTAGGGAGTCTGCACTGGGAGAATGATCAATATAATTGCATATTGGCATATTGGAAAGATTATGGATGTTGATTGAATTGATGATGTTCATTTATTTCTAATGCTAGTGAACTCAGATAACAAAAAATTGCTCTGATATGTTCTTTAAATTTTAGCTACAGAGAGACTTCAGTTGAAGCAACTTTAAAATTATCATTTATTGAGCACTTACCATATGCAAGATACTCTTGTAGTTTTTTGTATGTTTATGAATGTTAATATAAAGTTGTAAAATAATTTGCTCCAGACAAATAAGTACCAAGTAAGAAATTTTGGCTTTGAACCTAAGAAGTAGGATTTCAGAATTTGCACAATTAACTCTTGAAATATATTGCCTGTAGCAACAAATGCTATGTACTTACTAATGTGTCAGTCACTACTGTAGTTAGCACTTCATGTACTTTAAATTTATTTACCAATTCTATAAAAAAATGTTTAGAAAGGCAAGTTTAGAGAGATTAAGTAATTTGTAAAGAGTTAGCCTGCTAGTAAGTGGTAGAACCAGTATGGTTTGAAGTTGGGTTGGCTCAACTCCAAAGCTTTATGCTCTTAACTACTACACTATCTGAAAGAATGACATATTTGAATATGCTAATTTCTTGTCATCTTTTCAGTATTTTTTAAATAAAAATAATTTCATGGGATTTTTTATAATTATATAACACCTTAATGCTTATATTTAATATCTACATTAAAACACTTCAGTGTTGACATTAAATTTTAGAAAATATTTTGAACTATCCTATATAATAAAAGGCTAATATGCAAATTGTCCCCTCAGGAGTCCAATCAGGAGACCGAGAGTTTGATTGTTCTCTATGACATGTGCTCATCATCAGGGGGTGGCATGGAACATGGTGATCAACCAGCAGTGGCAGTGGAGCACTGAGGGAGCAAGGGAATGAGGAGGCAGGGAGCTGGGAAAGTGGGGACATGGGGAACCTGATTGGCCCTGATCTCTGGCCAGGCCTAAGGACCCTACCCACACACAAATTTTGTATACTGGGCCTCTAGTATATTATAATAAATACTAGAGTCCTGGTGCATAAAATTTGTGCATGGGGGTGGGTCTTCTTAGTCCCGCCTGCACCCTCTCCAATCTAGGACCCCTCTAGGGATGTCTGACTGCCAGTTTAGGCCCGGAGATCGGGCCTAAACTGGCAGTCAGACATTCCTCTCACAATCTGGGGCTGCTAGCTCCTAACTGCTCGCCTGCCTGCCTGATCACCCCTAAATGTCCCCCACACCCCCTGGCCACCAGCCTGATCACACCTAACTGCCTCTGCCTGCTGGCCTGGTTGATCCCAACTGCCCCTCCCCTGCAACTGTCCTGGTTGCCCTCACTGCCCCCCTCTGCCGGCCTGGTCACACCTCACTGCCCCCCACTGCTGTCCTGGCCAACCCACACAGCCTGCTGTCTGTCATTTGGTTGCTCCTCAATGCCCCACCTGCCAGCCTGCTTGCCCCACACAACCTGCTGTTCAGTCATTTGGTCATCCCTCACTAACCCCCCTGCTGTCCTGGTCGCCCCACACACCTGCTGTGCAGTCATCGATCTGGTTGTTTTGGTTGCTAGGGCCCTTGTTTATATATATATGCATATTCTAAAATTATTTCTTGTGCCAGAAGATTTTTAAATAATAAATTGGTTATTCTGTTGCCTGCTATAGAACACAGGATTAACATTCTTTTAAAAGATTATCTTTTTAAAAAATTCTTTATTGTTTAAAGTATTACTGGTACATATAGTATTACATATGTCTCCTCTCCCTTACCTCCACCCCCCCCCCCCTTTCAATTGACCTCTCCCAGCCACCCCTACTCCCTGTGTATGCTTTCACTACCCTAATGTCTGTGTGCATTGGTTATGTTTACATGCATGCATAAAGTCCTTTGGTTGATCTCTTACCTTCCCCCTCCCCTCCTTTCCCTCTGAAGTTTGACAGTCTATTAGATGTTTCTCTGTGTCTGCATCTATTTTTGTTCATCAGTTCATGTTGTTCATTATATTCCACAAATTAGTGATATCACGTATTATTTATTTATCTTTCTCCAACTGGCATATTTTGCTTAGCATAATGCTCTCCATGTCCATCCATACTGTTGTGAATAGTAAGAGTTCTTTCTTTTTTTACAGCATCATAGTATTCCATTGTGTAGATATACCATTGTTTTTTAACCCTCTCAACTGCTGATGGGTACTTAGGCTGTTTCCAAATCTTAGCTATTGTAAATTGTGCTGCTATGAACACAGGGGAGCATATGTCCTTTCTGATTGGTGTTTCTGATTTCTTTGGATATATTCCTAGAAGTGAGATTACTGGGTCAAATGGGAGTTCCATTTTTAATTTTCGGAGGAAACTCCATACTATTCTCCACAGTGGATGTACCAGTCTGCATTCCCATCAGCAGTGCACATTTTAAGATATTCTTAACCATATATATATATATATATATATATATATATATATATATATATATATATGAAACAATACTATATCTGGTAGATACTTAAATATTTTGTGAACATTTGGTAAGAAGTTACACTTAATTTCTTTTATTTGAGGTTTAAATATTACACACATATGCATTTTGTCATAAGTAAATGTTCTT
Organism: Pipistrellus kuhlii; assembly: GCF_014108245.1. Lineage (NCBI taxonomy): Eukaryota > Metazoa > Chordata > Mammalia > Chiroptera > Vespertilionidae > Pipistrellus > Pipistrellus kuhlii. The sequence goes on from NW_023425562.1 coordinate 65,842,315, forward strand.
TTTACTTTGAAATGACATAAAATTACTTTTAACTATTTATTAAATATTTAATTGGAACTACTTCTCTTTTCCCTTCTTATTTGTCCCAAAATGAATGTGAAGTGATAATTGGTTTTAATGGCTCTTACTGCTACCTCTTTGTTAGGAAAGGTGAAGGATTGAAGACCTTGTGAAATTTGTCTGGGTAGGTGAGAAAGCTTAATGTGCTTGTGAACTTGTACACTTCTTCTAGGTAATATGTGCATTATAATTAATATTAAAATCTAATTTCCCCTCTTAGACCTAACCCTTTAAGTCTATTTATTAGTTAACATTCAAAGAGGAATTATCTGAGGAAAAATGTTAACTAAATTCCTATATCTGGAAAAAACTGGCATCTACAATAATAAATTAGGAAATAGGAATATCTTGCTTAAACCTGTTTATGAAACCAGAGAATCTATATATATAAAAGCCTAAGTAACTATGATGATGGAAGGACTGGAACAACTGGAATGATTGGTTGCTATGATGTTCACTGACCACCAGGAGACAGATGCTCAATGCAGGAGCTGCCTCCAGCCCTCAGGCACCGATCACTGATGGGGCCTGCAGGACAACCTCCTGGTCCCTCCCCCTGGTCAACAGGTCTCAATCACCTGATCGGGGCCAGGCCCCCAGGCTTGGATAGGAAACTGGGGGTAGGTGGTAGAAGACACAGCCCCTTTTCCAGGTGGGTCAAGGGCCGGCTCCCTCCTCAGGGCTGGTGGCCCACCTCCCAGGTCCTCCCCTGTCCCTACCCCCAGCCAGTAGGCCCCAATTGGCCCACTGCCCATCTGCTACAGTGGTAGTTGGCCCCTCCCCCCAGATGACAGACCTCAATCACCTGATCAGGCTTGCTGGTCAACCTCCCAGTCCCTCCCCACTGGCTGGCAGGTCCTGATCACCCTATTGGGGCCCGGCCTAGGGCTGTGATGGGGAAATTGGAGTGGGGGGTGGTGGGCACAGGCAGCAAGAGAAGTAGGAGAGGGAGAAGGCAGGAAGGCAGGGAACTGAATGAGAGAGAATCATCCATCCACTGCCTCCTGCAAGCCCCCACTAGGAATTGAGTCCACATCCCAGGCATGTATCTTGACTAGGAATTGAACTGTGATCTCCTGATTCATAGGTCAATGCTCAACCACTGAGCCCCTGTGGGGAGGTGGACAATGAGGGATAGAGGAGGCAGGGACCCTGGTTGGCCTAGGGACCCCACCCGTGTATGAATTTTGATTTTGTGCAGCAGGTCTCTAGTAGATGAATAGATCTTCTCTCTCTCTCTCTCTCTCTCTCTCTCTCTCTCTCTCTCTCTCTCTCTCTCTCTCCCTCTCTCTCTCTCTCTTTCTCTCCCTCCCTCTCTCTCTCTCTTACCGTGCTATTTTTGATTCACACCTAGAAAGAGATAGCCTGGATTATACAATTGGCATTGCACTTAAACAGACTGTGTAGGTCGGGCAGACGTGGCTCAGTGAATGATTCTCTTTCGTCATTGCTGTTTCTATCTCTCCTTCTCCCTTCCTCTCTGAAATCAATAAAAATATATTTAAAGCAACAACAGACTATGTAGTTGCCTGAAAAATGTACCTGGCTATTAACACTCTTTCCCAATAAAAATTATTCCCAGTAGCAGAGATCAGTTCATTTGGAACACTGTCCCTGGTGCTCAGACACTGAATCACTGTAAAAATTCTGTGACTTTAATCTAGATATTTGTTCTTATACAACAAAAATTTTTATTTGGGTTCTAGAAAACATTAAGACTTATCATTATAACAACTTTAAGTTAACAAACCTTTTATTTAAAATTATTATTTTTATATTTTTTAGCACTTGAGATTTCTACATGTATCTTTACCAGAGGATAGTAAGTTAATAAAATGATCCCGGTACCATGCTGGTGAGAGAGAGAGAGAGAGAGAGCTATGTCCTATTAGTATTTGTTTCTGTAAAATTAGTGCAGGGTACAGAAGGAAAATATAAATGCACAGAAGTCTATTTATCTTGCTTCCCTACTTCTTACATTTTGTTACCCTATGTTCAAATGTCATTTCTAATATCAGAAACCAGGCAAATCTTTCCTCATCATCAAAGATGAAAATAAAATTTACTAGGCACTTACTAAGAGCCAGGTATGAATTAAGTGCACAGCTTGAAATATATAATTTATACCTTACAATTAGAGAGGTACTATTATTATCCTATTTTACAGAAGGTGAAACAGGCTTAGAAAGATTAGCTAAATGGCCCAAGGCCATATTCCAAGTAAGTGGCAGAAACTGGATCTGTCTAATTCAGAGACAATGCTTATAATCATCATCTCAAATACCAGTTGTACATGTAGTATAATAGAGTGTTCTAGTATATTTTGTTGTGTACACTTGGGGTCAGCATTTCACAACAAAGAGAGCAACATAGAAAAGACAGGGGATCTGGAGCTAAGAATCTTGCATTTGAAATCAAGTTATATTTTGAAGTTCTAATTCTACCATTTGTGCAGAGCAATATAGGGCAGCCTGCATAATCTGTTTGATCTTCCATTTCTTTTGTGATTTGGGAAGTAAAGGATGTAACGGATGTGGGATGCTTAATAAATTGTCTATGTTAGTTATCCTGAAGATGGTGATTATTACTTTTCTTTTGTAGAATGGTTTGCAGATGGTAGGGACATACCCTTTGATGTTCACTCATTCTGCTCATTCATCCAACAAATATTTTTTTTGGAGTATTTGCAAGGTGCTTAGCATTATCCTACAGGTTGAAGTGATTTAGCAGTGAAACAGCAAGGGGGAAAATAACTTTTCTTTATGGATTTTGCATTTTAATGAGAAATATAGATAACTTATTAAGTGAAATATTTCATATATTAGATAATAATAATAATAAATGTAACATCAACTCTTGCATGGTGAGTGTTATAAGCTTTGCCCAGCTCAGTAGTTAGATTCATATTTTGACTCACGGACTAGTAACATATTTTTTTCATTAAAAACTGTAAACTACAAACTTTTAAAAAAAATTTTGTACCATTTTTAAAACATTGAGGGGATTATTATTTTTTTTATATATATTAGCACACATCACCAAAATTCATAAAATCTCTTCGAGTTAGCTCTAAGGTTCTCTGAGTTATTGGCTAAAAGCATTGGATAAACATAGATCTCTAATACCTGTCTCTATTTATATGTGTTCAAATAAAACATTTCAGCAAATCAAAAATTATTCTTAAAAATAATTAATTATTAAAAAAACTTTAATAATTTTGGTATTTCTTTACCTTTATAAAGGAGGTAGTCGTATTCATGGATTATGTGTCTCAAATTGAGCTCCAAGCCTGGGGAAAAGCTTTGGTGATTTGGCAACTCCATTCTGGCTCTTAGAAGACACAAAAGGATCATGAAAAGGTGTTGTAGTGACTGTAAACACTGAGGTCTGTCTGCCAACTCCGGGTTTAAACTTACTGAAAGCTGCAGTAAAGACAGGAGTTATTCTTGGGGTTGTGTACTGCAATTAAATAATGGCCAGAAGTCACTATTCTGCATCAGGGGGCAGGTGCTGAATTTAGGCCTTGATAGAAAAATTCACATTAAAATGTTTCGAGATTTAATCCTAAAAATGTCTTCTGGTTTTTATTTCAGAAAAGGAATATATTGTGTTCTATTTTTTTGGACTGAAAATCCTTTTTAAAGTTATTGAAGAAATATTCCTGCTATTTAAAGAGAGTGGTCATGAGCTCAAACTTTAGAAACAGACAGGATCATTGTTCCATCACTTACTAACTATAAACTTTAAGAAGGATGTCATTAAAGCTCCAAAAATATATCTGGCATCTTTTCACCTCTCTCTTCTCCATCCTGTTCCAAATTACAAATTCTTCTCCATAATTACAACTGACCTTATTACAATTGATATCTGATAGTCTGATCCCAGACATCATTCTTATCTTCCTCCCTCACCTACCCACTCAGTTGCTTTTTCTTGCACCAGGATGAAGTTCAGACTTCTTACCTTGGCTTTGGCCTACAAGGACCTGCAGGATCTGATCCAGCCCTGACTTGCTGAGCTCACCTCTATCTTGCTCACTGAACTTGAGCCCTCTGACATTCCTAAAACTCACTAAGCTGATTCCCCACTTGAATCTTGAACACATCCTGTTTCCTGTGCTCAGAACATGCTCTACCTCATTCTTTACATGGCTGACTCTTTATCCCTCAGGCCTTAGACTTTCCCTTACCAACCAGTCTAAACAGGTTCTTGTGTTATGCTCATTCATAGAACCATGTTTTTTCCTGCCATGACACTTATCACAGTTCTTCACTTTTTATTCATTTGTTTTTATAGGCAATCTGAATTCCTTCCTCCCTCAATTATAATCTTTATCTCTTTTGTGTTTGCTGCTATATACACAGCCCTAAGCAGAGGGTTTTTTTTTAGTAGGTACTCCATATATCATTGTTAATGTTGAATGATTAAAATATCTCCATGATCTTTCAAAACCTTAATCTGCTCATTTTAAAAATACTCATAATGCCCTGGCCAGTGTTTTGAGCATCCAACTGTGCACTGAAAGGTCTCAGATTCAATTTCTAGTCAAGGGCACATACTTGGGTTGCAGGTTCGATCCCAGCCTCAGTCAGGACTTGAGTGGGAGGCAATCAATGTGTCTTATATTTTCTCTTTCTTTCTCCCATCCATTTCACTCTCTCTAAAAATTAGTGGAAAAATATCCTCAGGTGAGGATCAACAACAACAAAACACACAACACATAATAATTCTTACCTGTAAAGTTATGTGAATTAAACAAGATTAAAATATATAAAACACTTAGCACTATTCTTGACAGAGTCCTCATCAAATGGAGCAGAAGGAGCAGCAGGATCAACAGACTTCTAGGAAGCCCACTGTATGTGTAAGGCATTGTTAAGGTTTACACAACGTATTTAAAAAAAAAAAAGAATTCTGCTAAAATTTTGATTATCTACTCTTTACAATAAAAAAATATTGTTGGTCCTCATTTCTATGAAATTAAAATGCGGAATTCCAGCAGTGGTTCCATACATTTTAATGGAATATTGATATGAACTAGCCTCAGCCTTGTAATGTCACAGTTATCAGAGCTATGCTGTACTCACAGAAGGGTAATTACTTTGGGTAGTAATTTCCTAGACTGCCCCCTCTGCACTCTGGCCAGCTGGCATTGAAAAGGAAGCCCTGCTTTTATGTGTACACACAATCAGTCTGTAAAATCCCATTATCCCCAACTTCCACACCCCTGTGGCTGCATGCTTCCCTTTGAAGCCTGTTAAAGAAGGAAAAAACCTTTCAAGGCAGCACTAAGGTTTACTTCTAATCTCATTTCACTCAAATAATGTAAAAATGAGATGGGGGGGTGTAAGAAGTGGGAGGGGTCCATAATGTGATTTACTTGCCCCTTCACCTGCAATCCTATGATACTTGTGGGAAAGCTTGTTAAAATTGGGGTGGGTGGATAGAATACTTCTTCAGTGTGTATTTTGAGATAAATTTGGATTTAATTATGTTTTGATGTTCAAACAATAGAGCAGGTTGATTTGGTTATTCTAGTTCTTTTTCTTTCATCTGTTCAGAATGTCTATACTAGTTAATAGGAGTTTCTACCAACCTCTCATGACCAACATTCTTTTTTTTTTTTTTTTTTTTTTAAGTGTGATTGTCTGTTGGAGTCCTAGGTTCAATGCCCTCCTCTGTGCTCCTTTTCTGTTCTGTGTCTCTATCTAAAAGTTTGACCTCCTTTTTGGCCATCTCCTAACTGCTTCCACTGAAACCATTGCAATTCTTTACCTTTGGGTTCCAGTTCCCCATACAAGGAGATTTTTTTTTTCTTTTCTTTTTAAAAAAAATATATATTTTATTGATTTTTTACAGAGAGGAAGAGAAAGGGAAAGAGAGTTAAAAACATCGACCAGCTGCCTCCTGCACACCCTCCACCAGGGATGTATCTGCAACCAAGGTACATGCCCTTGACCGCAATCGAATCTGGGACCCTTGAGTCCCCAGGCTGACGGTCTATCCACTGAGCCAAACAGGCTTTGGCAAGGAGCATTTTTCTTAACATCCTTTCCACCACCTACAATTAATTGACATCTGTTCCCTGAGAATGACCCCTCCCTGCTACCTATTGCATCTCTTGTTGTAACTATTTGGTGAAACTAGGGGAGGGAAGAATGAGTTTCAAATAAAATTTTCCTGCCTCTGAAAGACCACTTTCCTGACTGTGATTCCATCACCATTATTCACAAGCCTTACGTTGGAAGTGCATATTTTACATCAGTGTCACCTGATATCACACTGTCTTCCTCCTCTTAATCTCTGGGACATTTTCTGATCTTCCTTAGGACCGGTTTTAGAGATCTCACCACCATACCAACCTTTTCCAACTCTCTGACTGATTTTGCAGTCCTTGCTGGTGACCCTTTCAAAACTGTAGGTTGTCAGACACACTTCAGTCATCTAGAGTCACAGCCATGACTTGGCCCACACCTCTGTGAAATATGCTCCTGCCCTCACTGTAGATTCCTCTTTCTGTTTACCCCATCTTATTCCTGTGGTCAACAAATATGCCTTCTGGAATTCACTTCCTTTTTATCTATCTTGATCCTTCACACGACTCACCAAGATTCCTTCACCCTCTAAACTTGTTAGAGTCCTAATCATTATTTTTGGTTTCTTTATCTCCCATTATCCTGTCAACATCCTGAAGACTTTTACCTTATTGCTTTGCTGACACTGAATTCAAAATCCATGTATCAATAGATCTCCTTTTTTCCCATATTCAGCAGTGTCTTCTTCCCAGTCTATATTTCTGACTGCATTTGAAAAATATATTTTTATTGTTTTCAGAGAGGAAGGGGGAGAGAGAGAGAGAGAGAGAGAGAGAAATATCAATAATGAGAGAGAATCATTGATAAGCTGCCACCTGCAGGCCCCTCACTGGGGATCAAGCCCACAATCTGGGCATGTGCCCTGACTGAGAATCAAACCGTGAACTCCTGGGTCATAGGTGGATGCTCAATCCCCGAGCTACGCCAGGCAGGCCTGACTGCATTTTTTTACTTCCTCCTTTCTTAATATTTTTAGTTCCCCGATTTCATATCTTCTTCTCGTGATTCTTCCTCCTTTGTGGACCCCCTCCTATTGTTTTGCTTTAGTTTTTGGACTCTTCTACCCTCTTCTATCCTTACAAAGGGTACCTTTGACTCATTTATTTTCTCTCTCTCTGCCCACTTTCTGTTGGTAATCTCATCCAACCTCTCGATTTTGATAATAACCTGCTAGGAATGAATTCCTTTCCTGATGCTGAGGATCTGTCCTAGACATTCATTCCAACTTCCTATAGACATTTCCAGAGGGATACCATAAAAATATGTTAAACCCAAGACAATTACAATTTATTATCTAAACTGAGTCACTATGAAAGTTTAAATAGGGCAATGTTAATAGTTAGCCAGTATAAACCTGTACTGTGCATATGGTCATATATTCACACCCACTGTGTACAAAAATACTCTGAAATTTGCTTTTCTAGTGTTTTCTATCATCAATTGCTTCATCAGCATTCTTTTTACGTGAGCTGAGAGTCATCTTCAAATCTTTAATTCTTATTCTTCCTCAATTTCCAATTTCTAGGAGTTCTACCTTTCCTGTATCTTTTGAATTACATTAAAAAAATAAACAAACCTATTTTCCCCTGCTCAGGCCATTATTGCTGCTTGCCTGGAAGACTGTTTGGGTTCTAACTTGTCTTCTTATTAATACTTCCAGATAACTTCTCATTCATCCTTCGTGTAGAATTCTTTATTTCTACTAAATATCCCGCAAGTATACTGATTGTTTATACACAAGCCATATAATATCATGCAGACTTCTCAATATGAAATTCAATATATTACAAAGCCTGGCATAAAACTAAAACTAAAACAAAAACAATTAGTGGCCTTCAGACTCATTAGAATCATCTTTGGAATTAAAAAAAAAAATCATTAAATGATGAACCTTACTTAACCTGGGAGATTTAAATTTGGTAGTTCTGTTCTGAGGGCTCGTTTAATAAAGCTCCCCAAGTGATCCTGACCAATGCTGCTGAAAAATCATTGCCCTATTTTCCTGTCTCCATGACTTGATTACCATTTTCACTCCATAGCTAGTATCTTCTTTTCTTCCTTTTTAAAAATACATTTTTTATTAATTTCAGAGAGGAAGGGAGAGGGAGAGATATATAAAATCATCAGGGATGAGAGAAACATTGATTGGCTAACTCTTGCATGCCCCTCACTGGGGATCAAGCCTGAAAGCTGGGCACCGGAAATCAAACTGTGACCTCCTGGTTCATAGGTCGATCATCAACCACTGAGCCATGCTGGCCAGGCAGTATCTGTTTTTCTTGCTTTCTCTTTCAATACATCTGCTTTTATATCTTCCAGTACCCATCCCTAATTTTACCTCCTTCATGAAGTCTTCCTTGTTCATCCAAGCAGATGTAATTATTTCTTCTATACTGCAGTCACAGTAAACTTTCATTAGATTATATTTATATCTAACAACCTCTACACAATACCATTCTTAAAGGCAAGGTTTCATTATAATATAGAAACCACTCAGTGAAGGTCATTGGTTATCGGGATTATTGGTAGATACATTCTACTCTCTCAGAATAAGCATGAGTTACATTTTGCTAATTTAACCAACATCCAAAAGCATAAAGTGCAGAAGCTTTAATTCCAGAACTATGCTAAATTAAGCTTTGCTAATCATGCTAAGTAGGAGAAAGGAATTAAAATTTTAAATGCCTCTACTGTTTTCAGCAGCAGATGAGCTAATATTAAATATAGCGGTGGATTGGTTCTTTTAACTCCCACACTTCAGGTGTTGTAAAGCATGTGGGTCTCTGGATTCCTCATAAAAACTGTCACATTGGCATGTGGCTATACAATATGCTTTAGTCAGAAACTGTAGTTAGTAAAGCAGAGTTTTTCAGTAGTTCCTTTGTCACAGAGGAATACTTTTACTAACTCAGACTTGTTGAAATATAGAGCGCAGTGTCATTTTAATAGGGAATCAGAGTGTAAGCACAGTGATTTAATGTGGTTACTAGAGGCTGCAACCAAAAACAATTTCTGATTTTTGTCAAACAATCAGCAAGGGAGTGCTTTTTACCTTTTTTTTTTTTTTTTGGTGTGTGTGTGTGTGACTTCACCAGTTGTGTTCTTGTTAAATCTTTATACTCAGGATTCGATATTTTCACTACATTTTGTGTTAGTTTTGTGTTAGCATTTGATCAATAAAAATTGTGACTATTTCATTTGGAATATATGCAAATGTACCTGTAATTAATTTAGTGCCCTTTAAGTTGATTTGTGGTTTTGTTCTATTGAGAGGATATCTATTTTTTCAGCAAAGCATTTGGATTTTGATTTTGTAGCAAGCCTAGTTAAACAATAAAGGTTTAACCTCTCTGGTACAAGACATGGTTCTGGTTTATCCCGGGTAAAATTATTAAATTCACAGGAAGACAAAATTTTCCAGGTATATTAACTGGAAAATAGTGAATATAATCTCTGGCTTTTGGCTTTTTATAAACTCATAGGTTCATAGGGACTTTATGGAACCATCTAGCTCTTTCCTGGACTTCAGTCAGGACTGCATCTGAACTACTCAAAAACCTCTGAAAGCAAAGTCAAATTTCCTTCAGAAAATGTTTCCTATATTTGAAGTTAATCACATTTATTTTTGTGAAGTTATTCCTAGAAAACAGCTGACACCGATAACAGGAATCAAAAGAGAAAATATTGGGAAACATTTGAAGATGGCAAATGAATAATGAATGATGATACTTAGGCAGCAGAGAGATTCGTTAGCATAGTAAGAAGGAGCAATATCTAGCAAAACCCTGGGAACACCTGGCCAACTTTTCTTGACCCAAATAGTAGTAACTTACAATTTGTTCAACATTTGTACAGTTTCCATGCATATCACCTCACTTAATCCTTACAGCAACCCTGTGAGGTGGGTGCTATTAATAGCCCCATTTTATAGATAAGGAAACTAAGCTAAGAAGAATAAATGGTTTATATTTAAGTACATACCTGGTAAGTGGTACATCTGAGATTTCAAATCCTCTGATGCCAAATCACAGTACCAAGCTATTTTAAAAAATAGTAATTTTTCAAAGAACACCTTAAAAAGTGTCTGCCAAGACAATGGCAGCAGGGAACAAACCAGAAAGGTCACAAAACCTCTCCTGAATTTTCCATCAATGGATTGAATAAGCAAAAGAATTTCAAAAGTCTGTCAGGAAATTAATTTATGCATGAAACACTGAACTCTTTAAAGTAAAATGATACACAAGCTCAAGATACTGCTATTTTTCTTTTTTATTTGTACCCAATGTTTTATTTTTATGCCTAGAAAAATACATGGGGGTACTTAGACTAATGTGCTGGGCAATTCGCTACTTTAGTGATAGTAACATAATCCCGAAAAAGCAAGCACAACTATTTTGTACTTTTTTTGTTTTATTCAGCAATAAGACCATAATTTTTCATATTTAAGGAAGTATGAAAAATTTGTCAAATTTTAGAAGCTGAATACATGTAGCGTTGGATCAAGGCACATACAAGACTGGCCAAAGGGCGTACAATGCACTTTGGTTTTTTTTGTTGGGGAAAAAAAAAATCATGGCAACAGAAAATGATGTGGTTTTTAAACAAGTAATAGCTCACAATTCAGTAGGAAGCTAGAAAGAAATGTTACAAGTTCATTACCAGTATGTAATATCTGGAAAACAGTGATAGTAATGGGCAGTAATCTTGATTGTTGTGAAAGTAAATTGAACATTTATGTACAGTGTCAAAACATTTCACTTAAACAGAATCTAAGTTTGATTTATAGTATTTATTTTTCTTTTAAATGCTCACTTATTTAAAGTACTACTTTCTCTGCAGTGTTGAGGGGAATTTCTTATTGTTATGCTACCTTTTTAATATGTATAAGGTTTGTTTGACATCCTTTGTGATAAAAAACATTATAAACACTAACAATTATATCTTTAGAGTTCACTTTTCAAAAATGAGAATGGTATAGGCAAAACCAAAATGCTATTCTGATATCTGTGTTCACTATGCTATTCAAGTTTAAGTTCTTATGTTTTTCTAAGTACAAGTTTTTCCCCCAACTTGGAGACATGCTTACTTTATTGTTTTTGTGAAGTCCTTTATTCTCAAAGTGTTGTTAATAACAGACCTCACACTCCTTTTAAGCCAGCTGATGTATTCAGTTCAGAAAATATACTTGCTTTCTTAAGGATATCTGGTTTTCTTAGACTGAAAATGGAGATATGCAGCAAGTTTGATATTGCCCATTACTTCACATATTTTGATTTATTGAAAACTGGGATAATACAAATTTAATAATTGGAACATTAATTCATAAATATTTTTTGAAATTTAATTTTTCTCATTCAGCCAGGTATTATTTTTTTTTACATTTTATTAATACCAAAGTGAAAAATGGCCTGTGCTTATACTACAAGGATCTCATGTGAATGCAGTCCTGATTGTTCAACACAGCAAGAAAATTCACTTTCACAGTCAACAAGTCATCTTACTCAGTAGAACACAAAGTAAATGGTTTATAACTTCAATATTTGCAAGGAAAATACAGTACAAATTACTAAAAAATACTAAAATATAGAATTGTGTTCAGGCATCTCCACTACATCAATCGCAGCAGTCACCTGAAATTTGAAACTTTTAATAAAAAGTTCTTAAATATAAATTATATGGCAAATGTACAGTACATTGCTTTTTTTTCCAGTCTCTTTTTCCAGTGTTTTGCAGTAGAACAGGGTTCCTACCATCACCTCCTTTAGGTTTTAAAAAACCCGAGACATAGTCTGCTGTGAGTCCTCCAGCATCATGAGTGTGAGTGGTCTGAGTCTGGGATACCACTGTCTCTGTAGCTTCGGTTACTACTGCTTTCACTGTGATTGTTTTTGTACAGATTCATTCCATTGGGAGGAAATATGGTATGTATTACAAATTCCTCCTTTGAGATCTGTTCATTGCTTATTGGCAACATTTGAAAAGAAGTCTCCCTGATTTCCAGGATGGAGTTGTCCTTCTTAGTGCCAGCTTCCGCATAGTCATCCTTCCTTCGCCTCCCTTTGCTGTATGCACAGTTCCTCGAGAAGAGCGACCCGTTCCTATGAACATACCAGCACACTAAAGCAAGAAGGGCAATGGTCACCAGAGCCACAGCCCCACCAATAATGGCAGCCAGTGGCCAACTGGGGTTTTTGTAAGGTTCTTTCTCTTGCTCTCGATTCAGGGTGGTCGTAGGGTTGTACATTCGAAGGGGTGCAGTTTCAGTCTCAATACAAACAGGAGTTTCATCAAACAGGTAGAGGTTACTGGTTTCCATGGGAACCAGGCAGACTCGATAGGGTGAATCCGGTTCCAGGGCCGTGACCAGGTATTCACTGCGTTCCCCTGTTACAATGGTTTCTGTTATAGATCCAAACGCTGGGCTGTGGCCCAGTTTGAGCCAGCTGAGTCTCAAAGCCGTCATAGGGAGGACAAGTTTCCAAGAGATATGAATGGTGTCAGCGGTGACAGCTTTCACAGTAATTACAATGGTCTTTCTCGCTGGACTCCCCGTGGTTCGTTGATCCTTAATGAGCTTGGGGCTCTTCATGTCGGGTTGTTTGGTCACTGGAGCAGGCCACTGTCCTTGGGCAGGATACACCGTGTTGGGTATTGCCGTGGTTACCTGAACGGTGCTCGCCACTGCACGGTCCTTACAATCAAACAGTTCTGCATTGAGGTCCTTGATAGCCATCCCCCGCACTTTTTCTGGGGCTTGGCACATGAGCCCGCGCACATTGACCTTCACAGGTAGTGACTGTAACCAGTCCCGTACCCATTTCATCTTGCACCCACAGTACCACGGGTTGTTGCGAAGAATCAGTTGGGTTATGTTGTCCAAGTCATCAAAGATACCCTGAGGTAAATTACTTAGGTTATTGTTGGACATATCAAGTCGATACAGCTGCCTTAGATAAGAGAAAGCATTCGGGGGCACCCGGTTGATGTGGTTATCTTGAAGGTAAAGCCTCCTCAGGTTGGAACCTGGAAGGTTTACTGGCGCAGCGGTCAGGGAATTCCGCACCAGTGACAGTTCTGTTAAGTTGACGAGGTTGAAGAACACTTTATCCCCTAAGCCATGGTTGTTCAACAGGTTTCCATCCAAAACCAGGCGTTTTAGGCTGGTGAGACCTTGAAGAGATGGTGATGAGATGGTGGATATGCGATTATCATCCAAGCGTAGTTCTTCTATCGTCCTGGGCAAACCCCAGGGGATTGTGCTAAGGTGATTACGGGACAGGAAAAGCAGTCGGAGATAGTTACTGTCTCGGAATGCCCCCTCTTCGATGCTCACAGCAGAGACGGAGTTATCATCTAAATGCAATTCTTCCAGATAGGGAATTTTAGAAAGTGAGTCATAAGTGATGGTCCTTATGTTGTTTTCTTGCAAATGTAATTCTTTTACGTACTTTGGTAGGTTGGTAGGAAATTCATCCAAACTGTTGCGGTATAGGTATATTCTTTCTACTTTCTGCAACTTTTTCAAATCTGAAGGAATCCCAGCATTATTTATTTGGTTGTTCTGTAGGTAGAGAGTTGTAGCATCCTCTGGAATTCCTACTGGAATGGATGTCAGAGAGCGATCATTACAGTAAATGAAACCTGCATCACAGCGGCACGTGGTTGGGCAGGATTTAGCCATAACTGAAAGAGGTGCCACCTGAAGGATCAGCCCAATGTTAGTCCCAATGAGGAAGATGCTCCAGGCTGGGCTGATCATGGTCAGCAGTGTTGAGGTCTTTATACCAGGTAGCTTCAGAGCCCTGCAAGGCAGTGAGTTAAAAAAAAAAAAAAAAAAGACAGAGAGCAATCAGATCAGCATACTTCAGATTATATTCAAAATAGATGTGGAAATTAAAATATCTATAATCACTTCTAATATTTCAAATTTTTTTTGCATGCTTAGGATTTTGTGGGTTTTTTTGTTTGTTTGTTTGTTTTGCTACCTAACAAACAATGAACACAATCATATAACCTTGCTATCTTAAATGTTTCCGATATTTATTAAATTAAGAAGTATCATGTCCCAAACCCATTTGGTTTGAAATGTTAAATATAATTAATGTTTTGCTGAATATTTGAAAGCATTTTTACTTGATATCAATTCTGTAGCCAGTCACTGACCAGGCTGATCAAATACTTATTTTTTTCTTAATATTCAGAATGAATTGACACATAGGAATATAATTTGTTTCATTTAAAGATAATAATGTTACTGTTTTTAAAAACCAATTTTTGGTCTACTTTTTGTGAAGTTGACTCTACAGGAATAGAAATGTGTAGTAGAAAAATAAATTCTTTTACTATTTAAGAATAGGTACACACCTTTTGAGATCTTGAATTCAGTAAAGCTAATTATTTGCTTTCATTACTTATGCTATTTCTTTTTCTTTTATTATTTTATTAAACATTGTTAGATTGGTAGTTCTAGCAAGAAAAGCAGATGAAATCTCCACCTACTTTAGGGAAAGAATGAATTACATAGCTAATGCATCCAACTAATGAAATTCCACGTCAAGTTACACTAGGTCTTGCCATTGTTCCCACTTTGTTATATGTTTTGTACTACATGGTTTAACGGCTTTGTGCACTTCTTTTTTTCATTATATTTTATCTCACAATATGTTTTCACAATGCATTTATCTTTCTTCAAGTGCTAATCTAGATTATGATTCAACTTTCTCCATGGCTTGAGAATTATAGATTCAGACTGATCTATTGTGTAATATAATTTCTTCTGTACATTTAGGTATCAATTAGCCTTTATAATTTCAGGCATGAAAATAAAAGACTTCCTACCTTATTGAACGATGTGTGTAAATTTTACGTGAGTGAAAAATCCAATGCACATATATTGTTTTCCTGGTGAGGGGATGGGACTTATAAACTCTTGTTTAGTCCTTGGAAATGCTCTTCACTGTTTATTCAAGTAATCCTATGACGCACACACCTCCAGATCAGGCTCGCTGTTGTCAATGAACATTCCAGCTGTGGTTCAGCATGGTGGGCAAGCTCATTAAAGTGGGGGCCAGAAACAATTCAGCTTCCTGTTACCATGTAGAACACATGGCTTCCTATGTATTTTTTTCTCTTTCTGATAGAGTTTCTGTGTGAAGGTTTCTTTTGTGTAGCTTAATTCCCTTAGTGAAAATTGCTTTCTTTGAAATTCTTATTGGCTCTTCTGTGCAATGTGTTCAGAGATAGTAACTTCAGATCCTCATGAAGAAAGCCATTCATGATGCTAAGGCCTGTATAGTAATAGGTTTTTCAGGCAGTTACCCCCCACCTTTATTCCCATCCAGGGTTATCCAAGTATAAACTTTGTACAGTAGCTACATCCTGAGGTATGATTACCTGCTGTGAAATAGCTATTTCCAGCTTTTGCTTCTTGCTGCTTTCTTAGAATATCTGGTGTAGTCACGTTATGCAAGAACAGGTATTCTTTTTTAGGAGGTAAAGGAAACTTAATTCAAATATTCTTCATGGAAAAAAGAAGGAAGCATAATAGATTTCCTTTATATTTCTCTTCCTTAAAGCATACTGGGTCTGAGCATCTCCTGTGAAAGTAAAATGTTTTAATGAACTTCTAATAATAAACTTTAACATATTAGAGAGACTTCCTAGAAATTTAACTTTCTTTCTTTAAGCAAAATACCTTTTACCACAGTAGTTAGTAAAAAGGGATAATATGAGCTCTTTGTTTTTTACTTCCCATTTCATTATATTAATAAAGTAAGAAATGAAGTTGAGATAGTCACCAAAGAGATACTTTGTTAACTGTTCATTAATGTCATTTTGAATTAAACACAGATCAAAGTTTCATTTAAGAGGCTGTAAGCCCCTTCCATGGCTTTGGAATTCAGGTCAGGCCAATCTTTGAGAGTTCACTTTTAAATCTTAGATATAAAATGATATAAAGTGTTTAAAAAGAAGAAAACAATTATATGTCAAAGAAGTGAGTAAATACAGAACAAGGATTTTTTCTTTTTTACAGAAATACCATGGTGACTTTTTAAACATTTCTGGACATGGTTTTACAAAATTATACAATCCACAACTTAAAGAGCTGAAAAAAGTTTACTTTAGACACTTTTCTTTTGATTTGCTCAATGCCCTGTTTCATTCTTCCCGTGGGCCTCAGTTTTCCCAAGTGCAGAATGTACACTCCATCACCTTTCTCCTTGGAGGGGTTTTTGAGTTGATGATCTTAAAACTCCACTTATCAGGTTTTCTTGGCCAAAAGTCATAATTTGTTTTTCAGGAGAATATAATTTTATTTTAGCAAATGGGAAAACTCTGTGTTTGGAGTAGAAAGGACAGTATTTCCATCAGTGTCCTTGGAATGAACATTAGGAAAGCATATCAGACCTGACAAGGCATTTCTCTCTAGGTTCCAATATGGACAGGCAAAATTCCAACAAGGGTATTTTTCATTTCTGAAACAAGACTGAAGACTTGACCTAAGAGATCGCTGATTTTAATGATGACTGCTTTGTCCATTATCTAATATACATGAAGTGGTGTGTTTTTGTTGTTGTTGTTGTTGTTGTTGTTTGTTTTTGGTGGATGGGGGAGGTGGGTAGGATCAGTGTCTGTAATCCAAGGTTATCTGTTCAGTGGCTTTCTGTATATTTAGGGAACATCTGAGTATCATGGAAATATTTGACCCTGAAATTAAGGAAAAAAAGCAGAAGCAATTTGCTTCTTCCCCTGTAATTACCTAGCATCCAACAAGGATAGCATCTGTTCCAGAATTCAAACATGACTGAAAGTGAATGTTAAGCAAGGCCAAATTTTGTGTTTCTGGTTGTTTTGGAAAATTTGGTTTATTTTAATTTGTTATCAGAAACCAATGCTACCATAAACTGCATTAACAAAAGAAAACTTTAAACGGTTGCAGATAAATTTATTTTTTAGGCAACATAAAACAAAAATAGCAGTTAGCAGCTGGCTAAAGTAGTCTCAAGTGAGTATTGCAATGTGCCCACAGAGGAATGTTAAATGATGGTTTAATGTGATGTTTTACTGTAATACCTTCAAGGCTTTGCTCATTATTATTGTTGAATTTCTACAGTGCATTTTTTTTCTTGAAAACTGTTGCTTTTTTAGTATGTGAAAATGGAAAACCAAAATGTTGAAATTATAATGAAAAAGTTACTTTAAAAAGTTTCTGCTGTAAATGTTTTATAAGCTTGAAAATTATATAAAGTATAAAATAATTTGGTTAATTTAAGCTTAGGAAAACAATTACTTTTGTTAAATTGAATTAGAAACTTATTAAAAAACAATATAAAAATCTTAAGTGAGAACCTGCTTAAAATGTTACCAATAATCAGGCATTTCTCATACTCGAGTACATATACTCCAAAATTGAGAAGATGAAGCTGATGAATGGAGATTTTTAAATTGTTGATTGTTTGAGTCAGGTCAGCCACAATTATGTCTAAGATGATAATTAATGATAATCAGAGGTAAAGCTTATATGTAACTATAAATATTTCACCAAATCAAGCTCTAAGAAAAATATACATATTGATTGATTGACTTACACATTTTTAGCATAAAAAAAAGGAAAAATAATCCTAACTGGTGTGAACAGAAGGAAGACTAATGTGTTTATATTCCGTTTTACAATGTGAAGCTGCTCCCTCTGCTCCGTTTGATATGTAAACTTATGTTGCCATTAATACAACAGTGGTAATAATGTGGGATTAATGGAAAGCCTTAAATCTCATTAAATTCTTGGAAAATGCCATTCCCTTCTCCCCTAAACTGCACTAAAACAAAAAGCAAAAACATCAAACAGGCTTCTCTGGAGAGAAGGATACTCTTTCAGACATGAAGATTCCCTCCCTGATCCCTATTCCCTTTACTTGAGCTCAAAACAGTTCAATTCACGTTTGATTTTTTTTTTTTTTACATCTTCTCCTTCCCTTTTATATTTGAAACTATAGTGCTAACCAGCTTTTGCACATCAAAGGCTGTAAAGATCTCTCCACCCAAAACAAGCAATCCTGTCCCCAAGCTTAGACTTCCCTCTCTCTGTCCTGGCTCTACGTATTCACCCCCATGGAGAAGTAGGTGAATGTGAATGATGAAAGGAAAAATGACCCCCACTGGCATGGACACTGTGGCCCAGGTTTCCACAACGTGGACTTCAGAGCCTTTACGTCTGCATAGGCTTGAAAGAGGCCATTACTTCTGAACAACAACAACAAAAAAGACCTTTTAGAAAAAATATATTATTAATGGGGTAACTTGGGGAAAAATATAAATGGAGACCTGGCTACTTAAAGAGATGTTTTAAAATTATTTTTAAGTGGAATTGATAATTTAGTATGTTGTATTTAAAGCTGCAGCAAAAAGAAGAAAAACATAATCACTTCACTGGTAAATCAAATTTTTAATAGGGATCTTTTTTTATTCAGTTTATTTTTATAAATAAAAATTGTGGAGTTTTTTCTAAATTGCATTTATAATGTAATCATCAAGTCTGAAAAAACTCCAATTTATTTTCATGATAAACATAATAAAGTATGTAAATAGATAAGCATGCTATCATTTTTAGATATTTTATGAAAATTAATTTAAGAAGTTGAATCTGAATAGAAAACTGGTATTTAAATAAAATCAAGAAATTGGGGCAATCTACATGTTAATGTGATTCCTTCTCTTTTCCTCTGCAAGATTTTTGAAGGTGGGAATGTATGAGATGAGAAGGTATTTTCTTGTGTTTTTTATTTTCACTTAGATGCAGGTTATATTATAAACTGATATTGCTAACTCCCTAAATCCTTTATTTGCCACCTTTGATTTAAATTGATTTTTATTTGACATCATTGCTTATTTTAAAAAATCTTAAAGCAAGTATAGTTTTGAGATAGTTTATTTTAATGATTTGCTACAGATAATGATTTCCTAATGCTGACAATTTTTAAAAATATTAAATCTAAAAGTAGAATGGCATGTAGAACTTTTAATCCAAGTTAACTACATTATTATTTTGAGTAAAAACCTTGAGGTTGAGGAAAAACCACATGATTAATCAAATTTATCTAAGTCTGTGAATATTTCTAGGTAAATTGGATTTTACACAATGGTAATCTGGAGTATTAGGAAAGCAATTTACTTATGAAGGCTTAAATTGCAGCTAGCAAAAGCACAACAAAATTATCAACCTGCGAATGCTAAGTCTTTATAAGGACATGGTATTTCACATAAACTACATATATGGTTAAACTGACAAACTGGAGAACATCAGGGTAGTTGATAGTGACAGCAAAATGCTTTCTAAGCAGCCTGTCTGGTAGTTAAATTTTCCACGATCATCAGATTTCAGGAAAGTTCCAATTCTTTTGTTTAATGCCAGGCAAGCAGAAGGACTTCTAACTCTCCTCATGAGAGTCATGAAGTCTGAAGGGTTTGCTGAGAGCCAGAGAAGCAAGTGTGCCTTTTCAGACTTGGTTTTATCCAGGCTGCTTTCTAGCCTGAAGAAACTTGTTTTATTTATGCAGTATAAGGATAAACGTTCCTAATCAAAGGATTTTTACTTCGCCTTTTATGTTACTGATTCTTTTCCCCAACTGGTTTGTGATAAATGATGTCTAATTCTGCTTCATGTATTTTGGCTTGTGAAGTTAAATGTTGCATCCTCAAAACCAAAAGGCACGCTGGGATGTTATCTTCCGTCAGTGGGAATGCTGCTCCCTTTATGATATTAAAGCCAGACTAAATAAATTGGAGGACTAAGACTCCTAAGATTGAATAAGATAATGATTTAGAGAGTGGTAAAGGTGAGCAGTAGAGACCTGGGGCAGAGGACGTGCTCTAAGTTTGCATTGACTTTGAGCAACTGCAATTAAAACCATGCTTGCTTTTGTTAAGCAAATGTTTTCCCATTGCAGACTTGAAACTCCGTTTTCAGTGCTGTGAGTACAATTGGGTTGTTGTGCTTAAAATTTCTAATATTCAGATTTCCATACACTAGTGCAACAACTATTTGGCTCTACTGTGTGCCAAGCACGGTGCTGGCTGGTGAGAACATCCAAGATCATAAAGCACCTTGTTTTCTCATGTCTGAGTAGCGTGTTACTGATTTAAACCAAATGTAACAGGAAACACACCACACACACACACACACACACACACACACACACACCAAAAACAAAACAGCAGTGCATAAACTGATCAATCCACAGTCCAGCGGCACACTTTAAAAATGGTGTTTAACCAAATATGGTCTGTGGGTTTTCTTTTCAAAGTTGCCACGGTAACTTGTGCACATGGAAAGTGAAAGAATAAAGAACAAAAGCTGTCATTGTCTGTCAGTGTGAGAGCAATTTCTCCCTCCTCTCATTTAAGCACACTAATACCTGCAGCGAGCTTTTAATACACTCCTGACACCTGATTTTGGGGCTAAGAAGGCGATCATGCATATGCAAAACAAATGCAACTTTAGCTTCTGCTTAAATTATATTTCATTCATTTTCCTTTAAGATCTGTTTTCTCTGGTGTTCTTGTCGATAGACAAATCAAAATCCTCTTGGGTGTGATATAAACGTGGTTTTCAAAACTGTGTTTTAGTATGATGTTCTACCAAGTTTAGTGACGCTGATCTGCTTTCTGAAAGTGGAACATGCTTTCTGAAATGTATATTTCTATTTTGGTCCTTAAGAGAAAGAGGGGTTTTGTGGTTTTGTTTTGTTTGTTTTTTTCTCCCCAGAAGGCATTTACAAACCATCTCTCAGTTGGAAATTGGTTTGTTGACTTATAAGTTTTTGAAATGGTAGAAGGAGTTGAGAAACAGCCCTTTTTATGTTCTAAAGAGGAAAATGCAGTTTTGAGAATTAATATTGCTGAGAGATTTACTATAGAGTTTTTGCCCGCTGGGGGGTGGTACATGCTACCAGAACACTGCTTTCAGAAACCACAAGTCAGATGTGGGCTGCTGCCGGCCAGTTTTTCTCTGGTTTAATTACAACAAAGCCTCCCGTTGAGAAGAACAGTGAAGGCCTCTGGGGCAAAAGGTGGGGGGCGGCGGGTGGGGGTGAGAGGGAAAAGGAGAATGAGGGGGAAAAAAGGAGGGAAGAAATTACAGCCTTTGAGAAATTTACTGCATTTTATTTTCCTCATTGATTTCATTTATGATGGTCTTCCTTTGACTTTCAACAATTATTTATAATGCTATTAAAATAAACTGATTAAATCAAATAATATTTGGCGGGCTTTATAAGAATTTTTACGTTAGCTCTGGATCTTGACATTAGTCACATTCTTTGTTTAGCAGCCCACCCACCTTTAAAAAGGGGAGGAAAGTTCAGATTAACTGAAATGGCAGTTTTAAACCATTTTTTTTTAATTTAAAAAATGACTACATTCAATATTGGTATGAACATTGGCATATTAAAAATAAAAAGCAGAAAGAAGAGACGTTTACATGTTATTAAAACAAGGCAAATTCTCTGCTTCTGATTTTTGTGGGGTTTAAAATTATTGAAAACCATCCAGAAAGAGGAGGCAGCCTTAGGTTGCGTGGCCAAGAAAAGCACAGACAAACCTCTCTGCAGTGCTCTTGCATGTTTCAAGCTGATAATTGTATTTTTCATCTGGAGACACTGAGCTTTCATTAGGGTCTTGTGTCCCTAGGCGAGAGATGCTGAACATAATTGGAGTTTCTATTTGATTGGGCAATATAGTCTAGAGAAGAAACTGGGGTAAAGATAATTAATAGCTTGCTAACAAAGTCTGACAGCCACAAGATTTCAACCAAATTTATTTCACACCGCCTCATTTAGCTCTGAAAAAGTTTTGATAGAATTGGTAGCTCCTTAATTAACACTTGAAAGCCAGAGAAACATACCTTTTATTTTGCTGCCACATTCAGTTATGACAAAATTTCTTACAGTTTTTCTTCTTCTGGTAAAAACTTTATTTGCTGCCCAATTATGTATTTCACAAATGTTAATGCTTAGGAAGTATTTATTTAATTGGGCATTTTGAACCTAAGCATAATTGATTTAAAAGGTGTGTGTGTGGGGGATGGGGGGGAGCGGGTAGAGGAGCAGAGAAATGAAAAGCCCAATTAATGCATGATGGTTAGTATCATACAGGAGCACAGTATTTATGAAACCATTATGTTTATTCATTTAATAATATCTTTGCTGATCCTTCAGCTTGATGTGTTTTGGAATCTCCGTATTTAAAAATTTATGATGTGACTTTTTTACTTAAGTACGTGCAACCATATTTTTTTGTAACCTTGTTTTTCTATCTCAGGCTAATAAATGCATGTGTATGCATGTGTGTATATGTTGTGGTGCACACACATATATATTTGCAAACTAAATGGCATATCTCTAATTTAATCTTCTTATAGATTAAAACCATGATATATTAATATTAGTAGTAGTGATAACATTTTGTGTTACTTTTAAAAGATTAATTTCTTTACACATTTCAAAAGAGACAAGTATCAGTCATCTGTCACTTTGGGACAGCATTTTGATCATATCTGAAAACAAATTCATTCTTTATGTTTATGTTGGTCAGGACATGCTTATACAATTAGCGATAAAAGAAAGGCATTGCTACCACTGACTCAATTTTCTAGGGATTTTATTCTTCTTGCTTCCTGCTAATGAAATAACACATGTGCCTTTTAGAGAAGATAGGCTTATTAAGAAAATTTGAAATAGCTCATTTTTAAAGCCATGTGAGAATTTGGTTCTACAATTGGCAAATATCAATGATAAATAAATAATTAAAAACACCCTCACTCCCCAATATTGAGAAAATACAGGCCTGTTGCACTCTTTACCTCAGTGCAACCATTTTGTTTCAGACCTAATTCATTGGGAAAATTTTTTTTAAAAGAAGATACATTTAACTACTTTTTTGAAAGCTCTGTTGTATCAAAGTATTTCTTTCAATATAATAAGATTTTCCTGTTATAAGTTGCGAGTATCGTCTACGTACCCCATTTGGTGAGGGCTCTACTCATTTTCCCCCCACCACCCCAAACTCCTTGCATACATCAGGCATAGCTTCCAGACTCAGCTTTGTTAGTTTCTCGGAGTAGACTTTGCCAATTACCATGCTGGTCACACACTGCATTTGCCCAAGCGATGGGTTTTGGCTTTGTGCAGAAGAGGAGATAGGGTTTGGAAGCGAGTTTCCCTCTCCTCGGAGTTGAATTAACTAGTTGAGATTTGCAAGCCTGAAATGCCCGAAGTGGCTCTGGCAGGATAGCAGTGCCAGCTTTAAAATCTAGGTGTAGCTGTGAATCCTCACAGAGGCTAAGAAGTCGCCAGGAGTAGCTCAGCTCGCTGTGAGCAAGATGTATGCTTTTCATGTACTGCGTACTCATGGGCTGAGAGATTATTGATTTCCTTTCACAGTTGTAAAAACAGCAATTGGTGATCATGCCACACATATAGTACACACCAAGTTAGCAAGACCTTTCGCTTTCCTTTCTGTAAAAAAAAAAAAAAGAAAAAAAAATCTGCCTTGTATTCTTTGATATTTAACATTTAACTTTCCAATTTAATTCCCTCCAGAAGACTCTTTAAATAGTAACTGCAAGAGCCAGAACATAGCTGTTTATTATTATCTTTTTTATTTTTATTTTTTTACGAATGGAGGTTTTAAGTAACTTCTTGCATTTGGCTGTAATAGTCAAATTTTTTCCTTGCTGGCTGGCATGCACGCATATTGCTGGAACTGGGGAGAGAGTAAACATTTGGGTTTGGATGCCTCGTGGTACCCAGTCATTTCTTTACAGAGAGCAAAAACCAAGCAAACTTTCTGGGACAATCATAAGTAAGAAGAAGAAGAAAAAAAAAAAGAAAAAAAAAGGGAAACACTTACCAGGAAGACGAGGAAAAGCAATTCCATATATACTGCCGCTGTCGCTGTGTAATTCCACTGACTGGGACCTGGAGTGGTAACCCTCCCCCGCTCCCGAGCTCCGCGTCCAGTGCACACAAAGCCCAGGCGGCTGCAGGCTGAGCTGTCCTGCTTCAGAGCGCTCCTACACTGAGGAGTGAGTGAGGGAGAGCATTCCAGTCTACTGCTCCCAGCCCACCTCCAAGTCTGAAGTTAAAGCTTCACCTCGCAGTGGTTGAGGAAGGGGGTGATGTCATAGATGGGCAGGACTTCGTTCAGTGAGGTAACTGGATGATCAGGCAGATGGGCTTTGCAAACGCTAGAGGGAGCGAGAGAAGCCAAAATGAGCCTGAGATCTCAACATTCTATAAAGTTGTACTACAACAAGGTAGTGGTAGCAAGCTTCTAAAAAAAAAAAAAAATGCAAGCATGTTAGAAGCATATTTATAATATTACAGTAGAAAAAAATGCTTCTTTTTAAGCATCTGTATTATATTAAAATCCTTTTATTCTCATTATTAACAAGTTGTAATAATGTTATAATTATGAAGCCTAGTAATCCCAACTGTGAATATTTATTATACAAATAAATAGAAAGAAGGTTCAAATAAATAACTAATTTATTTAAGGGAGGAAGATCACTTTTTCAATTATGATTTTCATAGCCTGCTTTCTGCTATTTAATCAGTAATTGCTTTGGGCCCCATAAGTGTTTTACTTTTAAATGTTGCTGGGAAGAATTTTGCTTTTATATTTACCTGGAAGGCAATTTTCTTAAACTAATATTATTTGTTTTATCCTTAGAGGTTCACAACATTCCTCTTTGCATTTTTTGTTTGTTTGTTTGTTTCTAGGAATGTCTTGTTTTTTGTTTTTCTAAAGGAAAAACAGCCAATTGTCTTTTCCAGGAATACTGTATTTTCCGGCGTATAAGACGACCCCCTAATTTTACAGTTAAAACATAGGTTTAGGCCTATATTCGCTGTATAAGACTACCCCCCACTTCCGAGGCAACACCAGTTCTTTTTTTAATAGACCGCCTCTCTGACTCTGGCCAATCTGAGCAGACTTTTTACTAGATAGAACACAGTGTCATCTTATACGCCGGAAAATACGGTATTTGATTATGGCCTCTTCGTTAGCTTCATTTACTTTCTCTATAAGCTTTTTAAATAACTGTTTAACCTTCTGAGTTCCTCTCTAAGGATGGATGATACCAAAATAGAAGGTAAACCCTTGATAAGAGGTGTATTGACCCCTATTGTCCTATGATTGTATTTTTCTGCGGGCCTCTGAGGACACACCAATTAAACCCAGGAGTTTTAGAATTCTAAAGTCTGTGAAAAGCCAGTTTCTTAGAAATTGTTAGGCAGGACAAGTTATGCTGAGGTGCAGCTGCTGAAATTTTGAAGGAAAGAGAGGTGGGAATCACATAATCTCTCAAAAAAAGGTGGATTTTTTCTTTCTGTTATTATAAAACAAATTAATGGATTAAATTATTTTATGAAAATATTCTTTCTAGAACCTATTTTCAGATGGAAGTTGGTTATATTTAAAAAGAACTTTTTACCTGGCCAAATTCCTGTGGGTTTATATCCATATTTAAGCAGTTTTGTTGCATTCAGACAGGGTTTAAAGAGCAGACAAAGAGAATTGGACAATTTGGGTTATAGGCATCTCAACTAAGGCACTGGCTGGCCTGGGAGTTAGCGCTGAAGTTTCCATTCTCTAGGCTACCATTTGTTACCTGAGTTCTTATTATCTGCTTTGTTCTTTGCTCTTCTCACATGGCACATAAAGGCAGCAGGAATTTACTGAACACCAATTTTGTTGTGTGTTTTTTTTAAAGATGTCAATGAAAATGTAGAAGAAGGTAAGATATTGTGAACACTGTCATCTGCACTAGCGGCACTGACATTAGAGGCAAATTCAAGACAGCCTCCTCCTGACCCTACTCAAAAAAATACACACTTTCACTGCCTCCATTAAAAAACAAAACAAAACAAAACAAAAACACCCCTCATTGCTCTTATCAGCTGTTTGAAATTCTGCCAGTTGGAGAAAACTTATAATATTTTGTGCCCCTTCTGAAACACTATGTACTGTCTCTGGAAAGATGAAGAGTTACCCTAAATTACTTCAGGTTGCTTTCCTCCTTTGTTACCTAAGGGAGATTAGCTGCACTAAGTGGATGGTTGTCCTGGTGGGAGGGGTAAGAAGGAAGGCACTTTCAGCATGAAGCTCTGTAGGCTATGATAGGAGGGCAGGGACTTGTACTTCCAGCAAGGAACGTTCAGCTCAGAAAGGAGGAGCCAGAGTACACTAATGTTCAAGAGCAAATGCTTCAGAGTCTACATATCTGGTTTCATCTTGGCTTTGCCACATGGCTGCAGATAAATTACTAAATCTTTATGAGTTTATTAGGTCAGGGCTTGACTCATAGCAAGTACCCAGAAAATGGTATCTACCACTATTAAGATGAAGGCATCTGAGTGTCTGGGAAAAGGACATAGTCAGAAATGGTAGAAGAATATGCACAAAGGGAGGTAGGAGAAGGCCCAGGACAGCTTGCTTCACACTCTTCAAAATTTCCCTTTGAAGTACTTTTGTCATCAGGAAATGGATGAGGAGGTGGCCAAGTAGGAGATTTTCTTGTTGAATTCCTTTTCTGTTGCCCTCATGCATTTCATGACCTCATGTTCCCAGGGGTGAGAACTCAGTTGAGTTCCAGTAGACATATGAGATTGGAAAGGTACTTGTTGTTTTGCATTTTGTTTTGTTTTGTTTTGGGAAGACAGGAGATGTGCCTTGATGAGCAGGGAAAATTGGATTTGGAAGTAGATTTCCCAACCTTTGCCATTTACTTGTGTTTCTAAGTGAAATCAACAACAACCAACCAAACCTCTTTTGCTATAAACAATACCTAGTTGAAAGTGACTACAATAACTATAATTATTTCATGGGACAACTTAATCCAGGTTTTTCAGCCTGTCTAGGCTTAAGCTACCTTGTTTACTCATTCATTCATTCATTCATTCATTCATTATACACAAATTTATTGAACACCCTTATTAAAAAAGCTACTAGGACTAGGTGTCCCTCAGTGCACCTTCAATATGATATTTGTGATTTAATTTTAGAATTTATTAGAGTTCTTTTAAGTCCAGAAAGAAACATTCTTGAGGATTTTTCTTCACCTCACCATTCTTCATGAGAACAAAGTCTTCAAAATATATGAAAAACAACAAAAAAGAACAACAACAAAAAGACTTGGTATATAAAATGCCTTGGACCATTATCAGTTGAGAAATTTTTCTGGTTGGAAGAGACTGAACAGGCAACCCTTATTGTCTAGTCAACAGTTGGACTCTACTGGTTCAACTAACTGAGACATTCAAATGTAACGTCTGGTTCAGGTAAAGCTGGATACGTGGCTTATAGTATGTCAACAAGAACGCCGTTTCTCTCTGTCTGTTAGTGTGCTGCTTCTTTTCAGTGTTGGAAGCCTCCCAGATGTACAAAGGTCCCATGGCAGCTCCAGGCTCCCCTCTAAGGCTTCACACATCACATTCTCGGGTTGCAGTGTTCAGGGGGAAAGGCAGTCACCTCCATAAGCTCCTGCACAGAAGCCTGTGATTCACTCTATCTCATTTGTTTATACTTGCTCATATGCTCATTCCAGAATCTATTCCAGGAAGGTGGAAGGGTATGTTGGTGAGCATGTGCCCCATAAGAGTGGTAGGTGGGGTCAATCCCACTCAAACACGTGGTGAGAATGGGGAGAGTGGGGCGAGGGTATGATGCAAAGGAAAACTGGGCACTCCTAGTTAGAGAAGGAGGGAATGGATGCTGGAGATTAATTTTCAGAGAATTTGGCATGCTGAAACTTGGGCATGTTTTATAAATTTGTAAAATTGAAACTGCTCTTTTTTCTTTTTTTTTCTTTCTTCTTTCTTCTTTCTTTTTTTTTTTTTTTAAAGCCAGAGTTTCTGTTTAAATTGCCAAAACATCTTTAAAAGATTTTCTGTTTGTAGACCCTCTCAAGTCTAGCCCAGTTTTGTTTTTTTTTTTTCTGTCAACAGGTAGTGATGCATGTCAGGGCACATCAGTACTACATCTTAACGTGAGCCGATGGGATGTTAATAAAATAGAGAGAGAGTGCACACTCAGCTATCTGCAATCCTGTAAAGTCAGGCCAGATGCTTAATGTACCAGTTAGAAATGGTACAACATCTTTCTGAACAATTCCAAAGAGTATTGGAGAAACAATTAGATTTCTGCAGGTCACAGATGCCTTAGAATACTAAAAGGTTTGTAAAATGCTATATTAAGCTGTTCTAGTATTTGTCTTTTATTGGCCGACACTTAAAATATACCTAAAAACAACCACATTCCCCTTTTAAGTATATTTCCAAAACGTACAGCACTGGAGTGAGATCTGTCATTACAGGACTTGAAACAGAAATCAAAGCAAAATTAATGCAGTTATTTCTCTGCCTGCCTGCCTTTCTGCCCACTTTCTGGTACACTGTTCTTTTCCCCCAATACCCGTGTTAGACTGTTAAGCTTCAGGCACTGGGAGAAGGGTGACTGAAACACACACACACACACATGCGCACACACACACACACACACACACACACACACACACACACCACACACCAATAGCAACAACAACACTGAGAAAAAAGCACTCCTTTAGCTTCCTGGGGGAACAAGGAGGAACTGTGGTTAGTACAGTA